>NC_083708.1:4375000-5000000 GCF_033118175.1 Dama dama | reverse complement strand
TCTTATAAATATGATGCATAAAATGTTTTCCAAAAAGTACGTGTACTGATGTGCTTGCAGGAGTATGTATGTGGCATGTGGCATAAAGCACAATGACAATGAAAACATTAACAGGCAGAAATTCATCCTTCTAACTTAATATTGGAATAAATGGTCATATTCACTGATGGGGTTATTTTAAGATAGAAAGACATATTTCAAAATGATCATAGAAAATTAAATAAAGTTTCCTGCAAAGCATGATGGAGCTAAAGTTTATACAAATACCACTAAAAGGAAATGAAGTTGAAAATGACTCATTTCTGTGCTCCCAACAAAGGCAAAATGTCATATTAAGAGATGATTTATCCAAACATTTCTCATTTTCTTTTGCACTTAATCTATTAAAGCTATAAACCAGGCTACTTTATGTAACATTCACTAGTTTTTTTGCTTGTTTGTTTGTTTTTTTAATTCACATATATTTATTTATGAAATTGGGTGAGGAAAAGTTATTGCATTTTCCCCTTTTTTTAAATTTATTATTTAACTGAATGAAAATTCTTTTACAAGTTTGTGTTGGTTTCTGTCATAAAACAATGTGAATTAGCCATAATTATAACTACATTCCCTACCTCCGAACCTCCTTCCCACCCCACCCCCACCCCACCCTTCTAGGGCATTATAGAGTGTCAGGCTGGACTTCCCACCAGCTATCTATTTTGCACCTGATAGTGTATATATGTCAAAGCTACTTTTTCAATTTGTCCATTCTCTCCCTCACCCACTGTGCCTCCACAAGTTCATCTGTGTCTCCATTCCTTCCCTGCAAATAAGTTCATTAAATCATGTTTCTAGATTGCATATGTGTATTAATATACAATATTTGTTTTTCTCTTTCTGACTTACTTCACTCTGTATCACAGGCTCTAGATTAATGTACCTCACTGCCACTGACTCAACTTTGTTCATTTTTATGGTAGAGTAATATTCCATTATATATATATATATAATATATATATATATATATATATATACACCATCTATATACTATATCTTAAGTTTTTATTCATTTGTTAATGGACTTAAAGTTTGTTTTCATGTCCTAGCTTTTGTAAGTAGTGCTGCAGTGAACACTGGGGTACATGAGTTGTGTTTTTCTAAGGGTATAAAGCCAGCAGTGGGATTGCTGAATTATATGGCAGATTTATTCCTAGCTTTTAAAGGAATCACCATGCTGTTCTCCATATTGGCTCTATCAATTTACATTTCTACCAACAGTGTAGGAGTGTTCCCATTTTTCCACATAGTCACCAGCATTTATTATTTGTGGATTTTTTGATAGTGGCCACTCTGACTGGTATAAGGTGATAACTTATGTAGTTTTGATTTGCATTTCTCTAATAACTGGTAATGTTGAGCATCTTTTCATGTGTTTACTGGCTATCTGTATGTTTTCTTTGGAGAAATGTCTGTTTAGGTCTTCTGTATATTTTTGATTGGACTGTTTGTTTTTCTGATATTGAGTTGTATGAGATAATTATATATTTTGGAGAAAAATCATTTGTTACTTGCTTCATTTGCAATTATTTTCTCCCATTCTGACGGTTGTCTTTGAATTTTATTGATTGTTTCCTATGCTGTGCAAAGGCATAAAAGCTTACTTAGGTCCCATTTGTTCATTTTTTGTTTTTATTTCTATTACTCTAGGAGGTGGGTAAAAGATGATCTTGCTGTGATTGTCAAGGAGTGCAGAGCCTGTGTTTTCCTCTAAGAAATTTATAGTTTCTGGCCTTACATTTAAGTCTAGAACCCATTTTGAGTTTATTTTTGTGTATGGTGTTAGGAAGTGTTCTAGTTTTGTTCTATCATATGTATCTGTCCATTTTCCCAGCACCAGTTATTGAAGAGGCAGTCTTTTCTCCATTGTATATCCCTGCCTCTTTTGTCAATGATAAGATGCCCAAAGGTGCTTGGGTTTAACTCTGGAGTTTCTACCTTGTTCCATTGGTCTATATTTCTATATTTTTGCCAGTATCATACTCTCTTGATGACTGTAGTTTTGTAGTATATTATGTATAGTATAAAGTCAGCAAGAGTTCTTCTCCCAGCTTCATTTTTCTTTCTCATGATTACTCTGGCTATTTAAAGTCTTTTGTGTTTCCATACAAATTATGAACTTTTTGTTCTAATTCTGTGAAAAATATCCTAGGTAGTTTGACAGGGATTCATTGAATTTGTAGATTGTTTAGGGTAGCATACTCATTTTCACAATATTGATTCTTTGTATTCAATAATATTGTGTGTCTCTCCATCTATTTGTGTCATCTTTCAGTTTTTTCGTCAGTGCCTTATAGTTTTATGCATATAGTTCTTTGGTCTCTTTAGGTAAATTTATTCTTAAGTATTTGATTATTTTTCTTGTAGTGGGGAGTAGGATGTTTTCCTTAAGTTCTCTTTCTGATTTTTCATTGTTAGTGTATAAAAATACAAGAGTCTTCTGTATATTAATTTTATATCCTGTGACTTTATTTTAGCCATTTTCTTACTGCTATGCTTATTATAACTTATTTGTGGTAGAGATAGGCCCAAGCCCAAAAGATTATCTGTAATAGCTCAAAGGAGATTTTCTCCATTTAAATGGCCCATCTGTTTTATTTTTGGGTTTTAAAATAAGGCATATATCTGCCACATATTTTCTCTTTTCTGGGGTTTCTAGATAGTTTAATTAAGTTTTGTTAAAGTGGCCAATAAATTTCTGTCATTCTAGGATTATCATTGTTTTTGTTGTTCAGTTGCTTAGTCGTACCCAACTCTTTGCAATCTCATGTAGCATGACGGGCTCCTCTGTCCTTCACTATCTCCTGGAGTTTGCTCAAATTACTGTCAATTAAATTAGTGATGCTATCTAACTACCCCATCTTCTACTGTCCCCTTCTCCTTTTACTTTCAATCTTTTCCAGTATCAAGGTATTTTCCAATGAATTGGCTCTTCACCTTAGTTGACAAAAGTATTGGAGCTTCAGCTTCATCATCTTTCCTGCCAATGAATATCCAGGGATGATTTCCTTTAAGATTGATCTTCTTGCAGTCCAAGGGACTCTTAAGAGTTTTCTCCAGCACCACAATTTGAAACAGTAAATTTTTCAGTGCTCAATCTTCTTTATGGTCCAACTCTCACATCCATGAAGGGCTACTGGAAAAACCACATCTTTGATTATATGAACCTTTGTTGGAAAAGTGATGTCTCAGCTTTTTTATGAGCTCTCTAGGCTTGTCATAGTTTTCCTTCCATGTATCAACCATCTTTTAATTTCCTGACTGTGGTCACCATCTGCAGTGATTTTGGAGCCCAAGAAAATAAAAATGTAACTATTTCCACATTTTCCCCTTCTATTTACATGAAGTTTGGGACCGGATGCCGCAACCTGAATTTTCTGAATGTTGAGTTTCAAGTCAGCTTTTTCACTCTCCTCTTTCATCCTCATCAGAAGACTCTTAAGTTCCTCTTCACTTTCTGCTATTAAAATGGTATCATCTACATACGTGAGATTGTTGATATTTATCCCAGCAATTCTGATTCCAGCTTGTAATTGATCCAGCCCAGTCTTTCACATGATGCATTCTACATATAAGTTAAATAAAACAGTGAAAATATTTTTCCTTGTTATACTCTTTCTCAGTTTTGAACCAATCAGTTATTCCATGACTGGTTCTAACTTCTTGACCTGCAAATTTTTCAGAAGGCAGGAAAGATGCTGTGGTACTCCCATTTCCTTAAGAATTTTCCACAGTTTGTTGTGATCCACACAGTTAAAGACTTTAGTATAATCAATGAAGCAGAAGTAGATGGTTTTTCTGGAATTTCTTTGCTTCCTCTATGATTCAGCAAATGTTGGCAATTTGATTTCTGGTTCCTCTGCCTTTTCTAAATCCAGCTTGTACATCTTGAAGTTATCAGTTCACATACTTTGCAGGGCTACCTTGAAAGATTTTGAGCATTATCTTGCTAGCATGTGACATGAGTGCAATTGTACTGTACTTTGAACATCCTTTTGCTTTGTCCTTCTGTGGGATTGGAATGAAAACACATTTTCCAGTCCTGCGGTCACTGCTGCATTTTTTCAAATTTGTGGACTTATTGAGTGCAACACTTTAACAACATCATCTTTTGAGATTTTAAATAGCTCAACTGGAATTCCGTCAGCTCCACTAGCTTTGTCTGTAGTAACACTTCCTGCCCACTTGACTTCATACTCTAGGATGTCTGGCTCTAGATGAGTGATCACACCATTGTGATTATCTGGGTTATTAAGAACTCTATTTGTATTGTTATTCTGTGTATTCTTGCCATTCTTCTTAATCTCTTCTGCTTCTGGACCTATTAAAAATCCCTAAGCTTAAAAAGAAATTTTTATCATGAATGGCTATCCATATCAAAGTAATCATAGAAAAATTAGCTCTATCAGTTATTATACAAGAACCTTCTAGTTAAAATAGCCAGAGTAACAGAGCCTGTGAAGCTGATTTCAGGCTCTCCAAGCTACCAGTGGAGCTATAGCCTTTTTGTGTAGAGTGAATGACAGGTAATAATTAACTCAAATTGCAATTATGTACTCACCAGTACTAATCAAAACCCTTTTTACATAGGGCCTGAAATGATACCTAAGGCACTTAAAAATTGTAATAGCTTTCACAGTTTGATCTCAGCACTCATTCCATGACACATAATCATACTTTTTTAAAATATATTGCCCAATAGTTACTAAATGATTTTAAGTGTATAAAAATTCAATCAATATAATGATGGTTACTTACTTTCTTATGAAAGTGTTTTACTTTGTATGATATTGCCTAATGCTAATTAAAAAATGAATGCAGTGACATAAATTTAAAATTCATAAATTTGTTCCCAATGAAATTTCCCAATTTCATTGTCCCAATGAAATTTCCCAATTTCATTGTCCCAATGAAATTTGTGTGTGTGTATAGAGATAAGTGTTGGTGATCATTTGTGACTGTCACTGAGTAGTCAGATCCCCCTCACCCCAATCCCCAGTCAGGATACCTTGTAGGACTGTACTTCCTGATTGGTTCTGACCAGTGAGATATAGTGTGTCACTTCCAGCCTAAGGATATAGTGGCCATTGTGAGGCCTTCCAGGATGACATCTCTTTTCTTTCGGTGATGGTGACAGGAATTTTTGGGGTTGGTAGCCACTCCATCAGCGGATGTCCCTCGGTCACTGTGAAGAGCACTGTTTTATAGGCCTGTGACTAGCACAAGGATCAATTATGGCACTAAGGATCAATAGCTAGGCCTCTGCTGCACTGCGGTTGACATTGGTGACTATTATCTGCCACAACATAAACTGGTATGAATGTCCTGGCTCTTACACTGGGAAAAGGCCTTGGGAGAGTGGTAATATAAAAAAGTAGAGGCAAAGTAACTCATTACCACAAACAGGAATACTAGGATGCAGTCACATTATACAAAAATGAAAGAACTTTTTTGTGAGAGGGATCTGGGGAAGGTTGTGTCATAGGCTATGAATGAAGACATGAGTATGTGATGTATGTAAATTAGGTGCTCTCAGCCTCACTGACTTATAAGGCTCATGTATCTTACATTGTCTTAACTTCACTGCTTGGAAGCAACCCCACAAATAGTCAAGCAAGGGCAGGAGAAAGACCCCAGCTCCCTTCCTACAAAGGAATCAGCCATGGACAACTGACTCCAGAGGACTGGGCAGTGAAAGGCAGGGAGGTTAGAGCTGGGCCCACAGAAAATGAGTCCCTCTGTGAGACAGCCATAGAACTAAGTTTTTCCTAAGACTTGTTAAATTTGCTGGAGAAGTTCAACTGAGCCATTCTTTCTCATATATCGTAATGCTATGTGGCATTTGCTCAATATCAAGGAAATACCTGCCTAGGTAGATTAGGCTTAACTACATGCATTTCCCAACCAGAAAAATTCACATATTTTGGCTCCTCCCCAAGCTCTTTGAAGCAGTTCCTCAGAACTATCGAGAGTCTGTTTTGGGATCTACAGTTTTCAGTAATGTCCCTGAATAGAACAAGCCTGAAGCTATCACATCATGCATTTTTCTTTAAGTGGACAAATCCTATTTCCAAATTTACATGAAATTCAGCCCCAAGTTTGCATGAAGTGTGTTCAAGCAGGAACTGAAATTCAGGCATTCACATTGAGCAAATGCAACATAGAATAAAATCCATACAGACTTGTTTTTGAGTGGTGGGAAAAATGCATGATTTTCTAGATGACAGTCATGATTCAAGCCATACCAACATGTGAGATGCTGTAAACCCTGAACAAATCTGACTATTTCAATAAGTCCTTTAGAAGAGCTAGACAAAGCATCTGTTTGTCTAGGTGTATGCTCAGCTGTGTCCTACTCTTTGCTACAGCCCACCAGGTTCCTCTGTCCTTGGGACTTTCCCGGCAAGAATACTGGAATGGGTTGCCATTGCCTCCTCCAGGGGATCTTCCCAACTCAGAGATTGAACCCATTGTTCCCTGCACTTCCCACATTATCAGGCAGATTCTTTACTACTGAGTCACTTGGGAAACCCTAGACAAAGCATGAATATAGGTAATTGATTCAGGATGGGCTTCCCAGATGGTGCTAGGGGTAAAGAATATAATTGCCAGTGCAGGAGATGTCAAAGATTTGGTTTGGATCCCTGGGTTGGGGAGATCTCCTGGAGGCTGTCATGGCAACCTACTCCAATATTCTTGCCTGGAGAATCCCATGGACAGAAGAGTCTGGCATGCTACAGTCCGTGGGGCCACACAGAGTCAGATACATTACTGAAGGGACTTAGCACGCATTAGGTTGGTGATTACTATAGTCGCAAAGGACAGACTCCACAAGGTAATGATTTTAATGCCTTTCTATTTATAGGAACATACAAGAATCTAGGGTCACTGACATTCTTCCTAAGGTATGCATTTATTTATTTAAGGGCCTGTTTATCGGAAGCATGGAATACCTCATCCTAAATTTCCCTCAAGGCACCCTGTTAGTGAGGCATTGCAGTGGGTTGTGATTTAACCCTTCATATAATGCAAAGATGAGAAACTATAATTGCTTTTTTTCCCCCCAGACTTCATAGTAAAATTAGACTTGGTAGGCAAGAGATGAGTTTCCGAATGTGGTGTAATTGTCAAGTCCCTGATCCTACTCTGAAAGCTAACTTTATCAAACTGGAGTGTGACACTATTGAAAAAAAAAATTAAATTTGTGTAATCATATTTATTAAGGTGTTTGTAAAAGTTTACATAAAATTCAGAACTCTGTCATCTACAAAAATATGACTATAAAAAATGAGGTACAAACAGTTGTTTATTTTAGGTGCTCATCTATTATGTATAGTAGAGAAAATTATAAACTTTGAAATTAATTTCATTTCTGCATTTTTTTTAAGATATGTTTTTAAACTATTAAGGTTTCCTTGGTAACTCAGTTGGTAAAGAATCCACCTGAAATGCAGGAGACTCCAGTTTGATTCCTAGGTTGGGAAGATCCGCTAGAGAAGGGATTGGCTACCCACTCCAGTATTCTTGGGTTTCCCTGGTGGCTCAGCTAATAAAGAATCCACCTGCAATGTGGGAGACCTGGGTTCAATCCTTGGGTTGGGAAGATCCCCTGAAGAAAGGAACAGCTACCCACTCCAGTATTCTGGCCTGGAGAATTCCATGGACTGTATAGTTCATGGGGTCAGAAAGAGTTTGACATGGACTGAGTGACTTTCACTTTCAATATTACACCATACATATTTTGAGTGTGTGTCAACTTCTGATGCATAATGTGAGAGTTGAGAGTTAGTTTTATCTGGGGGTAACATGAGGATTGCAGCCCGGGGAGACAGCACCTCAGATAGCTCTGCAAAACTGTTCCAAAAATGTAGGGGAGAAGGATAGTATATATGTGATTTTAGTAAAGGAAGAGTACATGCAATCAAGCATGTTTATTTTTTAGAAAGTTTCTGCCGGTCTTGTGAAGCTTCTGCTAGTATGAGACACAGTCATCATCATGAAGGATTTTAGCGGTTTTTCTAGGTATGAGGAGATACAGGAATTGAGCTCATAAAATCAGCTTCTGTGTATATCCAACTATCTGAAGACCTGTCCTGTCAGTTTTCTGGGAGCGCAGAGTGCTTCATTTCTGCTGTCCACACTGAACTCCTTTGAGGGGTGTTGGAGGCCAGCAGCTGCAGCAGCATATGATTTAATCCTTGTAGAGATAGATGGGAAGCACCCACAGGAAGAGCCAATTTGTGGTTGATGTGTTTTCAATTATTATTTTCATTTATAATCATGTATCATCCACTTTGTATGCTTTCTTACCCTCTGTCTCTCTATTTCTCTGTCTTTCCCTCCATCCCTCCCCTTTACTTTCTTTTACCCTATATTTTGCCTATTTTTGGCTAGAGCATTTTAAAGAAAATGCAACCGTAACCAAGGAATTTTACTTTTTATACACATGAACTATGCAATTACTGCAACAATAAAATTAGCAGCACTTATTTAATATCAGATAATATTTTCTGAATCTCTTTGATTGTCCAAAAAGTGTATATTTTAAAGCTGTCTAGTAAGAATCAGGATTCTAACAATATCTACACACAGCATTTAGTTGGTATGTTTCTTAAGTCTTTTAAATCTATAAGCATTACTCCACAAGCCCCTATTTGTTTATATAATGAATAAGAAATCCAGTCATTTGTCCTCCAGAATTTTCCACACTCTGGTTTCAGTTGATTGCATCCTTTTGCTAATGATTTTTTCCTCTATCTTATGCAGTTCCTGTAAACTAGTCATTAGATCCAGAGGTTTAAAGTCAATTCAGATTCAATTAAGTGTTATTTTGTACTTCCTAAGGCATCATATCCAGAGACACATACTGTCTCCTCACCTACTTTTAATAGATTGGTCAGTGGCTTTCCCATAGCTTTGTTTCAATTCTTCCATTATAAAATTCTACATCAACTTTCAGTTTAATGCATTTTGAAGATATACTCTTATGATTTCCCATTGAATTTAATGAGAAATATGTTTCAACTGCTTGTAAGAATTTTGAAGGATGAGAAGCTATTAAGGACCTCAGAAATATTTATGTTGTCTTTTTACTAACTGCACTGAATGACTAATACACCAGAGTCATTTCTTTTGAAGGCAATAGCCCAGATTAACAGAGAACACTTCAAATCATAAATACAGATGTTATAAAATTTTGTTAGCAGCTAAGTTTGCAGAGATGGTGAATGTGATTTGAAACAGTTGACACAGTCAATGATCAAGAAAGAAAAATAATGTAAATGCTGGCAGACAACTTTTAAAATATGAAAACCTATCATCTGGGAATAACTTGAATGGCATCATCTAAATCAGGTTTAAATTAACTGATGTAATACAAAATCTAAGATTAGCTTAAATATTCTTTCTTTAAATGCATCTTGTCTCCTGAAATAAATTAATCCTTGAAAATTCAGATCACTTGTTCTCTCATTTTGAAATATGTGCATGACTTGTGATTGAATTATCTCTAAGGTCTGTTCATTGAACTTGAATAGATTAGTAGCTTATAATTTAGAAATTTTGAGTAAGTCACATTTGGAATAACTAAAGTTCTTAACTGGCTTCTAATTTCTGGCATCCTATTAAGAACATTAAAATTACTTTGCTTTCCTTGTTTTGAGTGCAGGATTTCCTTTATCACAGAGTAGCATAAATGGCAATTCACTGATGTCCTTTACTCAGCATTTTCTTTCACTTATCACATACTGAGGTTTATTTTTAAGTGCAGTTTTACTCTCTTTCCTCATCCACAGTGGTCAGCACTTAACACACTATTCTGTACTTCAGAAAAACATTCACCAGCACTTCTTGCTTCCTCAGGGACCAAGTGCAGTCAGAAAGAGGACATTGTTATTAGCTGAAAGTTACTTAAAAATATAAGCATTTTAACTGGTATTTTTGCTGCATTTCATATTTTGGAATTGAGAGTTGTTCTGACAAAAATAGTAAGATGCCAAAAGCATATCTGGATAATTTGAAAAGGAAAAATGTCTGGTTATACATTTGTACAGTTTCTGTGACTCAGACAAACAGAGAGAAAGTTTAAAGATCAGTGAAGTTCAAAATCTCTAACCCTCTCTCCTACTGTCAGGATATTTCCAAAAGAAGAATCAGGGTATTTCAATAAGAAGTTTTCTCTTTAATTTGATGTTACACATGCAAAGAAATCCTATAAATGCTAAAAATGTATTTTATTAATCATTCTACTCCAAATTTGAAATAAAAATGTGTTTTTGACACTAAGACTCCCTTTTTCTATTTGCACTAGCTTTGCTTTGTAGGAATTCTGCCCCTCTTTCCACCCAAAATTACATCAAATTGGGAGACTTTTTTATTTGATAAATCCATGTCAATATTCCTCAGAAGAATTTTCTAAGGAGACATACATTACTACACAACAAAAGGCTTTTCTTCAGATGTACACAGATGAGGGAACATTATTAATCATTAAACATATTTTCAAAAACAAAACAAAAAAAAGTTTATTACAGTATTTTCTTGTTAATCAGGATAAAATAATGCATTAATGACATTTTTTTCCCTCCAACTTTGAAAATAAATGCAGGGAGCAGATAGTGGGTTCATGTGAAATGCAGCAATTCACACATTAAACTTCTATTTGTGGATCTTATGGGCAGCCCCTGAATCTGATCCCACTGACATCAGTAAATACCCATTGATGGGTGTACTTGTAGTGTGGTTATCATTCTTAAATACACTCATTAGAAAATATGCTTTGGAAAAATGGGACAAGATTGCCGAGAGAAATATCAATAACCTCAGATATGCAGATGACACTACCCTTATGGCAGAAAGTGAAGAGGAGCTAAAAAGCCTCTTGTTGAAAATGAAAGAGGAAAGTGAAAAAGTTGGCTTAAAGCTCAACATTCAGAAAACTAAGATCATGGCATCTGGTCCCATCACTTCATGGGAAATAGATGGGGAGACAGTGGAAACAGTGTCAGACTTTACTTGTTGGCCTCCAAAATCACTGCAGATGGTGATTGCTGCCATGAAATTAAAAGACACTTACTCCTTAGAAGGAAAGTTATGACCAACCTAGGTAGCATATTAAAAAGCAGAGACATTACTTTGCCAACAAAGGTCCATCTAGTCAAGGCTATGGTTTTTCCAGTGGTCATGTATGGATGTGAGAGTTGGACTGTGAAGAAAACTGGGTGCCGAAGAATTGATGCTTTTGAACTGTGGTGTTGGAGAAGACTCTTGAGAGTCCCTTGGACTGCAAAGTGATCCAACCAGTCCATCCTGAAGAAAATCGTCCTGGGTGTTCATTGGAAGGACTGATGCTGAAGCTGAAACTCCAATACTTGGGCCACCTCATGTGAAGAGTTGACTCATTGGAAAAGACCCTGATGCTGGGAGGGATAAGGGGCAGGAGGAAAAAGGGGATGACAGAGGTGAGATGGCTGGATGGCATCACTGACTGGATGGACATGAGTTTGAGTAAACTCAGGGAGTTTGTGATGGACAGGGAGGCCTGGCGTGCTGTGATTCATGGGGTTGCAAGGAGTTGGACACAACTGAGAGACTGAAATGGAACTGGAACTGGAATAATTAAAAGCTAGTTTGAAGGTGAAAGTCACTCAGTCTTGTCCGACTCTTTGCAACCCCATGGACTACACAGTACATGGAATTCTCCAGGCCAGAATACTGGAGTGGGTAGCCTTTCTCTTCTCCAGGGATCTTCCAAATCCAGGGATTGAACCCAGGTCTCCCACATTGAAGGCGGATTCTTTACCTGCTGAGGCACAAAGAAAGCCCAAAAGTTAGTTTAGCACCTATTTTTTGTACTCTGCAAATGACCTGCTCTGCCATTATAACAAATTACTTTTTATATTTTTAAAACGCCATAATGAATGATAACATTTTCTGTAACTTCAGCTAGTAAACACAATGATACTTTCAGGGTTCACACACAAATAATATAGACTCATGTGCATAGGTCCAAGTATATGCATACATATAGACTCAAAAGTAGTTGCCACTCTGTTCTTTATATCTGCACATGAAGCTGACCTGTCTATTACGGTTCCCAGAACAATATACATATTTCATTACACATTGAACTTAACATCTCTTCACACCAAAGTGTTTTTCTCTCTTTGAACAATTTTGGAATCACTTCCTATAATTATGTATGAGTTAATTAACAATGGTTATATTTCTTAGTGATGCACTCATTAATAAAAAGTGAAATCATTTATATTCATGCTGCAATAAAAACATTCAGAAGAAAATTCTTATTGAATTTAGTTGGGAGTTTACTAAAAATTGCAGTAAATAGAATGATTTGCTCTGAAAATTCCTTGGTCTTTTAGTAAGTCTTTAAAGAGGGACAATAAATAACCCAATTACAGTGTGTTGATTTGGAACATACATAGTTTGGAGTCTTTAATAGTAGAATAGAATTATGAGAGTCAGTGAAACAAAGGCCTACCTACCAGATGAATACAATGTCAGGTCCACTTCAGAATCAAGCTTACAACTCTGATAGATTTTCAATCATGATAGGTGTTTTGGCTGTTATCGAATTTTGTATGAGTGAAATCATACAAAAAATACTCTTTGGCACCTGTTCTTTTTGCTCAATATAATGAGATTTGAACCAAGTTGTTGAGTACATCAGCAGACTTTTTCCTTTTGTTTACTAACATTTAATTTGCATGAATGTTAAACAACTTGCTAGACCATTATTCTGTTGATGGACATTTGGGTGACTTACAGTCTGGAGTAGTTATGAATGAAGTTACTATAGGCATCCATTTACCAGTTGGTTGACAAACATAACTTTTCATTTTTTTCGATAAACGCAAAGAACTATGAGTGCTGGAACAAAGATTAAATGCACAATTTTCTTTCAAAGGGACAAATCGCATTCCAAATTTGTACAGTTTTACAGTCTCTCCAGTAATATATATAAATTTCAGTTGTTCTGTCTACTGGCTAGTGTTGTGTTGTCAGACTAATTGTGACCATTGTTGTGAGTGGGAAATGGTTTATCTCTTTGTATTTTTATTTGCATTTATCAGATGGCTAATTATTTTTAAATACCTTTTATGTATCTTCTTTGTGAAGTATTTCTTCAAATTGTGTGCCTACATTTTATAGATGTTATTTGATTTTATTATTGACTTGTATATATTCTTTATACAGTGTGTATGCAAGATTTGCCATACACATAGTGCAGTTATTTTTTCACATTCTGTTCTTTGCTTTTCATTTTACTAACATATTTTTATTTGGTTGGGAGTATAATATAAATACAGTTGAAAATATAATCTAAATACAATAAAATATACTATAGTTTTTCCAGTAGTCATGTGTGGAACCATAAAGAAGGCTAAGCTCCTAAGAACTGATGCTTTTTAATTGTGGTGCTGGAGAATACTCTTGAGAGCCCCTTGGACAGTAAGATCAAACACATTAATACTAAAGGAAATCAATTCTGTATGTTCATTGGAAGGATTGATGCTAAAGCTCCAATACTTTTTTCACCTAATGCAAAAAGTTGACTCATTGGAAAAGATGCAGATACTGGGAAAGATTGAGGGCAGGAAGAGAAGGGAGCAACAGAGGATGAGATGGTTGAATGGCATCACTGACTCAAAGGACATGAGTTTGACCAAGCTCTGGGAGATATTGAAGGACAGGGAAGCCTGGCATGCTGCAGTTGATAGGGTTGCAAATGGTCAGACACAACTTAGTGACTGAACAACAGCAATAAAAAATTATGTGCTCAATTCAGTGATTTCTAATAATTGTATATGCAGTATAACCAGCACACAGAACAAGGGAAAGTTACTTTTATCTAAAATACATCCATTGGACCTTTTTCTAGTTCATTCAGACATCAGACACATTCTTTTGTTTCTGCAACCATGCATGTGTGTGTTCTGTAGCTAAGTCATGTCCAACTCTTTGCAATCCTATTGACCAGAGCCCACCAGGCTCCGCTGTCCTTGGAATTTTCCAGGC
Source organism: Dama dama (assembly GCF_033118175.1). Classification (NCBI taxonomy): domain Eukaryota; kingdom Metazoa; phylum Chordata; class Mammalia; order Artiodactyla; family Cervidae; genus Dama; species Dama dama. Next base: position 4,985,924 of record NC_083708.1, on the reverse strand, counting down.
AAGAATTCTAGAGTGAGTTTCTGTTTCTTCCTACAGGGGATCTGCAATCATAGATCAGCTTATATTGTTCTAGAATCATATATAAATCAATTATGTAGTATATTGTATTGGGTTCATTTTCTTTCACTCAACATGTCAATGAAATTGTGATGACACTCTATGTTTTTGATGTGGTTGTTATAGTGTGTCCACGATCATCAAAACAAACTGAAGGGCTAAAACTTGATAAGTGATATTGATTTTGATCTATCAGCAATAATGTTGGGCCCTCTTTGAAGAAAAAACAATATGTATTTGAATATAAAAATCAAGCAGATATGAGGAACCAATTTACTAAATATTAATTATACTTAAAACATGTACTCAAGAATGAGGAGATAGTATTATAATACCTCGGAAATACTATGCAAATAAATAATATCAAACTGTACCTTTGCACTCATAAACACTTTGATTTCCACATAAGGTAAATTGTAATATTATTTTAGGATAAGTAAAAACATAGTTTTAACACTGGAAAAGGCAAACCTTTAGAGGAAAAATATTTCAGAAGAAATATTGATAGAAACAGTAATAAACATATGGGTTAATTTCCAAAAAGCTAAATGATTACATTTCTAACTAATTCAGAATTTTAAAATAACTTTCTTTAAAAACTATGTCAAACAATATAAACTCATGTGAAATGACAATGTCAAGCTTAGATTTTTCTAATGTTAGGGAGTAGGAAAGTGATACTTCTTAACATTGATTTTTTTTAACTTAGTCTTTTTAATAAAGTGTTCATAGTATTTACTAAAAAACAAACAAAAAAAAGAAAGAAATAAAAAGGGAATAATTTCTAAGCTCTTAAGAGGAAAGGGTGTAAAAATATACACAATGCAAAATAAAGCAATAAAGTAGAAAGACTGAAAAATGGAAGAAACAAGGTAAATAGAAAGCAGAGATTATAATGGTAGAAATGAATTCAAATGTGTTAGTGTTTACAAACAAGGCATATGGGTTCTTTTCCCAAGTTACAGAGTAGAGATTGTGAGAATAGCTTGAAAAATGTGCATGTATATCCTTTCCAAGCTATGTCAGGGCATTGAAAAGCATTAAGTAAATATATGAGAAAACACACTAAGGAAATGTCAATGAGTAGAAAGTATAGGGAATTAAAACAACATGTCCACTTTCTCTGTAACTAGGGTATACATTTCTTGGTTATGAGCAAAAACAATCACAAGAAGCTTAAATGCATACACAGCAGATATGCAAAATGAAGAGAAACCATGTGCAACAATACATGCCAATGATGTATTCCCCAGCTGAAATGAAAATAAGATTGTGTAAAAATGATTAATAATAATGGTAAAATAATACCGAGTACTTCATCATCATTCAGTCACTCAGTCGTGTCAGACTCTGCCACCCCCTGGACTGCAGCATGCCAGGCTTCCCTGTCCTTTTCATCTCCCAGAGTTTGCTTAAATTCATGTCCATTGAGTTGGTGATGCTATCCAACCACCTCATCCTGTCATCTCCTTATGCTCCTGTCCTCAATCTTTCCCAGCATCAGGGTCTTTTCCAAGTAGTCAGTTCTCCACATCAGGTGGCCAAAGTATTGGAGTTTCAGCTTCAGCATCAGTCCTTCCAATGAACACCCAGGACTGATCTCCTTTAGGATGGACTGGTTGGATCTCCTTGCAGTCCAAGGGACTCTCAAGAGTCTTCTCCAACACCACAGTTCAAAAGCATTGATTCTTCGGCATTCAACCTTCTTTACGGTCCAACTCTCACATCCAGGTATGACTGGAAAAAACATAGCTTTGACTAGACAGATGTTTGTCGGCCAAGTAATGTCTCTGCTTTCTAATATGCTGTCTAGGTAAGTCATAGCTTTTCTTCCAAAGAGGAACCATCTTTTAATTTCATGGCTGCAGTCACTGTCCACAGTGATTTTGTAGCACAAGAAAATAAGGTCTGTCACTGTTTCCGTTGTTTTCCCATCTATTTGCCATGAAGCAATGGGGCCAGACACCCCGAACCTAGTTTGTTTGAATTTTAAGCCAGCTTTTTCCAAGTATTTACTGCACCCTAAATGCATTTCTAAAACAATGTGAAAAAGGAGATTTGAAGATGTAAACATGGGAGAATATATAAAAACAGAATAGGAAAAATTTAAGTTTGCAGTATTAATTCAAAGAAAGGTGTAATTAAGGCAAATCACATCCAATGGAATTGGGAATGTCATAGTATATTGATATAAGATACTATATACAGTGAAAAACCATAATCATAAAGTTTTATGAGCCAAATAACAGAGCATTAAAGTATATTAAGCAGAAAATGTTAAAATTTCACTGATATATACAAAATACACAATTGTATTTGAAGATTTCAACACAGCATTATCTGAACATTAGACATAAAATAGTGAGAAAATGATGCCATCTAGGATCCTTACTAAATACCATTATTTATGGTGCTCACTGGGAGAAACAAAGCAACTGGGATGTAAACGCAAATACCTATGTATATACATGTACATTTACTATTGAAGCATCTTTTTTGAAATATGTGGGATGGGATATAGAAAATTAAGAGAATTGCCCCCTAATTACTTAAAAAAAATATCATTTATTTTGGATATTATTGTGGAGGTAACCACTAACATAAATCTAGATGGTTCAGAATAATGTGCAACAGCTGCCTTCAGTGACAAAGATTAGGTGTAACTTTATCACTGCTATCTTCATGCAAAGTTAGAAATCATCTAGCTGCCAGGGTCCAGCCTCGGCAGGATCCAGGGGGTACCCTCAGGATGAATGACATCGGTGAGAGAGAAAGAGAGAGAAGGAGAGAGAGAGAGAAGACACGTGAGACCAGCTTTGATAGGCCAAGTCTGCGAGGGAGAGAGAGAGAGAGAAAGAGAGAGATAGAGAGAGAGAGAGAGAGAGAGAGAATGACCAGACGGGGGTGTTTGCAGGGTCTGGCAGAGTCTGGCAATGCTTTAGTTTTTACCATGGCTTTTATACCCTAAATTAGTACATTTCTAAGGGGAAGATAGTTTAACATTATATCAGCTTGTTCTCCATGAAACCAGGGTGTTTTCTGCATTCTTCTTTGTTTATGAGGGTCTTATACATTATCTTCTGGCCTTGGGGCCTATTGAAATTTTATGACCTAGGTGAATGCAAAGCTGTTTTCCATAATCTATTCTTTAATGAACACAAAGGTCAGTCCTTTTGCAGAAGTTATCAGTTAAATTTATCTAAAAGGTTTACCACACAAAGACTCTGCAGCTCCAATGAGGCAGCCCCTGTTTAGCATTCCTGGTTAAAATGAACAATTTTAAACTCTTATTTTTCTAAATCTTTAACTATAACCACTTTTAAAATAATATTTTTATGTTCTCTAATAGGGCTTCCTTACCCCTGAAGGGCTCTGTGCCTATTAGGGCCTTTATGTGATCAGGTTCTTTACGTTGTTTTATGATTAGGGTATTATAAGTAATCATGCATATTAGTACCAGGCATAAACGCATTTGCCAAACAAACTAAAATACCAGCAAAAGAGTTTAAATTAAAACACTCCTTTCACCCTGGATAATCTCATAACATACCACCTGGGAAACTTATTGATTAAAGTTCTAAACTGATTCTTATTTGGAAAGAGATTGGGGAAGGCCTTCTGCCTGTGTCACAGAAATTAGGGAGTAGTCTATTGAAGCAAGCATCAGAAAGACAGATATCATCTTTAAGGTGAGCGCTGGGGGCAACTTTTCAGAATCCCTGAAAACCTGATCCGCCTTGCCCGGCAGATCTTCTCCTCATGAACTTGTCATGGGTGGGATCTTGTGTGCCGGCTCCCGGCATCTAGCTTTTGTAAAACAGTTACATGGTGGCTTTTGTAAAACAAACAGTTACATGGTTAAGGTCTTAAAAATATTGTTCTAAAAGGTTTTAAAAATACTAATTGGGAAATTTGGATGTATTTTTTTTTCCCACAAGCTTTCTTAAAATGAGACTATGACAGGTCTTTCTATTTTCTTATTTTGCTCTTATTTGTGAAGGATGATCCAAGAAAGCTGCTGACCTCAGTCTTTCTATGCTCTCTTTTTTACTCCACTTTCTTTTCTTGGAGCAAAAAAAAAAAAAACAAAAACAAACAAACAACAACAACAAAAAAAACAGAGAGTTTTCTTTCTGCCAGTTGCTTGCCTAAATCCAGAGCTCCAGAAAGAAATACAGATAACAGTGAAAATAAAATAAAAGCATGCCCCCTCTAAAGTTCCCTTGTCCCAGATGTGGTCTAGAACTCACTGATCTTGAACTGAGGAGGTCATGTGGCTGCACAGAATCCAGCATATTGAAAACACACCCGTGAACAATACTGCTTGAAGGGTTAGAACAGTGTATGTCTAAAGCCCTTTCTCAACCAGAAGGAAAAGCTCCGATCTGTCTGAGATGGAATTATTCACCTTTCAATGGAATGTGCCACCAATTATTCACCAATTTATATACATGTATATATGTTATTATAGACAAATTATGTCCTTCTAAAATTCGCATGTTGGAGCCCCAATTGTCAGTGTTATTATATTGACAAAATATATTATATTGGCAAAAGCAGTTCAGGTTAAACAAGTCATAAGGGTAGGACTTTGGTCCTATGGAGCTAATATCCTTTTAAGAGGAGGAAGAGACACCAGAATGATCAAGCCCTCTCAGGAACTACCACAAAGTACAAGTCACATGTGGCACAGTGAGGAGGTGGCTGGGCGCAAGCCAAGAAAAGAACCCTCATCAAATACCAAATTTGCTGGCACCTTGATCAGGAATTCTAGCTTCTAGAACTATGAGAAGATAAATGTTTATTTTTAAGCCACTCAGTAGTATTTTCTAGTATTTGTTATGGCCGCTGAGCAGACTAATGTGTTTATAAAACAAAACTCTTCTTTATTTTAGAAATATTTGTTTAGGCAAATAATTATCATATTTATAGGCCAAAAATTTTAACCTTCATGCTCTTTTCAGTTATTCAAATTTTTTACTACTATTAGATTTACAGAATAGTTAAGAAATAGCTTATTTGGTTCCCATAATCCTTCATTAAACCTCCCCCAATAGTTTATGACTTAACATAGCTAGAAATCCATTAATACAGTGGAAGACCTATGAAAATTTAGCATGAACATGACATATTTGTTGAATGTGTAAATGATAACTCAGTTCTGTTTTATATTAATAAATGTTTCTCATTATTATAAAACATTTATGCTTAAGAACTCATTCCATTGTACTTATTTTGAGAAATTCTGCATATAATCTTGCTTTTCACACTTTAGGCACTTAAATTGACAGATTTAGAGATCATAAGCAAAGAATTATGACCGACAAAAGAGTGAAAAGACAACATGTAATATGGGAGAAAATTTTTGCAAATCATATACATAATAAGGGACAAGTATCCATAATATATAAAGGAATCTTACCACTCAATCCAAAAACAAGAAACACAATTAAAAATGGGCAAAGGCATCTCCTCATGTGTTTGTTAGTCATCTGCATGTCTTCTATATACGGAATCTAGAAAATGGTACTGAAATGTTTATTTATAGGGCAGAAATGTGCAACTTCACTTTCACTTTTCACTTTCATGCATTGGAGAAGGAAATGGCAACCCACTCCAGTGTTCTTGCCTGGAGAATCCCAGGGACGGCAGAGCCTGGTAGGCTGCCGTCTATGCGGTCACATAGAGTCGGACACAACTGAAACGACTTAGCAGCAGCAAAGCAATCAAACAGAAAAAGGGAAAGAAAACAGCTCAAATAGGACATATTTAACAATTAGCACTTTATGGAAGGTGTGTGTGAAAGTTGCTCAGTCGTGTCCGACTATTTGTGACCCCATGGACTGTAGCCTGCCAGGCTCCTCTGTCCATGGAATTCTCCAGGTCAGAATACTGGAGTGGGTAGCTATTCCCTTCTCCAGGGGACCTTCCCAACCTAGGGATCACACCTAGGACTCCCACATTGCCAGCAGATTATTTACCTTTCTGAGTTACCAGGGAAGCCCAAGAATTCTGGAGTTGGTAGCCTATCCCTTCTCCGGTGGATCTTCCCGGCCCAGGAATCACCCCGGGGTCTCCTGCATTGCAGATGGCTTCTTTACCATCTGAGCTACCAGGGAAGCCCTTATGGTAGGACATACCATAAAAAAATACATAATTTTGTGTAATTTCAGAATGCAAGTATGAATTGTAAGGCTTAATTCAAACTATTGTAAAGTTTCGGATAGCTGTCCCTGCTTGCTTTCTTGAGCATTATCACAGGCCACACCAATGGAGCTTGAGTTGTGATCCTATAATCACCCATAGCATCCTTAGTCTTGCAGCTAATTTTAGCTTTAGAGTAAAAGTACCAAGAGCTTCAGTAAAGCTATGACTTCTAGATTGTATCAATTTCATAAAAGAACATTATTGATCTACCTTTCTCCACCATGTGATCACATAAAGACATAGGACTACTCAGTCAAGGAACCTGATCCTATAAAAGTTGTCATAAGAGGAATTTCCATACCTTTCTATCTTCTCAACTAAACTTATTTGAAAACTAAACTGATATTAAAGGAAAAATGGCCAGAAAATTTAAAAATCCATTCTTTCCTATAATGTTTTTCTAATTGCATATTATATGCTATTTCAAATAATGTATGAAACTAATTGGAAAAAGATTGAGTAAGTGCATCAACTTATTGGCTAATATTTTATATTTGTATATTGTCTATAATATTTAAGATTATTATTCCAACAATTTCTCAATTACATGGATAACCAAATATAATTATCAAATAGAAAAAATATTTTCTAATGTAATCTTAGTTTTTTTTTCTTTTAGTTTTACCTATATGGAAAAAGAATTGTGGAATATTAATTGAGGTGTTTTGATATTTTATTGCTATTTAGTTAATGAATTTTATTGTTACTAATTCAAAGAATTCTTTAAAAATAATTCTTTTCTTCTTTCAGTATTATCCCAAAAATAATTTCTGAGTTTATATGCCACATTCATTATTTGGTAGTCAGAAAATTGTCCTCTCCTTTTTAGCAGAAGTTAAATATGTCATTTGGCAAGTTTTAAAGTACAGCAGGTAATAAACGTATTTTGATCTAGTCACAGCTTTAAGCGGGTGAAGTATGATATTAAAGAATGGAAATCACTGAAAATATAATATTTAGACTATAAATTATCAGTCTGCATAAATGTTATAACTTGGAAATGATATTATGTTGTGAAATAATAACTAATACTAAGTAATAATGAATAATTTATATAATATTAAGAATAAGAATAATTAAAACACTTGTTTATGCAGTAGAGTTTTATTATGCATAAATGTGAAGCAGAATTAATAGTAAGTTGAATAGAATATGAGTTAACTTGCTAATTAAGACAGAGATTTATGTCACTTTGCTGTGGGAAAAAAATGCTCCCATGCGGATACCTGAGTGTTATATTTGGTTATATTCAGGGCCTCTTTAAAGGGGAGAACAAGGTATAATGGAATTATATCAGCAAAGGCTCCTCTGTCCATGGGATTCTCCAGGCCAGAATACTGGAGTAGGTAGTCATTCCCTTCTCGGGAATCTTCCTGAACCAGGGACCAAAGCCAAGCCTCTCACATTGGCAGGTGGGCTCTTTACCATCTGAGCCAACAAGGGAAGGCTTCTTTAAAGGGGAGAACAATGTATAATGGAATTATATCAGCATAAATCCTAGGATAGGGGCTAAACAGAATTTGACCTATTCTACTCAAAAGCCTAATTTTACTATTCACTCAGAGGATTCTAGCTTTATTGCAATTGCCATAGATAAAGTTGAAAAATAAAACCAAATTTACCATATTTCTGGGAATGCATATCACATTCTGGGAAAAGAAAAAAAAAGAAAAGAAAACGAAATAAATCAACGTACCTTTAAACCAAATATCCATTCAAATTGTTCCAGTCACAGAGCAGTCCTAATCAATATGAATTATGAAAGTCATGCGGAGTCTTCACATTTCAGCTGCTGTGATGGCTAAATCACTGACTACCATTGCTGTCCTGCAGGACACATTTTTAGTCACATATACAGTCACAGTCTCAGGGCAGTTATTAAAATTAGAAAATCTATAAAACATTTGGAATAAAGTTTTTGAAGGTAGTCTAATGAAACAGTGTACAATCAATACAAAACAGCTGTAGCCAAGTAATACAGTGATTCTCAATCAGATATTGTAATGCAAATTTTAGGGCTTGCTGTGTAATGCCTTCCATAAATCTTTACATTTTATAAAATAGTAAACTTTTTCCTTCAAAAAAGAGCAGCTGAAATTATATACACTAGATGCTTGAAAAAAGGAAAGAAGAAAAACAAACACACTTCTAGAGTTTATGGAGGTGCACGTTACACCACTGGCATATTTTTTATTTTAATTTTGCTCTTTTATATTAGCTGTACTTTCACCCTCCCTCATAAAAATCTCTCTTTTTTTTCTTCTTCTGTTTTTATGCTTCTTATTTTCCTAATTGTCTGTTGAGGGGTATATCTTTCTATAAGTCCCCCAACATCTGCCTCATGAGCTAAGGAGATGGAAATTCACTTTCCTCCACAAAAGCAAAGGAAGTTGGACTCCATCAAGGATTGAGAGATCCTTTATTGTGCCTTTCCGTAAATTGGTGGGTCTCAACCAGAGTGTTTCTACCTCCTAGGGGATATTCTGAAATATCTAGAGACATTGCAGTTTGTCACAACTGCAGGAGGAGATTGTCCCTGAAAACAAGTGGTAGAGACAAAGATGCTGCTAAGAATCTTTTAAGGTACAGAGCAGATGCCAAATCAAAGGATTAGCCATCTCAATAGGACCGTTGCCTGAAGTTAAGAAAGTCTGGTTTAAACAGACTTAGGTTTGCTTACCTTTTTTTTTTTTTTTTTTACTGGTATGCAAATATACTTTTCATGAAATTTTATAGACTTGCTTTTCCTGTTAAAGATTTAGTTGTGACAATTGCATACTTTCTTATTTTTTTGCTCTTTATTTTTATTCAATCTAGTTGGTTGTTTCTTTTTTTTTTTAATCAACTCATTTCCAGTCAGGCTTCTTTTGCTTGCAATAACTATGTGTTCATTAAGTTTCTTCCTTGTTCTGATAATGTTTATTACCCTGATAATGCTTATTATGTCTCATTCTCAAACCTAAATAGATACTCAAATAATATACATTATTTTAAAATTGGGGGTTTTATGAAGTACAAAGCATATACAGAGTTTGTTATAGATATTGTTGGATATGAGGAAACACAACACACCACTCCTGCTCTTCTGGATATTAAAAATTTAGAGGAAAGATTATGCTGAGTAAATAGCTAATATGCCTCTTTCTTTCAATGAGCAATCTCCATAAATTGATGAATAATGGTATATGTATGTGCATATACACCTATATATGTATTAATGTATGCACATACACCTATATATCTATAGACACATATATATGCAATAATCATGACTGTAATTCTTAAACTTTTGCAGATCACAGAATTCTTCAAAAATCACTTAAACTCAATTAAGAAAAAAATATCTATTTTGATTTATTATAAATTGCTTTCTTGAGATACACTATTTAGTGCTATATAATGAAGTATGTTTATGCTTAACTTGTTTGGTTTTTAAATTAGCTTAATTCAATGCTTGTTTTCTAAGTGTTAAATAATTGGAAATTTGGAGGTTTAGGAATGGTCAGAAATTACGTATACGAAATTCTGATTTAAAGGTAGAAGTGAAGTGAAAGTCATTTAGTCATGTCTGACTCTTTGTGACCCCATGGACTATACTATATTGTCCATGGAATTTTCTAGGCCAGAATACTGGAGTGGCTAGCCTTTCCCTTCCCCAGGAGATCTTTCCAATGCATGGACAGAACCCAGGCCTCCCACATTGCAGGGGGATTCTTTACCAACTGAACCACAAAGGTAGAAGAATTTAGGCTAATTATAAAGTGTATGGTGTGGCCACAGAAAAATGTTCTTAAAATAATGAACTCTAAGGTCATTGGAAAGTAGAGGCAAAGAAAGCAAGAGGACAGGCTTTCAGATGGATTATTTACAAATACAGAATGTTATTTAAAATTTAGTCATGAAAGTGAAACTTACTCAGTCATGTCCGACTCTTCATGACCCCGTGGACTATACAGTCCATGGAATTCTCCAGATCAGAATATTGGAGTGGGTAACCCAGGGGTTGAACCCAGGTCTCTAGCACTGCAGGTGGATTCTTCAGCAGATGAGCCCAAGAATACTGGAGTGGGTAGCCTATCCCTTTTCCAGGGATCTTCCCACCCCAGGAGTCAAACTGGGGTCTCCTGCATTGCAGGCAGATTCTATGCCTACTAACCTATGAAGGAAGCCCTATCAGGCTTGAAGCCATTGCCAAAGTCAAGAGAAAAGGAGTAAGGGTACAGAATTTATAAACAAATTACAGAAAACTTAAAGGGCAAGGACTTTCTTTTATTTTTCTGTAGTTTTTTTTTTTTTAAATCAAGACAATTAAGGGACAATGGTCTTAAAAAGACACTGCTTAGGGAAGTGAAGATAAAACTTACACTTCCCACATATATGACTATATATAGATTTTGATTAAATAACCAAATTCCACTTTAGGAGTAGTTCAAGAAAGCAAATCTTATGAAGCATTTTTTATTATTTAAAGATAGGTGTAATAAAGGAACATTCATAAAAGAGTTTGAGACTGTTGAGGCAGCCCAATAAATACCTCCTACTTCAAAGAAAAAGGGAAACTATGCGTATAAATAAAAAGTCAAATTTATTCCTGCTTACATATTTCTATTAAAATGTTTTGTCTCAAAAATATATTTAAATTATTGAGTGGTCTTTTGCAAGGCAAAATGCTATATTTGATTTCCAGTCAATTTTTCACTTGTCATTTTTATGACAATAAGTGCTGAAACCCTGAATCAAAAGAGCATATAGAAAAAGAATAAAAAAACTCCCATAGCTCACTTTGACAAAAGAGGATGAGTTTGTGTCAAGGAACAACAAAATTCTCTAAGACTTGTTGAGTAAAATTTATGAAGCATCATTCAGTTTGTCCTTAATGTCAGTGAGGTCATTTTTGGCAAGGTTTGCTTCATTGATTTGCTGTCCATGTCAGTAAGGAAAGGATTACAAATCCATGTTTCAATTTTAAGGTCATCTGAGTGAAAATAATATTCAACAATTTTCTTCAGGGTTTCCAGGTTTCTGAAGATATGTACCTGCAGATAAATTAAATGGGAGAATTTACATAGATTTTTCCTCAAGTAACTTACTATTGAGTGCTAGCTTAACCAAAGCAGTCTTCATAACTGTGAACTTGCAGGACTTTGAATTTTAAAGGTTTTGATTCAGTCATATATCCATAGAACTCCACCAAATGAACCACAGTATGGATTTACTCTTAATTTTTAAATTGTTTTTAGAGTGGCCATTTCTTATTTCTAAAAGAGTGAAACTTCTGCTGAATTTAGTACATTATTTCATGCATTATCAATTAAATCAATACATGTTATATGCTTTGGAATCTTTGTATTATTACCTTATTTTTTACAATTCACTTGAAAAGATGATGATTCAAGGTTTAGCTCATAGAGATCCAGCTTCATGGCACTTGAAAAAAAATTCAGAATCACATTCTGAACAAGCATTGCAGGACAAAATGGGACATCACAATGTGTGATATTTTTTCTTCACAAAATTCATAAAAATCTATAAGTTGTTAAGAATCAAAACAGTCCCACAAGTAATTCGAATACTAAGGATTTTCTTCCTGCTCAGCTTTTCTTTGACCATAAAAAGAAAAAAGTCATCAGTCATTTCAAAGTTGTCAGCTTTTCAGGACCTTGAACAGGATTAAAGCAAGTATTATCTATCTTGATAAACACCAGTACTTTCATTAAGTTTCAAGTTGAAGAATTATGTTAAGACCATGTCTTTAAAAACTGCCATCCAAATATTAGAAAACAGGATTTTAATGTGGTTGAAAATGCATGACAGATGTATGGCTTTGTTTATTTGTTAGAGTTCCTTGTGTTTCAAATACACGAAACAGTTGAATCTTGGCTTCACTAGATGTCCCACAGGAGGAGCAAGTATTTTGTGTTCATCTAAATTTATACTTAGGTAAATATCTAAAAGTACTAGCCCAAACCATAATTCAAAACAAGGATTTCACCTTTTTCAACTTATTTTCTGTACATTTTCAGTTTGGTTAATGCCTTAAAGCTATATTTTTATTTGATGATTTTTTTTGCTGTTTGATTTATTTGTATTCTATCAAGAACAACTAAATAAAACTAACATATACCTGATTTTTAATATATTTATTTGCTTACATATTTAAACAGAGGGCCTATCCACATAAAAATGACCCATGTCTGTAATCATCATGTTAGGGTATACATCTTTAGTTCCAACTATTGGAAACTATTTAGATGTCAAAAAATAGTAAAATTGAAGACCACGATTCTGGGATTTTACTATCCTGTATCTCTCTAAATTCTGGAGAGAAAAAGCTACTTTAAAAACATAATTTGTAGTTCCTGGATTAAAAGTTGGATTAAAGATTCACATTTATTTTGTATCATCAGGTATAGGAAAAAAATGTATATGTACATGTATATTTCCCTCTACCAATAAATAGGTAGAAGCACATATTGGGGAGGATGAACTTTAAAGAGTTAGCAAATATAAGTTTTCTTATAAAAAATTATTAAATGGCATTTAGAAAATATTTGAAAAAAATATCTTTTATATTTAAGTCATTACTTTCTTGCCCCCCCCCACTGGTGAATTCCATAAAACATTTTTTTTTTTCCATTTATTTTTATTAGTTGGAGGCTAATTACTTTACAATACTGTAGTGGTTTTTGTCATACATTGATATGAATCAGCCATAGATTTACACGTATTCCCCATCCCGATCCCCCCTCCCACCTCCCTCTCCACCCGATTCCTCTGGGTCTTCCCAGTGCACCAGGCCCGAGCACTTGTCTCATGCATCCAGCCTGGGCTGGTGATCTGTTTCACCCTAGATAATATACAACAATAAGGCTGAAACTGTACCATTCCTATAAAGTTCAGGTTTTTAAAACTGTATTCTGTGTTTTCTGTGATTATTAACTTGGAACTTTAGTAAATACCCTTGGTGGGAGCATAAGCAGCTTAGTTCTTCCAAGGGACCCACGAACCAGGACCAATTCCTCTGAGAGTGAGCACAACCCTCCTCAGACTTTAACAATGTCCACTGCCACAGGCACTCCCTGGTAAATCTCAGCTGTGGCCACTGGATCCCTCCCTCTGCCCCAGCTCATAGAGCAAGAGAGACCTAACAAGCGTCAACCTTTGCCCTCTATCTTCTGGGTGGGGAACAGACACTAGGAGGGCAGCCTATAAGCAGAGCTGGGCCTAAACCAAAGCAGAACACCAGGGGGCTGTGTGACCAAAGAGGAAGGGAATTAGCTCCTGCAACCACAGGTGCAGCAGACTAAATCCTCACAATTAGTTGGAGACTGTGAACTTTAGAGGTGACTGTGGACTTTGGGAGTGAGTACAAGGTGAAATAAGGCCAGATCTGAGTCTGCACTGACATCAAACTGGTGTCAGTTTGATGTCAGAGACCTTCATAGGAATACTGGAGGACTTTCTGTGTAGGCAGATTGACTGGAACACACTGTGTGGAGTGGAAAACAGAAGAATAATGAGGACACTCCTCTTAATACCACTCTATATAAAATTGTCTTTTTATTTTCTTCTTAATGTTGTCCCAATGTTATTTTCTATATTATTTCTTTAATTTTTTAAAACTACTTTTCCTTTGTTAAACATCTTATTTTTTAAAGTAAATTCATTTGTTTCCCTATTTTTACAGTACCCTATATTTATATTTCTTTTTTTTTTTTTTCATGTTTTGATTTTGTATTCTTGCTAGTCTAGTTTTTACTACTCATTTTCACTTATAGGTTTCTTTATTGACTGAATTGCTGTCTTTTTTTTCCCCCCACTCCTGTTTTTGTCTTTTTTTTTTTTTTAATCTGTCTCCCTTTTCTCTCACTTCTTTTTTCTTTGTAAGGGTATGAGTTTCTTTGGGTGTTCTGGACTACTGAGTGTTGCTTTCACTAACAGTCTTGGAGCTTTGATTTTCATTCTGCATGGACTGTGAGCTTTTGATGCTACAGTAAGAGATCAGGCCTGAACGCCTGAGATCAGAGGACCAAGTCCAGGACTTTGGGCCACCAGAGAACTCCTAAATTCATGGAATGTGAATTGGTGAAGCTCTCCCAAAGGCCTCTATCTCAACACTAAGACCAAACCCCAGTCAAAGGCTAGCAAGCTGCAGCACCAGACACCCAATGCCAAACAACAAAACAAGAACACAGCTCTGCACATTAGCAAACAGGCTGCCCAAAGATATAGAAAACCCAATGACACCCCAAAACAAAACAAAACAACCACTACTGGGTATGGCACTGTCTTTCAGAGACACAGAATCCAGCTCCATCCACCAGAAAACAGGCACAAGTCCCCCTAACCAGAAAAACTTCACGAGGTCCAGCTCCACTCACAGGGAGCACATGCACAGTGAAGAGGAGCTACAACCTTCCAGCCTACAGAAAGAAGACCCCCAAACACAGTAAATTAAACAAAATGAAAGACAAACATGCAGCAGATAAAGGAACATGGTAAAAATACACAAGGCCAAACAAATGAGGAAATAGGCAGTCTACCTGAAAAAGAAAGAATTCAGAGTAATGATAGTAAAGATGATCCAGCATTTTGAAAATGAAATGGAGGCACAGACAGACTGGAGACACAGATCGAGAAGATACAAGAAATGTTTAACAAGGATCTGGATGAAGTAAAAAATAGACAATCTACAATGAACAACACCAAAGCTGGGATTAAAAACATACTAAAGGAGACAAATAGCAGAACAAGTGAGGCAGAAGAGCAGAAAGAGCATGAGAAAATATTTGAAAAGATTGCAGCCAAAAACTTTGCGAAAATGGGAGAAGAAATAGCCATAAAGTCCAGGAAGCCCAGAGAATCTCATATAGGATAAATCCAAGGAGAGACATTCTAAGACACATATCAATCAATCTATAAAAAATTAAATACAAAGAGCAAATATCAGAAGCAACAAAGGAAAAGCAACAAATAACATACAAGGGGATCCCCATGAGGCTAACAGCTGATCTTTCATCAGAAACACTGAAAGCCTGAAGGAACTGGCAGGATATGCTTAAAGTGATGAAAGGAAGAAATCTAGAACCAAGATTGCTCTATCCAAGAAGGATGCCATTCAGATTCAAAGGAGAAAACAAAAGTTTTACAGACAAGCAAAAAGTAAGAGAATTCAGAAACACCAAACCAGATTTACAACAAATAGTAAAGGAACTTCTCTAGATAGGAAACACAAGAGAAAGAAAGAGCCTCAAAAACAAAAACAAAAAACAAACTCGAAACAATGAAAGGAATGATAATAGGATCTCACATATCAATAACAACCTTACATGTAAATGGATTAAATGCTCAGAACAAAAGACACAGATCTGCTGAATGGATCCAAAAACAAGACCCCTATATATATATACTTTCTACCAGAGACCCACCTCAGACCTAGAGACATATGCAGTTTGAAAGTAATCGGCTGCAAAAAGATATTCCATGCACATGGAAATCAAAAGAAAGCAGGAATAGCAATACTCAAATCAGATAAAATAGATTTTGAAATACAGACCATTAGAAAAGATAAGGAGAACACTACATGATAATCTAGGAGATGATATAAACATTATAAATGTATTTTATACCCAACATAAGAAAACCTCAATATGCAAGGCAAGTGCTAACAACAAATAAAGGGGAAATCAACTAATATACCAATAGTGGGGGACTTCAACCCTCCACTCACACCAATAGACAGATCACCCTGATAGAAAATTTTTAAGGAAACATGAGCTCTAAATGACATTGGGCCAGTTGGACCTAATTGATATCTACAGGGAATTTCATCAAAGATGGTACAGATGATCCTATCTGCAGGGCAGCAAAGGAAATGCAGATATAAAGGACAAACTTTTGGACACAATTGAAGAAAAAGTTGTTCAGTCAGTCAGTCCAACTCTTTGTGACTCCATGGACTGCAGCATGCCAAGCTTCCACGTCCTTCACTATCTCCCAGAGCTTGCTCAAACTCATGTCCATTGTGTGGATGATGCCACCCAACCATCTCATCCTCTGTCACCCACTTCTCCTGCCCTCAGTGTTTCCCAGCATCAGGGTCTTTTCCAATGATTCAGCTCTTTGCATTAGATGGCCATAGTATTGGAGATTCATCTTCAGCATCAGACCTTCCAATGAGTATTCAGGGCTGATTTCCTTTAGGATTGACTGACTTGATCTCCTTGCTGTCTAAGGGACCCTCAAGAGTCTTCTCTAGCACCACAGTTTGAAAGTGTCAATTCTTCAAGGTTCAGCCTTCTTAATGGTCCAACTCTCACATCTATACATGACTACTGGAAAAACCGAGGGAGGGAAAAATGAGAGAGTGATATTGAAACATATACACTACCATATGTAAAATAGATAGTGAGTGGGAACTTGCTGTGTGATGTGGGGAGCTCAAACTCGGAGCTCTTTAACAACCTAGAGCGATAGAATGTAGTGGGAGGTGGAAAGGAGATTTAAGAGGGATGGGACGGATGTATATCTAGGACTGATGCATGTTGAAATATGGTAGATACTAATACAATGTTGTAAGGCAGTCATCCTCAAGTTAAAAATAAATACATTTATTTATTAAAAAGTATGTCCATGCCCCTCGGGAAAGGTCTTTGGTGTACAGCTGCCAGGAATTATGAAAGAGTATTTTTCTTCCAATTGGTCTGATTTTTTTTCTCTTTAATTCCTTTGAACTTTACATTTGCAAAATCTTTTATGCATCTGTCTTATTAAAAAAAAATGGGGACACCTTACACTGCATTGTTTGTATTATAAAAATCCCATGTGCTTTGTTTATCCATATTTATATCTTTAGAGCTATATTTTTATATCCAAATATTTAATATAAATGAATTCCTTCTGATTAAAATTTCTATGGGAACCTGAAGAGATGTATGCTGTGTAGCTATGTTGGAACACAATCAGTGATATTGTCATAAGCTTGAAGTGGTTGGATATTTAAGTCATTAAACTGGCCTTGTTGTCATTCCATACTCACAAACAACTGTGGTTGTGATTTGATTGCCCATGTGCTTTGGCTACAGAGCACGCCAGATGGCACTAGTGGTAAAGAACCTGACTGCTAATGCAGGAGACATGAGATGCGGGTTCAAGCCCTTGGTTGGGGGAATCCCTTGGAGAAAGGCATGGCAGTCCACCCCAACATTCTTGCCTGGAGAATTCCATGGACAGTGGAGCCTGGAAGGCTATAGTCCATAGGGTCGCAAGTAATAGGACACAACTGAAGAGACCTAGCATGCACATGCAAGTTCATGTACTTTGGCTAAAGGAAGAAAAAGGTGTTGATTATAGACACACAAGATAGTTCAGTCCTGTGTTTCAGTTATCAGTAGATCCAATTAAGGCCCTGATAAGGATAAACATCTTGGCCTTCACAAAAGCTCTGGACTATCCCACTTTGCTTCTCTGCAATAAATCTTCCACAACCTCAGTGAACATTTCCTTAGAGGATATCTTCCTCATGTGATTTATATGTGCACATATGGAGAGGGAGAGAAGACAAGTGTATGCAATATGTGGTTCTATGTGTTTAACAAATTCTAAATATTTAATCAGTGTTTATGATATGAAATTATCCTGTATAATGTAGATATATGGCATATCTGTAATTATGGTGAGCAAACAGTTTAAGTTAACCTTAACTGTATAGTATTTTTTCACATTCAAGTGGTGATTCACTAAAGCCATAATTAAAAGTGATTGAATTTCAAAAATGCCATGTACATACAGCTGATATTCTTGATTTAGGAAGATCAAGGAAACTGTCCACACAGTTACATGTCCTCTCAAAAAAATGTCAAATCACTGATGTATTCTCTATATCTGTGAGTGAGTCTGCTTCTTTTTGTTATATTACTAGTTGGTGGTAATTTTTTAGATTCCACACAAGTGATATCATACAGTATTTGGCTTTCTCTGAGGGGGCGGGGCAACATAGAAGTGGTGAAGTGGGAGGTACAAACTAAGTGGTGTAAGATTAGCTCAAAGATGTACTATACAACATGAAGAATATTATTAATATTTTAATAACTAAATGGAAAGCAATCTTTAAGAATTTTATAAAATATAAAAAGCATAAGACAATAAATGATATCACTTATATGTGGAATCTGAAACATGATACAAATGAACCTATTTACAAAACAAAAATAGACTCACAGACACATAAATGAAATATACAATTACCAAAGAGGAAGGTTGTATAGCACAGGGAACTGTCTTCAATATCATATAATAAACTATACAGGGGAAGGATATGAGAAATAATGTGAATGTAAAAATGCAAATTGAGAAAAATAATTTAAAAATGTTAAATCAATCTAAACAAGAATTATTCAACTGGATTAGGAAGAGATCATATTAGACACCTTATGGCCTTTTCAAAATATACACGGCCACCAACTGCTTCGCCTGCTTCACTTGACACAACCTCCTCATCTCAAGAGGCTCTCTGGGATTCTCACATATGGAAAAGGCCAGGGAGCATCTTAACTTGGGAAATATTCCCTCAGACACTCAGAGACATTGTTCTTGGGTGGAAACCTATTGATTTAATGATCAAATAGTAAGCATTCAAATACTTATTTTCTATATAATGCATTAACTTAAAAGTTTCTGGTGGCTCAGGCAGTAAAGAATCTATCCTCAATGCACGAGACCCAGGTGCGATCCAAGGTCAGGAAGATCCCCTGGATAAGGGCATGACAACCCACTGCCGTATTCTTGCCTGGATAATTCCATGGACAGAGGAGCCTGGAGCACTGCAGCCCAAGGTGTTGCAAAGAGTCAGACACGACAGAGCGATTAACACTTTCACTTTCACTTTTCAAAGTCTGGTAACTGGAAAGAAAACTCTCTTCCTTTTCTGTTTTTATTACAGAAAAAAATTACAGGGAATACACTTGATAGCAGATAAGAAACAAAATCTCAAAGTTCCAAGAATGGTCTTCTGACAACTTTTATTCTAGCTACTACTCTAGAAGATAATAGGTGAGACACTCCCTGTATATTAGTTCCTTTTCTTTTCTTTCTTTTTTTTTTAAATGTTTTTATTTTTTGATATAAGGATAATTGCTTTACAGAATTTGGCTGTTTTCTGTCAAACCTTAACATGAATCAGCCATAGTTATACACAAGTCCCCTCCCTCATGAGCCTCCCTCCCATCTCCCTCCATGTCCGACCCCTCTAGGTTGGTACAGGGCCCTTGTTTGAGTTCCCTGAGACATACAACAAATCCCCATTGTCTCCCTATTTTATGAGAGCAGTTCTCCTGGGTTCCCTTACCATACTGCTTTCTGCCTGGGCACTCTTTCCCAATAAAATCTCTTGCTTTATCAGCACATGTGTCTCCTCAGACAATTCATTTCCGAGTGTTAGACAAGAGCCCACTTTCGGGCCCTGGAAGCTGTCCCCCTTCCTGCAACAAATGGTGACCATGGCAGGGATTCTTCTTCACTGTGATTGACATCCTGACCTCTTGGGGTACTCAGGGACAACCTTGCCCACCAATGGACCAGACCCAGTGGCCCCAACTGTGACCCTTTTGTCCCTGGTCGCCTTCTGATGCCAGAGTGCCCTGATTGGGTAAGGACAAAGAGACTTTATCGACCTCTCTCCCTTTCCCTCTCACTTCCCTCTCCTTAACCCTTCCTATCCTACCCCTTTTCTCTAGTCCCCTGGTCCTGGACTCAGGAATCTGGTCAAAAGGCCTCAGTCTGGGCTGAGGATTGGAGACTGATCACCTCCTCTTCTAGGAGAGCTAGAATTTTGGTTCTGTTCTGGTCTGATCCTGTTTCTGGTAGGGCCAAGTTCCAGTCTGGAGGCCCAGGGTAAAGTCCCGTAATGCCTGGGTATCTGCAAGTGTCAGGAGACGTCTGTAAGGCCACCCCTTTTGCCCCCCTTTCCCACCTCTTCCCCCTCTTCTTTCAACCTGGCTTCCTTTCCTCCCTTTGAAATCTTTGAAGACCTGGGATATTTTAATTGATTCTGTTAGTACTTGGATCTGAAGTTCTGTGTCTCTTTAAGCAGTTTTCTGAGAGTCTGTAATCTTGTCTTTAAGGGAGTATCTGAAGAGGACTGTCAGGTCTATGTGGTCTCTGTGTGTGTTTTATACTCTGGCTTCTGTGTTGTGATTTTTGATGGTCATTTTGCTTTATATGGCAACCATTTGGTTTCGACCTGCCGACATTTTGTTAGAACTTGATTTTCTCTCCTTGTACCTTGAGACCAGGGCTCTCAAGAACACTTATCTAGACCATCTCTAACTCCTGGGACTGAGGAAAAAAAAAAAAAAGAAAAAAATGGGAAAAAGCCTTTTAAATTTTATTTATTCCAACTGATAATTATAAACTAGTGAATTTTATATTGTAATATCTAATTCATGACTAAATTCAGAAAATGAAGCTAGACCTTGCTTTGTGTCTGTCTGAATATGTCTTGGTATGTCTTTGTCTCTGGATAATATTTTTGAGATTAATTTGTAAATGATCTCTATTTAATTGGCTTAAAGAAAAGTAAGTGCTTACAAATCAAATAGTTCTAAATTAAACAATGAATTCCAGGCTCATGTGAACTGGGAAATATTCAGTATTAAATACCTGATATTATTGTTTTTTGTTGTTGTTGTTGTTGATCTAACTAATGTAGACATGTCTTAAAGTAACTAACATTAAAAAGCAAAATATTTTCAGGAAAAGGAAATGGCAACTCACTCCAGTATTGTTGCCTGGGGAATCTCATGGACAGAGAAGCCTGATGAGCTACAGTCCATGGGATAAGACATGACTGAAGTAATTTAGCAGCACCTATTTTACAAATGATAATGGATGTTTCCATGTTACTCTCTACATATATCTCACCCTCTCCCAGTGTGCATAAGCCTGATTTCTATGTCTGTTTATCCATTGCTGCCCTGTAAATAGGTTCTTCTGTACCATCTTTCCAGATCCCATATGTATGTGTTCAGTTCAGTTCAGTTCAGTTCAGATGCTCAGTCATGTCTGACTCTTTGCGACCCCATGAACCACAACACGCCAGACCTCCCTGTCCACCACCAACTCCCGGAGTCTACCCAAACCCATGTCTATTGAGTCGGTGATGACATCCAACCATCTCATCCTCTGACATCTCCTTCTCCTCCTTCCCTCAATCTTTCCCAGCATCAGGGTCTTTTCAAATGTGTCAACTCTTCGCATGAGGTGGCCAAAGTATTGGAGTTTCAGCTTCAACATCAGTCCTTCCAGTGAACACCCAGGACTGATCTCCTTTAGGATGGACTGGATGGATCTCCGTGCAGTCCAAGGGACTCTTAAGAGACTTCTCCAACACCACACTTCAAAAGCATCAATTCTTCCGCACTCAGCTTTCTTTATAGTCCAACACTTACATCCATACATGCCCACTGGAAAAACAATAGCCTTGACTAGATGGACCTTTGTTGACAAAGTAATGTCTCTGCTTTTAAATATGCTGTCTAGGTTGGTCATAACTTTCCCTCCAAGGAGTATGCATCTTTTAATTTCATGGCTGCAATCACTATCTGAAGTGATTTTGGAGCCCAGAAAAATAAAGTCAGCCACTGTTTCCACTGTTTCCCCATCTATTTGTCATGAAGTGATGGCACCAGATGCCATGATCTTAGTTTTCTGAATGTTGAGCTTTAAGCCAACTTTGTCACTCTCCTCTTTGACTTTCATCAAGAGGCTCTTTAGTTCTTCTTCACTCTCTGCCATAAGAGTGGTGTCATCTGCATATCTGATGTTATTGATATTTCTCCTGGTAATATTGATTCCAGGTTGTGTTTCCTCCAACCCAGCATTTCTCATATTTGTTAGTATATGATATTTGTCTTTCTATTTCTGACTTCACTCTCTACAATAGGTTCTAGGTTCATCCACCTCATTAGAATTGGTTCATATGTGTTCCTTTTTATATCTAAGTAACTTTCCATTATGTATATGTACCACAACTTCTCTATCCATTCATCTGTTGATGGACATCTATGTTGCTATCACGTTCTAACTATTGTAAACAGTGTTGCAGTGAACATTGGGGTACATGTGTTTTTTTCAATTATGGTTTCCTCAAGGTATGTGCCTAGGAGTGGGATTGCTGGGTCATATGGTGGTTTATTTCCTAATTTTTTAAAAGAATCCCCATACCATCTTCTATAGTGGCTGTATCAATTTTTTATTAATTAATTTATTTTAATTGGAGGTTAATTACATTCCATCAACAGTGCAAGAGAGTTACCTATTTTCCACACACTCTCCAGCATTTATTGTTTGTATACTTTCTGATGATAACCATTCTGACCAGTGTAATGTGATATCTCATTGTAGTTTTGATTTGCATTTCCCTAATAATGAGCATCTTTTCACTTATCTGTTAGCCATCTGCCAGTCTTCTTTGGATAAATGTCTGTTTAAGGTGTTTTTTCCCATTTTTTGATTGGTTCTTTGTTTTTATGTTATTACATTGTATGAGCTGCTTGTGTATTTTGGAAACGAACCTTTTGTCACTTGTTTCATTTGCTACTATTTTCTCCCATTCTAAGTGTGATCTTTTTACCTTATTTATAGTTTCCTTTGCTGTGCAAAAGCAGCTTTTAAGTTTAATTAGGTCTCACTTGTTTACTTTCGTTTTTATTTCCATTATTCTAGATCATAACAGATGTTTTTTGACTTATGTCATCAAAGGTTTTGTCTTTGTTTTCTTCTAAGACTTTTATAGTTTCTGGCCTTATATTTAGGCCTTTAATCTATTTTGAGTTTATTCTTGTATATGGTGTTAGGAAGTGTTTTATTTTCATTCTCTTATATGTTGCTGTCCAGTTTTCCCAGCACCATTAATTGAAGAAACTGTTCTAGTCCCATTGTATTTTCTTACTTTTTCTGTCAAAAATAAGGTGCATGGGGCTTCCCTGATAGCTCAGTTGGTAAATAATCCACCTGCAATGCAGGAGACCCTGGTTCAATGTCACAGTGGAAATGACAAATAGATTCAAGGGATTAGATCTGATAGAAGTGCATGAAGAACTGTGGAGGAAGTTCCTGACATTTTGCAGGAGGCATTGATCAAGACCATCCCCAAGAAAAAGAAATGCAAAAAGGCAAAATGGTTGTCTGAGAAGGGCTTATAAATAGCTGAAAAAAGAAGAGAAGCTAAAGGCAAAGGAGAAAAGAAAAGATGTACCCATTTGAATAGAGAGTTCCAAAAAATAACAAGGAGAGAAAAGAAAGTCTTCCTCACTGATCAATGCAAGGAAATATAGGGAAAAGAATAGAATGGGAAAAACTAGAGATCTTTTCATGAAAATTAGAGATACCAAGAGAATATTTCATGAAAAGATGGATACAATAAAACATAAATGGTATGAACCTAACAGAAGCAGAAGATACTAAGAAGTGGTGGCAAGACTACACAGAAGAACTATACAAAAAAGATCTTCAAGACCCAGATAACCACGGTGGTATGATCACTCACCCAGAGCCAGACATCCTGGAGTGCAAAGTCAAGTGGGTCTTAGGAAGCATCACTATGAACAAAACTAGTGGAGGTGATGGAATTCCAGTTAAGCTATTTCAAATCCTAAAAGGTGATGCTCTTAAAGTGTTGTGCTACTCTCAATATGCCAGCAAATATGAAAAACTCAGCAGTGGACACAGGACTGGAAAAGGTCAGTTTTCACTTCAATCCCAAAGAAAAGGAATGTCAAATAATGTTCAAACTACCGAATAGTTGCATTCATCTCACATGCTAGCTAAGTAATGCTCAAAATATTCCAAATCAGGCTTCAACAGTATATGAACTGGGGACTTCCAACTGTTCAAATTGGATTTAGAAAAGGCAGAGGAAGCAGAGATTAAATTGCCAACATCCATTGGATTATCAAAAAAGCAAGAGAATGCCAGAAAAAAAAAAAAAAAAAAAAAAAAAAACATGTACTTCTGCTTTATTGACTAAACCAAAGCATTTGACCATGTAGGTCACAACAAACTCTGGAAAACTCTTAAAGAGATGGGAATACCAGATGACCTTACCTGCCTCCTGAGAAATCTGTATGCAGGTCAAGAAGCAACAGTTAGAACCAGACATGGAGCAACAGAATGGTTCCAAATTGGGAAAGGAGTATGTCAAGGCTGTATATTGTCACCCTGCTTATTTAACTTACACGTAGAGTACATCATGCAAAATGCCCAGGTGGATGAAGCACAAACTGATATCAAGATTGCTGGGAGAAATGTCAATAACTTCAGGTATGCAGATGACACCACCCTTATCGCAGAAAGTGAAGAATTAAAGAGCCACTTGATGAAAGTGAAAGAGGAGTGAAACTGGCTTGAAAGTGAAAGCCGGCTTGAAACTCAACATTCAAAAAGCAAAGATCATGGCATCCAGTCTCATCACTTCATGACAAATAGATGGGGAATAATGGGAACAGTGAGAGACTTTATTTTATTTTATTATTTTGGTCTCCAAAATCATTGCAGATGGTGACTGCAGCAGTGAAATTAAAACACGCTTGTCCCTTGGAAGAAAAGATATGACTAACAGTGGCAGCATATTAAAAAGCAGAGACATTATTTTGCCAACAAAGTTCCGTCTAGTCAAAGTTATGGTTTTTCCAGTAGTCTTGTATTGATGTAACAGTTGGACTATAAAGAAAGCTGAGAGCCGAAGAATTGATGCTTTTCAACTGTGGTTTTGGAGAAGACGAGTGTCCCTTGGACTGCCAGGAAAACAAACCAGTCAATCCTAAAGAAAATCAGCCCTGAATATTCATTGGAAGGACTGATGCTGAAGCTGAGACTCGAACACTTTGCAAATAATTGACTCATGCAATTGACTGATGCAAAGAATTGACTCATTGGAAAGGATTCTGATGCTGGTAAGGATTGAAGGCAGGAGGAGAAGGGGACAACAGAGAATGAGATGGTTGGATGGCATCACCAACTCGATGGACATGAATTTGTGTTAGCTCCGGGAGTTGGTGATGGACAGGGAGGCCTGGCGTGCTGTAATCTATGGGCTCGCAAATAGCCGGACACGACAGAGCAACTGAACTGAACTAAAGGTTTCATCCACAAACTGAAGGTTTATGTAAGCTTAGTGTAGGGTGAGATTTGCGGTGAGTTGTTTTTTGTTTCCCTCTGATGAGCAAGGGCTGAATGATGCGGTAATCCTGTCTGTTGATGATTGTATTGTACTTTTGTCTTTTTTTTTTTTTTTTGATGATGTGTCTTGCATAGTATTCTACTGGCATTTGGGTGATGCTGGGACATGTATACAAGTGGTTGTGCTTGTGGGAGCTCTCACTAATTGATACTACCTAGGGTTAGGAGTTCTCTGGTAGTCTAGGGTGTTGGAGTCAGCAGTCCCACTCCAAAGGCTCAAGGGCTTGATCTCTGGCCAGTAACCAAAATTCCACAGGTGGTGTGTTGTGGCATCAAATGTGATTAAAACAAGAATTCAGAAATGAGAAACCAAAGATGAACCTCAGACAAAGGGCAGCTAGAAAATCAGGAAATAATAATTAAAATAATGGAATATGCACATATACACATATACCCATAAGCAAAATCAAAACAGTGCAACAAATATAAACTACAATAAACTGAGCCAGCAAACAAAGGAAACCAAAAATGATATCCACCAGTTAAGAACAAAACTACCTAAAGCACAAACTAGAATACAAAACTTAAAGCAAGGTGTCAACTGGGGAATAAAGCAATGAAAGCAAAACTAACAATATGGTGAGAAAAAGGAAAGATAGAGAAGAAAGAAAGAAAGAATAGTAATGTAAAAAAAAAAAAGCTAAATCGAGGTAGGTAAAAAAGACTTACATATATTAAAGATTAACTGCAAGGGGAAAAGAACAGTAGGACAATCAAACAAAGGAATAAATGTAGAAAAATAATAATGTTTCAAAGTTTAAAAAAAAAAAAGAATAAAAAATGAAAACTCCACAGGACTGCAAAAGGCCACTGCAGAAACGGAGGTTTATGACAGCAATAGAAAGTGTGATTAAAAACAGCTCAAAAGCTTAATTTGAGTCCATAGTGCTAATAAAACCGACAACTACAACAGAGGAAATAAAAGAGAAAAGAAAAAAAAAATTCAAAAGGAACTACAGAACAAGTCAAAATGTAAGAATAATAATTGCTTTCCTGAGTCTCTGCTGTCAGCATCCGTTCCCTCCCTGGGAGTCACAGTCCACCTCACCTCCCTAGGATGCCCTTCAACACAGGTCTCTGGACCTGCTGTGGGGGCAGTTCAGGCTCTAATCTGGTCCTACTCCTGTGTGTTCTTGCCTCCAATGTCCACAGCTATCAGAACTAGTGTATTTTCTTTTGCAGGACCTCTCGATGTCCTTTTACACATCCCATAGACAAAGAGTCTGCCTAGTTGGTCATGTGGATTTAATCTGTAACTTGTATAGCTGATGGGAAGGTTTTGGATCTTCTTCCCTTGTCACACTGCCCTTGGGTTTCAATTTTGGTTTCATTTCCCCTCTGCATGTGGGTCGTTCACTGGGGTTTGCTCCTGAGGCTCTCCTGGCGGATTTGTGTTTGCACTAGTGAGGGCCAAGTGCGGAGGTGATGAAGCTGCTTGGGTTGCAGGGTTTCTGGCAGCACCAGGTACTCAGGGAAGTTAGCTAGGGCAGCAGGAAATATAATGCTCAAAATGGTATGGAAACTCACTCCAGCATTCTTGCCTGGAGAACCCCACTGACAGAGAAGCCTGGCAGGCCACAGTCCACAGAGTTGCAAAGATTTGGACAAGACCAAAGCAATCCTGAGTGCATAGGTGCAAGACTTATTTTGGCTGTGGCACCTCTGCGCCAGTGAGATTTGAGCCCCTTGGTCACAGGGACTCTGATGGCGACAAGTGTGCAGGGACACAGAGTTCCTCAGTGCAGGAGTCTTTTTTCAAACCTCTGGTAGTTGGTGATAAGAAGTTGGCCAGTCTTTATTTGCAGCCCCCACCCCCAATTCAGGCATTTAGAGGGCTCCCTTGTCTGTGGTCCTTCCCTGTTGTTCAGCACGTCAGGCACAAAAAGCCCTCCCAACCCCCCCCCCCCACCCCACACCCCCCCCCCCCCCCCCCGCCTTAGCTGGGGTTTTACTCTGTAGTTCGGCGCATCAGGCACTTAAAGGTGCACCCTGGGTCAGGTCCTACTCTGTTGCTCCACATTTCAAGTGTTTGACGGTCCACCCTCTCTTTTGTTTCAGCTGCTGATGCTGGCGTGTGGGGAGAGAGAAGCTATGGTGATGGCTCCACCCTCTACACATGATTCTGCAGTATCATCTTCTTCCATGGCTGCCTGGCTTTCCTTTACAGTCACTTCCCAGCACAGTCTCCTCCCTCACATCCCCTTGGCCCATCTCTCTGCAGTCAACAGCAGCTCTTGCCCTGGGATTGCTCCACAATCCCTATGTTCCAGCCCCTGCAGCTGCACCTTCTAGGGGACCTGCATCCCTGTCTTGGGTACATATGGCTATGACAAGGACTGCATGATTCTCATTCCATTTAGGCTGCCACAAATCAGCTGCTTCACTCTAAGCCTTACATGTTTCTCCTCTGACCCAGACAATTGCCCCGATGTGGGGATCAGACCCCTGCTTCAGTTCCCCCACCTGCCAAGGGCAGGTCCAGTCCTACTAACACTCTTGTTTCCCCCCAGTTCCTTCATCCTACTGAGTTTTGCGTGGTTCTATGTATTCTTTTCCGGTGGTCAGGTACTCCTGTCTGCTCTCAGCTGGTGTTCTGCAAGCACTTCTGTGTCTGAAGGTGTATTCCTGATGTATCCGTGGAGAGAGATGCACTCCATGTCCACCTACTCCTCTGCCACTTTGTCCCTCTGTATTTGTTCTTATTCACCTCTTATTCACTCCATCCATCTAACTGGTCTCCTATATTTTATTTTCACTCCTCTTTCTTGCTTAATTGCACTCTGATAGTGATTGCCCTCTAGCTAAGGTTATAATATGCATCTGATTCTTACTTCTCTAAGACAATACTCCCTAACACTCTTTTCCTTTTTCAGCATTCTTTATTCCAGAAAGAAGGCCATGGGACGATAACCTCTAGGACAACCACTACCTGTTCTGGACCCACCTGATGCTAGTCTTAAAGATCTCAATGTCCCCGGGAGGAAAGAAGAATAACACCACATCGGCCCCATCCTTATCTATAGCCCTATTTTCCACCCTGAAACTATAAGAGCTCTTTCTATTTCCCCAAATAGTGGAGCACAGTCTTGGAGGCATTAGCCTACTGTGCCCCCCTTTGCCTGGCAAAGTAATAAAATGACTTACTCTCTTCTACTCCTGCAAAGCTCTTTCTCTACATTTCTATTTAGCGCCATTGAACAGAGGCCAGATTTTTGGCAATACTATCTTAATTTACAGGAAGCATAAAAAGATTTCCCGAAGATACACAACTAATTTGTGAAAAAGATAGTTTTTCTACCGTCATTTTCCAAATTTCATTCAAACATTGCTTAAATTTAGATCAAATTAATCACTTTACTATAAGTAAGGGGAGAATTTTAACTCCCATATTTCTCTCATTCTCTCACCGAAACTGGTGATTATTCTGAATTATTTAAAATTTTGACTTTGGTGACAAATATTTTACTTTTGTTATATTAAACCTCATTTGCTTCTAAAATAAAGTATTTTTTTAGAAGCAACATTTATTTCTCAAGTTTCACAAGTTTTATTTATTTTTTTTCCCTAGGAAGATCTTGGTTAATGATATCCTTAGTTAAACAGGGTCCATTTTAGGTTGACAAAGAAAGTTGATGTTTTCAACTTGTTTGATAAAGCAATCTGGAAGATCTGCTAAAATATCACTAAATGATTTTTTAAATATAGCTTCTGGTGTTTTTTCTTCTTTCTCCATTTGACAAGGCTATTTAAAAAAACATTGATAGCAATATATTTACATGATTGCTCATAAAAATGTGGTAATATTCTTTCTCTTCTAGCTCTACATTTTCCTGTCCCACTAGAGTAAGTCATGGGTTGTGTGTTTTCTTCTTAATCTTCTAAAAGCATCAACTGTCTTAAGCCAAATATGATCAGTGAAAAGTTTATCTGACAAATGCTTGGTGAAATCTACCAAATGATTTTCACATCACAGAATTAAAAAAAAAAAAGAAAAAGAAAAAAAGCCTTGAAAGACAAATCTACAGATTTTGGAACAGCTCTTTAAAAACTGGCAGGATAATCTTCTGTATGGCCCAAAGCAAGATGTAAATTAAGAAGCAATACACTTTGAGTGTAATGGAGCATGTACTTATAAATTCATAGATCCATTCAGCTCATGTAAATAGCTTACACACTGTACCTCCCAGGAATAATTTCCCAACACTAAAGGATTTGAAATTATAAATAGTAAGACAGAAAATTGTTTGTGTATTTCTTTTGGAATAATTTTGGAGAGATTAGGAAGGAGAATAATTCTTAATTGTTAATTTGCTTTCTAATTCTATATTTTGTAGGTTGAATGTCAAAAGAATTGAAAAAGCTTTGGGCAAACTCTGCAGGAGGGATGTGCCTATTGTCACTTGAAAATAAATGTTTGCTAGCCTGTTTCAAGGCAGCAATGTGTTCATGAGCCAGCAGGCCTTTAGTATTTGGACAACAACATGATACCTTTATTTTTTTTTTTTTTTCCATTTATTTTTATTAGTTGGAGGCTAATTACTTTACAATATTGTAGTGGTTTTTGCCATACAAGAGACACAGATGTACAGAACAGACTTTTGGACTCTGTGGGAGAACATGATACCTTTAATGTTAAAAGTGTTAGAAGCTGGATTTATTAAATAGGCAACAATCAAAATCTTTAGAAAACTAAAAATAAGCTATTAATAGTGACTAACTGGGGGGGAAATATGTTTTGTTTAAGAGGATTCTTTAAATTTCTTCAGATATGCTACCAAATTCAAACTTTAAAAGGTCATCCAGATCAGATTGGTGGTGTTGTCTGTACATACATGCATGTGGTATAGCTTGAAAAAAGAAGAAAAAATAAAATTGAGTCAATATTGCATGAAAGACCAAGGAAAACTTAACCTAGAGAATAAAATTATGGCTTCAAAGATAACTTGCCAAAGATTTAATGGACACTTATGATGTAAATCTATAAGAGTAGTATTTTTTTATTTTTATTTTTATTTTATTATTTATTTATTTAGTTTTTGCTGATCAGCATTGCCTGTAGCATCTTTGTTCAATGACCAGGGATTGAATCTGCAACTTCTTGAATGGAAGCACCTAATCTTAACCAGTGGACCACCAGGGAATTCCCAGATAGTATTGAATGTATTTGAAATGTTGCAAAATGTAGAAATAAAAATGTCTATGTTGATTGTATATTGTAACAAGAAAGCTTTCATGAGAACAGTTAACTCAAAAGACCAAAAGCAGACTTTCTGGCATGATCACCAAAACAGAAATATTTGAGATTGCAGGAAAAAAGGATAAATGCCAGAAAGCTAAAAGTAAGAGCTTTTTAAAAAATGGCGTAAACATGATTTTAGACAGCAGCAGGCTGCTAAACCCCTAGTAGTAATTATAATAAAGGGAAAATTCTAGAAGCAAGTTATAGTACTGTTTTGGATAATCTTTCAGAAAATGTATGAAATGTGATGACGTCATATTTAAGGCCAAGGCTTCAAGAAGTATCAGAACTTCAGCGGTAGGCATGACAAAGAAAAAATAATGGAGAAATAACAAATATCAAAAAATAGATGCCAGTGTCAAAAATTTTAAAATTAAAGTATTTTGTTAATTTCTAAAATATTAAGCATGGTTATATGTTTCCATACAATTGTTTCCAACAAGTCTAAGTCTTCAGGACTACTTTTACAAACCAAAGTATCAAGTTCCTTAGAAATATGGGTACATGTGAGCAGAATCATAGCCACAATAGTTCAAGGAAGAGTCATTTGTTTCCTGGAGGAATTAAAATTCTTTGAGTAAACAGGCAAATATAAGCAAGGGATTTTAAAACACTGAAATGAATTTAGTATTAAAAAATTCATACATGGTTGGATTAAATCTGCTAAAGTTTTCCTGAGTGTTTTTGCTTATGAGAAATATTGGTCTGCAGTTCTCCTTTTTTTTGCAAGGTCTTTACCTAGTTTTGGTATTAGCATAGAAATGATCTCATAAAATGAACTAGGAAGCATTCCATTCCCTCTACTTCTGTTTTCTGAAAGGGACTGGGGAGAAAGGCTATGATTTCTGTTTTGGATATTCAATGGAAAACATACTAGTGAAACCATCTAGGCTGGGTATTTTCTTTTATGTAAAGTTATTAGTAATTCAACTTGTTTAATAGACATAATCCTACTCAACTTATTTCTTCTCCTTTTGTGAGTTTTTGTAGTATGTGTTATTTAGGGAATAGGCCCAGTACATTGATGTTTATCGTTTCAGTTGCTGAGTCATGTCCAACTCTTTTTGCAACTCCTTGGACTATAGCCCAGAATCCTCTGTCCATGGAATTTCCCAGGCAAGAATACTGGAGTGGATTGCCATTTCTTTGTCCAGGGCACCTTTCCAAACGAGGGATCAAACTCACATGTCCTATATTGGCAGGCTGATTCCTTACCATTGAGCCACCAGGAAGCCAGGCTCATTACATATAAGACAACAAAGTTGGAAACAGAGCCATTCATACTTTCCTCTTCATACTGTTCATGGGATACTTATGACAAGGAAACTAGAGTAGTTTGCCATTCCCTCCTCCAATGGACCATGTTTTGTCAGAACTCTCCACTATGACAGATGCATCTTGGTTGGCCTCTGCATGGCATGGCTCATAGCTTCATTGAGATATGCAAGCCCCTCAACAATTACAAGGCTCTGATAGACTACACTAAAGCCTTTGATTGTGTGGATAAAAACAAACTGTGGGAAAGTCTTAAAGAAATGAAAATACCAGACCACCTCATCTGTCTTCTGAAAAACTTGTAGGCAAATTCATAAGCAACACTTAGAATCTTACAAGGAATAAACAACTGGTTCAAAATTGAGAAAAGAGTACAACAAGGTTGCATATTGTCACCCTATTTATTTAAATTATATGCAGAGTACATCATGTGAAATGTTGGGCTAGATGAATCACAAGCTGGAATAAGGATTGCCAGGAGAAATATCAATGACCTCAGATATTCAAATGATACCACTGTAGTGGCAGGAAGAGAAGAGGAACTAAAGAGCCTCTTGATGAGAGTAAAGAGGAGAGTGAAAAAACTGGTTTGAGAAGCAACATTCAAAAAACTAAGATCACGGCATCTTGTCCCATCACTTCATGGCAAATAGAAGGGGAAAAGTGGAAACAGTGGCAGATTTTATTTTCTTGGGCTCCAAAATCCCTGTGGACGTTGACTGCAGCCATGAAATCAAAAGACACTTGTTCCTTGGAAACAAGCAGAAAGCTATGACAAACGTAGACAGCATATTAAAAAGCAGAAACATCACTTTCCTGACAAAGGTCTGTATAGTCAAAGCTATGGTTTTTCCAGTAGTCATGTATATGTAAGTGTTGGACTATAAAGAAGTCTGCATGCCAAGGAATTGATGCTTTCCAAATAGTGGTACTAGAGAAGACTCTTGAGAGTCCCTTGGAATGTAAAGAGATCAAACAACTCAATCCTAAAGGAAATCAACCCTGAATATTCATTGGAAGGACTGATGCTGAAGCTGAAGCTCTAATACTTTGGCCACCTGATATGAAGAGCAGACTCATTGGAAAAGACACTGATGTTGGGTAAGATTGAAGAGAAGAGGGTGGCAGAGAATGAGATGGTTAGATAGCATCGCTAACTCAATGGACATGAATCTGAGCAAACTCCAGGAGATAGTGAAGGACAAGGAAGCCTGGCTTGCTGCAGTCCGTAGGGCTGCAAAAAGTTGGACATGGGTTAGCAACTGAGCATATTTTCCTTTGTTATCAATTTAATGGTTTGTAAGGCCAACATTAATGACTCCTTCTTCATTTCTGGTTATATGTGCCTTCTCTTTTTTCTTGGTTAGTCTAACCAAAGGTTAATCAATTTTATTTATCTTTCAAAGTTTCAACTTTTTTTTTTCATTGCTTTTCTCTATCACTTTTGATAAATTGTGGGTTAATCTTCATTTAGTCTGAAATATTTAAAAATTTCTTTTGAAATTTATTCTTATATTTAGGTATTATTATAAGTCTGTTGTTTAATGACCAACTATTTGAGGTTTTTCCAGCTATCATTTTGTAATTTAGAGTATTAAATGTATATATTAGAAATCCTCAACAAACTATTAATAAATCAGATAAAATGTATAAATTGAATTATAGTACAAAAAAAAAGTGGAATGTATTAAAGGTCTGAAAGTCTGGTCCCATATTCAAAGTTGAATCAATGTAGCACCTACCACATTAATAGGCATGCAGAGAAACTCGGTCACTAATTGATGGTGAGAAAGTAAAATGTCACAATTACTTTGGAAGACAGTTTAGCAATTTCATACAAAATTATAAACACACTCCAGCAATTTCACACATAGCTATTTATACAACTGACTTGATATTGCCAAAGTCTAGATAAAACTAATATGCCCTTCAGTTGATGAATGAATAAACAAACTGTGTGGTGCATTCACACAGGAATTCTAATCAATGATTAAAAAAGCTATCAAGCCATGAGAAGATAAGGACAAATTTTAAAAGCATATTTCTAAGTGAGAGAAACTGGTATGAATAGGTTACATACTGTGTAGTTTCCATTACACAGCACTCTGAAAATGCAAAACTGTACATATAGTAAATATACTTTCTAGGGTTGTAAAATTCTATTCTAGGGTTGTATTCTAGGGTTGTAAAGAAGGATACATGACACTATTCATCTGTCTAAATGCACAAAGCTTCAAAGCACAAAGATGGAACTTAATGAAATGAATCTTAGAAAATTATTTTGGTGGGCCAGGATTCCAAGATAGAATGTAGAATGTGTGATTGTAATTAATGCAACCTAACTGTTGCACAAAATCATGAAACAACCCCATGAAAGGTGATGGGAGAAAAAGTTGCTGGCCTAACTTATTTTGGAAGTGATTGAAATCCAGAGGATTAAAACACAAAAATTGTAGGACTAAAATAAATTTTATGTAACTTTGTACTCTAGTTGATAAAGCTCTTTTTTGGAGACATGGGTTAACAATTCTGAAACTACAGTGTATGTACATTGAAACTAAACAACTAATTACTGTGGGGGGCCAAGTTTCCTACTACTGAGTTAAGGTTACAAGGGGAAGAGTGTAGATTAATCCATTTTCTAAGGGCTTAGATTAGATTTGGAGTTATTAGGATGAACTCAAGTTTAGCTTTATATAAATATAAGTGGTTACATACAGAAATATTTATAGGTATGGATATATACATAAAGCAGTATACACATAGTTTTTTTCTTTCTCAAATGAGAGGATCTGGATCCAATAATATCCTGGGAATAATAAGCACACCAAGAGCCTAATATTGGCTTCTGGTACCATTCTCCAATTAAAGGAACCAGAAGTGCTTAAAGTAATGACTGGGACAGAAAATATTCAAATTAGTCAGATCATCTTAAGGTGCCAGAAAGTAAAAAAAAAGGCTCAACTAAAAATAGCAATTTATGAAAGGTTGCTGCTGCAAGCCATGTGTTATGCCGGGATTCATGACCTCTAGAGGAAAGGATTTCGATCCGGGTTCAGAGATGAGGCTTAACTACTTGTTACTTTTTGTGTAGCGAAGTTTTATTAAAGTATAACAGAGACAGGGAAAGCTTCTGCCATAGACATCAGAAGGGGACAGAAAGACTGCCTGCTTGCTAGCTTTTAGCAAGGTGTTTTATGTCTATTAGTGAGCTGCTGGGTCTTCCCTGATAGTTTAGTATAGTTCAGTTGCTCAGTCGTGTACGACTCTTTGCGACCCCATGAATCGCAGCACGCCAGGCCTCCCTGTCCATCACCAACTCCCGGAGTCTACCCAAACCCATGTCCATCGAGTCGGTGATGCCATCCAGCCATCTCATCCTCTGTCGTCCCCTTCTCCTCCTGCCCCCAGTCCTTCCCAGCATTAGGGTCTTTTCCAATGAGTCAACTCTTCACATGAGGTGGCCAAAATATTGGAGTTTCAGCTTCAGCATCAGTCCTTCCAATGAACACCCAGGACTGATCCCCTTTAGGATGGGTTGATTGGATCTCCTTGCAGTCCAAGGGACTCTCAAGAGTCTTCTCCAACACCACAACTGAAAAGCATCAATTCTTTGGTGCTCAGTTTTCTTCACAGTCCAACTCTTACATCCATACATGACCACTGGAAAAACCATAGCCTTGACTAGATGGACCTTTGATGGCAAAGTGATGTCTCTGCTTTTAAATATGCTGTCTAGGTTGGTCATAACCTTCCTTCCAAAGAGTAAGCATCTTTTGATTTCAGTTGGTAATGAATCTGCCTGCAATGCAGCAGACCCCAGTTCAATTCCTGGCTTGGGAAAATCTATTGCAGAAGGGATAGGCTACACATTCCAGTATTCTTGGGCTTCTCTTGTGGCTCAGCTGGTAAAGAATCCACCTTCAATGTGGGAGACCTGGGTTTGATCCCTGAGTTGGGGAGATTCCCTGGAGAAGGAATAGGCTACCCACTCCAGTATTTTGGCCAGAATTCCATGGACAGTCCATGGGGTTGCAAAGTGTCAGACAAGACTGAGAGTGACTTTCGCTTTCACTTTCAATCAGATTGAAGGCTGAGGGAGTTTCACTCACATTTTTGAGATAGGATGGCATGAGGTGTGCCATCCCCCAGCCATAAAACAATTGACTTGAATACTGATTTGTTGAGCCATTATCAGTCCAAGGTTTGAGGGGGGAAAAAAAAAAGTTAGTCTTAGGCAGAAACAGTTTTGTCAACAGAGAAGAGGGGGAAGAAAAGAAAATATGCGACTTGTAGCTTATTTCCTTCTGCTGCTTGGGGACTTCCAGCCTTTCTATCTGTTACCCTCTCACTTACATGATGAGGGCATGTCAAAGTCACACAGGAGTGAACTGAAAGCCTCCTAATAGCCAGTAATTTTAGCAACTAAACGCAGAATTAATTGATTATAATACAATGTGTTAAACGAATATCCATAAATTGATAGTTATATAAATGAATGAATGGTGGAGAAGAGAAAATATCCTGAGTAAAAAAAGTTAAAATAGCTATTGAAGGACATTCAATAGAGTACTTGACCAGTTCTCAAAAAGTCAAATTAATAAATATTATGGACAGTCAGAGAAATTGTCACAGACAAGAGAAATCCAGGGAAACATGATGAATAAATGCAACATGAATAAATGCATTCTGAATAGGATCCCAGAATAGCAAAAAGATAGTGGCTGGAAGCTAAGGAAATCTCAATAAATGATGGATTTCATTACTACTGCTGCTAGTACTGGTGCTTTTGCTAGCACTACCATAGAGAAATTAGCATCAGTAGTGGTTCATTAATTGTAACAAATGAATCAGGTTAATGTAAGGTATGAATAATAGGGGAAACTGGCAGCAGTTTACATAGATACTCTTCAATATCTTCATGATCAATCTGTAATATAAAAATATTTGAAATTAAAGTTTATAAAATAAATGTAAACTGTAGACTAAGGATAAACTATGATAACTTAGGCATATTTTAAATAAAAATTAAAAATACATGAATATGTATGTATATAGATATAGGGAAAGTACACACTTTAGTGTGATTATTAACCATCTTTTGTTTAAAAACAGTGCTTTTTACTTAAAAAATGTTTCTGAGCAGGAAGCAAAAGCATCAACAAAATGCAAAGGCAACCTGTGGAATGAAAAAATTGCAAGCCATATATCTGAAAAAAAAAAAAAAAATACAGAAAATATATACAACTCATTGACAAAAAAAAAAAAAGACTACAAATTGAATAGAGGAATCACATGGACATTTTTCCAATGAAGATATCAAATTGGCCAATACATATATGAAAATGTGCTCAATATCACTAATCATGATATGCAATGCATATCAGGGAAATACATTACAAAACCAAATGAGCTATTCACACCTATTTCAATGGCTATCATCAAAAATTTAGGAGATAAGTGTTGGTAAGGGTATGGAGAAAAAGGATTCTTTGTGCACTATTGGTGGGAATGTAAATTGGTACAGCTACAATAGAGAACATAAAAATAAAGTCCCTTGGACAGGAAGATCAAACCTGTCAATCCTAAAGGAAATCAATCCTGAATATTCTTTGAAAGGACTGATGCTGAACTGCCAATACTTTGGCCACCTGATGCGAAGAACCAAATCATTGGAAAAGACCTTGATGCTGGGAAAGATTGAGGGCAGGAGGAGGAGGGGCGACAGGGGATGAGATGGTTGGATGGTGTCATAGACATAGTGGCCATGATTTTGAGCAAGCTCTGGGAGATAGTGAGGGACAGGGAACCTCGGAGTGCTGCAGTTTATGGGTCACAAAGTGTTGGACACAAGTGAGAGACTGAACAACAGCAAATAATTTTTCATGTATTACTTGATTAAACATATGTTTTATTTAAAAAACAAACACATAAACAAACAAACAAAAAATAGAAGCACCATATGATCTAGCAATTCCACTTCTGGGTATATAGGCAAAGAATATGAAAACTGGATATCAAAGATATATCTGCATGTCCATTTTTATTTCAGCCTTATTCACAATAGCCAAGATAAAGAAGCAACCTAAGTGTAAATCTATGGATGATTAAATAATGATGAGTTTTATATTCATATATTATATATATATGTATATATCAATATGAGGATTTCATGCTTAATATCCTTCTGACCCCTCTGTACTCCAAAATGGATAATAGTTTTAGGGATAATAATTTTGAAATTTGATTCACAAATAGCTTTATTATTTTTAATCATTATATTTCTAATAATATATTTATTACTATATATCAATGCATATATTTTACATTTTGATGAAATATAAAATAAAAATATGAATTTTAAACTGATGTTAATTCCAATACTAAAAGACCATTCCTTCTTTCTATCTTAAAAGAAAGACAGTTTTACTTTATAAACATATTGCTACCTTACCCCTGTTTCAAAGATGTCTTAAATTACCTGACCACAAAAATTTAAGATTTTTAGGATTCAATGTTTAATTTTCAGGAATATATTTATTTGCATTTACATACATTTTACATTATATTTATATATGATATATATAGGATTCTTATATCTCATTTTTATGTTATATAATGATTAATATATGCACGATTCCTTGGGTGTTTTCAAGGTGCAAACTACTAAATGAGACAGCACAGACTATTACATGCACTTTGACTGCCCTGAATGAGTTATCAGAATTTATGAACAAATTTGTATTTTCATCTGGTGACAGCTTCAAAATGGAGACATCATCTTTGGCTTTTGCATTAACAAATTTTCTACTGAAGTCCTCCAGCTCTGAGTAATATAATGTGATTTTGTCTCTAAAACTCTTTCACTTCTTTTATATCACTAATTCACACTCAGTCAAGCCCCTCAAATGCAAAATTCCTGTTATACTAAAGTATTGCTATTCTAAATAGAAGAAAAGACAAATATGCATTTAACCACCTCGCATATTCTTTTTGTTTAGTTGCTAAGTCCTGTCCGGCTTCTTTTGCGACCCTATGGACTGTAGACTTTGAGACTCCTCTGTCTGTAGGATTTACCAGGAAAGAATTCTGGAGTGGTTTCCCATTTTCTTTATCTCTGTGACCCAGGGGTCAAATTGGATTCTTTACCACTGAGCCAACAGGGAAGCCCAACACATTGTATGTATTCTTGCTAAGTTGTTTCAGTCGTGTTCAACTCTTTGAGACCCTATAGACTGTGTTGTCAGGCTCCGCTGTCCATGGAATTCCTGAGGCAAAAGTACTGGAGAGGGTTTTTGTACCCTCCTCCAGGGGATCTTCCACATTCAGGAATAGAACAAGCATCTCCTGCATTGTAGGCAGATTCTTTCCCACTGAGCCACAAGGAAAGCCCCACCACTTTGCATCTTCAGTCTTAAAGGGACACAATTTTAACATTTCTAGCACTGCTTTATATAACTGGTATAATCATGGGGGTTCAGAAACTCAATACAGTATCAATATACAATTAGGGAAAATTTTCTTCGAGGAAGATTTCTTCTAGCTGGAGAGGTATTTTTGTTGTTCAGTCACTCAGTCATGTCTGACTCTTTGTGATCCCTTGGACTGCAGTCTACCTTGTCCTTCACCATCTCCTGGAGCGTGCTCAAACTCATGGCAACTGACTCAGTGATGCCATCCAAACATCTCATCCTCTGTCATCCCCTTCTCCTCCCGCCTTCAATCATTTCCAGCATCAGGGTCTTTTCCAGTGAGACAGCCCTTCGCATCAGGTAGCCAAAGTATTGGCAGTTCAGCATCAATCCTTCCAATGAATATTCAGGATTGATTTCTTTTAGAATTGACTGGTTTGATCTCGTTGCAGTCCAAGCGACTCTCAAGAGTCTTCTCCAAACCACATTTCAAAAGCATCAATTCTTCAGCACTCAGCCTTCTTTATGGTCCAACTCTCACATCCATACATGAGTACTGGAAAAACCATAGCTTTGACTACACGGACTTTTGTCTGCAAAGTAATGTCTGCTTTTTAATATGCAGTCAAAGTTGGTCATAGCTTCTCTTCCAAGGAACAATCATCCTTCAATTTCATGGCTACAGTCACCATCTGCCATGATTGTGGAGTCCAAGACTATAAAGCCTGTTACTGTTTCCATTGTTTCTCTTTTTGCCATGAAGTGATAGGACCGGTCGCTGTGATCTTAGATTTCTGAAAGTTGAGCTTTAAGCCAAGTTTTTCACCCTCCTCTTTCACTTTCATCAAGAGGCTCTTAGTTCTTCTTCACTTTCTGTCATAAGCGTGGGGTCATCTGCATCTCTGAGGTTATTGATATTTCTCCCAGCAATCTTGATCCAAGCTTTTGCTTCATCCAGCCTGGCATTTCACATGATGTATTCTGCATATAAGTTAATAAGCAGGGTGACAATATATAGCCTTGACATACATCTTTCCCAATTTGGAACCAGTCCATTGTTCCATGTCCAGTTCTAACTGCTGCTTCTTGACCTGCACACAGTTTTCTCAGGTGGTGGGTAAGATAGTCTGATATCCACATCTCTTTAAAAATTTTTCACAGTTTGTTATGATCCACACAATCAAAGATTTTAACATAGTCAATGAAGCAGAAGTAGATAGATGGAAAAATATAGGTTCTGCTTATTAAAAGAAAGCAAATGATTTTCACAACCTAAGAATATTTTTTTCCTTAAACTTAACCAACCAAACAATAGATAAAATTGAGTAGAATCATGTGAACAAGAAAAAAGATTAAACTCTCTTGCATTTTTTATTTACATATATATATATATACACATTATATATATACTATATATATATATACACAATATTGTATATGTACAATATATACAATATATATATGCTATATATATATATTAGAACTGTTTTAAAAAATTTTTATTAAACACCTATGGTCAAGTATAAGCTATGGAAAATGAAATTAAAAATAATCTGGAAAGAATTATAATTCCTAGCTAAATTTATATAGGTGTGATTATAATAGTGTTTAATAGATCATATCATGTACATGTATTTTTTTTTTTTCATATTTGGTTGTTGTTTAGTCACTACATTTGTACAACTCTTTTGCGACCCCTTGGACTGTAGCCCACCAGGCTCCTCTGTCCATGGAATTTCCCAGGCAAGAATACTGGAGAGGGTTGCCATTTCCTTCTCCAGGGATTTCCTGGAGAATATTTCCTTCTCCAGTGAATCTTCCCAACCCATGGATCAAATCCATGTCTCCTGTATTGGCAGGAGAATTCTTTACCACTGAGCCATGAGGCTCAAAAAATATAATATTTTATCCATCACTATATTTTATATACTCTTTACAAGATGATGCTTAATATTTTCATATCAGATTATAATATAGCTATTGACTCTGCATTACTTAACCAAATTTTCATCATTGGACATTGAAACTGTTTTCATTTGTGGAAATATATCTATGTATAGGTCTTCCCTCATAGCTCAGTTGGTAAATCATCTGCCTGCATTGCAGGAGACCCGGGTTCAATTCCTGGGTCGGGAAGATCCCCTGGAGAAGGAAAAGGCAGCCCACTCCAGCACTCTTGCCTGGAGAATCCCACGGACAGAGGAGCCTGACAGGCTGCAGTCCACAGGGTCGCAAGAGCCGGACACGAGTTAGCGACTAAACCACTGCCTCCACCCATGGATATCTTCCCGATGGGCTTCCCTCAGAATATAAAGGCTCAGCATATAAAGAATCCACCTGCAATGCAGGAGATACAGGAAACATGGGTTCAGTCCCTGGATAGGGAAGATCCCCTGGAGAAGGAAATGGCAACCACTCCAGCATTACTGCCTGAAAAACCCCGTGTATATAGGAGCCTGGCAGGCTATAGTCCAATGGACTGCAAAGAATTGGACACGACTGTGCTCAGCACATAGGTGTCTTATTAGTTTGTGAAAATAAAATACTTGAGGGAGATGGGCTGAGATTAAAGAATTCCCTGTATTTGAGGGATATTTTGTGAGATAATTTTCAATTTATATTTATACTCTTATTGAGTTGGTCAAAAAGGTCATTCAAGTACAAAAATCCGAGATGAACTTTTTGGCCAATCCAATAAATATATCTATATATTTATCTATAGATATTATCTATCTATCTACCTATCTATCTATCTATGTATAAAGTATATCTATATACTACTATACACTATTCATGTGAATTTGAATTCTATGCAGCTACAAAAGTATATGTATATGTATTTAAATACACATAGGTATTATATTCATATACATATTAGCATGTATATTATCTACAAACACAATATAATTTTAATTCACATTAGTAGTGTGTAAAAATCCACATGTCTTTATATTTCCTGATCCTGATTATTAATGTCTTTCTTACTTTTAATAAATGATGATATTATAAGCAGTGTCTTATTTTTACATTTTTTCTTTCTCTGAATATTTTCTAAATTTATCAACATCACTAATATTTTGTAGATAATATCTCTAGTCACATATGATGTCATTTTGTCTTTTGAGATGTTTTCATTCACTTGCTTGTAAAAATATTTTTATAGAATAGGAAAAAGAAATCTGTGCTTCTGATTACAAGATAATTCAATTCTAACAATTATATTTCAATATTTAAGACCAGATAGAAACAAAGAAACAAAATACAATTTTTACAAACACAGCTTTATTTCTTCCTGTGTTTAAAGGAGGTCAGCCAAATCATTAACTTAGAAAATAAACTCTCAATAGAAAACAAGTAACAGATCCAAGAAGCAATTGCTTGTTATACTGAAAACTTTAGCAATTGGAGCAAACTCTAAGGTTGCAAATACTTCTGTTAATTATACCAAAAGTGATGCTGCAAAGCTAGGAAAAAACAGCATTTTGATGGGTTTACATTGATAGGTTGAATTAATACATAATGAAATCAATAGAGTGAAGAAATTGATATACTAGAGGCCTTTAAAAATCAGTTTGAAATAATGCTTAACAGGATAATTTGACAAATTCTAATAAGAGAAAAATGGAATACATTTAAAAAGTGTTCAATGAAGAGTAACTGTGAAGTAAATACACTGCTGCAAAGTAAGTCAGTTACCTGATATGGAGAGAAAACACTGGCAATAATCGGAGAAAAAACTTGTAAATAAAAACATGCAATGTTAACTTCATAGAGACAAAGCATGTTTACAGTTCCATTTATGAGTGTAAGATTTATCTGAAAGATTTTTTAAAAATCCTGTTTATTTATTTAGGCCATGTGGCACATGAGATCTTAGTTCCCTGGCCAGGGATCAAACCCATGCCTTCTTGCACTGGAAGGCTGAGTCTTAACCACTGGGTGGCCAGACAAGTCCCAAAGACATGTCCCACCCCCTCCCCCTGCTATACCATAAGACTTGTGGGATCTTAGTTCCCCGATCAGGAATTGAACCCCAGCTCTCATAAATGAGAGCACTGAGTCCTAACAACTGGACTGGCAGGAGATTTCAATTTGCAAAGGAACAATTAATTATGTGAAAATATACATATATATATGCTTTGAATTGAAAGATAATTGCTTTACAAAATTGTGTTGGTGTCTGCCATACATCACCATCAATCAGCCATAG
Organism: Dama dama; assembly: GCF_033118175.1. Lineage (NCBI taxonomy): Eukaryota > Metazoa > Chordata > Mammalia > Artiodactyla > Cervidae > Dama > Dama dama. Next base: position 4,942,288 of record NC_083708.1, on the reverse strand, counting down.
GTATAGATATGTCCCTTACCTCTTGAACCTCCCTCCCACCTCCCACCCAAACCCACCCCTCCAGGTTGACACAGATTTCTGGTTTGTGTCCCCTGAGTCATGCAGTAAATTCCCACTGGCTATCTGTTTTACATATGGTAGTGTACATGTTTCTATTCTACTCTCTCTGTTCATCCATCCTCTCCTTCCTGCCCCCCGCCCCATGTCCATATGTCTGTTCTCTGTGTCTGCGTCTCCACTGCTGTCCTGCAAATAGGTTCATCAGCACCATCTTTTCTAGACTCCACACTTATGTGTTAATATACACTATTTGTTTTTCTGTTTCTGACTTACTTCACTTGGTATAGTAGGCTCTAGGTTCTTTAACTCATTAGCACTGACTCAAATGCATTTATTTTTGTGGCTGAGTAATATATGCACTGCTGTTTCTTTATCCTTTCATTTGTCAATGGATATCTAGGTTGCTTCCATGTCCTAGCTATTGTAAACAGTGTTGCAATGAACACTGGGGTGCATGTGTGTTTTTCAGTTAAGGTTTTCACAGAGTATATGCCCAGTAGAGGGATTGGTGCATCATATGGTAGACTTACTAGTTTTTAAGGAATCTTTATAATGTCTTCCATACTGGCTGTATCAGTTTGCATTCCCACCAAGAGTGCAGGAGGGTTTCCTTTTCTCCACATCTTTTCCAACATTTATTGTTTGTAGATATTTTGATGGTGCCCATTCTGACAGGTGTGAAGTGATATCTCATCGCAGTTTTGATTTGCATTTCTCTAATAATGAGCTATGTTGATCATCTTTTCAAGTGTTTATTAGTCATCTGTATGATTTTTTTCCTTTTTTTTTTGAGAAATGTCTGTTTATATATTTTGCCCACTTTTTGATTGGGTTGTTTATTTATTTATTTGTTTACTTATTTTTGATATTGAGCTGCTTGTATATTTTGGAAATTAATCCTTTATCAATTGTTTCATTTGCTATTATTTTCTCCCATCATGAGGGTTGTCTTTTCACCTTGTTTATAGTTTTCTTTGCTGTGCAAAAACGTTTAAGTTGGAGAAACATTCCATGGTTCCCGGGTTGGAAGAATCAATTTTGTGAAAATGACTATACTACCAGATCCAATCTACATATTCAATGGGATCCCTATCAGATTACCGAAACATTTTTCACAGAACTAGAACAACAACAACAACAAAAATTTCCCAATTTGTAGTGGAAACACAAAAGACTCCAGTCAAGACAGTATGGCACTGGCACAAAAACAGAAATATAGATCAATGGAACAAGATAGAAAGCCCAGAGATAAGCCCATTCACTTAAGTGCACCTTATCTTTGACAAAGGAGGCAAAAATATACAATGGAGCAAAGAAAGTCTCTTCAGTAATCGATGCTGGGGAAGATGGGCAGCTGCATGTAAAATAATGAAATTAGTACACATCCTATCACCATACACAAAGATAAACTCAAGTGGATTAAAGACCTAACAAATAGCTGTGGAAAGATGAGAAGCAAAAATCAAAGGAGAAAAGGAAAGATATCGCCATTTGAATGCAGAGTTCCAAAAAATAGCCAGGACAGATAAGAAAGACTTTCTCAGTGATCAACGTAAAGAAATAGAGGAAAACAACAGAATGGGAAAGACTAGAGATCTTTTCAGGAAAATTAAAGATATCAAGGGAACATTTCATGCAAAGATGGGCTCAATAAAGGACAGAAATGGTAGGTACCTAACAGAAGCAGAAGATATTAAGAAAAGGTGGAAAGAATTCACAGAAGAACTATACAGAAAAGATCTTCACGATCCAGGTAATATGGATGGTGTGATCACTTACCTAGAGCCAGACATCCTGGAATGGGAAGTCAAGTGGGCCTTAGGAAGCATCACTATGAACAAAGCTAGTGGAGGTGATGGAATTCCAGTTGAGCTATTTCAAATCCTGAAAGATGATGCTGTGAAAGTGCTACATTCAATATGCCAGCAAATTTGGAAAACTCAGCAGTGGCCAAACTACCACACAATTGCACTCATCTCACAGGCTAGTAAAGCAATGCTTCAAATGTCTTTTACTAGTAAGTCCAACATCTGGGCAACTCAAGGACAGTTTTATTAATTTAATTATTGTGTTTTAGACCATGCTTTCCTATATTTTATATGACCTTTTTTTTCTTTTTTGTTAAATCTAGACATGCTAAATAGTGCAATTTAGAAATTTTTGAAGTCACATTCTCCAGTTTATTCTCCAGTTTATTTGCTCTTGCTGCTGCTTGTTGTTTTTGCTGCTCCTGCTTCTTGTTTATTTGGAAGCTTTCCTACCGTCTGTAAAGTCTATATTCTGTGTCATCTGTGGCCTCAGTTCAGTTGGTTAAATTGTCAGGTCATAACTGGACAGATGTTTCCTTGTCTTAATCTACTGTCTTCTAGTTTTTATTTGGAAGGACTGGGTATGTGTTTGGAGTCTGACTTTAAGACTCTATCATGTAATTTCCTTCTTGGCCTTTGTGTTCACTTCCTGCTTGAGCGGAGCCTCAGTAACAGCCAGAGATGAGATATTCAGGCCTTGTCAGGTTATTCCTGGCATATATAGCCTTGCACATGTCTGAAGACTTTCAGATTCCCAGTACAAATCTCAGATTTCAGAATCTCATATGTACATCTGTCTTTGGCTTTATTTTTGAGTACTCCTCCTCAGTCATCTGTGATGTGGGATAAGTGCTGGTTATTTTATTAATAAGATGTATACAAGCAAAAGACTGTTTACTCACAGTGAACAAAACCTTTGTCAGATCAATTAAGATGCACCCAATAATTAGGACTTTCAATGAATTGCCCTACAGGAAAAGTGCTGACAATCCCTTGGGACTGGGACTTCGGTGGAGCTCTTAACCTGTTCTGTTTTATATAAGGATGCTTGGCTATTGGTTTTCACAGCTATTGTGATTGTGAGGCTAGTTTATTTTTGCTGTTGTTTGTTTTTGAGACTACCATGATGCTGGTAATGGAATAATGAGAATAGGACAATTAAAAATGTTGTAACACTTGCTATTTCTTTTGCAGTTCTTTTTCTTTAATAAATGTTTCTTGGATTACTGCAAACCTTTGGCTAATTCCCAGAGTACTGAAAGTTGATTTTGATAGTTTTCTGCCAATTTCTCAATGCTTTTAAAGAGGAGTAGACTTTTGTAGGTGCTCATATGCCCTTCTAGAAGTTCTTCCCAGTGACTAAATTTTAATACACTTCATAAATAAATATGGTACACTGAGGACAATATTTTTCTCTTTTTAAAACTCAGATCATGAACTCTTTATTGCTAAATTCAGACTTAAATTGAAGAAAGTAGGGAAAACCAGTAGACCATTCAGGTATGACCTAGATCAAATCCTTTATGACTATACAGTTGAAGTAAGAAATAGATTTAAGGGACTAGATCTGATAGACAGAGAGCCTGATGAGCTATGGACAGAGGTTCGTGACATTGTACAGGAGACAGGGATCAAGATCATCCCCATGGAAAGAAATGCAAAAAGGCAAAATGGTTGTCTGAGGAGGCCTTACAAATAGCTGTGAAAAGAAGAGAAGTGAAAAGCAAACGAGAAAAGGAAAGATATTTCCATTTGAATGCAGAGTTCCAAAGATAGCCAAGAGAGATAGGAAAGCCTTCCTCAGCGATCAATGAAAAGAAATAGAGGACAGCAACAGAATGGGAAAGACTAGAGATCTTCAAGGAAATTAAAGAAACCAAGGGAACATTTCGTGCAAACATGGGTTCAAAAAAGGACAGAAATGGTAGGGACCTAACAGAAGCAGAAGATATATTAAGAAGTGGCAAGAATACACAGAAGACCTGTAGAAAAAAGATCTTCACAACCCAGATAATCACAAAGGTGTGATCACTCACCTAGAGCGAGACATCCTGGAATGTAAAGTCAGGTGGGCCTTAGAAAACATCGCTGCGAACAAAGCTAGTGGAGGTGATGGAATTCCAGTTGAGCTACTTCAAATCCTGAAAGGTGATTCTGGGAAAGTGCTGCACTCAATATGCCAGCAAATTTGGAAAACTCAGCAGTGGCCACAGGACTGGAAAAGGTCAGTTTTCATTCTAATCCCTAAGAAAAGCAGTCCCAAACAATGCTCAAACTACCACACAATTGCACTAATCTCACACACTAGTAAAGTAATGCTTCAAATTCTCCAAGCCAGGCTTCAGCATACGTGAACCGTGAAATTCCAGATGTTCAAGCTGGTTTTAGAAAAGGCAGAGGAACCAGAGATCAAATTGCCAACATCTGCTGGATCACTGAAAAACAATGAGTTTTAGGAAAACATCTATTTCTGCTTTATTGACTATGCCAAAGCCTTTGACTGTGTGGATCACGATAAACTGGAAAATTCTTAAAGATATGGGAATACCAGACCACCTGACCCACCTCTTGAGAAACCTATATGCAGGTCAGGAAGCAACAGTTAGAACTGAACATGGAACAACAGACTTGTTCCATATAGGAAAAGGAGTATGTCAACGCTGTATATTGTCACCCTACTTATTTAACTTATATGCAGAGTACAACATGAGAAACGCTGGGCTGGAAGAAGCACAAGCTGGAATCAAGATTGCCGGGAGAAATATCTATAACCTCAGATATGCAGATGACACCACCCTTATGGCAGAAAGTGAAGGGGAACTAAAAATCCTCTTGATGAAAGTGAAAGAGGAGAGTGAAAAAGTTGGCTTAAAGCTCAACATTCAGAAAACTAAGATCATGGCATCTGGTCCCATCACCTCATGAGAAATAGATGGGGAGACAGTGGAAACAGTGTCAGGCTTTATTCTTCTGGGCTCCAAAACCACTGCAGATGGTGACTGAAGCCATGAAATTAAAAGATGCTTACTCCTTGGAAGGAAAGTTATGATCAGCCTAGATAGCATATTAAAAAGCAGAGACATTACTTTGCCAACAAAGGTCCATCTGGTCAAGGCTATGGTTTTTCCAGTGATCATGTATGGATGTGAGAGTTGGACTGTGAAGAAAGCTGAGCACCAAAAAATTGATGCTTTTGAACTGTGGTGTTGGAGAAGACTCTTGAGAGTCCCTTGGACTGCAAGGAGATCCAACCAGTCCATCCTGAAGGAGATCAGTCCTGGGTGTTCATTGGAAGGACTGATGCTGAAGCTGAAACTCCAATACTTTGGCCACCTCATGGGAAGAGTTGACTCATTGAAAAAGACCCTGATGCTGGGAGGGATTGGGGGCAGGAGGAGAAGGGAAGGACAGAATATGAGATGGCTTGATGGCATCACCGACTCGATGGACATGAGTTTGAGTAAACTCCGGGAGTTGGTAAGGGACAGGGAGGCCTGGTGTGCTGCGATTCATGGGATCGCAAAGAGCTTTACATGACTGAGCAATTGAACTGAACTGAACTGAACTGAAAACTTATTTTCCTTGATTCCTAGTGACTGCCACATATAAGGGGACTCAATAAATATTTGTTGAACAAATTAATTTATTAACTTTTTTGTTGACAAAATGAAAGTAAATATGAGTTAAATCTCAAGAAAAGTGGATTGACTGTATATAGCATATTGAAAAGACTACTTACAGCATTTTTTGGCTGTGATTATGCCAGCTATATGTTTATTGCTTGCTCCACACTATTTAATTTAACCTTCACAACAACCACCTGCAGCTTCACTGAAAGTTAGAAATATCCTGTAACCTTCTCAAAGCAATACAGCTAGCAAGTGGTTGAATGAGGATTGTAACCAAGAAACTGAATCTGGAAGCAAATTTGTGTATATAATATAATATTGCCAATTCCCCAAACATTGAATTTGAGAACTTTAAAATGTCATGGAAAATATCAGGGAATAGACTTATCTATAAAAAATATACAAGTAAATTCCAGAAGTAATATTTTTCTTTTATATTCTTTTTTTTCTGACCTAAATTCTACCAGTTTGGAATTTAAAAACTGTAATTTACCTACACCATAGTTTGAAATAACTAGCTTCATTTTTCATCACTCAGGGGAGTCCTGTAAAAATCAGCTGCTTATATGACAGAAAGCACAGTCCTCTCCGGGACAGCAGACAACTTCCCCCCTGCTCGGGCTATCCAGGGCTTTCCCCGTCTCTGCTGCCACTCTCAAGACTCTCCTCTGTCCTTTCCTTCTCTCAGTATTCTGGTTTATGATTCTAATACCTTCCAGTATGATACATGTAACAAAACATGAAGATGTGATGTAATATAATTTTATTTAATTAATGTGTTTAATTATATTTGCTCCCTGCTTTAAATTCCAATGACTCTGCCTTGTTTGAATCACAGATTCCGAACTATTCCATCATAGGAGACTCCAATATCTGGTCCTAATCAGAATTGTTTCTTCTTCTTCGCTACTTCCGTCAAACACCGATTTGCTATTATTTGAGAATATATGCCACCGAAGTTGAAAGTAAAGGTTTTGAGTTTAAATCTAAAATGTTTTGCCTTCAGATTTCCTTGCTGTCCCTTTTAACCTATGGACTTACTTAGTAATGCCACTTTTATGAGTCTCATTTTGTTCATCTACTAGATGGAAAAGGTTATACCACTTTGACAAGATTATTGATAAGACTTACTGGTGTAATGAATATATTTAGCAGAGTGTAAGCTCCATTTGGGCTTCCCTGGTGGCTCAGATGGTAAAGCGTCTGCCGGCAATGCGGGAGACCTGGGTTCGATGTCTGGGTCGGGAAGATCTCCCAGAGAAGGAAATGGTAACCCACTCCAGTATTCTTGCCTGGAGAATCCCATGGACGGAGGAGCCTAGTAGACTACTGTCCGTGGGGTCGCAAAGAGTTGGTCTTGACTGAGCGACTAAGTACACAAGCTCCATAAGTTCCTAGTATTTGGTAACTCATAATTATAAATCCAGTTTTTGGTCTCTCAGACTTTTGCTTCAGCTGTGGCAGCTCTACTTCTCTTGCTTCATATTGGAAAGGAAGTTCTAGGACTCTGTGTCTTCTCTCTGTCCCACAAAGTCAGGACTGGCACTGAGAGCCTCTGGTTTACTTTCTCTAGGTCAATGCCCTGAAGGGCCCCGATTGTAAATCTTCACCCAGGGAAGCAAAGCCCAGCTGCTGCTATCTGTGGCTGTCTGGAGGAGCTCATGCAAGCCTCTGCACAGACTGCCTTTCTGTGGGCACCTGCCTCCCACTGCAGGTAGCTCAGGGTGCTGGGCGTACTGATAGCTGGATGCCGGCATCCTCAGATGGGAGGCCCCTTTTGTGCACTGTTCTTGAGGGATCCCCATGAGTAAGTCATAGGATCTATGACTGTTGAGACCCACAAACTATTTGTTGTGAGCTTTTGCGCATTTTCTCTGCTCCTGGTTGTCCCCAGACTCTTCAGTTATGCTGATCCCCTTAGTAGTCTAGGTGGGGTGACACAGAATTGGGTTACTGGGGCAAAATCCACAGTACTGGGAAATGTGGGTGGTCACTTCATTCTTCATTTTCTCAGCGGGAAAGAGTGCCGACAAAGAGTACCTTTCTTGGCTTTTGGGTGATGGGGTCTTACAGGTAAAGTGAAACTGTTACACAGGTAAAGTGAAACTTCTTACCCCTTCAGAGTGTCTATTCTCAATGGTTTGCTCTTCAAGTGCTGGGATCTCCAGGCTTCCTTGAAGGTAATTCTTGTTCATAGGCAGTTATTAAAATCGGTGTTTTTAACAGGGTGTGGGATGGGGGATGAGGGCTAGATCCTCCAATTCTACCATCTTGCTGATGTTAACTCACTGTTCTCTTTTCCTCTCTAAACCAGACATTACTTTATCTCCATCCTTTTAATGCAGCATCTCATCACCGTGAATTTCCCTGTATTCTGTGGGAATATTTGTCTTTTGAGAGCTTGATGAGATCCTGTATAGTGAGTCCCTGAGAACTGAGACTTAGTGGATCTTCCTCACTGTGTCCTACAATATCCAGTGCTTATTAGTTACTCAATAAAATTTAGTTAAACATAATTGCTTCCACTTTGTAAGACAACTATTTCCAGATATCTACTTTGCCTTGGCCTTTGTAGGCTTTTCTGAGATTTTGCAGATTTTATCAGGTGTAGTTTTGTTTACCGTTTACTCACCCTTGAATGAAGAGAAATAGGTTTAGATACTTTTCTAGGCACAGCTGTTATCATTCCTTTGTATACACAGTACACAGGCTTTCTGAAGGAATAATTCCTTATATGTAAGTCTGTAAAAGTACTCGCAAACAACTTTTAATCAATATTTACTGTCAGATGGCCATTTATTTAGTTTTCATTTTGTGAATATATTTGGATTGTCTTCCTTTTCAGACATCGATTATTTATATTGAAGCATATGAGATCAGCTCTTATTCTTTTCTGTGTCTTGCTATTGTGAATTTAAAATTATTGTTACCCTCTTGGCCACACTTCTTGATAGGCTCTTTTTGTCATTGACATCATTTTTCCCAAAGCAGCTTACACATTCCAGGATATAATTCACAGCTCTCAGCTCCTTTTTCTGCACTGAGTTGAGCTCCTACAGTTCAGTGTAGGACAGATTTGGATAGGTTTACTACTAGAGTATCTGACTGGGGATGGAAGTGGACACACATTTTTCTGTTTTTCTTTTCAATAATGTTTCCCTTTTCCATACTGTCTACAGTAGGCTAAAATCTATTCCTCTCTGTTTCTCGAGTGCTATTACTATTTTGGGCTTATATTTATAGGACATACTTTTATGTCTCATTCAATATCCATGAATAGATTCGTTAATTGAGAAATATTATTAAGAATTCTGCTTTATATCTTCAGGAAAATAATGTTGAGAAATTGGAAAAGATTATACAAGGCATAAGTAATATAAAGCATATAAATTTGGACAACTGCTGTGTTTTATAAATTTTAATATTATCTAGTCTAATGGATTACAGATAGCTGGTAAAGCAGTAAGTTTGGATATATCAGGTCTCTGTGTGTCAGGTATTTCTAGAAGAGTCTAGTGCTTGAATCATGAGACTACATAAAAACTGCCCTCACTAACTCTAGTTGGCATCACCTAATCTGTTATGGATCTGAATAGAACACAAGAGTAGAAGGGTGACTGTGCTCTCTGCTTAAGATGGAATATCTATTTTCTCTGGCCCTCTGATGTCGATGCACCTCATCCATAGGCCTGCAGACTCAGACTGGGTCTTGCCCCAATAACCCCTTAATCCTGGGCCATAATCTTGGACTGGGACACATAGCATTACATTCTCTGGTTCTCTATATCACTGGATTTCCTGGGCTTCCAGCTTACAGATGGTGGGAAGTCTTACCCTCTCTAAGCACAAAAACCCATCCCTTATCATAAATTTATATATATATATATATATATGTATATATGCATCTCTGTGTATTCATCTCTATGTATCTATCTTTTAGGTTTTGTTTATTCTGAAAACACTGACTAACATAATTGAAAGCTTTTATTTTCTTGACAGACCACAGTTTGTTTATGCATATATTATAGATATTTGGAAATTTTGTGAGAAATAGGGCAAGATAACTACAATCACAGTGGCACAAAGAAATACGTAATTGCTGGTCACTATTACACTTTGTTTCATGTCACCTTTTTGTTCTGTGTGCTTTTACGTATTCTTTCTCCTCTCATTCTCATAAATCCTTTTTCCTCCATTAATCTATTCACTCCAATTCCAATCGATAACATCAAATTATTAATTGCTGTTAAGTCATGTCTGACTCTTTGCAACCCCACTGACTGCAGCCTTCCAGGCTGCCCTGTCCTTCATTATCTTCTGGAGTTTGCTCAGACTCATGTCTCTTGAGTCAATGATGCCATCAAATGATCTCATCCTCTGTCATCCACTTCTCCTCCTGTACTGAATCTTTCCCAGCATCAGGGTCTTTTCCAATGAGTTGGCTCTTTGCATTAGGTGGCCAAAATATTGGAACTTCAGCTTCAGGATCAGTCCTTCCAATGAACATTCAGAGTTGATTTCCTGATTTGATTGGTTTCACTAGCTTTGACTGGCTTGATCTTGCTGTCCAAGGAACTGTCAAGGGTCTCCTTCACCACAGCAGTTCAAAAGCATCAATTCTTCAGTGTTTATGGTCCATTTCTCAGATCTGTACCTTACTACTGGAAACATCTTAGCTTTGACTATACAAACTTTTGTGGCCAATGTAATGTCTCTGTTTTTTAACACACTGTCTAGGTTTCAGTTCAGTCACTCAGTCATGTTCGACTCTTTATAACCCCATGGACTGCAGCTCGCCAGGTTCCCCTATCTATAATCAATTCCCAGAGCTTGCTCAAACTCATGTCCATCAAGTTGGTGATGCCATCAACCACCTCATCCTCTGTTGTCCCCTTTTCCTCCCACCTTCAAACTTTCCCAGCATCAGGGTCTTTTCCAATGAATCAGTTCTTCACATCAGGTGGCCATAGTATTGGAGCTTCAGCATCAGTCCTTCCAATGGATATTCAGGACTGATTAACTTTAGGATTGACTGGTTTGATATCCTTGAAGTCCAAGGGATTCTCAAGAGTCTTCTTTAACACCACAATTCAAAAGCATCAATTCTTTAGCACTCAGCTTTCTTTATAATCCAACTTTCACATCAATACATGATTACTAGAAAAACCATACCTTTGACTAAATGGATCTTTGTGGGCAAAGTAATATCTCTGCTTTTTAATATGCTGTCTAGGTTGGTCATAGCTTTTCTTCCAAGGAGCAAGCGTCTTTTAATTTCATGGCTGTAGTCACCATCTGCAGTGATTTTTGAAACCCCCCAAAATAAAATCTGTCACTGCTTCCACTGTTTCCCCATCTATTTGCCATGAAGTTATGGGACCAGATACCATGATCTTAGTTTTCTAAATGTTGAGTTTTAAGTCAAATTTTTCATTCTCCTTTTTCACTTTCATCAAGAGTCCCTTTAGTTCCTCTTCTCTTTCTGCCATTACTGTGGTGTCATCTGCATATCTCAGGTTTTTTATATTTCTCCCAGCAATCTTGAGTCCATCTTGTGTTTCATCCAGTCTGGTATTTCACATCATATACTTTGCATATAAGTTAAATAAGCAGGGTGACACTATACAACCTTGACCTACTCTTTTCCCAATTTTGAACCAGTCCATTGTTCCATGTCTGGTTCTAACTGTTGCTTCCTGACCTGCATTCAGGTTTCTCAGGAGGTAGGTAAGGTTGTCTGGTTTTCCCATCTCTTTAACAATTTTCCAGTTTGTTGTGATCCACACAGTCAAAGGCTTTAGTATATCCAATGAAGCAGAAATAGGTGTTTATCTGGCATTATCTTGCTTTTTCTATGACTCAACAGATGTTGGCAATTTGATCTCTGATTCCTCTGCCTTTTCTAAATCCAGCTTGTACATCTGGAAGTTCATGGTTCACATGCTGTTGAAACCTAGCTTGAAGGATTTTGACTATTACATTGCTAGCATGTGAAACGAGTGCAATTATTAATATGCTTTTAAAATACTTCTAGTTTGAAAACAAAATTTCATGGTGTTAAACTAAATGTCTGGAAATGATTTAGTTTATGAAATAGCACTACTAAACATTTAAATGGTCAAGAAAAAGACTTTGCTGTAATTATACAATTGCTGTTTCAAGTGCAGGTTGTTTAAGAACAATGATATAATGTGGTAATAAACATTACTGGGTTATAAAATATTGAATTTCCTCAGAACTTGAAGGAATTTAGTGCAATTAAAACTGTAAAATCATATATTATACTAAAATGTCCATTTCCAAAGACAAATAGAAGTAAGAAACTAGAGTATTTGACATTTTTTTTTTTTTTAAGTAGGACTCTTAGTTTCAAATAGGAAAATACTCCTTAATGCAGTTAAGTCAAATCTTAGCTTTTACATTTAGTATATGGGACTCTGGACTGAAGTATAAGTTGAGTGTGTGTTTCCAGAAGACAGTACACCTAATGCTTTGCTATGAAGAGTACCATAGAAACACTAACATTTTCAAAAAGTAAACCAGAAAGTAATGAGAAACCATAACCCTGTTTTTGTGTAAAACCTACTTTGTTACATTGTGAAGTTTCTATCGGATATATAAAGAAAATTCAAAAATAAAGGATCTAACATATAACAAAGATGATTACAATGGCTCATTGTAAAATTGACTTGTTTGAAGATAATCTAATATTGACAATCATGTGGCATTTAGAACCTTATACAAGCAATTTTATTCCCCCCTTTTTTTACAAACTTGTGTAAAATTATAATTTAAGTATTCAGTTAGGTATTTATATTTGTTTAGACATTAACATCACTGTCTATATCATTATTCTTTAAAAAAAAGCTAGAAAAAGACAAAAATGAAATAATTTAACCTACTTCACTGTGTTAATTGTAAAGGTATAACTTAACTCTTGTATGATAAAAGGAAAATAGATTAATGAAGCCTTAACATTAAGCTATGCTAATTCAAGGATATAGCATAACTATATATATGCTCTCAAATTCTGAAAGTATTTCATTAGGGGATACTTCTAACCCTCCCTTACAATACTCCTTTGTACCTTTGAGAGAGACATAATACAGTATGGCCCCTACATACAAGAAAATTCTGTTCCAAAAGCACATTTGTAAGTCCATTTTTTTCATAAGTCCAACCAAGTTATAAAACTAACATAGTCAGCAATATAATACTGTAATGTATTCATAATAGATTTATAATAATTTTCACACAAATAATGCAAAAAAGACATAGACACAAGAATTAAATTTTAACCTGACAGTACATACAGTACCTTGGAAAAAAGTATAGTCCTGCATTATAATAGCTGGCCTATAGGGACTGGCATCAAGGGAACACACAAGAAGAGTCACTGACTGAAGGAGGGAGATGAGCTGGAAGATGGTAGAGTTGAAGGACCATCAGAAATAGGATATGGAGGGAAAGCTGCAATTTCATTCATGCCTCACATTGATGGCACAGGTTCTGATTCCTTGCTTGATTCAATTCTGTCTCCTCTCTTGAAAAAACAATCCAGTGATGTCTGGGTAGTAGCTCATTTTTTCTCTTCATAGATGACACAGTAGCACCAGATTACGTTCTGAACAGCTTCTGCACTCTCTATATACCATTCTATGTTTGGATCTTGTGCCTCAAAAACTAACAGTGCTTTGTCAAATAAAGAAAATCCCCTTGCCATTTACTATGTCACAAATCTCTTTGATTTTAAGTTACTTCTTCTTTCTCTTGTCTCTTTCATCCTTTCTCTGGGCCTGCATATTAATCAAGTGTTCATTAGTAAGTGCCCCATGTAACACAGCAAGGATCAGTGAAGTTGCCCAGTGGGTCTAACTCTAGCTTCTTACTAAGTCACTAAGTGTTGAAGACCTATTTGGACTCCTCACCCATGCTCTTTAGTTCACAGAAATTATGAGTAAACTGCAGGCACAGGTTCCTCCAAACCCCATTCATGGTGACAGCCACAATCTCACTCACATTAGCATCTTGGAAGGTTTGCAACTTGAAGGTTGACTTGAAGGTTTGCAACTTGAAGGGGACTTGCTCTGAAGTCCAATAGACACAGCGTTTATGCTACTGTCTCACTGCTTAAGTGCTGAGGATTTAATTTAAGCTGTTTTGAAAGCAAAAGCATCTCTGAGCAGCACTGATAAAAAGAATCTAATGAATGTAAGAGTTAAAAGAACTTAACATACAAATTCCTAAACCTTAGAGTCAGTTTATACACATTAGGAACAAAATCATACTTCACAGTAGATTTTAGGCTTTAACTATGTAGGCAAAGTGACAGTGCAAATTGAACTACTTATCCTAGAATGAGGGGGACTAAGAGAAGTAAGTAGTCAAATATGATATTCAGAAGCTCAACATACATTTTAAAAATAAATGCCATTTTGACTCCCAAGTTATTTGCATAATTTCATCTTTTAATTTTATTTTTTCTATCTGCTATACCTGTTAAAATGTGTATCTTTGAACAAAAGCTACACAATCAATGTAGTGGGAGGATTGTCTTCAAAAATAAAACTGGAACACATTTGTGTGAAACTTGGCATCCCAAAATATGCACCATAGGAGAAATGTAAATTTGGGGAGAACCAAAACAGCACTTTATAACTACTAATCATGTAAAAGCATCTGGCAGAAGAGGAGGTGACCTATTAAATCATTAGCCCTGAGAAACTTCTACAGAACACCTGGTCCATGCAAGAAGGAATGAGAACATTATATATATAGGAAAACCTCACACAGAAATAAGAAATCTATTTTCATTGACTATTCATCTTGTTTCATATAATGGAGAAAATAATCTTTGGTGATTTATTTTATTTGATGTTTGCTTCTAAATTATAGAATTTTGGAGAACACAGTAATCAAGGTAATCAATTCAACTTATCTTGTATATGTTTTACTAGATTTTCCTTCTAACTTTTTGTATGATTGCATGTTATATAAATTTATTAACGTAAAAATCAAGTCTAGGGAGTAGCATATTGGATCTAGATACAGAAATATCCACAGACCATTCTGACATTAAAATATTTCTTCTCAGTACTCACTTTTCCTCAGATATCAAAAACATCACTTCTCAGAAGTGTCCTATGTTCTCAATGACAAGATAGTTCTTTAAGAGAGAGGTGATTATGATTAAAGGCATACAACAAACTCAGTCTTAAAAGTTAGCTAAGTAAGAGTTCAGTTCAATTCAGTCCAGTTCAGTCACTCAGTTGTGTCTGACTCTTCTCGTCCCCATGGACTGCAGCAGGCCAGGCTCCCTGTTCATCACCAACTCCTGGAGCTTAGTCAAACTCATGTCCATTGAGTTGGTGAGGCCATCCAACCATCTCATCCTCTGTTGTCCCCTTCTTCTCCCACCTTCAATCTTTCCCAGCATCAGGGTCTTTTCCAATGAGTCAGTTCTTCCCATCAGGTGGCCAAAGTGTTGGAGTTTAAGTTTCAGTTTTAGGCCTACAAATGAATATTCAGGATTGATTTCCTTTAGTTTGGACTGGTTGGACCTCCTTGCAGTCCAAGATACTCTCAAGAGTCTTCTCCAAAACCACAGTTCAAAAGCGTCAATTCTTCAGCACTCTGCTTTCTTTATAGTCCAATTCTCACATCCATACATGACTACTAGAGAAACCATAGCTTTGACTGCATGGAACTTTGTTGGTAAAGTAATATCTCTGCTTTTTAATATGCTGTTTAGGTTCATCATAACTTTTCTTCCAAGGAGCAAGTATCTTTTGATTTCATAGCTGCAGTCACCATCTGCAGTGATTTTGGAGCCCCAAAATATAAAGTCTGTGACTGTTTCTATAGTTTCCCCATCTATTTGCTACAAAGTAATGGGACCAGATGCCATGATCTTAGTTTTTTTGACTATTAAGCTTTAAGCCAACATTTTCACTCCCCTGTTTTACTTTCATCAAGAGAATTTTTAGTTCTTCTTTGTTTTCTGTCTTAAGTGTGTGTCATCTGCATATCTGAGTTTATTAATATTTCTCTCAGCAATGTTGACTCCAGCTTGTGCTTCATCCAGCCAGGCATTTCTCATGATGTCCTTTGCATATAATTTAAATAAGCAGGGTGGCAATAGACAGCCTTGAAGTAGTCCTTTCCTGATTTGAAACCAGTCTATTGTTCCATGTCCAGTTCTAACTATTGCTTCCTGACATGTACACAGATTTCCTAGGAGGCAGGTATGGTCATCCAGTATTCCCATCTCTTGAAGAATTTTCCACAGTTTGTTGTGATCCACAAGGTCAAAGGCTTTGGTATAGTCAATAAAGCAGAAGTAGATATTTTTCTGGTATTCTCTTGCTTTTGTTGATGATCTGGAGGGTGTTGGCAATTTGATCTCTGGTCCCTCTACCTTTTCTAAATCCAGCTTGAACATCATGAGTTTCATAGTTCACGTACTGTTGAAGTCTTGCTTGGAGAATTTTGAGCATTACTTTGCTAGCATGGGAGATGAATGCAATTGTGCAGCCATTTGAGCATTCTTTCACATTACCTTTCTTTGGGATTGGAATGAAAACTGAACATTTTCCAGTCTTGTGGAGACTGCTGAGTTTTCCAAATTTGCTGGCATATTGAGTGCAGCACTTTAACAGCATCATATTTTAGGATTTGAAAAAGCTCAGCTGGAATTCCATCACCTCCACTAGCTTTGTTCTTAGTGATGCTTCCTAAGGCCCACTTGACTTCCCACTCCATGATGTCTGGCTCTAGGTGAGTGATCACACCATTGTGATTATCTGGGTCATGTAGATCTTTTTTGTATAGTGCTTCTGTGTATTTTTATCACCTCTACTTAATATCTACTGTTTTTTTAGGTCCATGTCATTTCTTTCCTTTATTATGCCCACATTTGCATGAAATGTCCCCTTGGTGTCTCTAATTTTCTTGAAGAGATCTCTAGTCTTTCCCATTCTATTGTTTTCCTCTATTTCATTCCATTGATCACTTTGCTGGCCTGCTTTGATTTCCCAAGCTCTGGAGTTTCATTCCAGTGAAGTTGGTTTTCTCATCATACCCTTGGAAATTTATGGGTATTTGGCACTCAGATATTTGACATCCTTATTTGATAAGACTGTAATATGGGTCTTTTTGACTTAAATTTTAATATCCATAGCAGTGTTGATTTTGCCTTATTTAATTTTGCCTCAGTCTCTGGTATTTATGTTTCTCTAAGTTATATTATAGATCTTGTTCCTAATACTATAGGTTAGGTTTTCTGGTAAAGAGGAAACTCTGATAGTCTTAAATGTGTTGCTTTTTTATGGTGTTTAAATATGGTGCTTTATTTCACTTTCAGATGATGGTATGTGAAAAAGGAACAAAACATAATGCAATATGGTTCTTGACCATTAGTAGAACTTTGAATATGTACTCATAAATAACTCACTATTATGAAACTTGACTCCTGTATGGGATTGTTGGATATAGCAAAAAATTCAGTATACTCTGTTAACCTATGTTTCAAAAATGCATTCACATATTTACGCATACTAAAGTAGTATTCTTTGTTTATCTGAAATGCACATTTAACTGAGAACCTTGCATTTCATGTGGCAACTACAGTAATATACATTATCTATGCTAAAAATGAGGAATTTATTTTTATAGTTAAAATTCATAAGAATAGAAAACCACTATGGGTTTGTAGAAAAAAGTTTTGTTTAGCATTATTATTAAATAGTGAATGCTATTTCTAGTGAATAATTTATTTCACAGAAATACTTTCAAAATTATAGCACTTTTTTAGTTGAACTTATCTAAACCTTTTCCTCTAATTGAGCTCTTAAAATAATTATGTAATTTCTTTTTGACGGATTTTTACTATCATAACATGTGTTCCTGCCTGTCATTATTACTCTGTCATTTTAAGCTCTTTTTAAGTTTTTTCATAAGTGTTTCCTACTTTTAATTAACTTTATTTCAATGTATTTTTCTTAATTTATTTTGAATTTTCAGTTGCTTTCTTCTTATATATTTTTCCTGAAGAGTAGTCGTAAATCAACCATATGTTACACTTAAAATAGATTAATGCTTTATTGATTGACCACATTATGGAAGATTTTAATGACATCTTGATAATGTACAATGTTGAATCAATGACTGCTTTTGTCAGTAAAAAATTCAATGTAAATATCCTGTAGTAGATGCATGAGAGGCATTTAGTTTCACAAGTATAATTATTAATATATATAAAAAACAGAACTCTATATATGTTTTTTTCAAAGGGGAGGACTAGCTTAAAAATTAACTTTATATTTAAGTTAAAATACAGAAAAAGATATAATAAAGTGGACAAATTTCAAAAAAATGAAATGTGTATATATATATATATATATAAATTTACTAGGAACATTTGCAGAATAGAATGCATATTTGTTCATGAACCATTCAGATTTCAAGAACTTATATATTCAAGGCAAACTTGTATAAAATGTCAGCAAAAGTCATTAATGTATCAAAGTGACCACACCGCCACCACAAGCCAGCTCAGTCATGTCTGGCTCTTTGAGGCTCCCATGGACAGCAGTCTGCCATGCTCCTATGTCCATGAGATATTCCAAGCAAGAATACTGGAGTGAGTTGCTATTTCCTACCCAGGGGATCTTCCTGATTCAGGAATTAAATCTGTCTCTTGCATCTCCAGCATTGGAAGATGGATTCTTTACCAACTACACCAATTGGAAAGCCCATAATCAATGTAATTATAAGTAACGTCCTTACAGCAATGACCATAAGTGCTTAGTGTGGATTAGAACTTCGACTTAGCACTTTGCCACCATTTCCATGTTTTATTTTTATTATAATGCTGTGAAATAAGCAATATGACTCGTTTTTCAGAAGAATAAATATTTTTTTAAAAGCTATTTTTCAACTTAGGAAAACAGTTAAAATATATATTAAACAGAACTATATTTAAATGTTTTTGAACAACAGTTAATATTTCAGGTACAATTTTTACTAATATCACTCCTTGTTTTTGTTGTTGTTGTTGTTTAATTTTCCCGGAATACCAACTCTTATTGCTCCTTTGAAGGGAAATAGAATAGTGTGTTTAGGAGACCTGTCTTCTAACACAATTAAACTCACATTTCAACCCTCTTCTGCTAAATGCTAACTGATCTTGGACAATTTACTGTCAGGCTTCATTTCTCACATAAGTTTGGATTAACAGTGCTTGAATCATGGGGCTGTTGCAGAGATGAAATAATGAGCTAATATATGAGATACAGTTAGTACTTGGCTTATAGTAATTACTCAATAACTGATGGTAATTATAATTGTTTACTTAACCTATCATGGGCCAATTTTTCTGGGTCATGTTTTGTCTCCCTTGTCACCAGCCTTTTGTTTCATTTATATTCAGTTGAAATTGTCTCTCTGCTCTTTCCTCAGTGTTTATCTCAGCCTGTTATAAATGTTCCTTTTTGCCTTCCTACTGTCTTAGTTTGTCTATTTTTAATGCTTCTAATCAGCTAAACAAACAGACCACTCTATTACCAGGGGATTTCTTTAATCTAACACTCATTTTTCTTTGTCACATTACAGAGGCAGGGAAACAAAGTGATCAGCTATGGATCATATGTTTGACAATGTAAAAAAGCATGGGGATTACATTTTCCTCATATGAAAAATAGAATTCTCAGTGCTTATCCTTTTAGAGGAGGAAGAGTTGGGACAGATGGGAAATAAGGGGTGGTGGGGGGGACTTACTAAAATTCTCTTTCATACAAGGAAGTACCTGGGTTAATTAACACATAATGTGCCATTATCTAGAAACCTTAAAATGTATTCAGCTTTTAAATTAATAAGATATAAAATGATCTTTAGACTAAGTCAAGAGAATCAATGCTCTCTGCAATCCACTTTTCCTAAAACAATCATAAGAATTCAAGAATTGCCATCACTTAATTTTTTTGAAAACTTTAACTTATTCAATATTTCTCAATAAATTTTATCTTCAGAATTTACCTAAAATTACACAAGAATATGATGAAATATTAGATATAAATATAAAATGTATATAGTACTGCTTATGTTTAGAAAGTTGTACAAATATAAGAACCAATAGGAGGCATATTAAAATAGCAACCATTGTATCTGGTAATTTTATTTCTCTTTTATATATATGTATATATAATGTGTTGATACTTCCTAACTTTTCTAAAACAAATATGAAATTTTTTAAACACTTAACTTGTATATTTTATTTTTTCTTATTTTATTATTACTTTTTTTCTTATATATTGGCTGTGGGGTTCTTTGTTGTTGCACATGGGCTTTCCTTCGGTGTGGTGAGAGCGCTGCTCTCTAGTTGCAGTACAGGGGCTTCTCCTTGCTGTGGTTTCTCTTGTTGTGCAGAGCGGGCTCTACGCATGTGGACTTCAGTAGTTGCAGCATGTGGACTCAATAGCTGTGGCATATGGGCTTAGTTGCTCCACAGCATGTAGAATCTTTCAGGGCCAGGGTTGGACATGGTATTCCCTGTATAGCAAGGCAGACTCTTAATTGCTGAGTCACCAGGGAAGCCCCATGCAGTCTTAAAATCAGAAATAGGTAGTATTATCAAAAAAGAAAAAAAAAGAAAGAAAGAAAGAAAGAAAATATAGCACAAAGATTAAAAAGATAAATAGAATTAATTATAAGATCATTTCTAGAAAATAATTTTAAAGAATTAAATTGTTTTTAAAAGAGGAATTAAAAGAAAAATATATAGTGAGTGTGAAGACAATTCTATATTAAGCCTGCAATGAATGTATATAACACTATTAGTGTTTGGTGTATACTTTTACTTTTTTTCAAAGATCAGGTTAGAAAGTAGATGGAAGAAATGTCAACACGCTGAAGGTTGCAAACTTGTTTTAAAAGATTCATTAAAGTCCCATTCTTTTTCCCCCACTTCCCTTACTTTCAATTTAGAACATTTGTCTCTACCAGAAGGAAAACTTAAAAGGACGTTATATTCATTTTAACTTTTGATTTTTAAAATGGTGAAATTTAGTAACAAAAAGAGGGCCGTCAGAAGGTATAATTAAATAAGGATGCGTGCGAAGTGGCTTCAGTTGTGTCTGATTCTTTGTGACTCTATGGACGGTGACCCACCAGGCTCCTCTGTCCATGGGATTTTCCAGGCATGAATACTGGAGTGGGTTGCCATTCCCTCCTCTAGGAGATCTTCCTGACTCAGGGACTGAACTCACATCTATTACATCTCCTGCCTTGGCAGGTGGGTTCTTTATCACTAGTGCCACCTGGGAAGCTCAAATAATCATGAGAGATGGTTAAATAAATATTCAAGCCAAATAAATGTTAGAAGCACAATTTAGTCACAGGATCTCTTCTGGCCTCTGATACTGACATTGGCCACTGGTAAACTCCATCTTGTTATTTAGCTCAGCCAAGATCCTAGATGTAATGGTCAGCTTTCCTCTGCACATTTAACTTCTTCTCAGACATTTCCACCTATAGGCCTTGTGTCTGCTGCATACTCCATTCAGCTGTCTAGCCCAGGGTGTCCACTTTTAGCCTTGGCCTTGTAGTTAATGTTTCATCATTACTGAGCCAGTGGTCAACTGGCTGACTCCCAGATCAGTGTGAGCACCCCACCCTGAAAGAAAGAGGGGCTTGGGAAAACATGCTCTCTCCCTATGTTAAAGCAACTTTGTCCCTTGATTAGGCTTTGACTTCCTCAATTTGATACAGCAGTGTGGCTTTCTGTGGTGACTTCACCCTAGGAAATACCTGCACCCATTTGAAATTCAGAGATGAGAAATGAGAACACATCTAAACATTTGATTCACCTACATTTCTCTCCATCTTTCTGCTATAAATTTGCTGGGGTAAGGGAAATTGCCCTCTCCTTCATCTAGTCTGAATGATTTCACAACATGTAACTCCACAGCCTAATCCACCAAGGTCAAGGAGGAAGACAGCATAATTTAACACTGTTTCTCCAGAAAATATCTTTGTGGGTTTTTCAGCAAGATTATGAATGTCATCAACTAAATATTATCCTACAACTTCACATTTTAATGTCTATTCCTAATTGCCCACCAGGTAGAAGGATAAATTTATTGAGGCTGAGTAAAAGTCATATATTCAAACAAGCAGTAGAAAGTACACATTGATTTTTGAATTATTACCCACTATATATCTATTATAGAAATGCTGAAAGAATCTGTTTAATGGTCATATGCTGTCCAATAAGGGGGTTGTACCTTAATTTATTTAAAAATTGCCATAATTTTCCAAAATTACTTCCTTTCAGAATGTTTGATATCTTTGGTTAAAACAAATCTGAGAAAATCATGTGCTGTCTTCCAGAAGTTAATGCATGAATGCCATGAAAGAAGCTATGTCAGGAATGACTGAAATGAGACTGAAGACCTTTGTGTTTGCAGTCCATGCTGTACTTCAGCAGAACTCCATATTAAAACTGTGGACTAGTCACTGAATTGCTGAGAATACATAGCTTTCCCTACTAACAAATGAGATGCATTTTATAACATAATCATATGTATTAAGTGATTACTTCCCAATCCAAATTCTCAGTAAACAACATAGGAAAGCCTGCATTAACTTTTCCCCTTTTCACAGAAACACCTGATGATATTCCTCCAGGGGGGCACTTTTCTGGGTTACTCCACAATCTGTGATCTTGTGTCTTAATTTTAAGAATGCAAAGTAAACTGCCTTTTTGCCTCTATACAGGTCATATTTCTTTCACAGTACCTTTATGAGAGGAGCATTTATTTCAAAGTAGATTTTTTTAATGCCCTTACTTCTTAAAATTGGTGTCTTCATATTTGAAGAAACATGGCTATTCATGTAATAAATTACCTATGAGAAAAATGCTAGAAGATGCATCAGTATCAATGTGGCTTTTATAGATTTTTCCCCAAAGAAACTGCCTCTTGCTTTGTAATTCTTTACCTTACTATATAATAATAAATAACATTATTTTCAATATTCTTAGTGTTTTATCTTATTCCTATCATATATGTTTTTTGTATATGACAATTTAACACAATCTAATTTTAGAAACATAATGTGTGCATTTTCCATGTAAAATCATATGTCATTGAACAAAGATAAACCAGCACTTTGTTCTTTTTCTTATGTGAATTAATTCCAAAAATGCATTCTTTTCTGGGAATAATCATAGATGTAAAATATTTTAAAGCTTTTAGTTTCCAATGTTAAAAAAAGAGTCAATTAGTGAAATCATTTCCCCTTAAATATAATCTCATTTTAAAATGTGTTTTGGGAATCAGTTGTTTCTATGGTAACTAGAAATTCAAGTGGAATTATAACCTGCTGAAGCAGGATCCATTTGATCAATCCCATGAAATGGATTTAGAAAAATACTTGTTAGAAGGAGTGAAAGTGTTAGTTTTCTCAAGTTAATTCTTGGGGAAAATACATCTCTTTTTTGTGTTTACTGTGTTATTTTCACTATTTCAACCAAACTCCAATATAGTGTATAATGGTTCAATTATAAGAACAGGACTTAGAATTTTCTCACTGATAAAGTACATAAAAGATAATACAATCACAGTCTATGGTTGAGGTTATTGTTGAGGTTTAGTCACTAAGTTGTGTCTGATTCCTTTGCAACCCCATGAATTGTAGCCTGTCAGTCTCCTCTGTCCATGGAATTTCCCAGGCAAGAATACTGGAGTGGGTTGCTCCTCCAGGGGATCTCCCTGACCCAGGGATCAAACCAGGTCTCCTGCATTGTTGGGCAGATTCTTTACAACTGGAAGGCAAATTTTATCTTTACCCCAGCTTCCTTTGGAGTTCTAAACTTCTTCAGTTATACACAAAGGACTCATCACTGATTCAAGAAACCAGTACAATTTTAACAGTTAAACATGCATATAGTCTACTCAAGTGCATAGCATCTTAAATATTTGGAGAACAAAATTAAGCTTAAGTGAGGTTTTCTCTCCGCACTTGAATATAGTACAGTGATTCATCTTTGAGATTCAGGTTTAATGAATGGTTGCAAACTTTTGAGAGGAGGAGAGATGCCTTACCTGTCTCTGACCTTGGATGAAGAGATGCATAGCGAAAGCCAGTCATGTGTCCTGACTTCAGCACAGAGTCCTGGGTCCTGGGCATCCTGTATTCTGAACTATTGGAATAGCATTTTTTTTAACCTTATAATATACAGGTGAATGTGGAATAAGCAGAGAAAAACATATAGGGAAAGCCCTGGACATTCTTTCTGCACAGTGACTTCTTCAGTTTACTTAAATCTCTATTCATAAGCTTTCAAGGATAAGTTAAGGAACACCCTCAATTCAGATTTCTTATGAGAATTAAATTGCTTCAACATATCTTGCAGGTTATTATTGATCATATTAGTTCTCTATTACAAAACTGTTTCTTCAAACAGATGACTTTTGATTTTAAAGATTCTATTGTAATGCTGAATAAAATTTAATTGGAAAGAATTACTATTCATTAGATTTTTTTCTTTTCTCTACTTGAAAAGAGGTGTACATCTAGTTTGTTAATTATTAAATTAGACGTAGTGTTAGAAGTACAGTGTGCATATTAGTGTTTGTACAAAAGTTTTATGAACTCTAAAGGCAAATAAATTTTAGCTGACATTACTTTTTTTTACAGTAAAGTAAATAGGGGTCAAATGTATATATGTTTATTTTATAAATAAATATGGAATTATGAATACAATGCTCATATTTAAGTAAGAATTAACTACTTAGGCATTTAATAATTTAAATTTATTTTATGGTATTAACATATATATATGGAATCTAGAGAAATGGAATAGATGAACTTATTTGCAGGACAAATGTAGAGAACAGTCTTGAGGACACAGCAGGTAGGGGGAGAGAGTGAGACAAGAGAGTAGCATATTTACATATTTGTACTATCATATGCAAAATAGACAGCTAATTTGAAGCAACTATATAGCAGAGGGGGCTCAGTTTGGTGCTCTGTGATGACCTAGAGTGGTGGGATGGGCTTAAGAGGAAGGGGATATTTGTCTACATATGGCTGATGCACTTTTTTGTATAACAGAAGCTAATGGAACTTTGTGAAGCAACTCAGTTCAGTTCATTCGCTCAGTAGTGTCTGACTCTTTGTTACTCCATGAAAGCCAGACCTCCCTGTCCATCACCAAAACCTGAAGCTTGCTCAAACTCATGTCCAAGGAGTCAGTGATGCCATCCAACCATCTCATCCTCTGTTGTCCCCTTCTCCTCCTGCCTTCAACCCTTCCCAGCATCAGAGTCTTTTCAAACGAGTCAGTCCTTTGCATCAGGTGGCCAAAATACTGGAACTTTGGCTTAAGCATCGGTCCTTCCAATGAACATTCAGGGTTGATTTTCTTTAGGATTGAATAATTTAATCTCCTTGAAGTCCAAGAGACTCCCAAGAGTCTTCCCCAACACCACAATTCAAAAGCATCCATATTTCAGTGTTCAGCCTTCTTTATGGTCCAACTCTCACATCCATATATAAGTACTGGAAAAACCATAGATTTGACTGTACGGACCTTTGTCAGCAAAGTAATGTCTCTGCTTTTTAAAATGCTGTCTCGGTTTCTCATAGCTTTTCTTCCAGCAAAAGTATCTTTTAATTTTATGGCTGCAGTGATTTTAGAGCCCAAGAAAATAGTCAGTCACTGTTTCCATTGTTTCTCTATCTATTTGCCATGAAGTGATGGGATCAGATGCCATGATCTTCATTTTTTGAATGCTGAGTTTCAAGGCAGCTTTTTCAATCTCCTCTTTCACTTTCATCAAGAGGCTCTTTACTTCCTCTCACTTTCTGCCATAAGGGTGGTGTCATCTGCATATCTGAGGTTATTGATATTTCTCCTGGCAATCATTATTTCAGCTTGTGTTTCATCCAGCCTGGCATTTTGCATGATGTACTCTGCATATAAGTTAAATAAGCAGGATGAAAATATACAGTCTTGATGTACTAACTGTTGCTTCTTGACCTACATACAGATTTCTCAGGAGGCAAGTAAGGTGATGTGGTATTCCCACCACTTGAAGAAATTTCCACAGTTTGTTGTGATCCACAGAGTTAAAGGTTCTAGCATAGTCAATGAAGCAGAGGTACTTTTTTTTTTTTTTTTCCTGAAATTCTCTTGCTTTTCCCATGATACAACTGATATTGGCAATTTGATATCTGGTACCTGTGCCTTTCCTAAATCCAGTTTGAACCTCTGGAAGTTCTCAGTTCACGTACTGTTGAAGTGTACCTTGGAGAATTTTGAGCATTATTTTATTAGCGTGTGAGATGAGTGCAATAGTTTCAGTAGCAGTATTCAAACTTTGGAGTAGTTTGAGCATTCCTTGATATTGCCTTTCTTTAGAATTAGAATGAAATCTGATCTTATCCAGTCCCGTGACCACTGCTGAGTTTTCCAAATTTGTTGGCATATTGAGTGCAGCACTTTCACAGCATCATCTTTTAGGATTTGAAATGACTCAGCTGGAATTCCATCACTTCTACTAGCTTTGTTCATAGTGTTGCTTCCTAAGACCCACTTGACTTCACACTCCAAGATGTCTGGCTCTAGGTGAGTGATCATGTCATCGTGGTTATCTGGGTCATGAAGATCTTTTCTATGTTGATCTTCTGTGTGTTCTTGCCACTTCTTCCTAATATCTTCTGCTTCTATTAGATCCATGTCATTTCTTTCCTTTATTATGTCCATCTTTGCATGATATGCTCCCTGGTATCTCTAATTTTCTTGAAGAGATCTCTAGTCTTTCACATTTTATTGTTTTCCTCTAGCTCCTTGCATTGATCATTTAAGAAGGCTTTCCTCTTTTTCCTTGCAATTATACTCCAATAAAAATAATTAAAATGTATTTTTAAGAGCTCATCCTCTAGTGTTCTCCTTCATTGAAATGGCAGATAGTCTTCACCCCAAACATACAACCCCAACTGTGTAGAAGCAATTGTGTCCTAGTTCTGTCTGTTAAGACAACTAAAGGATTAAAGGGAATGGGTAAAGCCAAAACCCAGACAACATGTGTTATTGAAAACCTATCTCTCATCCCTGTCTTGAAGATTTTCATGAGTTTAACTTGTTTGCATGTCCTCTTAAGATACTTTTTAAAATTTCTTACCTTATCTATTAGAGCTACTTATGCAATCAATCTTCCTCTCACACTGCCAATGTGAGTGAAAACTATGCTCTAGTGTTCCAGAGAGCTATTATTCTTGTCTTGGAGGAAAAATTATCATCATAGAGATACTTCTCCAAAGTGGCATTTATATGATTCCAAATTTCCTCCTCCACTTTTTATTATTATTATCATTATTATTAATGTTATGCTGTCCCAAGGGATTAGGTTTTTAGTGTACATAGTAGAATGCTTTTACATTACCTCTCAGTTCTTCCTTACTATGTACTTTCTATGCACTGATAAAGAATATAACCTTCTAACAACATGGAAGCAAGCAAGGGAAAGGTAAATGTACTAGGATAAACAGTGTATGTTACTCATTAAATTATATAGACAAATGGTTTAAATACGCAACCACATTGAGAAAATTTGCTTTGTGTTTGTATCAATCAGAATAGTTAGATTATGCTGAGGTAGCAAATTCTCCCTAAATTTCATGCTTCAAGCAATAACCATTTTAGTTTTGTTCAGTTGTTCTCAATTACGTTTCTGCAGGTCACCTAGTAAGTCTTTCCTATGTCACTGTAGGTCTCACTCTCTGGCCTCATTGTTGTGTTGGAATAGCTGCTATCTGGAAAGTGATATTGTTGTAACACAGGGAAGAGAAAATAGTCTTGAATTGTTGATTACATATACTGGCCTAGAAATAAAAGTATCTGGCCAATTCAAGTCAACCCAGTGGTTTCATACAAATCAAAGAAATTGCCTAAAAGAAAATAAATAAATATTTGAAAATAGCTCCAAAGGTCACCACAATTGTATATATCAGTGTTAAGTGAGTTCTCATGTTTGTCCTTGTTAAGAAGCATGATCATTTAATTAAATAATTTAAAAATAAAGAAACAAAAGTGAATGATTTGGGCAACCCTTAATTCTTCAAAAAAATTTAGACCAACTTAACATAGGCAAGATATACCCAACTGAATGCAGATTTCCAGAGAATACAAAAGACACATTAGAAAATCATCTTAATTAAACAATGTAAAGAAATGGAGGAAATGATAGAATGGGAAAGACTAGAGACCTATCCCAAAAAATTAGCAATACCAGAGTAACATTTCATGCAAAGATGGGTACAATAAAGGACAAAAATGGCAAGGACCAAACAGAAGCAGAAGAGATTAAGAAGTGACAAGATTACATACATGAACTATACAAATAATAATAAAAATAATAATAATAATGACCCAGAAACCACAATAGTGTGATCACTCACCTAGAGCCAGGCATCCTGGAGAGCTAAGTCAAGTGGGCCTTAGGAAACCTTACTATGAACAAAGCTAGTGGAGGTGATGGAATTCCAGTTGAGCTATTTAAAATCCTAAAGAAGATGCTAATAAACTGCTGCACTCAATATGCCAGCAAATTTGGAAAACTCAGCCATGGTCACAGGACTGGAAAAGTTCCGTTTTCATTCCAGTTCCAAAGAAGAACTATGCCAAAGAATGTTCAAAGTGTAATACAATTTAACTCATTTCACATACTAGCAAAATAAAGCTCACAATTCTCCAAGCTAGGCTTCGACAGCATGTGAACCAAGAACTTTCAGATGTACAAGCTGGATTTAGAAAAAGCAGAGAAACCAGAGATCAAAATGACAACATCCATTGTATCATAGAGAAAGCAAGGGGATTCCAAAAATTACATCTAATTCTGTTTCATTGACTGTGCAAAAACCTTTAACTGTGTGGATAACAACAAAATGTGGAAAGTTCTTAAAGAGATAGGAAAACCAGGCCACCTTGTCTGTCTTATATGAAACCTGTATGCAGGTTAAGAAGCAACGGTTAGAACCAGACATGGAAAAATGGACTGGTTCAAAATTGGGAAAGGAGTATGTCAAGGCTGCGTTTTGCTTATTTACATTCTATACAGGGCACTCCATGTGAAATGCTGGACTGGAATCAAGATTTCTGGGAGAAATATCAACAGCCACAGATATGTAGATGATAAAATTGTAATGGCAGAAAGGGAAGAGGAACAAAAGAGCCTCTTGATAAGGGTGAAGGAGGAGAATGAAAAATGTGATTTAAAGCTCAACATTCAAAATATGAAAATCATGGCATCTGGCCCCATCACTTCATGGCAAATCAATCAGGGAAAGTGGAAGCAGTCACAGTTTTTATTTTCTTGAGCTCCAAAATCACTAAAGTGAGTGAAGTCACTCAGTCGTGTCTGACTCTTTGTGACCCCCTAGACTGTAGCCTACCACAGACTGTAGCTTACCATTGATTGTAGCCTATAGGTTTCTCCATCCATGGGATTTTCCAGGCAAGAGTACCAGAGTGGGTTGCCATTTCCTTCTCCAGGGGATCTTCCCAACCCAGGGATAGAACCTGGGTCTCCCGCATTGCAGGCAGATGTTTTACCCTCTGAACCAATCACTGCAGACATGAAATTAAAAGACACTTTCTCCTTGTAAGAAAAGCTATGGCATACCTAGACAGCATATTAAAAAGCAGAGACTTCAGTTTGCTGACAAAAATTCACATAGTCAAAGGTATGATTTTTCCCATAGTCATGCATGAATACGAGAGTTGAACTATCAAGAAGGCTGAGCACTAAAGAATTGACGCTTTTGGATTGTGGTGCCAGAGAAAACCCTCGAGATTCCCTTGGACAGCAGGGAGATCAAACTAGTCAGTCCTAAAGGAAATCAACCCTGAATATCTGTTGAAAGTCTGATGATCCAATAATTTGGCCTCCTGATGTGAAGGGTCGATTCACTCAAAAGACCGTGGTGTTTCTAAAGATTGAGGGCAAAAGGAAAAGGGGGCAGCAGTGAATGATATAGTTAGATAAGATCACTGACTCAGTGAGCATAAGTTTGAGCAAACTCTGGGAGATAATGAAGGACAGGGAAGCCTGCCATACAGTAGTCCTTTGGGTCTCAGACTCGACACTCCTTAAAGACTGAACCACCACAACAAGGGCGACTTAGTTAATCAAGCAGTCTGAAAACTCAGAGCCATTCCTTCTTCTTGGCATGACTCAATACATTTTTATAAAACATTCATTATTTATTTGGAAACTGCTATGCAATTTACGTTGGATAACACCATGATAAAGAAGACTAATACTGCCATCAAGGGCTTTAAAGTTTAATGTTATAGAAGATGTATGTAAATAATCTTTATCCTACAATTTCAATAAAATCACCCTTGTGGAAGTCACAAATACCTACTTGAGGTCATGTCCATTGGTCAGCTCCTAGTTATCTTTGTAATAGACCTTCTCCACCTTGTAACACAGCAGTATTATTCCTATCCTCTTTAAGAACAAATAATCTATGGCATTTCAATGCTTGAGTCCTTGACAGAAAAAAAGATAATTTTTCCTTCTTCCTGTTGGACTTGGTATCATTACAGGGCATGAAAATTCCCCCTTTTGGTTTCCTGACTCTAACTGAGGTTTTTATTTATCAGTTTTGTTTTGTTTTAATCATTTCCTCTTCATAAAATGTTTCTCTGAAAGTACTGCTGGCCTAGAGTCAGGCTTGAGAGAGAACAAGATAGTGGAGGAGTAGGTGGATATGGAGAAAATCTCTCTCCATGGATACAACAGTAATACACCTTCAGACACAGAAGTGCATGCAGAACACCAGCTGAGAGCAGAAGTACCTGACCACGAAAAGAATATATAGAACCACACAAAACTCAGTAGGATGAAGGAACTAGGGGGACAAACAGGAGTGTTAGTAGAACTGGACCTGCCCTTGTCATGTAGGGGAACCGAAGCAGGGGTACAATCCTCACATCAGGGCAATTGTCTGAGTCACAGGAGAAACATTTAAGGTTGAGGGTGAAAAAGCTGATCTGCAGCAGCCTAAATGGAATGAGAATCAGACAGTCCTTGCCAGAGCCACACATACCCTAGACGGGGACGTGGGTCGCCTAGAAGGCACAGTGGTTGGGAACCGGAGTTTAAGGACTGTGGAGTAATCCCACTGTGAAGTCTGTTGTTGCCTGTGGAGAGACACAAGTTGAGGAGATTTGAAGGAGGAGATTGCGGTTGGAAGTGCCTGAGGGGGAAAACCAGGCAGCCAAGTTCAGTTCAGTCACTCAGTCGTGTCCAACTCTTTGCGACCCCATGAATCACAGCACGCCAGGCCTCCCTGTCCATCACCAACTCCCAGAGTCTACCCAAACCCATGTCCATCGAGTCAGTGATGCCATCCAGTCATCTCATCCTCTGTGGTCCCCTCCTCCTCCTGCCCCCAATCCCTCCCAGCATCAGGGTCTTTTCCGTGTCAACTCTTCCCATGAGGTGGCCAAAGTATTGGAGTTTCAGCTTCAGCATCAGCCTTTCCAAAGAACACCCATGACTGATCTCCTTCAGGATGGACTGGTTGGATCTCCTTGCAGTCCAAGGGACTCTCAAGAGTCTTCTCCAACACCACAGTTCAAAAGCATCAATTTTTTGGTGCTCAGCTTTCTTCACAGTCCAAATCTCACACCCATACATGACCGCTGGAAAAACAATAGCCTTGACCAGATGGACCTTTGTTGGCAAAGTAATGTCTCTGCTTTTTAATATGCTATCTAGGTTGGTCATAACTTTCCTTCCAAGGAGTAAGCATCTTTTAATTTCATGGCTGAAGTCACCATCTGCAGTGGTTTTGGAGCCCAGAAGAATAAAGCCTGACACTGTTTCCACTGTCTCCCCATCTATTTCCCATGAGGTGATGGGACCAGATGCCATGATCTTAGTTTTCTGAATGTTAAGCTTTAAGCCAACTTTTTCATTCTCCTCTTTCACTTTCATCAAGAGGCTTTTTAGTTCCTCTTCACTTTCTGCCATAAGGGTGGTGTCATCTGCATATTTGAGGTTATTGATATTTCTCCCGGAAATCTTGATTCCAGCTTGTGCTTCTTCCAGCCCAGCGTTTCTCATGTTGTACTCTGCATAGAAGTTAAATAAGCAGGGTGACAATATACAGCCTTGACGTACTCCTTTTCCTGTTTGGAACCAGTCTGTTGTTCCATGTCCAGTTCTAACTGTTGCTTCCTGACCTGCCTATAGGTTTCTCAAGAGGCAGGTCAGGTGGTCTGGTATTCCCATCTCCTTAAGAATTTTCCACAGTTTATTGTGATCCACACAGTCGAAGGTTTTGGCATAGTCAATAAAGCAGAAATATATGTTTTTCTGGAACTCTCTTGCTTTTCTGATGATCCAGTGGATATTGGCAATTTGATCTCTGGTTCCTCTGCCTTTTCTAAAACCAGCTTGAACATCTGGAAGTTCACGTTTCATGTAATGCTGAAGCCTGGCTTGGAGAATTTTGAGGATTACCTTACTAGCGTGTGAGATGAGTGCAATTGTGCGGTAGTTTGAGCATTCTTTGGCATTGCCCTTCTTAGGCATTGGAATGAAAACTGACCTTTTCCAGTCCTGTGGCCACTGCTGACTTTTCCAAATTTGCTGGCATATTGAGTGCAGCACTTTCACAGCATCATCTTTCAGGATTTGAAATAACTCAACTGGAATTCCATCACATCCACTAACTTTGTTCATAGTGATGCTTTCTAATGCCCACTTGACTTCACATTCCAGGATGTCTGGCTCTAAGTGAGTGATCACACCATTGTGATTATCTGGGTTGTGAAGATCTTTTTTGTGCAATTCTTCTGTGTATTCTTGTCACCTCTTCTTAATATCTTCTGCTTCTGTTAGGTCCATACCATTTCTGTCCTTTATTGAGCCCATTTTTGCAGCCAAGGAAGCAAGGCAATACTGCTGAGTAATGAATAGGTGGTAGAGCCATCACCATAGCCTCTCTCCCCATATGCCAGCATCTGCAGCTGAACAATAGAGAGGCTGGACCATCAAACACCTGACACACAAAACCACACAGTGGGACTTCACCTGGGGTGCTCCTTTAGGTAACTTATGTGCTGACTACAGAGTAGGACTCCAGCCAAGGGACCCCTCTATGTGCCTGATGCACTGAACAATGGAGAAGGACCCCAGGAAAGGGAGCCCTCTAAGTGACTGAACAGGCAGCAGAGCTAGGGAGAAGAAGGACTGAAGAGGTCTTTTGATTGCCAGCAACAAGAGGCTCAAACAAATATTTTGATAGGGTCATAACTCCTGAGGCTCAGGCAGTCCATGTTGCGCATACTTGGAGCAGCCAGGGTCAGCGCAACCCATGCAGCTGCACCACCTTCATGCTCAACCCTCTCTTGGGCAGAGCTGCCACAGGCAAGAAAATGTCTTGTGTCTATGCATGCAGGATCACTTTAGTCATGCCCAACTCTTTGTCACTCTTTGTCATAGTCCATAGATTGTGGCTTGCCAGGCCTCTCTGTCACAGGGGTTCTCCAGGCAAGAATACTGGAGTGTACTGGCCAATACTGGTTGCCATACCCTTCTAGAGCATTATATTTTCTGCTGCCTAGCTGCCAACTCCCCTGAGTACCTGGTACTGCCAGAACCCTGTGACCTAAGCAGCTGCACCACCTCTGCACCTGGTCCTCACTGGGGAGACACAAGTCCTCCAGGGCAGACTCAGGAGTGAATCCCAATGGACGACCCACATGCAGAGATAGAAATAAAACCACAATTGAAACCCAGGGGCAGTGTGTTTAGAGAAGAAGACCCAAAACCTTCCTAACCAGCTGTACAATTGCAGATTAAATCCACACGATCAATTAGGCACTCTGTGTCTATGGAATATATAAAAGGACACTAAAACTCCCACAAAATAAAACACACTAGCTGATAGCTGTGGACATTGGAGGCAAGAATACACAGGAATAGGACCAGACTAGAATCTGAGCTGCCCCCACAGCAGATCCAGAGACTAGCACAGTGCTGGAGGACATCCTAGGGAGATGAGGGGTACTGTGACTCCCAGAGGGAAAGGACTCTGACAGCAGTGACTCGAGAAAAACATTTATTATTATTTTTCACTTGTTCTCTAGATTCTTTTGGATATTTTTCTTCTTTTCCTTTTTATCCTCTCCTCCCCCACCCATTGTAGTCGTCGATTTAATTTGCATTATGAAATTAAATTAATGTTGTGTGTGTGTTTTTTGTTGTTGTTGTTTGTTTTGTTTTTTCTCAGTCACAATTTTTATATTTATAAACCTCTGCCTCTACATTAAGTTTTCGTAGTTCTGTGGAGTTTCCTTTTTTTTTTTTTTTTTTTAATTTTTTTCTTTCTTTTTCTTTTTTCTCTTTTTATTTTTTTAATCCTGTTACATTTTTTTTTCTAAATTTATTCCTTTGTTTGCTTTTCTCCTTGCAGTTAATCTTAAATGTATATAAATTTTCTTTATCTATGTCTATTTAACTTTGCATATCTATTTTTTTCTTCCTTTTCTTTCCTCTCAACATATTTGTTAGTTTTGTTTCCATTGATTTATTCCCAGTTCATTTCCATAGCTTTGCTTTCCAGTTTGTGCTTTAGTTAGTTTTGTTCTTAAATGGCAGATATAATTTTTGGTTTCCTTTGTTCACCAAGTCAGTCTGTTGTACTTAATTTTTGCTGGACCGTTTTGATATTGCTTATTTGTGTATATATATATGTGTGTGTATATTCCATTATTTTAATTATTATTTGCCTGATTTTGTAACTGCCAGTTTTCTGGGGTTCATCTTTGGCTTCTCACTTTTGAGTATGAGTTTTAGTCTCACCTAAGGCCATAACAAACCACTTGTGGAATCTGGGTTCTTGACCAGAGATCAAGCCCTGAGACTTTGGAGTGGGAGCACTGACTCCAGTACCTTAGACTACCAGAGAAGTACCTCTAAGGAGTATCAGGTAGTGAGAACTCACACAAAGGAAACCACCTGAATACAAGACCTGGCATCACCCAACCACTAGTAGCCCCTGTGCAGGATGCTTCATCTAAAACAACATACATACATGCCTCATCAAAACAAACATACAAATCCGATCATCAGCAGACAGGATTAGCACGTGACTAGCCTTGCCCGCCCAAGGAAAAACAGGAGAAACAACAACAACAAAACCTCAGCACAAATCTCACCCTATATGAAGCTTACAAAAACTACTGTACCAACCGTAGGAGGGCAGAGACCAAAAGGAAGAGATAATTCAACCTTGAAGTCTGGGAAGGAGGACCTCAAACACAATAAGTAAAAATAAAATAAAATAATGAAAAAGCAGAGAAATACTACACAAATGAAGGAACAAACTAGAAACACAGAAGTCCAAATAAGCAAAGAGAAAACAGTCAATCTACCTGAAAAGAATTCAGAGTAATGATAGTATAGATGATCAAAAACTTGAAAATATAATGCAGTAAATGCAAGTATCAGTTAACAACGGCCTTGAAGAAATAAAGAATAAACACATAGAGACAAACAACACAATTACTGAAATTAAAAATACTCTAGAAGGAATCAATAGCAGAATATCTGAAGCAGAAGGAAGTATCAGGGAGCTGGAAGATAAAATGGTGAAAATAACTTCTGAAGAGCAGAATAAAGTAAAAAGAATGAAAGAACTGAAGACAATCTCAGAGACCTCTGGGACAATATCAAATACACCAACATTCGAATTAAAGGTGCCCCAGAAGAAAAGAGAAAATATAGGGTATGAGAAAAAATTTTAAGAGATTATAGTTGAAAATTTCCCCAACATGGAAAAGGAAATAGTCAATCAAATCGAAGAGGCACAGAGAGTCCCATACAGGATAGACCCAAGAAGAAACATGCCAAGACACATACTAATCAAACTAACAAAGAATAAAACCACAGAAAGAATATTAAAAGCATCAAGGGAAAAGCAATAAATAACATACAATGGAAACCTCATATGCTTAATAGCTGATCTTCCAGCAAAAATTCTGCAGGCCAGAAGGGAATGTCAGGATGTATTTAAAATATTGAAAGGGGGAAATCTATAACCAAGATTACTGTACCCGGCAAGGATCTCAGTCAAAATTGATGGAAAAAATCAAAAGCTTTTTCAGACAAGCCAAAGTTAAAAGAATTCAGTACCACCAAACCAGTGTTAGAGCAAATGTTAAAAGGACTGATATAGTCAAGATATATAAGAGAAGGAAACGATCTACAAAATCAAATCCCAAGCAGCTAAGAAAATGGCATTAGGAACATATGTCTCAACAATTAGTTTAAAAGTAAATGGATTAAATGCTCCAACCAAAAGACACAGACTGGCTGAATGGATACAAAAACAAGGCCCAAATGTATGTTGTCTAAAGAAATCCACTTCAGACATAAATAAACATATATATTGAAAGTGAGAGGATGGAAAAATACATTCCATGAAAATGGGAAGCAAAAGAAAACTGGAGTAGCAATCCTCATATCAGAGAGAATAGACCTTAAAATAAAGATAGTTACAAGAGATAAGAAAGGACACTAAATAAAGATCATGGGATCAATTCAAGAATACCTAACAATTGTAAATATCTACGCACCCAACTTAGGAGCACTTCAATATGTAAGACAAACACTAACAGACAAAAAAGGAGAAATTGATACTAACACAATAATAGCAGGAGACTTCAACAACCCACTCACAGCGATGGACAGATCATCAAAATGAAAAATTAATAAGGAAACATAAGTCTTAAATGATACATTAGATGAGATGGATCTCATTGGTATTTTCAAGACATTCCGTCCAAATACAGATTAATGAACCTTTTTGTCAAGTGCACATGGAATATTTTCCAGGATAGACCACATCTTGGGTCACAAATCAAATCTCAGTAAATTTAAGAAAATTTAAATCATATCAAGCATCTTCTCCAACCACAATGCTATGAAACTAAATATCAACTACAAGAAAAAAAAATATTGTAAAAACCACAAACACATGCAGATTAAACAATACGTTTTTACACAGCCAACAGGTTACTGACAAAATCAAAAGGGAAATTTAAAAAAATATGTTCTAGAAACAAATGACAATGAAAACATGACAACTCAAAACCTTATGGGATTCAGTGAAAGCCTTTCTAAGAGGAAAGTTTATAGCAATACACTTCTACCTCAAGAAACAAGAAAAAAACATCAAATACACAACTTAATTTTACATCTAAAACAATTGGAAAAAGAGGAACAAAATTAAAAAAATAGCAGAAGGAAATAAATCATAAATATCTGAGCAGAAATAAATGGGAAAAAATGAAAGAAACAATAGAAAAGATTAATAAAATTAAAAGCTGATTCCTTGAGACTGTAAACAAAATTGAAAAACCTTTAGCCAGACTTATCAAGATAAAGAATAAAATCCACAAAATTAGAAATGAAAAAGGAGAGGTTACAACAGAAAATGCAGAAATGAAAAATGATTATAAGAGATTATTATGATCAACTATATGGCAATAAAATGGATGACCTGGAAGAAATGGACAGATTCTTAGAAAACTTACGTCTTCCAAGACTGAAATAGGAAGAAAGAAAAATTAAGAACAACACAATAACAAGCACTGAAATTGAAGCTGTGTTGAAAAATCTCCCCCAAAAAACAAAAGCCCAGGACCAGATGACTTCACAGGAGAATTCTATCAAACATTATGGAAGAATGATGCCTATCTTTCTAAAACTATTTCAAAAAATTGCAGAGGAAGGAACACTTCCAAACTCATTCTATGAGGACACCATCACCTTGATGCCAAAACAATACAAAGACAACACAAGAACAAAAGAAAACTACAGTCCAATATCACTGATGAACACAACTAGAGCAAACAGAATTCAGCAGCACATCAAAAAGCTCATACACCATGATTAGGTTGGGTTTATTCTAGGGATGCAAGGATTCTTCAATATGCACAAATCAATGTGATACATTATATTAACAAATTGAAAGATAAAAACCATATGATTGTCTCAATAGATGCAGAAAAGGATTTTGACAAAATTCAGCACCCATTTATGATTAAAACTCTTCAGAAAATGGGCACAGAAGGAACCTACCTCAATAAAGTAAAGACCATGTATGATAAGCCTACAGCAAACATTATCATCAATGGTGAAATACCAAAAACATTCCCCCCAATTCAGGAAGAAGACAAGGGTGTCCAGCATCACCACTATTACTCAACATGATTTTGGAAGTTGTAACTACAGCAATCAGAGAAGAAAGAGAAAGAAAAGGAAATCAGATTGGAAAAGAGTAAAGCCCTCACTGTTTGCAGATGACATGATACGGTACATAGAAAACCCTAAAGATAGTATCAGAAAATTACTAGGGCTAATCAGTAAATTTAGCAAATTTGCGAGATACAAGATAAATACACAGAAATCACTTGCATTTCTATATACTAACAATGAAAAATCAGAAACAGAAATTAAGGATCAATCCCATTCACCATTGAAAAAAAAAAAAAAGAATAAAATATCTAGGAATAAATTTAGATAAGGAGACAAAAAGAACTGTACACAGAAAATTTTAAGACTGTGATGAAAGAAATCAAAGATGACATAAACAGATGGACAGATATTCCATGTTCCTGGGTAGGAAGAATCAATATTGTGAAAATAACTATACTACCAAACACAATCTACAGATTCAATGCAATCCCTATCGAATCACTAATGGCAATTTTCTCAGAACTAGAACAAAAATTTCACAATTCATATGGAAACACTAAAGACCCTGAATAGCCAAAGCAGTCTTGAGAAAGAAGAATGGAGCTGGAGGAATCAACCTTCATACTTCAGATTACACTAGAAAGCTACAGTCATCAAGACAATATGGTGCTGTTACAAAAACAAAAATATATACCAATGGAACAATATAGAAAGCCCCAAAATAAATTCATGCACCTATAGGTACATTATTTTTGACAAAGGAGGCAAGAACATACAATGGGTAAAAGACAGCCTCTTCAATAAATGGTGCTAGGAAAACTGGACAGCTACATGTAAAAGAATGATATTAGAACACTTCCTAACACTGTACACAAAGATAAACTCAAAATGGATTAAAGACCTAAATATAAGGCCAGAAACTATAGAAAACTTAGAGGAAAACATAGGCAAAACACTCAATGATATAAATCAAAGCAAGATCATAATGACCCACCTCCTAGAGTAATTGGAAATAAAAAAACAAAAGCAAAAAAGTTGGACCTGATTAAACTGAAAAACTTTTGTGCAGCAAGGAAACTATAAATAAGGTGAGATGATCACCTTTAGAATAGGAGAAAACAATAGCAAATGAAGCAAGTGATGAAAGCTTAATTTCCAAAATACAAAAGTGGCTCATAAAACTCAATACCATTCTGAAGTCTGTCTTTTCACCTTGCTGATAGTTCCCTTTATTGTGCAGAAGCTTTTAATTTTAATTAGGTACCATTTGTTTATTTTTGCTTTTATTTCCAATATTCTGGGAGGTGGGTCATAGAGGATCCTGTTGTGGTTTATGTTAGAGAGTGTTTTGCCTATGTTTTCCTCTAGGAGTTTTATAGTTTCTGGTCTTACTTTTAGATCTGTAATCTATTTTGAATTTATTTTTGTGTGTGGTGTTAGAAAGTGCTCTAGTTTCATTCTTTTACAAGTGGTTGACCAGTTTTCCCAGCACCACTTGTTAAAGAGATTGTCTTTTCTTCATTGTATATTATTGCCTCCTTTGTCAAAGATAAGGTGCCCATAGGTGCTTGGATTTATCTCTGGGTTTTCTATTTTCTTACATTAATGAAGCGATGGACAAACAATTAATCTAAAAAATATACAAGTAACTCCTGCAGCTCAATTCCAGAAAAATAAAAGACCCAATCAAAAAGTGGGCCAAAAAACTAAACAGAAATTTCTCCAAAGAAGACATACAGATGGCTAACAAACATACGAAAAGATGCTCAACATCACTCATTTATCAGAGGAATGCAAATCAAAACCACAATGAGGTACCATTTCACGCCAGTCAGAATGGCTGCTATCCAAAAGTCTACAAGCAATAAATTCTGGAGAGGGTGTGGAGAAAAGGGAACCCTCTTACACTGTTGGTGGGAATGCAAACTAGTACAGCCACTATGAAGAACAGTGTGGAGATTCCTTAAAAAAACTGGAAATAGAAGAGCCATGTGACCCAGCAATCCTGCTGCTGGGCATACACACCTCGGAAACCAGATCTGAAAGAGACACAAGTACCCCAATATTCATCGCAGCACTGTTTATAATAGCCAGGACATGGAAGCAACTTAGATGTTCATCAGCAGATGAATGGATAAGAAAGCTGAGGTGCATATACACAGTGGAATATTACTCAGCCACTAAAAATAATACATTTGAATCAGTTCTAATGAGGTGGATGAAACTGGAGCCTATGACACAGAGTGAAGTAAGGCAGAAAGAAAAACACCAGTACAGTATATTAATACATATATATGGAATTTAGAAAGATGGTAATGATAGCCCTGTATGAGAAACAGCGAGAGAGGCACAGAGGTATTGAACAGTCTTTTGTACTCTGTGGGAGAGGGTGAGGGCAGGATGATATGGGAGAATGGCATTGAAACATGTAAATTATCATATGTGAAATGAATTGCCAATCCAGGTTTGATGCACGAGACAGGGTCCTCAGGGATGGTGCACTGGGATGACCCTGAGGGATGTGATGGGGAGGGAGGTGGGAGGGGGGTTCAGGATGGGGAACATATATACACCCATGGTTGATTCATGCCAGTGTGTGGCAAAAACCACTACAATAATGTAAAGTAATTAGCCTCCAATTAAAATAAATTAATTAATTAAAAAAAGAGAAATGCAGATCAAATCTACAATAAGATATCACCTCACATGAGTCGGAATGGCCACCACCAAAATGTCTACACACAATAAATGCTGGAGAGGGTGTGGAGAAAAGGGAATGCTCTTGCACTGTTGGTGGGATGTAAATTGATACAGCCACTGTGGAAGATAGTATGCAGATTCCTTAAAGAACTAGGAATAAAATCACCATATGACCCAGCATTCCCACTCCTAGGCATATACCTTGAGGAAACCAAAATTGAAAAATACACATGTATCCCATTTTCGTTGCAGCACTATTTACAATAGCTAGAACATGGAAGCAACCTAGATGTCCACTGACAGATGAATGGATGAAGAAGCTGTGGTACATATACACAGCGGAATATTACTCAGCCATAAAAAGAACACATTTGAGTCAGTTCTAATGAGACGGGTGAATCTACAGACTATTATACAGAGTGAAGTAAGCCAGAAAGAGAAAGATAAATATGATATTCCAATGCATATGTACAGAATCTAGAGAAATGATACTGAAGAATTTATTTTCAGGG
Organism: Dama dama; assembly: GCF_033118175.1. NCBI lineage: Eukaryota > Metazoa > Chordata > Mammalia > Artiodactyla > Cervidae > Dama > Dama dama. The sequence continues at coordinate 4,901,297 of NC_083708.1, read as the reverse complement.
CAGCATTGGGAAAACAGACATAAAGAATAGACTTATGGACATGGGGAGAGGGGAGGAGAGGGTGAGATGTATGGAGAGAGTAACATGGAAATTTACATTACCCTGTGTAGAATCGATAACCAAGGGGAATTTGCTCTATGTCTCCGGAAATTCATACAGGGGCTCTGTATCAACCTCAAGGGGTGGAATGTGGAGGGAGATGGGAGGGAGGCTCAAAAGGGAGGGACTATATGTATACCAATGGCTGATTCATGTTGGTGTTTGACAGAAAACAACAAAATTCTTTAAAGCAATTATCCTTCAAATATATATATAAAGAATTAAAAAAAAAAAAAAAAAAGAGTCATGCTTTCTATTTTCAGTTATTTTTTGTTCCCCAATGTCAGGAACAACCCACTCCAGTATTCTTGCCTGGAGAATCCCAGGGACGGGGGAGACTGTCTATGGGGTCTCAGAGTGGGACATGACTGAGCTACTTAGCAGCAGCAACAGCAGCAGCAATGCCAGGAAAGACCTTCCTGACATCCAAAGGAAAATGCACAGTTGAATTCTGTTGAAGTCACATGTGAGCACATGGTGGGGGGATAGTAAGAGGGAAAACTCTCAGAACTTTTTTATCTGAAGTCCATATGTTATGAAGGTTATAATCACTGAAGATCACCTGATGTGTTTTGTTATCATCAGAAATTTGGTGACAAACTTGCAACAAGCCTATCTGTATATCTTGGGAAAACTGTCAGCATATGTTATCTGTCTCATCTCCAGGAAATCTTTAGTTTCAGGCAATAGATGATGTGCGGATCTAGTCGGGGTTTTCTATGTTCTTTTGGTGTGTCACATGAGTTCAAAATCCAGTTCCTTGGAGTGTGGCAGCACAGAGTTAAGTTAGCAGAATCTGATAGGGGCCTTTCCAGAAAGTTTAAAGAGGATCCTTCTGGAGGTGCCTTTCTAATAAATAAAATCTCCCAGTAGCAAGGTGTCAAGCTTAAGGCCTTCATCTCCCAACAGTGCACTGGGAAAAATTGCTCAGAAAAACATGGATATTTTTAATAGATGTTATTAGTACATTTAACATATTGGAATATCTTTCCTTCCATTGGTTGTTGGTCAAAAGAAGCAGGAGCCAAGTGCACTGGTCATTCTGTGACTATTTCAAAAGGTGGGTTTATGAATTCCAAAAGGGTTGGCTCTGAGATTTAGAAAGACCAACTGCAATGTTTTTGCTAATGTATTCAGAGAGCTTTTAAAATGTTGCCAATTGAAAATGAACAATTATTAACAATTAAAAATTAGCAAAACTAGTGCATTTGACTAAATTGGAAGATTGAGCATAGAAAGCACAGTAAAAGTGTTGCAAGACTAGATGAGGTTAAATAGTCTATACAAAAATTGTACCCAATCAATAAAATAGGTCTCTCCATCACAATGAAGTATAGAGGACTTTCCCAAGTAGGAATTTTTTTTTTTCTTTTTTTGAATGGATTACAAGGGAATACTTCAGTCCAGTTTGAAAACATACAGACCATGACCATACAGTCATATGGTCCATATATATGGAAAACATATATATATATATATGTTTTCAAACTGGACTGTATGGTATATATATATCCATTAGATAGATAAAGTTGTATGAAATCCATTTGCCAGACCTTGAATTGTTCATTAATCAGATTAAAATGTTGAGGAGCAGTAAAAATAGACTTTCTTTAGTTGTACTTCAGAAAACTGGGACAAGTGAGTTAGGCAGCTTTGTGATTTTTAATGTTTTCTTAACAATATAGATTTGTGAAGGCCATCATTTTGTCAAAAGATTAATAGTTTAATGCATGTTAAAAGGTGAGGCATGGAAATTTAGTTTCCAGTATGGGTCATTTGATCTAAACTAGAGCTTTCTCTTTTTATCAAACTAACAATTGTTGAATTTCCAATCTTGTTTTTCTTTTCCTGGGCCCAATTCTTGGGCATCTCTGGACAGTTTTTCTAAATTATCACTTGGGTAACTAACCCATTGGGCCATGATAAATGTTCAGCTGCTGTTAGTTTATTTAGAGCATCGTATTTTATGGAAATGTCAGTAGTGTTATTATCCTTAGCTTCCACAGAGTGACATTTATAATATCCTGGAATCTTAATAATAGCTTAAGTGGTAGATAAAAGTATTGCATGTAATAATTTCTAAACGTAGGGACCATTTCAAATTTTACTTCCACTAGAAGTAAGACAGTCATCTTTCTTCTGAAACATTTGAAAGTCATGAACTGCCCCAAAGGCATATCTACTATATGTATACTATTATGTATGCATTATATTGTATGTATAAATTGGTAGTTTTGCACTTAGCTAAAGAGAAAGCCCATGTAAGACCTAATTCAGCCTGTTTGACTAAAGTAAACATAGGTAAAGATGCTGCCACAACAACATCAGAGGGAGTTGCAATAGTATACCCAGCACAATATTTGTGTGGTAATCTTTTAAATGAGAACCATCAGTGAACTCTAAGTCAGTACTACTCAGGGAAGGTTTCTGTAGGCAACCATGGAGAGTCAGAAGGGACTTCGCTGGTGGGCACAGGCAAGAAGGATAACATATTAAGATTATTACAATGTTAAACCAGTTATGTGAGGACTGGCCAACAAAATAAATTCCTGAAAGCTGAGGTCACTGACTGAGAAATGTTGAGTGTGATGAGAATTTATTAACCCAAAGGGCAGAGGCTATCATGGCTCTAAGGCCATTACACTGGGCCACTGGGTCCAGTTTCTAGGCATAACACACTATGTGTGTACTTATCACATCACTCTACTTAGGCCCCCAAATTGTATGTAATATTTTTATATTGTTAAGCATGTTTCCATTATGGTTTGCAACTGTAATTATCGCTTATTTTTTTGTCTGGCTATTGATTGTAAAAACTGATAAACATCTTTTGCTATTATAATTATGTAACTATCATTCATTCTAATACCACTGTATCATGATTGGTCAACAGAAAATGATAGAATAGGGCTTCCTAGGTGGAACTAGTGATAAAAAAACTCTCCTGCCAATGCAGGAGCCGCAAGAGATGCTGATTGGATCCCTGCATTGGGAAGATCCCCTGGAGGAGGGCATGACAGCCTTCACCAGTATTCTTGCCTGGTGAATCCCATGGACAGAGGAGCCTGGCTGGCTCCCATCCACTGGGTCACAAAGAGTCAGACAGAACTGAAGCAACTTAGTACACAGTACACACATGTCACTAAAGTGAAAGTGAAAGTCGCTCAGTTGTGTCCGACTCTTTGCGACCCCATGGACCATACAGTCCATGGAATTCTCCAGACCAGAATACTGGAGTGGGTAGCCTTTCCCTTCTCCAGGGGATCTTCCCACACATCACTAAAATTATCACGTAATAGAAAAACCTATAATCACTTTTCTAAAATCCATATGCACATTAGAATTACCTTGCAATTTTTTGAAAATACAAATGCCCAGGTTTTTTTTTTTCCCTCCAAAGATCCAGATATGATTCTGAGCAAGCAGTTATGTTAAAAGAAAAAGCTGGACTTTATGATGATCTTTTATTTTAACTTTTACTTCTATCTAGTTTGTTAAACATTTCATATTCATTGATCACATGTAATTTAGGTTATGTTTTCCAATTTTCTCATCTCTTTTTGTTGTTGTTGTTATACTCTCTTATGCCTTTATCAGGTGTAGCAGAAAATCTTGTGTATACATACATATGCAAATACAATATATTCTTTAAAACATGAAATTTTTGCCTAGCTAAAAAATTTACAACATTTTGGTCACTTGTTTGATGAAGTGTGAATAGAATGCTAGATTTCTAATTTATATTAACTCAAAACCTTGATATAGTTCCATTTATTTTGATATCTAATTTTACTCTAAAAGTCTAGAAAGTTTATTACCTTAGTGACTTAAAAAATACTTAATCTGATGGAATTAGCTCCACCATATAATTGACATTTTTAAAATAGATTAAAAGCAGTATTTTCACTTTTGAATATGCTTTCTTTGTAAAATCACTGAAACTTTCTAATTTTTATTTGCAATTTTTTTTATGAATGGGAATAAGCTTACACACTGAAAATAATAATTCTCTTTTTAAGTAAATAATTTTATTAACATTGGAAAATTAAAATAGAAAAAATATCCTTGTGCTTTTATGAAATAAGAGTTAAAAACTAATAATATTTAAATTTCCATTACTTGAAGACTTATTTATTTAATATGAACTTTTTCTTAGTCCCAAGTGCCAGGGCATTCTTGGTATTTGGTTCACCTCAAGAGACTCTTGTGTTCACATTAGATTGTTTAAATTCTTCAAAGTTTTATCTGTGCTTCATCCCATTTCCACTAGTGCTGTTATATTGAAAAACTCTGACTCTGAGTTATTTAAGCATTTTCCAATTGATTTCTTTGGTGATAAATGTGGACTGCAAGTGTGAGCTTTATAGTGACTTCTCTGGGGTTTAATGGCTGATGGTTCTTTCTTGATGTATAGCTTGTCAGTTCTTAAGCTCTGGAGAGCTAAGGTGTTGTCACTGCAGCTCTATAAATTTACATTTCTTCATGATATTAAGGAAAGCCTAAGACTCATTTTCAGGAAACTTCTCTGGTCCTGTTTTCATCTAGTGGTAAAAATCTCAAAAGAATAATCCATGCAGAGATATTACAGTTTTGATAGTTTTAAGTACTTTATTAAAGTTTGAATACATAAACAATGAGTAGAGGAATAGAGTAAGTTAGCAAAATATATATACTTAATGTGTATGTTTATTATATAATTAAATTAATTAAATATAGTTACCTATATGTATTTTTTTTAACATGGCAGGTGTCTGAAACAAAACAAAAAAAAAAAAAAAGGAAAAAAAGATTGTTAAAAGCTCTTGTGTCCCAAGTCTCACAATGATTAATCAACCATAAAGTTTTCTTATACTTCTTGAAATATATTGTCTTTCCTTATTAAATAAAAGTATGCCTTATTTTGTTAGGTGAAGAATAACTGCATATTCCAGAAATGAGAAGTAGATATTAATATTTCATTGTTATAGGTCAAAAATAGAAAAATTTTGTACTGATTTTTAACAAAACTTTCAGCCTGGACTGGCAAAACCTTTATACTGGGCATTTCTACTTCATATATACTTTTAGATAATTTCAGCAATGTTTTCAGCTCATTTTAAATTCTAATAAAACATATTGGAAAATGTTGTGGAAAAATATGACCTCTCCTGACTAAATAGCATCTTCCTATGAAGTAAGTGGCTTATTCTTGCAATGCAGTTTAAAGTTCTGGGTACCAATTTTTATTTGTATCAGGAATAATACTAAATAAATTAAACTCATGAGCTTTCCATTTGCAAAAAAACATTTTTGCCAAGAAAAAAACTTTGCCCATGGCTGAGAAATGTGTCTTTTGGGAGGAAAGTACAGTATAGTTTGCTTCCTTTTCTAAAACATGCATTTCTAATATGCTGCTGAAGGGTAAAAATCTCCCACTGGAAAAGGACATGATTCTCTTCACTCTACTTAATGCTCCTAATCTATTGCTCCATAGATTTTTCAGAATAGAATCTTCTTGAAATTTATTATTTAGTCACCTGTAATTTGAATAAAATAGAAATATGCTAAGACACATAAGGGTATGAATAAATATAAATGCAAGAGAATATCCATAATGGAAAAATAATAATAAAAGTGAAAACTTAATATTATAGGAAGCTACCAACAATTAAGGTTGCTGAAATTTTTATTTCTCAATAAAAGAAAACCATTGTCATAATATTTTTATTGGCACATTATAATAGATTTTCCTTAAATGGAAGGCACATCCCTAATAGACACAAACCACTAATAAAATATTTATACAGTTTAAGGGGAAGTATTAAAAAAGCATTATTGTGACTTGGTTTCAGATACAGCATGAGAAAAGTCTTAATGTAATCACACTGATCATTAGGATAAGAAAAACCTACACTAACTGAAAATGACTTATTTTCTTGCACTCGTCAATAAAACCATATTGGTAGGCAAATTGCTAGTCTAAAACATGAAAGTTGGATGAATCCAGATCCACTTACATGGTGGAGCAAACAGGAGGGGTATTATAATTGTAGGTTCCGGAGGGGCTGAAGATGGTGGAGGAGTAAGACATGAACATCATTTTTCTCCAAAGTACATCAAAAATGCATCTGCATGTGGAACATCTCCTACAGAACATCTGCTGAACACTGGCAGAAGCCCTCAGAGTTTGAAAAAGGCAAACCAAATAGCACAAAAAGTGTTAGGGAAAAGGCGATAAGACAATAAAGAAACAAAGAAAATGGAGTGAGTCTTGCAATCAGGGAGGGAGCTGTGACAAGCAAAAGCTTCTGCACACTCAGAAACCCCTGCATCAGCAGGGAAAGGAGGAAGGTTTAGGACCTCAGAGGGGAGCACAACAAATGTGTGGGAAACAAGGTGGAGAGAATTCGGCACAGAGATCAGTGCCAATCAGTTCTTCCCAGCCGAGAAATTGCATGCCCACTGTGGAGAGTGAAGGCTGGATGCTGAGGCCCAGGCTTCTGGGATTGGACCCCGTGGAAGAAGACCGGGGCAGGCTACTGTGAAGATACTCTGAAGGAGCTAGTCGAACATAGCCAAGGGAGCCCATTGAAAAACCTGGGCCTGCCAAAAACCCCTGCTGTGGAGACCCCCTAATGCCATAGACCCTCTAATTCTGAGTGCTTCTGAGTGGTCCTCTGAGACCACAAGACCTTGTCTTCACGAGTGCCATAGGTGGGACAAGCTGGCTGCGGTCTAAAACCCTAGAGGTGGGTATACCTGAAAACCCGCCTTTGTCAAGGCTGGCCCCAGGAGGTGGGGACGAGGTGGGGCTGGGGTCTGCAACCACAGAGTTGGGCATGATGGCCACTGCAGCAGCTACCAAGCTGTGAACAGTCACAGATTACTGCCCACACCTTCCTGGGAGCCTATGCAGATTGGCTTTTCTTAGAGAGCCAGGACTGGGGGGTCAATTCCTCTGGGAGAGTGCACAACCAGCCTCCGACTGTAGCAACATCCAGCGAGTCTCTACTGCTGTAGGTACTCCTTGCACATCGCAGCTGGTGGATGTCATATAACTCTCTCTCCCCAGCCCCACTGAGTAAGTGAGCCCTAATAAACCTCGTCATCCATCCTCTCTGTCCAGTGAGGAACAGATGCTGGAGTGTGGCCTATAAAGCAGAGGCTGGACCACAACCAAAGCAGAACACCAGGGGCTGTGGGCCCAAAGAGGATGAAGAGAACTCACTCCCACAGCAGCAGGTGCAGGGGATTAAATCTCTGCAATCAGCTTAAGACTGTGGACTTTGGGGGAAACTGTGGAATTGGAAGCAAGAACAAGGTGGAGTAAGGCCAGATCTGAGGAGGAGCTGATCCCACAATGCCCACAGCAGGCACAGAGACCCTCTGAGTAATATTGCAGGGATTTCTGAGTAGGCAGATTTACAGGGGTACACTGTGTGACATGGACAGCTGATGTCACTGGATAATATTGTTCTTATTAACATTCTACATATAAAAGGGAAAGTGTTAGTCACTTAGTCATGTCCGACTCTATGACCACATGGAGTTAAGCCCACCAAGTTCCTCTGCCCATGGAATTCTCCAGGCAAGAACACTGCAGTGGGTTGACATTCCCTTCTCCAGGGACGCTTCCTGACCCAGGTATCACACCTGAGTCTCCTGCATTGCAGGCAGACTCTTTACCATCTGAGCCATCAGGAAAGCCTATCTGTATATGCTTTTTTATTTCTTTAATTTTTTGTCTCGTTCCGTTGCTGTCCCTTTTATTAACACTTTAATTTTTATTTTGTACTCACTTTTTTTTTTCTTTGTTAGTTTTCCATTTTTAAATAAATATGTTATACTTATTTTTTTTCCAATTTCTACAACAACTTTTCATTATATCACATTTTTCCCCACGTTTTAGTTTTTGTATTTTTGCTACTCTAGGTTTTAATGTTTGTATTCATTTATGGGTGCCTTTACTGGTTTGATTACTTTTCTTCTTTTATGGTCCCTTGCTTAAATATTTCTTTGTCTTTCTTTTTTTTTTCTTTATGTGAGTGTGAGTTTGTGAGCCTCTTTGTGGCTTCCTGTCTAATTAATGCTGTGTTTACCATTTTTCTTGAGGTTTTGCCTGTATTTCTTTTTTTTTTTTTTTTTTTTTTACCTTTGGCCCAACCCCACACACTGGAAGAAGATTCCACAAATAAGAGGAACTATGACCTTGCAGCCTGTGGAAAGGAAACCTCAAACACTGTGAAACAAATGAAATAAAAAGACAGAAACCTGAGCAGATGAAGGAGCTTAGTAAAAATCCACCAGATGAAAAAAATGAAAAGGAAATTGATAGTCTACCTGAAAAATAATTCATAGTAATGATAATAAAGATGATCCAAACCTCAGAAATACAGTGCAGACACAGATATGTAGAAAACAGGCACAGATTGAGAAGATAAAATAAACATTTAACTAGGACCAAGATGAAATAAAGAACAGATAATCTACAATGAACAGCACAGTACTGAAATAAAAGATACTTTAGAGGAACCAACAGTAGAATAACTGAGACGGAAGAAAGGGTAAGGGAAAAGTGAGATGCAGGATAGAATGGTGGATATAACTGAAGCAGAAAAGAATGAAAATAAATGAGGACAGTCTCAGAGACCTCTGGGACAATTTAAGTACACCAGCATTCAAATGATAAGAGTCTCAGAAGAAGAAGAGAAAAGGAAAGTGTATAAGAAAATATTTGAGGAGAATATACTTGAAAACTTCCCTACCATGGGAAAGGAAAGAGCCACCAGAATCTAGGAAGCCCAGAGAATCCCAAACAGGATAAACTGAAAAAGAAACACATCAAAACATATATTAATCAAACTAAAAAAAAAAAAAAATCAACCACAAATAAAAACATTAAAAGAAGCAAGGACAAAGCAACAAGTAACTTACAAGGGAATCCCAATAAGGTTAACAGGTGATTTTTCAGCAGAAACTCTGTAGGCCAGAAGGGAGTGGCAGGATAAATTTAGAGTGATGAAAGAAAAAAAAAAATACTACAACCAAGATTACACCAGACAGCAAGGATCTCATTCAGATTTGACAGAGAAATCAAAAGTTTTATAAATAATCATAAGCTAAGGGATTTCATCAAGACCAAACCAACTCAACAATAAATGCTAAAGGGACTTCTCTAGACAGGAAACACAGGAGAAAGAAAAGACTTATAAAAGCAAACTCAAATCATAAAGTAAATGAAAATAAGATCATATATATCAATAATTACCTTAAATATAAATTGATTATATGCTCCATCTGAAAGTAAAAGACTGGATAACTTTATTCAAAAGTGTGACCACTGTACATACCATTTACAAGAGACCAACCTCAGATATAGTGACACATACAGACTGAAAGTGAGGCACTGGAAAAAGATATCCCATGTAAATTGCAAATATAAAGATTAAAAAAAAAAAAAAGAATGAGTATTCAGAGGGTCCCTGAAGATTTTCTGTTTTAACACCCAAACATTTGTAGAAGGAAGTATGGCTTTTATTTTTGGCTGTCAGAGCCTCTTCGTTAATTAAAAACCTTAATGAAACAAAGAGTTTGCTGCCAACTCTCCCACATCTGTCTCCTTAGTAAGAGTGAGGTCATTCAGTCATCTCCTCCTGGATACCTACTACAAAACCCACGGTCCCATGACTTTGTGAAATAAGAAATCCATTTAACATGATAGTGTTATTTTCCAAAAAAGTCTGAAAACCAGAATACTGGGGAAAGAAACATAACTAGGAGGAGGTTCCACTGAGTTTGGTAGGGACTGGTTACACCAAGACTGTGGCGCCAAAGAGCCAGTGCCGCTGAAAACATCTCTTCGATTCTCAGAAAAGCAGGGCCAGGGAGATTCACACACGGTCTGAATTTGACAGAGGAAATGTTCTCATCCAGAAGAGGATTGCCGGGACCTGGAACAGCTTGTGCAGTGAATTCTAGCCTGGACACCCATCCGCATTAGTCAGAAAATTTGCATCAGAGTTGCTTCTCCAGTGTCGATTCCGGGGAAGAATTCGGCAGAAGAATTCTGCCAAGCCTTTTTTTCTTTTTTAGTGCATTCCCTTTTTTCATTAAGGAAATAATTTAACTTAATGTAAAATTTAGAGAAAATTAGCAGAGAGAAGAATAAAAGCAATCCCTGCAGTCCCACTACTTAAAAAAAAAAAAAAAAAAAGATTGTGGGAATAGCAACACTCATATCCAATAAAACAGACTTCAAAATAAACACTGTTACAAGAGACAGGGAAGGTAAATTCCCTATATGCTAACAATTATAAAAGGGGAAACCAATTATAACACAAAATAGTGAGAGATTTTAACACCACATTCAAACAAATAGGCAGGTCATCCAGACAGAAAATTAACAGGAAACACAATACTTAACTGACACATTGGACAAGATAAGCCTAACTGCTGTCTGTAGGACATTTCACCCTCAAACAGCAAAATACACTTTTCTCAAGTGCACAAGAAACATTCTCCAGGGTAGATCATATTTTGGGTCAAAAATCAAGCCTTGGTAAATTTAAGAAAACTGAAATTGTATTAAACATTGTATCTGACAACAATGCTGCAAGATCAAATATTAATTACATGGGGAAAAAGTGAAAAAAAAAATGGTGAGCCTAAACAATATGCTTCTAAATAGCCAAGAAGTCACTGAATAAATCAAAATGGGAATCAAAAAATATCTAGAAACAAACGACAGCAAAAAGTGAAAAAAAAAAAAAAAAAAAAAGACAATACAAAATCTTTAGGATGCAGTAAATTCAGTGCTAAAAGGGAATTTTTTATATGACTATAAGCATATCTCAAGAAACAAGAGAAGCAGCAAGCAGGCAACTTTATCTTAAACCTAAAACAACTAGAAAAGAACAACAAAAAAGCCAAAGTAAATAGAAGGAAACAAATAATAAAGATCAGAAAAGAAATATTTTTTTAATAAAATAAAGAAACAATAACAATGTACAATGAAAATTGGAGTTATTCTTTGAGAAGATAAACAAAACTCACAAGCTATTAGCCAGACTCATCAAGCAAAAAGAAATAAATAAATAAAGATAATATTCAAGCTAATAAAATAAAATTATAAATGAAAAAGTGTAAGCTACAACAGAGATCACAGAAACACAAAGAATTATAAGACTACTGACACATTGGACAATTTCAGTTTTCTTAAATTTACCAAGGCTTGATTTTTGACCCAAAATATGATCTACCCTGGAGAATGTTTCTTGTGCACTTGAGAAAAGTGTATTTTGCTGTTTGAGGGTGAAATGTCCTACAGACAGCAGTTAGGCTTATCTTGTTACCAGCAACTATATGCCAATAAAATGGACAATATGGATAAAATGGACATTTTAGTAAAATAATAAAACCTTACAGATGGAAAAAAAATAAACAGAAAATATTAACAGACCAATCAGAAGCACTGAACTTGAAACTGTGATAAAAAATCTTCCAACAAACAAAAGCCCAAGGCCGGTTGTCTTCACAGGTGAATTCTATAAAAAATTCAGAGAAAATCTAACATCTATAGTCTCAAACTGTTCACGAAATTGCTGCAGGGAAACTCCCAAACTCATTCTATGAGACCACTATTACCCTGATACCAAAACCAGAAAAAAAAAAAGTCACAAAAACAGAAAATTATAGGCCAATATCACTGATGAACATAGATGCCAAATCCATAACAAAGACCTATCAAGCAGAATCCAATAACATATTAAAAGTCTCATATACCTTGATAAACAGGGGTTTATCCCAGGGATGCAAGGATTATTCGGTAAACACAAAGCAGTCAATGCAATACACTGTATTAACAAATTGAAAAATAAAAGCCATATGTCAGAACGAAAAACATCAATATGTTATATTAAGGCATATATATGGAATTTAGAAAGATGGTAACAGTGACCCAATATGCATGACAGCAAAAGAGACACAGATATAAAGAACAGACTTTTGAACTCTGTGGGAGAAGGGAAGGGTGGGATGATTTGAGAGAATAGCATTGAAATATGTAGATTACCAAAAGTAAAATAGATGACCAGTCCAAGTTTGATTCATAAAACAGGACCCTCAAAGCCAGTGCACTGGGACAACCCAGAGGAATGGGATGAGGAGGGAGGTGGGGAGGGGGATTTGGGATGTGGGGGACACATGTACATCCATGGCTTATTCATGTCAATGTATGGCAAAAACCACCAAAATATTGTAAAGTAGCCTCCAACTAAAATAAATAAACTGATTTAATAAAAAAAAAGTTTAAAAAGAAACACGATCATCTCAATAGATTCAGAGAAAGCTTCAAAAAAATTCAATAGCCTTTTATGATTAAAAAAATAGCAAATCAGAAACTGACCTCAACACAATAAAGGCTATGTGGCTCAGATGGTAAAGAATCTGCCTGCAATGCAGGAGACCTGTGTTTAATCCCTGAGCCAGGAAGATCCTCTGGAGAAGGGAATGGCAACCCACTCCACTATGCTTGCTTGGAGAATTCCATGAACAGAGGCGCCTAGTGGGCTATAATCCATGGGGTTGCAAAGAGTCAGATATGATTGAACCATCAACAATTTCATTTTCATGACACACCTGAAGCAAGTATCATTCTTAGCATCAAAAAACTGAAACCCTTTCCTCTAAGATCAGAAACAAGACAAGGGTGCTTATTCAATACAGTTTTGGAAGTCTTAATCAGGTCAATCAGAGGAGAAAAATAAATAAAAGGAATACCGATTGACAAAGGAGAAATGAAACTCTTAGTGTTTGCAGATTATGTGATACTATACATAAAAAAAAAAAAAATTATAAATTCTACCAAGAAACTACTAGAGCTAATCAATGAATTTAGTAAAGTCAAAGTCACCAGTTATAAAATTAATATACAGAAATATTCTGCATTCCTATATTCTAACGATGAAAAATCAGATTATATCCTCTTCTTGGATATGAAGAGTCAATATTATCAAAATGACGATACTACCCAAAGCAATGTACAAAGTCAATGTAATCCCTATCGAATTATCAATGACATTTTTCACAGATCTACAACAAAAATATAACAATTTGTATGGAAACACAGAAGACTGGAATGGTCAAAACAATCTTGATAAGCAAAAACAGCTGGAGAAATAAATGCACATTGCTTCAAATTATAATGCAAAGCTATAGTCATCAAGACAGTATGGTACTGGCAAAAAAAAAGAGAAGGAAACATAGACAAATGGAACAAGATAGAAAGTGCAGAGATAAACCTGCACACTTATGGGCAACTAATCTTTGATAGAAGAGGTAAAACCATACAATGCAGAAGGGACAGACTCTTCAATAAGTAGTACAAGGAAATCTTGAGAGCTAAATATAAAAATAATGAAATTAGAACACTTCCTAACACCATCCACAAAAATAAACTCAAAATGGATTAAAGATTTAAATGGAAGCCCAGAAATTATGAAACCTTTAGAGGAAAATTTAGAAAGGACACTCTGACATAAGTTACAGCAAGTTTCTCTCTGACCCACCCACCTACTATACATATACATATATATATGTATATATACACACATATATACTGGACATAGAACAACTGACTGGTTCTAAATTGGGAAAGGAGTATGTCAAGGTTGTATATTGTTACCCTGCTTTTTTAAAATTATATGCTGAGTACATCATGGGAAACACTGGACTGGATGAAACATAAGTTGGAATCAAGATTTCTGGGAGAAATATCAATAATCTCAGATATGCAGATGACATCACCCTTATGGCAGAAAGCGAAGAAGAACTAAAGAGCCTCTTGAGAGAAAAACAAAGGGTATGAGAAATTTCTGAAGAGATTATAGTTGAAAATTTCCCCAAGGTGGAAAAGGAAAGAGTCAATTAAGTTCAAGAGACACAAAGAATCCCATACAGTATAAACCCAAGGAGAAATATGCCAAGACACATACTAATCAAACTAACAAATATTAAACACAAAGAAAGAATATTAAAAGCAGTAAGGGCCAAGCAACAAGTAATATACAAGGTAACACTCATATGTTTAACAGCTGAGCTTTCAGCACAAACTCTGCAAGCCAGAAGGGAATGGCAGGATATATTTAAAGTACTGAAAGGAAAAACTTACAACCAAGATTACTCTAGTTAGGAAACAAAAGCACAGGATCAGATGACCACACAAATGAAGTCTATCAAACATTTAGGGACAAACTAATGCCTATCCTTCTAAAACTCTAAAAAAAATTGCAGAGGAAGGAACACTTCCAAACTCTTGACAAGACCACCATCACCCTGACTACCAAAATCAGACAAAAACAACATCAAAAAAGAAAACTACAGGCCAATATCACTGATGGGCATAGATGCAAAAATCCCCAAGAAAATTTTAGCACACAGAATTCAACAACACATTAAAAAACTCATACACCATGATCAATTTGGGTTTATTCCAGGGTTGCAAAGATTCTTCAATATACACAAATCAATCAATGTGACACACCATATTAACAAACTGAAAGATAAAAATCACATAATAATCTCAATAGATACAGAAAAAGCCTTCGTCAAAATTCAACACCCATTTATGATTAAAACTCTTCAAAAAATGGGAATAGAAGGATCCTGCCTCAAGATAGAAGTCCACAGCAAACATTATTCTCAATGGTGAAAAACTGAAAACATCCCACCTAAATTCAGGAACAAGACAAGGGCATCCACTCTCACCACTATTATTCAGCATAGTTTTGGAAGCCCTAGCTACAGGAATAAGAGAAGAAAAAGAAATTAAAAGAATTCAGATTGAAATAGAAGTAAAGATTTTGCACAATAAAGGAAACTATAAGCAAAGTGAAAAGACAACTCTCAGAATGGGAGAAAATAATAGCAAATGAAACAAATGACAAAGGATTAATGTCCAAAATATACAAGCAACTCATACAACTCAATAACAGAAAAACAAACAAGCCAGTCAAAAAGTAGGGAAAAGACCTAAAAGGAACTCTTTCCAAAGAAGATGTACAGATGGCTAACAAACACATGAAAAGGTGCTCAACATTGCTCGTTATTAGAGAAATGAAAATCAAAACTACAATGATATATCACATCACACCGGTCAGAATGTTCCTTAACAAAATGTCTACAAACAATATATGCTGGAGAGGGTGTGGAGAAAAGGGAAATCTCTTGCATTGTTGGTGGGAATGTAAATTGATACAACCACTATGGAAGATGGTATGCAGATTCCTTAAAAAACTAGGAATAAAACCACTGTGTGACACAGAAATCCTACTCCAAGGCAAATACCCTAAGGAAATCAAAATTGAAAAATACACATGTATTCCATTTTTCATGGCAGCACTATCTATAACAGATAGAATATGGAACAATGTAGAAGTCCATCCACTGATGAATGGATAAATTAGTTGTGGAACATATACACAATGGAATATTACTTTCCCATAAAAAGGAACACATTTGAGTCAGTGCTAACGAGGTGGAATTAAAAGATGCTTACTCCTTGGAAGGAAAGTTATGGCCAAGATAGACAGCATATTAAAAAGCAGTGACATTACTTTGCCAGCAAAGGTCCGTCTAGTCAAAGCTATGGTTTTTCCAGTGGTCATGTATGGATGTGAGATTTGGATTGTAAAGAAAGCTGAGCACTGAAGAATTAATGGTTTTGCGGTGTGGTGTTGGAGAAGACTCTTGAAAGTCCCTTAACTGCAAGGAGATCCAACCAGTCCATCCTAAAGAGATCAGTCCTGGGTGTTCATTGGAAGGACTGATGTTGAAGCTGAAACTCCAATACTTTGGCCACTTGATGTGAAGAGCTCGCTCATTTGAAAAGACCCTAATGCTAGGAAAGATTGAGGGCAGGAGGAGAAGGGGACGGCAGAAGATGAGATGGTTGGATGGCATCACCGACTCAATGGACATGAGTTTGGGTAAACTCTGGGAGTTTGTGATGGACAGGGAGGCCTGGTGTGCTTCAGTCCATGGGGTCACAAAGAGTCAGACATGACTGAGTGACTGAACTGAACTGAATGAGGTGGATGAATCTTTGGCCTATTATACAGAGTGAAATAATTCAGAAAGAGAAAGGTAAGTATCATATACTAACACATATATACAGAATCTAGAAAGATGGTACCAAAGAATTTGTTTGCAGGGCCACAATGGAGAAACAGAGCTACAGAAAAGAATTATGGACATGGAGAGAGGGGAAGAGAGTGTGAGGAAACAAACAAGCAAACAATCAGTTGACATACACATAAAGTTTTATTTCTGGACTCTCAATCATTTTCCATTGATCTATATGTCTATCTTTGTGCCAGTAACACACTGATTTGATTACCACATATTTTTAACAAGCTTTCAAATCAGAAGGTGTAAGTCGTCCAGCTTTGTTCTTCTTTTTCAAGATTGTTTATTTTCTACTCTGGGTCTCTTCCATTTTTGTATGAGTTTTAGAATCACCTTGTCTTTTCTACCCAAAAGAGAGCTAACATTTTAATAGGTATTGAATCTGTAGATTAATTTGGTGAGAATTGACATCATAACAAGATTAAGATTCCCAGTCTTTGATCAAAGAATGTCTTCCCAGGTATTTAAATTTTCAGTTTATTTCAACAATGTTTGTCATTTCTGCATACATATATTGCACTTCTTTTGCTAATTAAAAATTAAAATAAAATAAACAAATCAACAGTACATTAGGTGATATAGAATGGATCACTGATTTGGAAGACAGAGAAGTGCAAATAATCAAAACTGAACAGAAAATAAATTTTTAAAAAATTAAGATAGTTTAAAAGACGTCTAAGAAAACATCAAACATACTAAATTTTGCGTCACAGAGGTACCAGCAGGAGAAGAGAGAACAGGGTTGAATTGAACTTATTTAAAGAATAATGGCTGAAAATGTCCTTCATCTGGAGAAGAAAACACATACAGTTCCAGGAAGCACAGAAATTCCCAAACAAGATGAACCCAAAGAGATACACCAAGATACATTATCATTTAAATGTCAAAATCAAGCACAGATATACCTATAGGCAACAGGAAAAAAGTAATAGCATAACATACAAGAGAAGTCTTATAGAATATCAACTGAATATTCAGTAGAAATTTGCAGGCCAGATAGGAATTCACATATATTCAAAGTACTGAAAGGAAAAAAAGGAAATCCACAAATAAGAATGTTCTACCTAGAAAAGTTACCACATTCAAAATTGCATGGAAGGTAGAAATTCAATAGACAAGCAAAAGATAAAAGAGTTCATCATCACTAAGCTGGCTGGGTAAGAAATGTTAAGGGATATCTCTAAGCAGAAAACAAAAGAAGAGGTAACTACTGGAAATACAAAAACTATGAAAAGAAATATTTCACTGGTAAAGTCACATACAGTAAAGGTAGTGTATCAAACAATTATAAAGCCAATAGAAAGTTTAAACAAAATACAGGTAGTAAAATTAACCTATGTCTATACTGAGTAATTATGGATTATACCAAAAAAATGAAAATATGATATCAAAAAATGTGATAAAGGAATGAAAATGTAGGATTGTTAAAATATATGTCAGTTTAAGAGATCATCACTTAAAATAGATATCTACATATATGGATATATATGTCTCATTGTAAACACAAACCATAAACCTATAATTGATACACACAAAAAAGAAAAATCCAAACATAACATTGATAGCCATCAAATCACAAGCAAAATAATAAGAGAAAGAAACAGAAAAGAACTATCACAATAACTGAAAGACAATTAACAAAATATTAAGTACGTACTTATCAATAATTACTCTAAATGTAAATTAAAAAATACTCGTATCAAAAGACACAGAATGGTTGAATTGGTAATGAAAATGAGACTCACATATATGCTGCCTAAAAGAGATAACTTCAGAGCTAAAGACACTGAAAGTGAGGGGATACAAACAATGATTCCATGAAAACAAAAATAAAAAGAAAGCTGAGGTACCAATACTTATGTCAGACAATAGACACTTTAAAAAAGAGATTGCATTTTAAAAAAGGCAAAGAAAGACATTACACAGTGGTAAAGGGACATAGTCAGGGAGAAGATATAGTGTTTGTAAATATATGTGCACACTACAGAGGTACTCTGTGTATTTAGATACATAAAGCAAATGTTAACACACATAAAGTCAAAGGGATTTCCCTGTAATTCAGCAGTTAGGTCTCCGTGATTCCACTTCAGGGAACACGACTTCGATCTCTAGTCAGGGAATAAAGGTCTCACCTGCCACATGGCATGGCCAAAGTTAAAGAAAAAAAAAAAAAAGACATAAAGAGAGAAATTGACAGTAACATAAAGCTTGGGAACTTTATCACCCCCCACACACTGCAATAATACTCAAACATAAAAGTTATAAAATCTCACAATTTGTGATAACAGGGATGGATCTTGAGTGTATTAAACTATGTAAAATTAGTTAGAGAAAGACAAATACCATGTAATTTCACTTAAAAGTTCACACAAAATGATTAAACAAAAAACAAAATAGAAGTAAGCATGACTCTTAGGTACGGAGAAAACAAAGGTGATTGCCAAAGGGTAGAGGGTTGAGGGGATGTCTGAAATAAGGAAATAGAGTTAAAGGTACAAACTTGTATCTATAAAATAAATTATTTGAGTGTTTTAACATGCAGAATAACAAATATGTTAATTAATACTGTAATAACTTTGTATGAGGACAGATGGTTACTAGGTTTATAGTGGAGATTATTTTCTAAGTATTTAATTGATGGATCAATATGTTGTATATCTGAAACTAAACTAAAATAGTATGTCAGTTTATTCACTAAGTCATGTCCAATTCTTTGTGACCCCATGCACTGTGGCATGCCAGGCTCCTCTGTCCTCCACTATCTGGTAGAGTTTCCTCAAAATTCATGTCCATTGAATGGATGGTGTTATCTAATCATTTCACCCTCTCCCACCCTCTTTTCCTTTTGTTTTCAACCTTTCCCAGCATCAAGGTTCATTCCAATGAGTACACGCTTCACATCAGGTGGACAAAACATTAGAGCTTCAGCTTTAACATCAGTTCCTCCAATGAATATTCAGGGTTGATTTATTTAGGATTGACTGGTTTAATTTTACAATCCAAGAGACTCTCAAGAATCTTCTCCATCATCACAATTCAAAAGCATCAATTCTTTGGCGCTCTGCCTTCTTCATGGTTCAACTCTAATATCCATACATGACTGGAACATGCGTGGCTTTGACTATGCAGACTTTTGTCGGAAATGTGATGCCTATTCTGTTTAACACACTGTCTAGGTTTCTCATGGTTTTTCTTTAAGGATTAAGCATCTGTTAATTTCATAGCTTCAGTCACCATCCACAGTGATTTTGGAGCCCAAGAAAATAAAATCTGTCACTACTTCCTCTTTTTTCTCCATTTATTTGCCATGAAGAGATGGGAATGGTTACTATGATCTTAGTTTTTTTGTCTTTGCTTTTCTTTTTTAAATTGGTGGAAAATTGCTTTACATTTTTGTGTTGGTTTCTGCCATGGAACAAGATGTATTGATCATAATTATATACATATATCCCCTTCCTTTTGAGCCTGCCTCCCCTCCCCCATCCCACCTTTCTAGATCATCATAGAGCACCAGGTGGTAGCTCTGTGTTATACATAAACACCCCATTATCTAATTTACACATGATAGTGTGTTTATGTCAATGCTGTTTTTTCAATTCATTAGGATGAATTTCACCTTTGTCCACTGTGTCCCAAAATTCATTCTCTACTAAGTTCACCAGTACCATTTTTCTGGATTCCATATATATGCATTACTATATGATAACTGTTTTTCTCTTTCTGACTTAATTCACTTCAGTTGTCTCAAATTTACTCCTTTCTATGACTTAGTAATATTCCACTGCATATATGTACCACAAGTTCTTTATCCATTAATTTGTTGATGGACATCAAACATGTTTCCATGTCCTGGCTATTATAAATAGTGCTGCAATTAAAATTGGGGTATATACGTCTTTTAGAATTATGGTTTTCTCAAAGTATGTACCCAGTAGTGATATTGTTGGGTTATATGACAGATATTCCCTGGTCGCTCAGATGGTAACAAGTCTGCCTGCAATGTGGGAGACCCAGGTTCGATCCCTGGGTTGGGATGCTCCCCTGGAGAAGGAAATGGCAACCCACTCCAGTATTCTTTCCTGGAGAATCTCATGGAGGAAGAAGCCTGGTGAGCTATAGTCCATGGGGTCACAAAGAATTGGACACGACTGAGCAACTTCACTTTATGACAGATATTCCTAGGTTTTTTTTTTTTTTTAAGGAATCTCCACACTATTTTAATGACTATATTAGTTTAGATTCTCACCAACAGTACAGAAGGTTTCCTTTTCTCTGTATTCTGTCCAGAATTTACTATTTGTAGATTTTTGATGATGGCCATTCTGCCTGGTGTGAGGTGATACCTCATTGTACTTTTGATTTGCATTCCTCTAATAATGAGCAACGTGGAGCATTTTTTTTCATGTGTTTATTAGCAACCTGTGTGTCTTCTTTGAATAAATATATGCTTATACCTTCTTCCCACTTTTTGGTTGGATTTTTTGTTTTTCTGATATTGAGTTATATGAGCTGCTTATATATTTTGGAGAGGAACATTCCTTGTCAGTTGCTTTGATTGCAATTATTTTCTCTCATTCTGAGGGTTGTCTTTTCATCTTGTTTATAGTTTACTTTGTTGTGCAAAAGCTTTTATGTTTAATTAGGTCCTATTTGTTTATTTTTGTTTTTATTTCCATTAATCTAGGAGGTGGGTCAGAGAGAATCTTGTTGCAGTTTGTATCAAAGAGTGTCCTGCCTATGTTTTCCTCTAAGAGCTTTATAATTTCTGACCTTCAATTTAGTTATTTAATCCATTTTGAGTTTATTTTGGTTGATTGTGTTAGGAAGTATTATAATTGTATTCTTTTGCATGTAGCTGTCCAGTTTTCCCAGACCACTTACTGGAGAGGCTGTCTTTTTTCTATTGCGTATTCTTGTCTCTTTTGTCAACGATAAGTTGATCATAGGTATGTGAGTATATCTCTGGGCTTTCTATGCTGTTCCATTAGTCTGTGTTTCTGGTTTTGTGCCAGTATCATACTAGCTTGATGACTGTAGCTTTGTAGTATAATTTAATGTCAGCGAGGTTAATTTCTCCAGCTGTGTTTTTGTTTCTTAAGATTGCTTTGGCTATTCAGAGTCTTTTGTATTTACATACAAACTGTGGTTTTTTGTTGTTGTTGCTGTTGTTATACTTCTGTGACAAACGCATTGGTAGTTCAATAGGTATTGCATTGACTATGAGCTTGCTTTGGGTAGTATAGTCATTTTGAAAATAATGATTCTTCATATCCAAGAACATGGTATATCTCTCCATCTGTTTCTGTCATCTTTGACTTCTTTCATCAGTGTCTTATAGTTTTCTGCATATAGGTATTCAGTCTCTATCTTGTTATTGTTTAGTCGCTATGTCATGTCTGACTCTTTTGCAACCCCATGGACTGGGACCCACCAGGCTCCACTGTCCATGGGATTTTTCAGGCAAGAATGCTGGACTTAGTTGCTATTTCCCATCTCTTTTCTCTTTAGGTAAGTTTATTTCAGCTATTTTATTATTTTTGTTGCAATGATGAATGGAATTTCCCCCCTAATTTTTCTTTCTGAATTTTCATTGTTACTGCATTGGATGCAAGCAATTTCTGAGTACTAATTTTATATCCTGTAAATTTACTAAATTCACTGATTAATAGTTCTAGTAGTTCTTTGGTGGCATTATAGGGTTTTTATGTGTAGTATCATGATATCTGCAAATAATGTGTTTTACTTCTTTTCCAATCTAAATTCCTATTATTTCTTTTTTCTTTGATTTCTGTAGCTAGGACATTTAAAGGCTTATTGAATAATAGTGGTGAGAGTGGGCACTCTTTTCTTTTAAGTCAGGATCTGGGAAAAGATATTTCCTGCAAATGGAAATCAAAAGAAAGCTAGAATAGCAATACTCGTATCAGATACAAAAAAAACTTTAAGCTCCACTACACGAGACAAAGAAAGATGTCACATAATGATCAAATAAACAATCTAAGAAGATATAAAATTATAAATATATATACACCCAATATAGGAGTATCTCAATATATAAGGCAAATGCTGACAACTATAAAAGGGGAAATTGACAGTGACACAATAATAGTGGGAGAATTTAATACCTCACTCACACCAAAAGAGAGATCATATGGACAAATAATAATAATAAGGAAATGCAAGCCTTAAAATGCACATTAGGAAAGTTAGACCTAACTGATATCTATAGGTCATTCCACTCAAACAGCAGAATACTATTTTTTCTCAAGTGCACATGAGACATTCTTCAGGATAGATCATGTCTTGGACCACAAATCAAGTTCTGTTAAATTTAAGTAACTGAATTAATGTCAAGATTTTTTTTTTTTTTTTTTTTCTGACTACAAACCTATAAGACTAAATATCAATTACAGGAAAACACACACACACACGCACACAAATGCATGGAGGCTAAGCAATACAATTCTAAATAGCCAAGAGGTCATTGAAGAAGTAAAAGAGTAAATTAAAAACAAAATACCTAAAAACAAATTATAACAAAAAAGCAACAATACAAAACCTTTCAGTCAGTTCAGTTTAGTCACTCAGTCGTGTCCAACTCTTTGTGACTCCATGGAATGCAGCACACCAGGCTTCCCTGTCCACCACGAACTCCCAGAGTTTACTCAAACTCATGTCCATTGAGTCGATGATGCCATCCAACCACCACATCTTCTGTTGTTCCCTTCTCCTCCTGCCTTCAATCTTTCCCAGCATCAGGGTCTTTTCAAAGAGTCAGTTCTTTGCATCAGGTGGCCAAATATTGGAGTTTCAAAGCCTTTAGGATGTCGTAAAAGCAGTGCTAAGAGGCAAGTTTATTTCAAGAGAAGCCTAACTCAAGAAGCGAGAAAGCATCAAATAAACAACATAGGCTCAGTTGGTAAAGAATCTCAGTTGGTAAAGAGTCAATGTGGGATACCTGGGTTCAATCCCTGTGTTGTAAAGATCCCCTGGAGGAGGACATGGCTACCCACTCCAGTATTCTTGCCTGGAGAATACCCATGGACAGAGGAGCCTGGTGGGTTACAGTCCATGGGATTGCAAAGAGTTGTACACAACTGAGCAACTAAGTATAGTACACCTTAAACAACTAGGAAAAAAAAAAAAAGAGCAAAAACCCCAAAGTTAGTAGAAGGAAAGAAATCATAAAGATCAGAGTGGAAATAAACTTAAAAGAAATGAAGGAAACAGTAACAAAGATCAATAAAACTAAAAGATGGTTCTTTGAGAAGTTAAACAGAATTGACAAGCCATTATTAGCCAGACTCCTCACGAAAAAAAAAAAGGGTTGGGGGGGGAAGGAGGGGAGGACAAGACTCAAATCAATATAATTGAAAAAGGAGATATTATAACAGACAAAGCTGAAATACAAAGGATCGTGAGATTGCAGTGAGCAACTATATGCCAATAATTGGACAACCTGAAAGAAATGGAATAATTCTTAGAAAAGTACAAATTTTGAAGACTGAACTGGGAAAATTAGAAAATACAAACAGACCAATCACCAGCACTGAAACTGAAACTCTGATCAAAAATCTACCAACAGCATCCAGGCCCAGATGACATCACAGGTGAATTCTATTAAACTTTTATGGAAGATCTAACATCTATCCCACTCAAACTGCTCCTTTGCTTCCTCATGATCCACGAAATGTTGGCATTTTGATTTTTGGTTCCTCAGCCTCTTCAAAACCCAGCTTACAAATCTGGAAGTTCTCAGTTAACATACTGCTGAGGCCTAGCTTGAAGGATTTTGAGCATAACCTTGCTAGCATGTGAAATGAACAAAATTGTACAGCACTTTGAATGTTGCTTGGCATTGCAATTCTTTGGGATAGGAATAAAAACTAACTTTTTCCAATCTTGTGACCACTGCTGAGTCTTCAAAATTTGCTTATATATTGAGTGCAGCACTTTAACAGTATTATCTTTTAGGATTTGAAATAGCTCAGTTGAAATGTCACCACCTCCATTAGAACAGAAAATTAGCAAGGAAGCACAAACTTTAAATGATACAATAGAGCAATTAGATCTAATTGCTATCCATAAGGCATTTCACCCCAAAGCAATGAATTTCACCTTTTTCTCTAGTGCACACGGAACATTCTCCAGGGAAGATCACATCCTGGAACATAAATATAACTTTGATAAATTAAAAAAAATATATATTTCAATAATCTTTTCTTGAATGAGGTAAGATTAGATGTCAAATACAGGGGGGAAAAAAGTATTAAACATGCCAACATATGGACACTAAACAACATGCTGTCAAATAACCAACAGATCACACCACAAAAAAAAAAAAAAAAAAAAAAAAACAAACACAAAGGAAATAAAAATATGCATAGAAACAAATGAAAATGGAGATACAACCCCAAACCAACAGGATTCAGTAAAAACAGTGCTAAGAGGAAGGTTCACAGCAATACAAGCCTACCTCAAGAACCAAGACAAATATCAACTAAACAACCTAACTTTACACCTAAAGCAACTAGATAAAGAAGAACAGAAGAATCCCAGGGTTAGTAGAAGGGGAAAAAAATAATCATAAAAATCAGAGCAGGAATTAATTTAAAAAGAAACAAAGGAGAGGCTAGTAAAAATCAACAACACTAAAAGCTAGCTCTTTAAGATTAATGAGAGAGACAAACTGCTAGCCAGATGCATCAAGAAAAAAAGGGAGAAGAATCAAATCAATAAAATTATAAATGAAATTGGAGAAATCACAACAGACAGCACAGAAATACAAAGGATCATAAGACTCTACTATCAGCATCTATATGCTAATAAAATGGACAACTTGGAAGAAATGGACAAATTCTTTGAAAAGTATAACCTTCCAAAACTGAACCAGGAAGAAATAGAAATACTTAGCAGACCCATCACAAGCACCAAAATCAAAACTGTAATAAAAAATCTTCCAACAAAAAAGCCCAGGACCAGATGGCTTCACAGGTGAATTCTATGAAAAAATTTTACAAGAACTAACACCTATCCTACTCAAACTCTTTCAGAAAATTGCAGAGGAAAGTAAACTCCCAAACTATTGCTATGAGGCCACCACCACCCTAATATGAAAACCAGACAAAGATGCCACACAAAAAGAAAACTGCAGGTCAATATTGCTGATGAACATAGATGGCAAAAGTCCTCAGCAAATTTCTAGCAAACAGAATCCAATACCATATTAAAAATATCATACATAATGACCCAGTATGTTTTATCCTAGAGATGCAGGTATTTTTGACTATTTACAAATCAATCAATGTGATACACCATATTAAAAAATTGAAAGATAAAAGCCATATGATTATCTCAATAGAGGCAGAGAAAGTGTTTGACAAAATTCAACCCCCATTTATGACAAAAACCCTCCAGAAAGCAGGCATAGAAGGAACATGACTCAACATACTAAAAGACATAAACAAACCCAGAGCAAACATTATCCTCAATAGTGAAAAACTGAAAGCATTCCCTCTAAAATCAAAGCAAGACAAGGGTGCCCACTCTCATCACTACTATTCAACACAGTTTTGGAAGTCCTAGTCACAGCAATCAGAAGAAAAAAAAAAAAAATAAATAAATAAAAGCAATCCAGATTGAAAAAGAAGAAGTAAAACTCAGTTTGCAGATGACATGATCCTCTACATAGAAATCCCTAAAGACACCACCACAAAATTACGTAGGAATAAATTTACCTAAAGAAACAAAAGACCAATGCATAGAAAACTATAAAACACTGATGAAAAACACCAAAGATGACACAAATAGATGGAGAAATATACCATGTTCATGGATTGGAAGAATCAATTTAGTGAAAATGAGTATACTACCCAAAGCAATCTTTAGATTCTGTGCAAGCCCTATCTAGTTACCAGAGGTATTTTTCACAGAACTAGAACAAATAGCTTCAGAATTTGTATGTAAACACACACACACACACACACACAAACTTGAATAGCCAAAGCAATCTTAAGAAAGAAGAATGGAACTGGAGGAACTTCAGACTATACTACAAAGGTACAGTCATCAAGACATTATGGTACTGTCACAAGACAGAAATATAGATCAATGGAACAAAATAGAAAGCCCAAGAAGAAGTCCAAACAACTATGGACACCTTATCTTTGACAAAGGAGGCAAAAATGAACAATGGAGAAATCTCTTTAACAAGTGTTGCTGGGAAAATTGGTCAACCACATGTGAAAAAAAAAAAAAAAATTAGAACACTTTTTAACACCATACATGAAAACAAACTCCAAATGGTTTAAAGATCTAAATGCAAGGCCAGAAAATTTAAAACTCTTAGAGGAAAATATTGGCAGAACACTCTCTGACATAAATCACAAGATCCTCTATGACCCACCTCCTAGATTAATGGAAATAAAAGCAAAAATAAACTACTGGCACCTAATGAAACTTAAAAACTTTAGAAGAATGAAAAAAATTATAAGTAAAATGAAAAGGCAGCCTTCAGAATGGGAGAAAATAATAGCAAATGTAATATCTGACAAAGAATTAATCTCCAAAATTTACAAGCAGCTCATGCAGCTCAGTATCAGAAAAATAAATGATTCAATCAAAAAGTAGGCCAAAGAACTAAACAGTTCAGTGGCTCAGTTTGTCCAACTCTTTGCAACCCCATGGACTGCAGCATACCAGGCTTCCCTATCCATCTCCAACTCTCAGAGTTACCCCAAACTCATGTCCATTGAGTCGGTGATGCCATCCAACCATCTCATCCTCTGTCATTCCTCTGTCTTCCCCTTCTCCTCTTGCCCTCAATCTTTCCTAGCATTAGGGTCTTTTCAAATGAGGCAGCTCTCCACAACAGGTGGCCAAAGTATTGGAGTTTCAGCTACAACATCAGTCCTCCCAGTGTACACTCTGGATTAATCTCCTTTAGGATGGACTGGTTGGATCTTCTTGCAGTCCAAGGGACTCTCAAGAGTCTTCTCCAACACCACTGTTCAAAAGCAACAATTCTTTGGCGCTCAGCCTTCTTTATACTCCAACTCTCACATCCATACACGACTATTAGAAAAACCACAGTCTTGACTAGATGAACTTTTGATAGCAAAGTAATGTCTCTGCTTTTTAACATGCTGTCTATGTTGGTCATAACTTTTCTTCCAAGGAGCAAGCATCTTTTAATTTCATGGTTGCAGTCACCATCTGCAGTGATTTTGGAGCCTAAAAAGAGTATTTTGAAACTTAAACAGGCATTTCTCCAAAAAAGACATACAGATGGCTAACAAACACATGATAAGATGCTCAACATCAGCCATTATCAAATAAATGCAAATCAAAACCACCATGAGGTACCATCTCACGTTGGTCAGAATGGCTGCCATCAAAAACTTAACAACAATAAATTCTGGAGAGGGTGTGGAGAAAAGGTAACCCTCTTCCACTGTTGGTGGGAATGTGAACTAGTACAGCCACTATGGAGAACAGTGTGAAGATGCCTTAAAAACTGAAAATGTACTGCCATATGACCCAGAAATCCCACTACTGGGCATATACACTGAGGAAACCAGAATTGAAAGAGACACACATACCCCAATGTTCATTGCAGCACTGTTTACAATAGCTAGGACATGGAAACAACCTAAATGTCCATTAGCAGACAAATGGATAAAGAAGTTGTGGTACATATACACAATGGGAAATTGCTCAGCTATAAAAAGAACGCATTTGAGTCAGTTCTAATGAGGTGGATGAAACAGGAGCCTATTATACAGAGTGAAGTCAGAAAGAAAAACACCAATACAGTATATTAACACATATGTATGGAATTTAGAAAGATGGTAAAAATGACCCTATATGCAAGACAGCAAAAGAGAAACAGATGTGAAAAACAGATTTTTGGACTATGTGAGAGAAGGTGAGGGTAATGAAATGTTGTTGCTGAATGATAAGATGCCAGAATTCTTGGCCTCCAGAGGAGAGGAATTCAATCTGGGGCCAGAAACGAGGCTAGATCACTCAGAAATTTTGTGAAATAAAGTTTTATTAACATATAAAGGAGATAGAGAAAACTTCTGATATAGGCATCAGAAGTGGGCAGAAAGACTACCCCCCCCCCCCCACCCTGCTGGATGTTATATAGTCACTAACAGTCTGTTAATGAAAAGAAAGGAATATCTTAAAACTCAGAATGGAACCAGGCCCCTCATCCATAAAATGCATTTTGGGATAATCTTGGCACCAGATGATTCATCCCAGGCCATAAAATGATTGACTTGAATCTTGTAGAAGGGCAGATTACCATACAAATAGTTTCATTTACTAGATTCAGTTAAGTTCAGTTCAGCTGCTCAGTCGTGTCTGACTCTTTGTGACCCCATGAATTGTAGCACCCCAGGCCTCCCTGTCCATCACCAACTCCCAGAGTTTACTCAAAGGCATGTCCATCGATTCGCTGATGCCATCCAGCCATCTCATCCTCTGTCGTCCCCTTCTCCTCCTGCCCCCCAATCTCTCCCAGCATCAAGGTCTTTTCCAATGAGTCAACTCTTCGCATCAGGTGGCCAAAGTATTGGAGTTTCAACTTCAGCATCAGTCCTTCCAATGAACACCCAGTACTGATCTGCTTTAGGATGGACTGGTTGGATCTCCTTGCAGGCCAAGGGACTCTCAAGAGTCTTCTCCAATACCACAGTTCAAAAGCATCAATTTTTTGGTGCTCAGCTTTCTTCACAATCCAACTCTCACATCCATACATGACCACTGGAAAAACCATAGCCTTGACTAGACGGACCTTTGATGGCAAAGTAATGTCTCTGCTTTTGAATATGCTATCTAGGTTGGTCATAACTTTCCTTCCAAGGAGTAAGTGTCTTTTAATTTCATGGCTGCAGTCACAATCTGCAGTGATTTTGGAGCCCAAAAAAATAAAGTCTGACACTGCTTCCACTGTTTCCCCATCTATTTCCCATGAAGTGATGGGACCAGATGCCATGATCTTATTTTTCTTAATGTTGAGCTTTAAGCCAATTTTTTCACTCTTCTCTTTCACTTTAATCAAGAGGCTTTTAGTTCCTCTTCACTTAGGGGAACTATATCTGAGTATAACATACCGGTTTGTCAAGTAGGTTCTGAGCCATTAGGTGGAACTGATTTGAGGACAGAGTCTGGGGTAAATGCATAGTACATTAACATAGCTTAAGACAAATGTTTCCATAAGAAAAATGCATTGGTTAACTCAAGGTTTGAGAACAGTTAGCTTCAAGTGAAACCAGGTGTCATTATGACAACACAGTATTTTAAGAGAAACCTCCTTTTAAATCTGTATAGAGAAGGAAAAAAATATCACTAGTTTGTTTCCTCCTGCCACTTAAGAGAGATAAAAATGTCTGACACTTGCAGCATATTTCCTCCATTTGGAGGCCCTCTCAGTAAGATGATTTGAAGGGATAGCAATGAAATATGTACATTATTGTATGTAAAATAGATGACCAGTGCAAGTTCAATGCATGTAACAGGGCAGTCAAAGCCATTGTTCTGGCACAACCCAGAAGGATGGGGTGAGGAGGGAGGTGGGAAGGGAGTTCAGAATGGGGATCATATGCACATGAATCAGCTGATATATGGCAAAGCAACCACAATATTGTAAAGTAATTAGCCTCCAATCAAAATAACTAATTAATTTAAAAAAATGAAATATATTTCACTAAACCAACTGAGAAATGTTGCTGAGGAGGAGTGAAAGATTCCAGCAGGGAAAAAATGGAACAGGACCACTGAGGGTGACAAGATGAGAGTAATACAACATGTGTGTATGCTTATCACAATGATCTAGGAAAGAAGGAAAGCTTGTGGATGTGAGACTGTGCAATTGCTGAGGTATAGACTTACAGAGGGTTGACAAGGATGAGACTTAGTGTAGTTTAGTTAGAGACACAGGAGAGAGGGCAACAACTGTGATTAAAGAGGTTGAGAGACTTGAACATGGTGAACGGTGATTTGTGGAAGTTTTCTCCTGGATGTTTTCGCTCCTGGGGTCAGGGCTTAGT
This sequence comes from Dama dama, assembly GCF_033118175.1. Taxonomy (NCBI): domain Eukaryota; kingdom Metazoa; phylum Chordata; class Mammalia; order Artiodactyla; family Cervidae; genus Dama; species Dama dama. The sequence continues at coordinate 4,870,980 of NC_083708.1, read as the reverse complement.
AAGAATGTACTTGGAGTACATGTTGCAGTGCAAATATCGGATGTATGGGGCTTAGGAAAAGGAGCTAAAGGTTGTGCTTTAGAGGAATTAGATAATGATAGACTGCTAACTTTTGTGGTTACCACTTAAGTTAGCTATTTATATGAACTTTACAAATATTTCTTGTGATATTTTTGCAGTTATATATTCTCTCAGTTTTTCATGAGCAATTTACAACTGAACTAGCAGAGTGGCAAAGGAGAAGGAAAGTATATATATATATATATATATATATACACTTTATATATATATATATAAATATATATTTAATGTAAAGTATATTCTAAGATGCTTTCAATAACTTTTTTTTTTTTTTTTTGGTCTGAATTGAATTCTAGATCATTGATGTGGATTATAGATACTTTACTAGAACAAGTAAGATCTTATCGGAATTTTAGGAGATATTTGCATAATAAAGCTGGCACATAAACAATACTTTTTTAAAATGTTTGCATAAATTTAAGAGAGAATTTAAGTATGCTTTACTACAGCATTGTTTACTCTGGTAAACTTAATAGGCAGTGTCTGCAAATGAATTCTTATAAAGTAATGCCATGAGGTTTGTATATGTCCTACCTGTTGCATAAATTAATTACACCATACTGGGAATAATATATTGATTTATTTTCCCATCAATATATCCTTGAAGTATGTTTGCATTTTGCATAATGACAGTGCTGACTATAAACAGGGGGTACATTCCTTTCCCAATTACTTCATGCTTTAAATAGTGTATTTTATTAAGCTCCTGGGGAGAAGATTAATTTTAATATTACTCTTATAGCATGTGTGTGTATTTTGAGTGGCCTATATTTTTCTCTTTAATAATACCTATTTACATTTTGGCCATTTTGTGGTGTTCAGTTGCTTTTGGTAATAAGGATTCACAGCAATGTTTTTTTTTTTTTTTTTTTATAATGAAGAGTCAAGTTGAAATTAAAGGCAGTCATGAATTTGAATTGAGAAACTTAGTAGCCCTCCTATTGAGATGAGTATTAAAGCTAATTTTCTTGCATTTCAAGATGTAATCATTCAGTCTACACAAAATTTGCTCTTTTCTGAATAATGAACTTATAAAATTTTATTTTGGGGAGATGTAAACAATTTATCTATTTATCCTTCTTGAATCCCATGGACGGAGGAGCCTGGTAAGCTGCAGTCCATGGGGTTGTGAAGAGTCTGACACGACTTAGCGACTTTACTTTTACTTTTCACTTTCATGCATTAGAGAAGGAAATGGCAACACACTCCAGTGTTCTTGCCTGGAGAATCCCAGGGATGGGGGAGCCTGGTGGGCTGCCATCTATGGGGTCGCACAGACTCGGACACAACTGAAGCAACTTAGAAGCAGCAGCAGCAGTAAGATATCTATTTTCAAAATTCATTCTTAGAAAATAAATTCATATGTTTTAAAAATCACGTCTTATGAAGTTTGCCTGCTTCCTTCACTACCAATCAAAGCAGAAGCATGTAGCTTGGTCAAGTGAAGTAAACAACCCAGACACACAAGAAGGGCAATGGTTTCTAAAATAAGCAGCTTGCTTGGTGGACTTCTTGTTCAATCAACCACCATCCACAGAGATAACCACACTAGAGTCAGAAACACTACTGGACAGTGTCAGTAAACTCACGTAGAACAATGCAGGTGGCCCGCTGTCTCTGATATGGGTTCTGAGTTATCATGGTTGTTGTCACTCACCACTATAAGCAGTCTTCTGCTTTTTCCAGGATTTTGGGGGACACAGGTTCTGGTTTAGAAACTAATAATGAAAGTGCTCTCAAGATATTTGGAAGGTGGAAAAGAAAGACAAAGGACTATTCTCTGGAGACAGTCACAGGCAGATGTGAACAAATGTTCAGCTTACCAGAACTTCACAGTGAGTTTTTCAGAACCACTGGCTTCATTTCAAACACTAACATTAATAGGGAAGAGAAAGGTGGGGAGACCACCACTGATGCTTTCATTTGCAGAAACAAAATAGCCTGGGCATGAATCTCAAAAAGTCCTACAGATTTGCAACCAAATTATTGACTTACATAGCACATGCATGTCTCTCTGACTTCTTCTGGAAAGAAGTTTAATGACTGGTTGCTCCACTCCACTGCTTGCTAATACCTTTGGGGTGTGAGTTGCAAACGTCAGAAAAAGTATCCAGCATTTCCCTCATTTGGTATGTGGGGCATCAGAGTAACTTCCCTCCCTTGATCAGTGACAATTCTCTCCTTTGAACCCTGAGAGACAGAGTCTCTAGAAAGTTCAGCTAGAACTGAAAAGGGATTTGTCTTCTCACATTTGATTCTTCATAAAAATTATGTCCCTTATTGGAGCTGTCTGCAATCTTGGATATGTTTAGTGGGAGAGGAGAAACTCATATTAGAATTTCTATTCAATAATATGTTGATTATTCTGAACTTCCATTTGGTCTATGTTTTACAGTTGTATAATGTCCTACTAGTATGTAACTTATAGAATGCAATATAAATATGCATATATTATGAATATAAACCAATAAAATGTTGTTGCTGTTAATCATAATTAATGGTATTTGAGGACAATTGACTGAAATTGTATCATATGTAGTCAGCTGGAAAAATAAAGGTACTGGTTTTAAAGTGTTTTATTCACATTTTGCCTTCCATAATTCAAAAATATTATGATTTAGGTGCTCTTTAATAATCAGAAAAAATGTGGCAAATTGACTTACTACAGAGCATCTATATTTTCAACATTGTTTGCTGGTGGTATAGTATATCTCTTCCAATTGAAGCATTTCAGAGCTAGTGCAAAATCCTCCAACTTTCTTGTTTTCTGCTTGTAAAAGATAGATCTTGTAAAGGTTTGGGAGTTAAAGAAAAACTTATGAAAACTGAGGAGCAGGATTTTATTAAGGTGGTGATATTTCAAAAATTGTTGCCAGGGCATGACCTCATCCAAAATGATTAATACAAAATGCATCTAACAATTAAAATTCTGAAAAAAATGTGAAAAATTGTGAATATGCTTTGAATCATCAAATTGAGAAGGACCTTTTAAGCATATATGTTATAAAATAGTTTCCCTAGTAATTCCTATATTGTTTTTAGTCACACTGAAAATGAAGGACCTAAATTTCCCCATGTTTCAGAGATTTTAGCAATCCATTCTATGCATTTAAATAAATAGAAATACATATTACACAAAAAATGAGTAGCCTAAGATTAACTCAAAAGACTACTGACAAATGGCAAATTTATGGAGTAACTATTTAAGTAAACTTACGGTTCCCCACAACCTTCTAATTTTATTTATCTGAACCAGAAGTTCACTGCTATCTGTTCACTTGGAGAAAAATCAGTGCTGGCAGTGGATGTTGCAAAATCACCAAGTGTAAAAGATTGACTTATGTTTGTACTAGGTAAAAAAATGGCACGTATTTCTTTTTGTTCAGGGCTATGTATATTACCCTGAAACATCATATGTTCTGTATTTCAGTTCCAAGACTGAGATATCTTGTTACTTTGACAGTGAATGATAAATTTCTTTGTTTTCATAATATAACATTTCTTTTTGATAAAGGTGTACTCAAGTATGCTGCTCTTAAGTGATTCTAATCATGGTCTTTGTAGGTGACAAAACAAAAGATCTAAAATTATGTTATTGTCTAAATTTAGCATATTGATAAAGTAATCTGGACTTACATCCTCTTTAAAACCATTTTTTACCAAATTTATTTTATTTTAATTTTTTTTAAACAAAACACTGTATCAGTTCCAAGTTATATATTTGCACACTATTTTAATTTACAAATTATTCTCAAATCAAATATCCTGATATTTTGTTTCTTTTCATTGGGTGTTTAGCTATGTTGTAGCTATGTTACTGCATTAGCAAACATATTTTTTAAATCTAAAAATCTCCCCTACTAATTTTGAAGGTGATTTCTGTTAAGTGAATGCTTAATCATATACTGCAATTTGTTGGAAGATTTGTTTGAAGAACCCAGTGACATATATTTGATTACTGAATTTGGAACTGTTTAACCATTTTAGACTTCTGCCTTTCTTTCCTTGGTTTGTTTTTGCTTTTACTTCTATGCTCTCCTAGTTTGTCATTAAGCAATTGCACTGTGCAATATTACAATAATGACTGGGAAAATTTTATGGATATAATAATGTCTATTACAGTTTGCAATAGCATTTTTTTTTTCCAGTTCTCAGTGATTTCAGAGTCCAAGAAAATAAAGTCTGTCACTGTTTCGCAACTGTTCGCAATGAAGTGATGGGATCAGATGCCATGATCTTTGTTTTTAAATGTTGAGTTTTAAGCCAGGTTTTCTTCTCTCCTCTTTCACTTTCATGAACAGACTCTTCAGTTTCTCGTCGTTTTCAGCCATAATGGTGGTGTCATCAGCATAACCGAGGTTACTGGTATTTTTCCTGGCAACTTTGACTCCAGCTTGTGCTTCATCCAGCCCATCATTTCCCATGATGTACACTGCATATAAATTAAATAAGCAAGGTGACAACGGACAGCCTTGACATACTCCTTTCTAAATTTGAATCCAGTCTCTTGTTCCATGTATGTTTCTAACTGTTGTTTCTTGATCTGCATACAGATTTCTCAGGAGGCAAGTCAGGTCATCTGGTATTACCATATATTTAAGAATTTTCCAGTTTGTTGTGATCCACACAGTCAGGGTCAGTTTTCATTCCAATCCCAAAGAAAGAGAATGCCAAAGAATGCTCAAGCTACTGCACAATTGCACATATCTTAGATGCTAGTAAAGTAATGCTCAAAATTCTCCACGCCAGGATTCAGCTATACATGAAGTATGAACTCCTAGAAGTCCAAACTGGTTTCAGAAAAGACAGAGGAACCAGAGATCAAATTGCCAACATCTGCTAGATCATCGAAAAAGCAAGAGAATTCCAGAAAAACATCTATTTTGCTATAATGACTATGTCAAAGCCTTTGACTGTCTAGATCAAAATAAACTATGGAAAATTCTGAAAGATATGGGAATACCAGACCACCTGACCTGCCTCTTGAGAAACCTATAGGCAGGTCAGGAAGCGACAGTTAGAACTGGACATGGAACAACAGACTGGTTCCAGATAGTAAAAGGAATGGGTCAAGACTGAATATTGTCACCTGCTTATTTAACTTATATGCAGAGTACATAATGAGAAACGCAGGGCTAGATGAAGCACAAGCTGGAATCAAGATTTCCAGGAGAAATATCAATAATCTCAGATATGCAGATGATACCACCCTTATGGCAGAAAGTGAAGAGGAACTAAAGAGCCTCTTGATGAAAGTGAAAGAGGAGAGTGAAAAAATTGGCTTAAAGCTCAACATTCGGAAAACTAAGATCATGGCATCTGGTCCTATCACTGCATGGCAAATAGATGGGGAAACAGTGGAAACAGTGTCAAACTTTATTTTTCGGGGCTCCAAAGTCACTGCAGATGGTGACTGCAGCATGAAATTAAAAGACAGTTACTTCTTGGAAGGAAAGTTATGACCAACCTAGATAGCATATTAAAAAGCAGAGACATTACTTTGCCAACAAAAGTCTGTCTAGGCAAGGCTATGATTTTTCCAGTGGTCATGTATGGATGTGAGAGTTGGACTGTGAAGAGAGCTGAGCGCTAAAAAATTGATGCTTTTGAAATGTGGTGTTGGAGAAGACTCTTGAGAGTCCCTTGGACTGCAAGGAAAGCCAACCAGTCCATCCTGAAGGAGATCAGTTCTGGGTGCTCATTGGAAGGACTGATGCTGAAGCTGAAACTCCAATACTTTGGCCACCTCATGGGAAGAGTTGACTCATTGGGAAAGACCCTGATGCTTGGAGGGATTGGGGGCAGGAGGAGGAGGGGACCACAGAGGATGAGATGTCTGGATGGCATCACCGACTCGAAGGACATGTGTTTGGGTAAACTCTGACAGTTTGTGATGGACACGGAGGCCTGGGGTGCTGAATTCATGGCGTTGCAAAGAGTCAGACATGACTGAGTGACTGAACTGAACTGAACTGAACTGAATACTATTGATGCCTCGCTTGGAGAAATTTGAGCATTATTTTGCTAGTTTGTGAGGTGAGTGCTATTGTACAGTGGCTTGAAAATTGTTTGCCTTTGTATTTCTTTGGGATTGGAATGAAAATTGACCTTTTCCATTCCTGTGGCCACTGCTGAGTTTTCCAAATTTGCTGGTTTATTGAGTGCAGCACTTAACAGCATCATCTTTAAGAAATTGAAATAGCTCAACTGGAATTCCATCGCCTTCACTAGATTTGTTCGTAGCATTTCTTCCTAAGTCTCACTTGACTTCAGACTCCAGGATGTCTGGCTCTAGCTGAGAATTCACACCATTGTGGTTATTTGCATCATTAAGATCTTTTTTCATAGTTCTTCTGTGTATTCTTGCCACTTCTTCGTAGCATCTTCTGTTTCTGTAGATCCATACCATTTCTCTGCTTTTTTGTGCCCATCTTTGCATGAAATGTTCCCTTAGTATCTCTAATTTTCTCAAAGCGATCTCTAGTCTTTCCCACTCTATTTTATTTTCCCTTATTTTCTTCTATTCTTCTTTCCTCTATTTCTTTGCATTGATCTCTGAGGAAGTTTTTCTTTTCTCTCCTCAATATTCTTTGGAACTCTGCATTCAGATGGGTATATCTTTCCTTTTCTCCTTAGCCTTTTGCTTCTCTTATTTTCTCAGCTATTTGCAATCCCTCTCAGACAAGCATTTTGTGTTTTTACATTTCTTTTTCTTGGGAATAGTCTTGATCACTGCCTCCTGTACAATGTAATGAACTTCCATCCATAATTCTTCAGGAAGTCTGTCTATTAGATCTAATCCCTTGAGTCAATTTTTCACTTCCATGTTGTAATCATAAGGTGTATGATTTAGGTCATACCTGTATGGTCTAGTGGTTTTTCCTACTTTACTCAATTTAAGTCTGAATTTGCCAATAAGTAGTTTATGATCTGAGTCTCAGTCAGCTCCCAGTCTTGTTTTTGCTGACTGTATAAAGTTTCTCCATCTTTGGCTGCAAAGAATATAGTCAATCTGATTTTGGTATTGACCATCGGGTGATGTCCATGTGTAGAGTCATCTATTGTAGTGTTGGAAGAGGGTGCTTTCTATGACCAGTGTGTTCTCTTCGCAAAACTATGTTAGCCTTTCCCCTACTTCATTTTGTACACCAAGGCCAAATTGACTGTTAGTCCAGGTGTCTCTTGACTTTCTAGTTTGTATTCCAGTCCCCTATGATGTAAAGGACATCTTTTTTTTGTAATTATTTCCTGAAGGTCTTGTAGGTCATCATAGGACCATTCAACATCAGATTCTTCAGCATTTGTAGTTGGGGCATAGATCTGGATTACTCTGATATTGAATGGTTTGCCTTGGAAACAAACAGAGAACATTCTGTCATTTTTGAGATTGCACCCAAGTACTACATTTTGATCAATGAGGGTTATTTTCTTGCCTTATGATATAATGACTTTTTTGTATATGATAAAAGAAAATGTTTTAAGCTGTTTGTCTGTAGGCTGCTGTCCAGTTTCCCCATTATCACTTGGTGCACAGACTCTTTTCTCCATTGCATATTTTTTTATTTCTTTGTCATAGATAAATTGACCATAGGTACATAGGTTTATTTCTGGGCTCTTCATTTTTTTTTCATTGATCTCTGTGTCTCTTTTGGTGCCAGTACTGTACAGTTTTGATGACTGTAATTTTGTTGTATAGTCTGTAAGCAGGAAGTGTGATATGTCCAGCTTTGTTCTTGTTTCTCAAGACTGCTTTGGCTACTTGGGGTCTTTTGTGTTTCCATATGAATTTTAGCTTTATTTTTCCATGAAAAATGCCATGGGTGTTTTGGTGAGGAATTCATGAAATCAGCAGTTTATTTGAGTAGTATGTATGTTTTAGCAATGTCAATTTTTCCCATCCATTACATTTCCATTTATTTATTTCATATTCAATTTCCTTGATCAATTTTTTTCAGAGTGTAGACCTTTCATTTAGTTAAATATTTGTGCATGTTTTTCTTTTTGATACCATTTAAAACGGTATCATTGTCTTGCTTTGTCTTTCTGTTATAGTTTGCTTTTAATGTACAGAAAACACTTTCTGACAATGTATACAAAAGAAAACTCAAAATGGATTATAGGCCTAAAACCAGAAACCATAAAACTCCTGAAAGAGAACCTACACAGAGTATTCTTTAACATAAGCTGTAGCAAGGCTTTTACTAGGATGTTTCTCTTAATGTGAAAGAAATAAAAACACAAATAAGTGAATGTACCTAACTAAACTTAAATGCTTTGGCACAGCAAAGGAAATCATCAAGAAATGAAAAGACAATTTACTGAAAGAGATAACATGTTTGCAAATAATATGTGTGATAGGGGTTAATTATCTAAAATATATAAACCACTCATATAACTCAATATCTTAAAAAAAAAAAAAAAAACTGATTTTAAAAAATAGACATTTTTCCACAGAAAACATACAAACTGCCAACAAACATGTGAGAAGATGTTCAAAATCCCTAAATATTAAGGAAATGCAAATCAAACAATAATGAGATATCTCTTCACTCTTTTCAGAAAGGCTACTATCAAAAAGACAACAAATAAGCATTGGTGAGGATGGGAAAAGAGACAACCCCGGTTCACTTGTGGAGGGAATGAAAATTTGTGTAGTCACTTTGTAATAAAATTATTAAAATTGCTGAAAAAAAATTAAAAATAGAAGTGCCATATAAAATTTCACTTCTAGGTATTTTCCAAAGAATACAAAAACATTAATTTGAAAATATATATGCAATCCTCTGTTCACTGTAGCATTATTTACAATAGCCAAGATATGGAAGCAACGTGTCTGTCAATAGATGAGTGGATAAAGATATGTGTATACACAATGGAATACTACTCATCTATTATAAAGAATGAAATCTGGCCGTCATAACATGGGTAAAACTAGACGATATTAGTCTTAGATAAGTATATCAAAGACAAATACTTGTATGTCACATATACATGGAATCTAAAAATAAAAGTGATGAGCAAACACAGCAAAACACAGTAGGATTATAGATACAGTGAATAATCAGGTGGTTTCCAGAGGGGATAGGTATTGGGGAGGAGTGAAATAGATGAGGGAGATTAAGAGATACAAACTTTCTGTAGCAAAATAAATGGGTCACAAGAATGAAATATACAGTTTGGGGGAACATAGTAATATTCTAGTATCTTCATATGGTGAGAGATGGTGACTGGACATGTCGTGGTGATTATTTTGTGATGCACAGAAATATCTGGTCACTGTGTTGCGCACTTGAAACCAGCATGTTGATGTAGATTGATTATATCTCAATAGAAAGAACTACTATGGCTCAGCAAATCAACCTAACCTTAGGTGTCTAAAAAAATTTATTATCCCAGCTACATACAGCCTATGTTGAATGAAAAGAGGCAATAGCATTTTTGATGTTCTGAACAATGAGTTGAAATTAAAATAAAACCATAAGTAGAGGCCATAAGCTACACAGGGAAATAATTAGCACAGATCAGTACCAGAATGATTGTCTTGGAAATCAAAGAGCGGGGACAGATGGGATAGTTTACCAAATGAAAATCTGTGGGATTTAGGAATTAATTGGTTGTAGAGAAGGGGGAGTGGTAAACAATTACTCTGAGGTTTCAAATCTGTGATGTTCTCTCTCCACATGAAGGGCTCAGCCATGTTTCTCTGAGGCTCAGCTGTTAACAATTTGTTATTATATTTCTCCAGATTTATTGAGTTGGGTTTTCAGTCAATCTAATCAATAGTCATAGGTGGAAACAATGTAAACCTGGAACCTTAGGAGGTCACGTCCAAACATTCTATATATGTGTAATGCCGTGTGTGTGTCTGTGTGTGTGTGTTGTGAGAGAGAAGAACAATCAGAGAGTGAGCACAATAGTATTGGGTTGGCCAAAAAGTTCATTTGGGTTCCTTGGTGGCTCAAATAGTAAAGAATCTGCCTGCTTTGTGGAATACCTGAGTTTAATCTCTGGATTGAGTAGATCCCCTGGAGGAGGACATGTACAAACTCACTCCAGTTTTCTTGCCTGGAGAATTCCCATGGACAGAGGAGCCTGGTGGGCTACAGTTCATGAGGTTGCAAAGAATTGAACACGACTGAGTGACTAAGCACAGCACAGCACAGTAAGATGTTGGTGAGGCTTAGTGAGGTCAGATGGGTTTCCCAAGATCAGAGGGCCAGTTATCTGAAGGCTCAGTGGCTCATTTCAAGCCAATCTGACTTCAAGGCCTATGATATTGTCCTTCGCTATCCAAACTTGGAGTGACTGGGGAGACTGGCTATGCAGACCACAGAATCTGGGATCCTTAGGCCATGGGTCACTGTGCAAAGTTAGAAGGAAGGGAGTGGTCACCTGCAAGAAAAGCCCTACATTCAGATAGCTGAAGCACTGGATATGACGGCTGGTGCTGGAAGAGGAGTGTTTAATTCATGATCTGCGGCTGTGACAACTCACCACTCCTTTATAACCTGTATGCATGTTGACCACTAAAAGGGATAAGTTCCCTGGATGGAATGAAAATTCTAGTTTATAAAACCTATGTTCTAAAATAATTCCAAAATATTTCTTATTATCTTTAAATACCTTTAAACACTCCTCCAATCAAATTTATAAGACTTTATCCATGATCTAGAATACATGAAAAGGTACAAACTTCCAGTTATAATATGTCATGGGAATGTAGTGTATCTCCTGGTGACTTGTTTGTGCCTGTGCTCAGGCATGTCCAACTCTTTGTGACCCCATGGACTGTAGCCCACCAGGCTCCTCTGTCCATGAAATTTTGGGGGCAAGAATACTGAAGTGGGTTGCCATTTCCTTTTCTAGGGGATCTTACTGACCCAGAGACGGAACCTGCATCTCTTTCATCTCCTGCATTGACAGATGGATTCTTTACCACTAAACCCTCTAAGAGAGATCTTGAGAGGTCTCATCAAAAAGAAAAATTGTACTGTGGGTAATGATGAATGTTTGCTCGACTTACTGTGATCATTTAACAGTATATACACATATTGAATCATTATGTTATATATATACATATACATATATATATAGGAATACATATATACATATACATATATGTATACATATATACATATACATATATATATGTGAAAGAAATTCAGGCCCAGAAAAAGCAATCTAGGCATAAAGATGAACTAGATAGACAGGACATTCTACATAGACTGGCATGCTTGAAATACAGACCACTGTAGACTTTTATGAACCAGAATGAAAAGACTACTGTGAATATCGTTTTACTGCCTGGGATTCATGTCCTTCTCCTCCTTAGACACCTGCCTACACCCTCTGTTCTGTTCAGACTACCTGTGTGATTCCAGGTAAACTGACCCCATCTGAATCCTGGGGTAACCCTGACAGAGACTATAGTTCAAAATAAAGCCACCTACTTCCTTGGGGACTGGTTAAAATTCACTAGGGTGAATGAAACAAAGTATTACTTGGAGGATTTTAGAAAAGTTCCTAACCATATTTTTCCCCAGAAATAGCTTATTTCCACTTCCTGTAAATGAGGAAATCTTAGCCCCAGTTTCTCCTGGCAGTCTCTTTATATCATGAAGCAATCATCCATAGAATAAAGTAACATTCAAGTGGTGATTTGGAAAGAAGAACAGAGACTTCTAGAATATTTTTTAGTGGCTGGATTCACTGATCCTGATGTCTGTCTTAACTTGGTATTCACAATTTTATGTATTCACACTTTTACAAACACACTTTTATTTAAGCCAGTACTAGGTAAAGCTTCTGTTTTCTTGCTGACAAATGTTTTGTACTGATATGCTGACAGTTTGGTTAAACTGAGAAGTGCAGACATAGAAATACGATCAGCTATAATTACCTGTTGGTTTCATAGGCCATCTGAGATCTTAATGCCTTTAGAAATTATGGTACTTTGGATATACTGATTGCTGAATCTGGACCCACAAAAGCAAACACACTGCCAACCTTCATCCCATTGACTTCTCCTGATGGTCACACAGGTTCAGGAGCCAAAGGGTCCCTGTGCATCTGCCAACCCACATCTCAGAAAACTGCTCAGTCATAAAGCCAACAGGAAGCTGGCCACCCTGCTTAGACTTCCATGCTATTGCACTTAGCTGCTGGGTGAACTAGGATCTTGGCTCAGCTGGAACAGTGTTGTCCTCTTGCTGCAAGTGACCTTTCATTTTAAATTCATTCTAAGTTCTCTCATGCTGCTATAGCCACAGGGAAATAATCTAAAAGTGTTAACATAGATGCTTCCAGATGGCCTAAAGGCCAAGCTTTCTAAACCTCATGACATTAATTCCCCTGCATTTTACTTGTCAAGTGAATCACAGGCCAATCCAAATTCAAGGGGAGTAGAAATAAGCTTGGATTTGATTTATTTTTCCTTGAAAATTAAACTGTAATTATAGAGTAGGGGCTCTGACAAATGAAATGAGAGTCACTCAGTCATGTCTGACTCTTTGTATCCCCATGGACTGTACAGTCTGTGGAATTCTCTAGGCCAGAATACTAGAGTGGGTAGCCATTCCCCCTCCAGGGGATTTTCCAACTCAGGGATTGAATCTAGATCTCTCACATACAGGTGAGACTTTTTACCATCTGAGCAGGGCTCTGATAATGAATACTTGAATAAAAGGAATCCCTTTTTGAGTTATAACATACCTGGTAGACAAGTTTAGAGATGTTATTTTAGAACAACAGTTTATATATAATCCTCTGAATATATTTTTTCTATTATTTTTAAATTACCTTTCAGAAGTCTCTTGATCTAAAGAAGGGAGAGGGACATCAGGGACAAACAGATGAAGTTAACCCTCAGATCCCATATGAACTCCTGCTTCCTATTTCCACCAACTTTATCTGTCTCACATGGTAAGCATCTGGACAATATTTCATTTGGAAAACAGAATCCTGTTGTTAAAATTATTTTAAAGAACTTTTTGTATTTTATATTAGCTTATGTAATTAATCACATTTTAGCATTTTGGGATTCTATGTTTTAGGAAAAAAACAGTAAACTGGATGTTCAAATCTCTTATATTCAAGTTAAGTTCACAGTTCCAGGGATGACAGTTCATACAAAGATATGAGGCCACCTAAATCTACATAGAAAAATTTAGGATTAAGAAATTATTTATAACAGAATCAGATTGTATGCTTGTTGCATATAACAATTTGACATTGTTCTTGAGCTTCAATAAGAATTCAGCTGACTCTTGAACAACACAAACTCCACAGGTCCACATGTATGCAAGTGTTTTTTTCACTACATGCTTGCTACAGTACTCTTTGCAATACTGTAGTTGATTGAGTTCTGGGTTGCAGAACTGGGGACACAGAAGACTGGCTGTGAACTTTTAGTTGGATTTCAATTGTAGGTTGATGGTGGTTGGCGCCCTCCACAAGTTGTTAAAGTGTCAAATGCATATAGCACATCTTTCAGGAAATTCTATGGTCTTATACATTCTCCCCAAAAGGTTAAAACAATGTAAAACTTGTTTTATAAAGAGAAGAATTCATGTGTTATTAAGAAAGTGATTTTTGTTTAACTTCAATTTTAAAGCAAGGCAAAGGGAAGGAAAAATAGACATATTTAGAAGTTTCGTATAAGACAAGACTGGAGGAATTATAATCGTTCACAAGATTCATCCTCTTACTTTTTAAGCATTGGGATAATGTACCTCTCTGTTCCATAAAATAAATTTCCACTGAAGGTAAAAATAAATAAATAACTTCTGCCTTTATTATGATCCATCATAGCATACCCTGCACAATCTGAGTAGACAGATGAGGTGAGATTTCTACTTTTTTCTTTTTATCACAGTAAGTCAACTTTAAGATCGCCGACATTCTTAGACAAAGATTTAATAATTTTCAGGGCTGTTACTTTTAATCATTCATTGTGCTTATAACAGAAGGATAGAACTTATTTCAAAAATAGTAATTTTGTCATTTGGACTGAAGAAAGAAATTCACAATTTTAACTGATCACTGTGACAGTTTTTGTGGTCAGAAATAGGACAGAGGCAAAAAGAGAAAGTGCAGTTCCAATTTATCTTCCTTAGTAATGTGGAACAACAGAGAGAGAGAATCTGTGCTTGTAATGTTCGACTTTACCCAGGAGTTTAAACTTTACGTTGGTAGATAATCCAACAATATTTTTCTAAACTTTAAAGAAGATGTATCACCCTATCTAATCATTTTAGTATTTTCTTATTTATTTTTTCAATAAATATTTCTTAGGTACATGTATTATTTTTTAAAATATTGTGCTAGTCAATGTTGTCCTAAGAGTGAAAAAGATGATATTAGCTACCAAAATAAAGTACCAAAATAATATGAACAAACAGAAATTAAAGATAAAATTCAAGAATGAGTTTTAGACAAGACATGAAAGCATGCATGCTAAGTCACTTCAGTCATATCAGACTCTTTGAGAACCTATGGACTGTAGCCTGCCAGGCTCCTCTGTCCATGGGATTCTCTGGGCAAGAACTGGAACGTGTTGCCATGCTCTCCTCCAGGGGATTGTCCTAACTCAGGTATTGAAACCCTGTCTTTGCAGCTCCTGTATTGCATGCAGATTCTTTACCGCTGAGCTAACAAGGAAGCCTTTAGCCAAGACAAATTTATCTAAATATGTGGTAATAATTTCTGACAAATTTCATATATATAGTCTGGAAAAATTAACAGATATTTCTACCCTATCCAATTAAAAATTGAGTACTTTTAGAGTAATAATTATATAAAAACAAATTCATAAGACATAAAGAAGAATCCAAAGTAGTATTTTATTAGACCACTTAAAATGTAATATTTCATAACTAATTGTTAATGATAAGGGTATAATACATAGTATTATACTTTGGAAACTTCAGTTATAACTTAGTGAATTCCCCTAATGCCATTAAGTGTTGAAGGATGTTTTAATTCTAGAAAAATTTATGGACTCACAATTTTTGTCTCATAAAATTTGCTACCTTCGTGGTTAGTCGCTTCCACGTGGTTAGTCTGGTTACTCTTTTCTGACTCTCTGTGACTCCATGAAGAGCAGCCCGCCAGGCTTCTCTGTCCGTGGGGATTCTCCAGGCAAGACAACTGGAGTGGGTTGGCACTGGAGTGGGTTGCCAGTGGGACATGGCAAACCATGTCCTCCTCCAGGGGATCTTGCCAACCCAGGGATCGAGCGTAGGTCCTCCACATTGCAGATGGATTCTTTGCCATCTGAGGTATCAGGGAAGCCAAGAATACTGGAGTGTGTAACCTACCCCTTCTCCAGGGGCTTTTCCTGACTCAGGAATCAAACTAGAGTCTCCTGCATTGCAGGTGAATTCTTCACCAGTTGAGCTACCAGGGAAGCTACCTTCAAGTATGTATATTAAACCAACACTTATTAGCTTTATATAAACTATGTAATGATGTAAAATATACCAGAAACTTACATAAATTATACCAGATCTTATCTAAATATGCATTCATCTTTCATGCTGTAGTCAGTCAGTAGGAATATGAAAGAGTGTGGATGGTATGATTATCTAACATCCCATTTTAAAAATAGGCAAAAAGTTAAAACTTCTCCCCTTCTCTTAAGTTTCAAAAATGTGCCTTTTAAGTAATGACATTTTCCCAAAGAAACAATAATAAAATTTATATTGATTAATTCCTCAAAGTTCTTAAGGATGGAAACATGAAGAAAGCAGTCCTGTGCATGATTTATTGGACAGTCATTTATTTGTTATTTGTTTTTGTTATTCACTTGTTGTTTTCACTTTTATAGATGAAAAATTGAATTTTTAAAGATTAAGATCCTGATATAGAACTGCATCTTTCCTCTGAAGTCATGGTTTTTGATCTGATAGTACATGGTTTTTCAGTGCCCCACACACTGGTTGCCAGGTTATAGATGCTCATGAAGAGCATTTAGCACATGTTCCTACCAAGTACACTAACGTAAATAACAGAATAAAGACAGGGCCTCCAATGGTCAAGCCCAGTGTACCTTCACCATAAGTTACTTTCCTCAATAGTATACCCAATTTCAGGTTCTATCTACATTATTTTATCAATTTGGCAAATTTAAAGTATAAAATAAACTTTGGCAAACCTTAATCTATTTCATGAAGTAGTCTCTAAATACCTCTCGAGTGATTAAAAGAAGGTTCACATGGAGCTCAGCATAGTAAAATCATTAGGCAGATTCTCATAGGATCTATTTCAGGATGAGTGACTCATGTAGCATCTAATCTTCATCATATTTGTTGATAATTAAGGAGGAGGGTGGAGAGAGAAGGTAGACTAGAAAGGAAATTGTCCTCCTTGTATAAAACATTACAAAGGTTTAAGCCACCAAGATTTTCTCACTGGATCCTTGAACACGTGACTATCACTTTATTTTCCATTGAAAAGACTCAAAATACTCTCAAAGATTTATGTAGCTTTTTTGTAAAATATTTATATATATCTTGTATGTTGGAATAACATATGATGAATTATAAGTTAAACAATATCAGATGTGTAAAAGAGCTTCTACAGAAGGAAAGTTGAATGCATGTTCACATACATTTATTTATTGTAATGGTTTACAAATATTTAGTGGAAGATCGAATTTATTTTTAAAATTGAATCTCATATATTAAGGAACATAACTTCCTCCTAACTTGATATTAATGCTGAGAGGTTTCTAAACAGTGACGTTCTGTTTATAAAAATATATTATCTATTGTAGAATAATTTGTGTAGAAAATATTCCTATGAAATAAAATTCACCATTATTGATACCCTCAAAGGACACCTTTGTTGATTAATCTACGAAACACAAGTAAGCTATTTGTATGAGCATAACAACCCAGAATTCTGTCTGATAGACAATATCTATTCATTATAGTAGTTTCTGTTTAATTTCCTTATCCTATATTTTATTGAAAGATACACTTTCAAGTAATATGTAGATGTTCATTAACTTCTGTATGAGCTATATGTATAAATAAAATGGTGATTATGATGCAAATTCTACAGAAAAGCAATGTCCACAAAGCATTATATGCCATTGACAAACCATGTGTGTGTACATGCATGCTTAGTTGCGTCCGACTCTTTGTGACTCTATGGACTATGCCTGCTGGGCTCCTCTGTCAGTGGGATTCTCCAGGCAAAAATATCGGAGTGGTTTGCCATGCCCTCCTCCAGGGGATCGTCCCAACCCAGGTATCAAATCTGCATCTCCTGTGTCTCTGGCATTACAGGTGGATTCTTTGCCCACTGAGCCACCTGGGAAGCACATACTACCTATAGATAGTTGTTATTAATCTTTTTATACCCTGAAGTTGATTAAGAATCTGAAGAAAGACATATAACCACCACCCACTCCTTCTCCCTCAGAAAAAAACAAAACAAAAAACAAAACAAAACAAAAGAAACTTGTATACACCAAATCTTTCATTCCATGTAAGAAAATCCATAGACACTGTAGAATTTAATTTGGCTTTTATGAATACAATTTATAGTGAAAGTCGTTCAGTCATGTCCAGCTCTTTGGGACTCCATAGATTCTACAGTCCATGGAATTCTCCAGGCCAGAATACTGGAGTGTGTAGTCTTTACCTGCTCCAGTGGATCTCCAACCCAGGGAATGAACCCAGGTGTCCCACATTGCAGGCGGATTCTTTACCAGCTGAGCCACAAGAGAAGCACAAGAATACTGGAGTACGTAGCCTATCCCTTCTCTAGGACATCTTCCCGACCCAGGAATCGAACCAGTGTCTCCTGCATTGCAAGCGGATTCAACTGGTAAAGAATCCACCTGCAATGTGGGAGACCTGGGTTCAATCCCTGAGTTGGGAGGATCCCTTGGAGAAGGGAATAGCTACCCACTCCAGTATTCTGGCCTGGAGAATTCCATGGACTTTGGTCACAAACAGTCGGACACAACTGAGTGATTTTTCACTTTCACATACAATTTATGATTGTTTATATATTAAAAACAATATCCATAATAATGTAACTGATTATTCAATAAGCATTGATCAGAAACTGAGCTCTTTGGGGGAAAAGAGAAATTATATCTTAATTCTAAACCTTAAATCAAATAAAGTCCCGTGATAGAGTAAAAGTCATATTCAAAAAATAGAATACATGTTACATTTACATTAGGATCTCTAGCTGTTTAAAGATTATTTTTCCACATTTTAAAAATTTACATGTCCAGAATTAACAAAGCAAACTCAGAATTAAACAGAACCAGAGCTTACAGAACTTTAGAGTATTTGAAGTAAACTGAATTAAGCAGAACCAGAATTCAGTAGGAGGCTCCGGGCTTGCAGAACCTTGAGGAGTCCATCATGCATCCTTCCCCATCAGGCTCAGTGCTGATCACTACTGCTGTGCTGGACTGGCCTCACCTGTCCTCCCAATCTGGATTCTCTAACCCCTCCTGCAGCATGGGGACTGCTGACACTGCCCTGTTTTGTGTGATATCTCTCATTGGAGTGGGGACAAAGATGAATCCTCTTCATCAAGGAGCAGGTGCAACCCACTGGCATAACCTGGATCTTGTGAAAGTGACAGATTCTAGGACTTAGGCAGTGGATTGTTAAAGAATCTGCATTTGACAAGGTTTCTCAGTGATCTACAACTGTAACAAATATCTCCAAAACACAGCTGCTAACTCAGTAAAGTTTTATGATCTCATACCATCTGAGGGTCAAGGAGAAGCCTCGCCGGATGGCTCCAGCTCAGTCCTTCCTAAGGTTGCAGGCAGATTTAGACAAGGCTCGCCTGGGGCACAAGGGCCTGCTCCTCTGCCTGGCATTAGTATTGACATGGCCCAAGGCCATGGGGCCTTCCTTAACATGGGGCCTCTTCACCATTTGGGACAACTCAACTGTCCTTACAACATGCAGCTGGGCCCCACAGCAGGTGGTCCAAGAGAGTCAGGAGAAAGTCCCAGAACCTCCAAAGTCATATATGTCATTATACATGTTGACCCCACTCAGATTGTGAGGGGTCACTGGGGCTGTGACTGCCAATGGGCAGGATCACTGGGGCCTACATGAAGCTGCAGACAAGACCATTACAGTTGAGGAAGCACTAGATTCTCCCCAAACCCACTTCCCTGATGCATGAGGCCTGGGAAGGTTTTTGAGATTTGTTGGTGTTAGTGGCACTGGGCCTCCTTCAGGCTAATGAGCTGTTCACACTGGCCAGTCCTGGAAAGGCCTACTTGTCCAGTGCTGCAGACACCGGTTGGAGGGACAACCCACAACTCACAGACCCACCAACATGCAGGGATATTTGGACAGCGAGGTGGCCAGTGAGCACCACTGTCTCCCTAAGGATTTGAGGTGACTGGCTCTCCCACCAGAATCTCCATTCCCCCACATCCCATCAGCACTTGGTTCTGTCCACTTTCTATTCTTCACCTATTTACTTTGGTTTGATCCCAGGTCAGGAAGATCCCCTGAAGAAGGAAATGGCAGCCCACTTCAGTATTCTTGCCTGGGAAATTCCATGGACAGAGGAATATGGTGGGTTGCAGTCCATGGGGTCTTATGAGTCAGACATGACTTGGTGACTAAAAAACAGCAAAATCATTTAGTGGATGTGGAATATATCTTATAGTTTTCATATGAATTTCCAAATTTCCAAATGAGGCTTACTGTTTATTTAAATTTCCTTTGTGTGAAATATTTGTTTTTCTACTACAGTGTTTCTTTCTGACTGTTGATATCCTTTATATATCATGTGATATATAAAGTTACGTGTGAGTTACATGTGAGTGCTATAAATAAAAAGAAAAATTCTAATGCCGGGTGAAATCACCAGATAATAGGAGAGATGCAAGAGGCTGGTTAACTCTCCTCCCCATGAGCATTAAAGCCCTGAATAAAGATTACTTGTCTCACTCAATAACTATACTCTTGAGGAGCACATTTTTCTTTATGAAAACTTAATATTGGAATGATATGTCACTTCTGTTATATAGCCAATAACATTCCCTTGGAAGACATTGCTTCTTTGTAGAGAAGGATTTAAAAGATCCTCTAAGTTATGAAAATTTAAAGCAAATTGTCAATCCTTCCTGTTGTTGTTCAGTCACTCGGTCATGTCTGACTCTTTGTGACCCCACAGATTGCAGCAGTCAGGCTTCCCTATCCTTCTCCACCCCCCAGAGCTTGCTAACTCCTAACCAGTGTGAATTTGTGTGTATGTATAGGTATGAACATTGAGTGCGTGATTGTTGCTTAGCGACGTTGCTTTTCCCCTTCATGTGCAACAGGGAGATCCCTTCTTG
Source organism: Dama dama (assembly GCF_033118175.1). Lineage (NCBI taxonomy): Eukaryota > Metazoa > Chordata > Mammalia > Artiodactyla > Cervidae > Dama > Dama dama. Next base: position 4,850,561 of record NC_083708.1, on the reverse strand, counting down.
GGCTATGCTGAGGTGGTCTCATGTAGGGGGAGCAGATCAGGCTCCATGGGGACTTATTCCAGCACCTCAGAAGGCAGGGCTGTGTTCTTCTGCAGCATGGCCCACCTAGCACTGTGCTAAGCATTAGGGGAAAATGTCTGAGCATGTGAGTATGATCTAAAAGAGATGCATCCTCAGTGCTCAGGGAGATACTGGTGGAGTGATGAGAAGAAAAGAGCTAATAAATAGAAGTATTGTGGTAACAGTGAACACATTTCCTGCCATCAGAACTTGCAAGACCGGCTCTAACTACACTTGGCAGAAACCCAAGCCTCGGTGTTAGTGGACTGGTCACACTTCCTGCTTTACTCTTTCTTGCTGAATTTTTTACAGCAGGACCAAGTTTCTTTGAACTTGGTTCAAAGTCCCTAGTATTCCTGCCCAAGTAGGTGGTTGGGAGAGAGTCTTGAGAAATAAGGGCACTTTTGTCACTGAAGGCAGGTGGGTGGTAGTAGAGAGGAAGAAGTTTCTTCAGGTGGGATTGATGAGAAGAAAGAACACATTAATAGAAACACACTGGTGAGAAAGCTTGTGTGATGAAGGGTCCAGTCTAGGTCTCTCTGAGCTAAACTGATAATATATGCTTATTGATGGGTATCCCTACCAAGAGGAAATAGAAAACTTCAAAGAAAGAGAAGCACGTCTCAGTTTTCTGGGCCTAATATCAGCCATCCCAGCACATTAAAGATGGCAGACAGAAGCGACAACACCTTAATGCCTATTCCACATTTTATATTTATTTTCCTGCCTTTATGGGTTAGTGGGTGTTGGGTAATATGTGTACAGAAAGTAATGGAGAATGTGGGAGAAAATGTTTCCTGTTCTTTTCTCTATAATTTTAGGGGCCACACTGTAAGGGAGTTTGAGGTCTAAGTCACACTGTGATGTCTAGACTATATGAGAAGAAATAGGAGGCAGTAAGACACAGCTTATCCAATGCTTCCTGGGGCTGAGCATATGTTAATGGTTTGATTTCCCCTAGAGTGACTGAAAAGGTCAGGGTAGTCTCTACTTACTGGGAAAGAAGACTATTTCTTTTTCTTTCTTTCTTTTTTTTTTTTAAGTTGTTACTCTGTTAAGAAACTCTATTGTTGCAGATTTTCTTCACAGTAATATTTTACTTTGTACTGTATTTTTTTCTTATGCTAATGTAGAAACTGATCTAGTATACCATTTGTGTCTTGCTACTTGTAGCATGAGAAGAGTTTTGAAAAATGGAGAATTGTGAAAAGGTACAGAATTTCTCTGGTCTGAAAAATTTATACCAAATTCAGACAAAATTGAAAACTTTCCACAAATATGATAAATTCAAAGCATGAGAAGTTGAAAAACTGAGAGTTTACAGGCTTAGAAAACTTGAGTGGAAAAACAAACATATTTAGAACATTTACTCATGTGGGGCTGGGTTCTCAAGACTGTAAAAATAAAGGGAAAACTTAGCAACCAGCAACATTTTACAATTTATATGTATTTCGTTGTTAGTGAAAGGACCATTTAAATGTGTGAAAAGCACTTTTGCCAAAATAATAAACTGGTAACAAGGTCATTTTTACATAAACAACATCCCTGACATTAATAAAACAAGTAGAATAAAGTCAATTAAATTACAAAATGACATTGAAAAAAAATTAATGTTATGCACAATATTTGGCATGAAATAAAATACTCAAAAATGGATCAGTCTATCAAATTAACATATCTGTGTAAATGGGCACATATAACCAATTTGCACCCAGGCAAATATTACTCATGATATTCACAGTCAATCTTCCCTGACCCAACTCAAAATCAAGTAGCCATTGGTCTTTTCATCACTTAGCATTAGCTTTTTTTTTTTTTCTCTCTTTTAGAACTTCATGTAATTGGACTCTTATACTCTTTTGTGTCTGGCTCCTTTCAGTCAACACATTTTTGAGATATTTCCACAACATTTTGCATATCAGGAGTTAATGATTATTTAAAAAATAAAATCAATTTTTAAAAGTATGATAAAAACAATAGATTTAGTTACAATGATAAAAATGTATTTCTTTATGTCAGAATGAGTTAATATAAATTAAAAGGCACATAAAAATAGATAAATGTTTTCTATAGATTAAACAAACTATTATAATTTCTGGTATATATAAATTCCTAGGTTATATTTAGCATTAATTAATACAATGGATAAAGGGAATTTATAGAAAATAATAAATATGAACTACTAATATATAAAATACCCAAGATCTTAATATTAAAAGGTGTAAAAATGAAAGTAAAGGGATATTTAATTTTTACTGTAACATAATTAGTGGAAAGAAATAGAGGAAAACAGTAGAATGGGAAAGACTAGAGATCTCTTCAAGGAAACTGGAGATATCAAAGGGACATTTCATACAAGGATGGGCACAATAAAGAACAGGAATGATAAGGACCTAACAGAGGCAGAAGAGATTAAGGAGAGATGGCAAGAATACACAGGAAAACTATAGAAAAAAAACACAATGGTGTGGTCACTAACCTAGAGCCAGACACCCTGGAGTGTGAAGTCAAGTGGGCCTTAGAAAGCATCACTGTGAACAAAGTTAGTGGAGGCAATGGAATTCCAGCTGAGCTATTTCATATCCTAAAAGATGATGCCGTTTAAATGCTGTTCTCAATATGTCAGCAAAATAGAATACTCATCAATGGCCACAGGACTGGAAAAAGTCAGTTTTCATCCCAATCCCAAAAAAGGGCAGTGCTAAAGAGTGTTAAAGTTATTGGACAATTGTATTCATTTCTCATGCTAGTAAAATTATACTCCAAGCCCTTCATGCTAGGCTTCAGCAGTACTTGAATCGAGAGTTTTCAGATGTATAAGCTGGCTTTAAAAATGACAGAGAAATCAGAAATCAAATTGTCAATATTTGTTGGATCAAAGAGAAAGCAAAGGAATTCCAGAAAAAAGTTTACTTTTGCTTCATTGACTGCACTAAAGCTTTGACTGTGTGGATCACAACAAACTGTGAAAAGTTCTTAAAGAGATGGAAACATCAGACCATCTTACCTGTCTCCTAAGGAAACTGCATGTGGGTCAAGAAACAACAGTTAGAGTGTTACATGGAACAACTCATTTGTTCAAAATTGGGAAAGGACTAGGACAAGGCAGTATATTGTCACCCGCTTATTTAACTTCTATGCAGAGTACATCATGTGAAATGCCTGGCTGGATAAGTTACAAGCTATAATCAAGACTGCAGAAAGAAATATCAACAAACTCAGATATTCAGATGATAACACTCTAATAGCAGAAAGGGAAGACAAACTGAAGAGCCTTTTAATGAGGGTGAAAGAGGAGAGCAAAAAAGCTGCTGTAACACTCAACATTTAGAAAATGAAGATCATGCCATTTGGTTCCATCACTTCATGCAAACAGATGTGGGGAAAGTGGGAACAGTGGTAAATTTTCTCTTCTTCAATTCCAAATCACTGTGGATGTTGACTGCTACCATGAAATTAGAAGGCACTTATTTCTTGAAAAGAAAGCTAGACAGTGTATTAAAAAGCAAACACATCACTTTGCTGACAAATATCCATATAGTCAAAGCTATGGTCTTTACAGTAGTCATGTATGGATGTGAATATTGGATGGATGTGTCTGAGTGCTGTAAGAATTGATGCATTTGAATTCTTGTGCTGGAGAAGACTCTTGAGTGCCCCTTGGACAGCAAGGAGATCAAACCAACCAGTCTTAAAGGAAATCAACCCTGAATACTCATTGGAGGCTGAAGCTCCAGTACTTTGGCCAACTGATGTGAAGAACTGATTCATTGGAAAAGACTCTGATGCTGGGAAAGATTGAAGGCAAAAGGAGAAGAGGGTAACAGAGGATGAGCTGGTTGAATAGCATCACCAACTCAATGGACGTGAACATGGGCAAGCTCAAGGCGATAGTGAGACCTGGTGTGCTGCAGTTTATGACCTCACAAAGAGTCAGACACGACTTAGTGACTGAACAACAATTGCTGTTATTGATAGGGAGACCTGGCGTGCTGCAGTTTATGACCTCACAAAGAGTCAGACACGATTTAGTGACCGAACAACAACAATTGCTGTCAAATAAGAAAATATTATCATAATAAATATTCTCAGGATGCAGTGACATAGACATCTTCATGTACCATTTGTAGCAATCTCCATAATTTAAATTTGTAAATGAAAGATTCCCAAAATAGAAGTTTCCAAGTGCAGATAGTTTCATGGAAGAATTCTTCCAATTATTAAATAAAGAGTTCTATACAATCTTTCCCAAAAAAATATAAAAGGAGGCAATATTCCCAGTTCATTTTATGAAGACAGTATTAGCTGATAGCAAAATGAGACAAGTATAAACAAACAACAGTAGAGATCCTCATTCCTCATGAATATAAATGAAAAATCTTTGACAGAATCAGCAAGTGAAATTTAGCAATACATAGTACAATTATGTACAATGACCAAGTGTACTCCAAGGGATGAAATGGTGCATAATTATTTTTAAAAAATAGTAAATGCAATGTTCCCTTCATGGATCATAGCCTTGTCATGCTTAAGGTGCTTGCGTAACTCAGTGAAGCTATCAAACATGCTGTGCAGGGCCACCCAAGACTGATAGGTCATAGTGAAGAGTTCTGAAAAATGTTGCCCATGGAGAAGGAAATGGCAATTCACTCCAGTTTTATTGCCTGGTAAACCCCATGGACAGTATGAAAAGGAAAAAAAAAAAAAATGACACCAGAAGATGAGGCCCTCCAGGGCAGTAGGTGTCCAATATACTAAATGGGAAGAGCAGAGGGCAATTATTAATAGCTGAAGAAATAATGAAGTGACTGGGCCAAAGTGTAAAGGACACTCAGCTGTGCATGTGATAGTGAAAGTAAAGTTTGATGCCATAAAGAACAATATTGCATAGGAACCTGGAATTTTAGGTCATGAGTCAAGGTAAATTGGATGTGGTCAAATTGGAGATGGCAAGAGTGAACACTGATATCTTAGGAATCAGTGAACTAAAATGGGAGAATGGGCAAATTTAACTCAGATGAGCATTATATTGACTATTGTGGGCAAGTATTTCTTAGAAGAAATAGAGTAGCCTTCATGGCCAGAAAAATAATCTGAAATACAGATTTAGGTGCAGTCTCGAAAAATGACAGAATGATCTCAGTTCACTTCCAATGCAAACCAGTCAACATCACAGTAATCCAAGTCTATGCCCCAACCACTGATACCAAAGGAACTTAAGTGATCAGCAGTTCTATATAGACCTACAACACCTTCTAGAACTATCACCAAAAAAAAAAAAAAAAAAAAAAGTTGTCCTTTTCATTGTAGAGGATTGGAATGCAAAAGTAGAAAGCCAAGATATACCTGGAATAACAGGCAAGTTTGGCCTTGAATAGAAAATGAAGCAGGGCAAAGGCTAACAGAGTTTTGTCAAAAGAGCATGCTGGTAAGAGCAAACACCTTTTTTCAACAACCCGAGATGACTCTACACATGGACATTACCCAATGGTCAATAGAAAATCAGACTGATTATGTTCTTTGAAGTCAAAGGTGGAGAAGTTCTATACAGTAAATAAAAACAAGACCTGGAGCTGAATGTGGCTCAGATCATGAGCTCCCTTTTTGCAAAATTCAGGCTTAAATTGAAGAAATTAGGAAAAACCAGCCAGTCATTCAGATATGACCTAAATCATATCCCTTATGATTATTCAGTGGAGGTGACAAATTCAATGGATTAGATCTGGTAGACATAATTCATGAAGAACTATGGATGATGGTTTGTAACATTGTACAGGAGGCAGAGATGAAAATCATCACAAAGAAAAATAAATGTAAGAAAGCAAAGTGATTGTCTGAAGAGGGTTTAGAAATAGCTGAGGAAAGAAGAGAAGTGAAAGGCAAGGGATGAAGGGAAAGATATACCAAAATGAGTGCAGAGTTCCAGAGAATAGCAAAGAGAGGTACGGTCTTAAATGAACAGTGAATGCAAAGAAATGGAGAAAAACAATAGAATGTAAAAAACTAGAGACTTTTTCAAGAAAACTGAAGATATCAATGAATATTTCATGCACGGATGGGCATGATAAAGGACAGAAACTGTAAGGACCTAACAGAAGCAGAAGAGGTTAAAAAGAGGTAGCAAGACTGCACAGAATAAGTATACAAAACATCTAAATGACCCAAATAACCAGCAAGACTGCACAGAATAAGTATACAAAACATCTAAATGACCCAAATAACCATGATGGTGTGGTCACTCGCGTAGAGCTAGATATCCTGGAGTGTGAGGTCAAGTGGACCTGAGGAAGTATTATTATCAACAAAGCTAGTGGAAATGATGGGGTTCCAGCTGAGCTATTTAAAATCCTAAAAGATGATAATGTTTAAGTGCTCTACTCAGTATGCTAGCAAATTAGGAAAACTCATCAGTGACCATAGGACTGGACAAGGTAAGTTTTCGTTTCAATCCGAAAGAAGGGCAATGCCGAAGAATGTTCAAGCTACAATATAACTGAGCTTATTTTACATATTAGTAAGGTTATGGTTCATTTTTTTCACGTTAGGCTTCAGCAGTATTTAAACCTAGAATTTCCAGATGTACAAGCTGAATTTAGGAAACGCAGAGGAAAAAGTTTTTTTGTTTGTTTGTTTTGTTTTGTTTTCAGTTTAAGCTGTATTTTGTTATTCTGAGTCAGCAATGTAAAAATATCAGTTCATGTAAAGATCTCTGAAGAATTTTGTTAAAAAACACTACAGGTGGTTAAAATGAGAACCAACTTGGAGAAATGTAATTTATTGTGATTTTTTTAACTCATTCTAAACAGGTATTTATTTTATATCTGATTTTATATTAAGAATTCTGTGAACTTTTCCTTTAAGATGATTTCCAAAATTATATAAGCTTCAAGCCCCCCAAAGTCAGGGTGCATATCTGCATGCATCCAGCCATCATCACATGGTGTGGGGTTGAGTTCTTTGCAGAGTATCCAGAGCCTGGCAGGGGTCACCTCTGAGGGGATTTTCTTGATGTGGGCAGCTTGTTTCTACCATCTGGCTACTTGAGGTGTCTTTCTCACCTCCTGTTGTTCTCCCTTCTTTCAAGGTCTTATTTCTTTTGAGATGACCCTTCCTTGAGTTCTTGTCTCATTCCTAGAACCACATGTGAGCTGCACCATCAGTGGAAGCGCAGCTGGTTCCAAACCCAGCCCCATCTACCTCTGCTGTGGTTCCATCTGGTTCCTGGTTCCATCTACCTCTGCTCTCCTCAGCACACATCCAGCCCTCACTGGACCTTTCAGCTGTGCACAGCTGCTTTATCCACAATGAGGACACAAAGCTGTGAGTGGTCCCTTTGAGCAGCAGTGCCCACAAATTTTGGCACCAGGGACCAGTTTCATGAAACATATTTTTTTCCTCAGGGGCAGCAGTGGAGAGGCTGGTTTGGGGATGATTCCGACACATCACATTTATCGTGCACCTTATTTGTAATCTAACGCCACTGCTGATCTCACAGGAGGTACCGGTCTACAGATTGAAGGTTGGAGAACCCTGCTTTGGAGCACCCTCGCTCACTCTAATAGGAAAAGATTCTTTACTTTTTCCTGAGTGGAGATGGACTGCACTCTTTAAAGGAGTTCTTGCCACATTTTTTTTTTTTGGCAACTCTGTTCTTATAGAGCCTTGCCTTATAGGGTAACATGGCCTTGCTAATTTGTTTCCCCATCTCACTGTGGGCTGCATGATATGCTGTGTTTACAGATTATTACATGTTTACAGAATATTAGGTTAGGACTTGGGGTGACAAAATCCACACAAGAAAAACCCCCTTTAAAAAATTTATTGTGTTCTTTTAACAAGATATGTTCATGTTATTTTTATACACATTGCAATTTTAAAACTACTGACTCACAAATAGGGAAATACATCTTATGCTGGAAATCACTTTTAAAATTGCTATTATGAAAGATCACATTCTTTCAGCTTTTTATGTTAATTGTTATTCATAGGCCCTAGCAAATGCAATATATGGAACAAATAACAGGTTTTCTTTAATAAGGTTTCTCACAATCAGTTGTTTTTTCACATAACCTTTCAGATCAGAAGCATTTGAGTGTAGAACCTCAGTGTATCTTAGTGAGTGGTTTTCTCGTAATTGCTAGTGTTTTGTTTGTCTTGTTTTGATTTTGGATTGGTTGTCCAAGGAATCAACAAAGCAATAGGACTTGCCTACTATTTCATGCAGCACAAAGAGGGATAATTTGAACAGAACAAGTTGAAAAGTGATGGAGAAAAAAGAATAAGGTTATTTTCAGTTGACTGTTAAACTTTTCCATTCTGTCCCATTAGATGCTGATATTAGCTATTCAGGAGTTTGGTGTGCAGGGAAATTGCTAGATCATCTTTGAAATCCCATCTGAGACCACTTTCAATTTTTAAATAAAATATTCATGGGCCCTAACTTTTTGCAAAATGCAATTGAGCTATCTGAAAGGGACTCATATCCTACATATTTCACAAGGAAACATAAATCTTCTATAAATGTACTTATCATAAAGATAAAGAGGTTAGAGAAGAAAAAAAAGTCATTTATTTCAGAAACTTTAGATAATAAATCCATGTTATTTTATTTACTATGAAAGTATTGCATATTAAAAATTCACAGTTAATTTGATATAGCAAGTTAAATATGTTCAGCAAAGATGAATGATTTCTGAATACAACAATTAATGAAGATTTGGATTGCAATATTGTATTTCCCCAATTGAAGCAGTTTTCCCCAAAGTTATTAAATTCAACTTCTTCCACTAATTATTTGCTTTGAGACTTTCTTTAATTGAAGAATAAAAACATCCTTGATGAAATAGAATAGGATTGGGCCCCTTTCTTTTGCTCGTTTTATTAGATAAGATAATGTGTTTCAGGACACAGGGCAGTGACCATTAAAATGTTCAATAACACAGGAATGACAACAACAGTGATAGTATCAATGAAGATAATTGTTACAGTGTTTTCAGGTCAATCTTGAATTTATACTGAAAGCAAAATGATGAATTACCATCACAAAGCAGAAGAAATGTGATTCCTTTGACTAAAAGAAATGCTGTAATGAGCAAACAATCTTAATTCCACCTAATGTACATTAGTTTTAGTACTCTTCACTGAATGTGTTGTGAAATAGAATTGAAATGATATTACTGCTATTTCTAACTTGACATGGTTTGAGCTTTTAAAGTAGTTAAATGGACATTTCAATTGACTATCAATTGAAAGTTCCCCACTGAAGGCCATATTCTACTCTCTACTCCACAAACATCCAAAATAATATATCCAGAAACTGAAATATTGACTATTTCAACTTAAAGAAAACACTGAATAGATTTTGAGTCTACTCTTACATTTGGCTTCCAATTCTATTAATACCTTTGAATATATAATAAAATATGCATACTAATATAGTTTTATTTATCTTTTGAAGATTAAAGCAAATAATCAAAGGTTAGGAAATTGTTTCTTATTAGAACATTTTAAAGCATCTTTATACATCACCCCAAATATTAAGTCAGAAATTTAATGCTCTGGAACAATGTTTTTGACTGTTCAAGAAACATGATGCTTTGATAAGAACCAAGATTCCTCCAGGAGATGATTTGAAATCATAGACCTAATGATTTAATTTCTTTGTCACATCATGAAATATATACTTTGTAATTTAATTTCTCAACTCAGAAACTCATATAGTTATCTTTACTCCTCCCCAGAAGCACATAGCAATGGGAGAAGGTTTTATTCACCACACAGTTCTCCTCAGAGTCTGGAAAGGATACAAACTGAGTGACAAGGATTGGATGATAGGTAGTAGTCAATATTGTCTAACCCAGATCAAGAGTCAGGATTGCCTCTCAGTTGTTTCTTGTGAAATAATGTAACCAGGAAGGGCTAATTTTGAATCTACACTGGATCTGCTTCTGTGAATTTAACCCTTATCTTGCTGTTTTTGTATAGGCATGCATAATGGCCTGCCCCTGACCTAGTCCACCTGTGAAAAACTGTGACATTCTTGAATTATTTGTGGGGCAAATGACTCAGTGCCTGGCGACCCCTGTCTGTTTGGCCTAGAAACTCATCTTGAGGCTGGAATCACAAATGTGACATCTTTGTTGATGTGAGAGGAGATATTCCATTTCATACCACCCATGAAATGACTATAAGGAAATGAAACTAACACACCCCCTACCTGAGACTTGCCATTCTAGAATCTATTTACAGAAATTAAATGGCCTTTTTTACTTTGTTTCTGCACCTCCCCCCATCTATGATCCATAAAATAATCTAACATCCAGACCCCAACAAGATGGTTACTTTGGGGTGCTAGACTGCCATCTTCTCAGTCAGCCAGTTTCTGAATAAAGTCTTTTCCTTGTCCCAACTCTTCATCTTGGATTTATTGACCTATCTTGTGGCGAGCAGAGCAAGCTTGAACTCAATAAGAATACATTTATTCTAAGGTTTGGCATGGGAAACAATGAATTCTATTGATAGAACAGTAGCTTTTCTTTCATATTTCAACATTTCCCAAAGCATCTTTTCAGCCTATGATCCAAAACTCAAATCTGAAGCACTTAACTCATTTGCAGTGTGAATTTTCCCTGCTAAAAAGAGCCAAAAATGACCTTAGCCCTCATATATTTGATACACATATTCTTTGATGTCACTCATAGTTTTTAAATCAGTGGTTACATTGATGTAACTGGAACTGACCATACCTCTTGATTAAGTCACTTCCTATTGCATGCATCTCATCTGATTTTTCTCTAAGCAAGATAACTCCTTGATATTTCATGTGGTTTTATAAATTCCTTGTAATAGAGTCACTGATGCCAGTGGTGTTTTTTCAGAGTCTAGGAATAGGGGTGAACAACTTGAATTTCAATTAAAGCCAGTTTTCAGGTATTCATATTTTCATACATACTTCTTTCTTCCACCTACATTTGCAAAAATAATAATCTTTATAAGTTCATTTATTTAGGTGGAGGCAACTTCACAATATTTTGTATTTTTTTTTTTTTTTGAGGTAAAGAATAGTAACTATTCAGAAAGCCAATAGAGTGAGAAGATTGCAAACTAGTGTTTCCAAAAAATCATCTTATAGGGGTCTAGATGTCAGTTTCATTTACTGGACAGAGAAAGAGAGGCAGGCAGTGAGGAAGTAGAGTAAAAGGGAAATTTATCTTGTGAAATATATCCTTGCTTGTGGTCCACATAAGAGGGGAGAACTGTTAATTTGTTTTTTTTTTCTGCAGTCATCACAGATGGGCAGGTTTTACTGAGGCAGGGCATTAGGTATGATTATAGCAGTATATAGATATAGCAGATATAGACAGTATTCTTTTAGCAATTACAATAAGTAAAGCAATGAAAACCAAAGGTTAAAGTAAAAGGAACAGATCCAGCCTGAGGTCAGATTTGCCCCTTCACTGTCACAATTCCCCACTGTCATGTCTATTCCACCATCCTGTAGGATATGGGGCAACTACCGCTCTTGGCTATTTCCTGCTGTGAAGGAGAGATAAGGGGTGATCACAGAATGAAATTGATCAGCATTGCACAAGGAATCATCCTTAGAATTTTTAGTAAGTAGTACAATTCTGAACTATTCGGGTCTGATACTATGTTGCTCACTAGAACAGAATTAAACAAGTCGCCTAGGAATGCAAGGGATTTCTGTGTGTTAATTTTATATCCTGCAACTTTACTATATTCATTGATTAGCTCTAGTAATTTTCTGGTAGAGTCTTTAGGGTTTTCTATGTAGAGGATCATGTCATCTGCAAACAGTGAGAGTTTCACTTCTTCTTTTCCTATCTGGATTCCTTTTACTTCTTTTTCTGCTCTGATTGCTGTGGCCAGAACTTCCAACACTATGTTGAATAGTAGTGGTGAGAGTGGGCACCCTTGTCTTGTTCCTGATTTCAGGGGAAATGCCTTCAATTTTTCACCATTGAGGGTGATGCTTGCTGTGGGTTTGTCATATATAGCTTTTATTATGTTGAGGTATGTTCCTTCTATTCCTGCTTTTTGGAGAGTTTTAATCATAAATGAGTGTTGAATTTTGTCAAAGGCTTTCTCTGCATCTATTGAGATAATCATATGGTTTTTATCTTTCAATTTGTTAATGTGGTGTATTACATTGATTAATTTGCGGATATTAAAGAATCCTTGCATTCCTGGGATAAAGCCCACTTGGTCATGGTGTATGATTTTTTTAATATGTTGTTGGATTCTGTTTGCTAGAATTTTGTTAAGGATTTTTGCATCTATGTTCATCAGTGATATTGGCCTGTAGTTTTCTTTTTTGGTGGCATCTTTGTCTGGTTTTGGAATTAGGGTGATGGTGGCCTCATAGAATGAGTTTGGAAGCTTACCTTCTTCTGCAATTTTCTGGAAGAGTTTGAGTAAGATAGGTGTTAGCTCTTCTCTAAATTTTTGGTAGAATTCAGCTGTGAAGCCATCTGGTCCTGGGCTTTTGTTTGCTGGAAGATTTTTGATGACAGTTTCGATTTCCTTGCTTGTGATGGGTCTGTTAAGATCTTCTATTTCTTCCTGGTTCAGTTTTGGAAAGTTATACTTTTCTAAGAATTTGTCCATTTCATCCAAGTTGTCCATTTTATTGGCATAGAGCTGCTGGTAGTAGTCTCTTATGATCCTTTGTATTTCAATGTTGTCTGTTGTGATCTCTCCATTTTCATTTCTAATTTTGTTAATTTGGTTTTTCTCTCTTTGTTTCTTAATGAGTCTTGCTAATGGTTTGTCAATTTTGTTTATTTTTTCAAAAAACCAGCTTTTAGCTTTGTTGATTTTTGCTATGGTCTCTTTAGTTTCTTTTGCATTTATTTCTGCCCTGATTTTTAAGATTTCTTTCCTTCTGCTAACTCTGGGGTTCTTCATTTCTTCCTTCTCTAATTGCTTTAGGTGTAGAGTTAGGTTATTTAATTGGTTTTTTTCCTGTTTCTTGATGTAAGCCTGTAATGCTATGAACCTTCCCCTTAGCACTGCTTTTACAGTGTCCCATAGGTTTTGGGTTGTTGTGTTTTCATTTTCATTCATTTCTATACATATTTTGATTTCTTTTTTGATTTCTTCTATGATTTGTTGGTTATTCAGAAGCGTATTATTTAGCCTCCATATGTTTGAAGTTTTAACATTTTTTTCCCTGTAATTGAGATCTAATCTTACTGCACTGTGGTCAGAAAAGATAACTGGAATGATTTCAATTTTTTTGAATTTTCCAAGACCAGATTTATGGCCCAGGATGTGATCTATTCTGGAGAAGGTTCCGTGTGCACTTGAGAAAAAGGTGAAGTTGATTATTTTGGGGTGAAATGTTCTATAGATATCAATTAGGTCTAGCTGGTCCATTGTGTCATTTAAGGTTTGTGTTTCCTTGTTAATTTTCTGTTTAGTTGATCTATCCATAGTTGTGAGTGGGGTATTAAAGTCTCCCACTATTATTGTGTTACTATTAATTTCCTCTTTCATACTCGTTAGCGTTTGCCGTACATATTGCGGTGCTCCTATGTTGGGTGCATATATATTTATAATTGTTATATCTTCTTTTTTGATTGATCCTTTGATCATTATGTAGTGTCCTTCTTTGTCTCTTTTCACTTCCTTTATTTGAAAGTCTATGAAAAAAACAGACAGAGAAATTAAGGAAACAATACCATTCACCATTGCAACAAAAAGAATAAAATACTTAGGAGTATATCTACCTAAAGAAACAAAGGACCTATACATAGAAAACTATAAAACACTGATGAAAGAAATCAAAGAGGACACAAACAGATGGAGAAACATACCGTGTTCATGGATTGGAAGAATTAATATTGTCAAAATGGCTATTCTACCCAAAGCAGTCTATAGATTCAATGCAATCCCTATCAAGCTACCAACGGTATTTTTCACAGAACTAGACCAAAGAATTTCACAATTTGTATGGAAATACAAAAAACCTCGAATAGCCAAAGTAATCTTGAGAAAGAAGAATGGAACTGGAGGAATCAACCTGCCTGACTTCAGACTCTACTACAAAGCCACAGTCATCAAGACAGTATGGTACTGGCACAAAGACAGAAATATAGATCAATGGAACAAAATAGAAAGCCCAGAGATAAATCCATGAACCTATGGACACCTTATCTTTGACAAAGGAGGCAAGGATATACAATGGAAAAAAGACAACCTCTTTAACAAGTGGTGCTGGGAAAACTGGTCAACCACTTGTAAAAGAATGAAACTAGAACACTTTCTAACACCATACACAAAAATAAACTCAAAATGGATTAAAGATCTAAATGTAAGACCAGAAACTATAAAACTCCTAGAGGAGAACATAGGCAAAACACTCTCCGACATAAATCACAGCAAGATCCTCTATGACCCACCTCCCAGAATATTGGAAATACAAGCAAAACTAAACAAATGGGACCTAATGAAACTTAAAAGCTTTTGCACTACAAAGGAAACTATAAGTAAGGTGAAAAGACAGCCCTTAGATTGGGAGAAAATAATAGCAAATGAAGAAACAGACAAAGGATTAATCTCAAAAATATACAAGCAACTCCTGCAGCTCAATTCCAGAAAAATAAATGACCCAATCAAAAAATGGGCCAAAGAACTAAACAGATATTTCTCCAAAGAAGACATACAGATGGCTAACAAACACATGAAAAGATGCTCAACATCACTCATTATTAGAGAAATGCAAATCAAAACCACAATGAGGTACCATTACACGCCAGTCAGGATGGCTGCTATCCAAAAGTCTACAAGCAATAAATGCTGGAGAGGGTGTGGAGAAAAGGGAACCCTCTTACACTGTTGGTGGGAATGCAAACTAGTACAGCCGCTATGGAAAACAGTGTGGAGATTTCTTAAAAAACTGGAAATAGAACTGCCATACGACCCAGCAATCCCACTTCTGGGCATACACACTGAGGAAACCAGATCTGAAAGAGACAGGTGCACCCCAATGTTCATCGCAGCACTGTTTATAATAGCCAGGACATGGAAGCAACCTAGATGCCCATCAGCAGATGAATGGATAAGGAAGCTGTGGTACATATACACCATGGAATATTACTCAGCCATTAAAAAGAATTCATTTGAACCAGTCCTAATGAGATGGATGAAGCTGGAGCCCCTTATACAGAGTGAAGTAAGCCAGAAAGATAAAGAACATTATAGCATACTGACACATGTATATGAAATTTAGAAAGGTGATAACGATAACCCTATATGCAGAACAGAAAAAGAGACACAGAAATACAGAACAGACTTTTGAACTCTGTGGGAGAATGTGAGGGTGGGATATTTCAAAAGAACAGCATGTATACTATCTATGGTAAAACAGATCACCAGCCCAGGTGGGATGCACGAGACAAGTGCTCGGGCCTGGTGCACTGGGAAGACCCAGAGGAATCGGGTGGAGAGGGAGGTGGGAGGGGGGATCGGGATTGGGAATACATGTAAATCCATGGCTGATTCATATCAATGTATGACAAAACCCACTGGAAAAAAAAAATAATAATAATAATAAAAAAATTAAAAAAAAATAAATAAACAAGTCGCCTAGAAAGCAGTGACTTTTCCAACTCAAGACAGCAGAATAGAAGGACATGCCCTCACCTTCTCCTACAGGAAATCCAGAATTGCAACTCACTGATGAACAACCATCAACAGGAGTATATTGGATCCCATCAAAACACACACACACACACACACACACACACACACACACACATTAAGGGCAAAGGAGAAGCCCCAACAAGACAATAGGAGGAGTGAAATAGCATTAAGAATCAAACCCCATACCTGCCAGAGATGCTCAGTGGTATCAAACAAAGCATTATGCACACCAGGACCCAGAGATTCTACAGGAGACTGAGCCAGACATGTCTTTGAGTGTATGAGTGTCTCCCGTGGAGGCACAGGTCAGTGGCGGCCTGCCATGGGGACAGGGGCTCTGGCTGTAGCAGACGTGAGAAGTCAGCGTGCGGCACAAATCCTCTTGGAGGAGGTTGCCATTACACCCACCATGGAGCCACCAAGCAGACAACCCACAAACTGAAGAACAACTATATCAAGGAAATCCTTGCACTGTTGCAAATGTTCTAGGCCCCATGATAGATTCCCCATCTTGGAGACCTGGGAAAGGACTGAGAACCCCCAGGGAATTTGACTTTGAAGACCAGTGGGGTTTGGTTACAGAATTTCCACAGAATTGGGGAAACAGGATCTTGGAGGGCACAGCTGAAGCCTTGTGCATACCAGTGTCGAGAGAGTGTGTAATTTCCTTGGTTCTGCCTCACTGCAACAAAGATTTGAAACAGTGGACTGATGTTACAGCTTGGTTACAGCTCAGAGTTTTATTCGGCAAACAAAGGATAATACACCCTTGATGCTTGAGGACAGGCCAACCCCAAAGGAGAAGCCTCAATCCATCTTGGCTTCCTCTTTTTATACATTTTGTCTCCCCTCCCCAACTCCCAACTGCCTGAGACTGCCATATGCAAATTGGGCTAGCCAAGAAAGGGGTGTGTTTGTTCAATCTGAAGTTCTCACTCCAATCCATGGATTTTATTTTGCTCCATTTTTATAGGCTTTTCCCTTTCTTTGTCTTTTAGCCACCACCATTTTGGAGTCCTTTTTCCTGTCCTAACTACCTAACATCCTCCCATCAAGAGGTGGGAGGACCAACTCTTTGGGATAAGGACATCGAGGTCTCAGAGTCCTTAGAGTGGTGTCTATCTAAAGGTGAGTGATAGATATTTTCTGTGGTCAGGTCATGTTGTATGTATCCTTGTTGAACTAGAACTGCATTTTTGTAGCTTGTTGACCTGGGCAGAGACAAAATGGCTTAAACAATTGATGACACAAGGAGCAATCAAAAGAAGTATCAGTATGGTAATAACAGGGATTAGTAGGGGCATTAGCCTACTTAAAACCCCCCTTCACCAGGAATAGGATCCTCCAAAGAGAGTTTGTAGCCACACTGGGGGCTCTCCATCTCATTCTTTGAGATCCTGTAGGATCTGACTGTTTTTCTTGAAGACTGTGGGACTTTCTTTAACTTGGCTGGAGGTATTTACTCAGAAGCAATATGTCTCATTCAAGATGGCTCAAGTCTGTCCTTGTTGAGGGATCAGATCTATCTCCTGTCTATTTTGGAGTCCAACCCCTGTCAAGCTGTGTTGGCTCTTTTAAGCTATCCTGAGAAAGCTTATCCCCAGAAAGTTAAGTTTGGGGGTTATCATTAGAATGGTACTCATTTGTAATCCTGAATGGGTATCTGAGATCTCCCAGGGGCTCACAGGTGTATTGAATGTCCTCTTCTATTTTCTTCCATGGCTTTACTCATGAGTAGTGAATCCAGGAATGGTGTCCTAGTACTTTGACTGTTGTGGGTGTAGAAAGTATTACAGAATAAGAGCCTTTCCATGTCAGCTGGAGTTGAGCCTTTGGGGACCCATCTTCCCAGATTTTAATTAGGGCTTGGGTTCCTGGAACATACAGTGGTGGCTCCTTAGAATCCTTTGGATCCTGGTTGGCACCCCATAAGTGTATTTCTTGTTGGAATTGCCCAGTGACCACGGTACAAGACCAGAGGGCCTGAGCCTCTGGATCTAGGAAGAGGTCTTTGATATAAGCAAAATGTCTCCCATATAGCATCTCATAAGGGCTAAGAACCCCCTGGAGAAGGAAATGGAAACCCACTCCAGTATTCTTGCCTGGAATCTCATGAACAGAGGAGTCTGCCAGTCTAGAGTCCATGGGGTCACAAGAGTCAGACACAACTTAGCGACGAAACCACCATCACCAAGGGCTAAGACCAACCTGTTCCTTAGGAGCAATACGTGTGCGGAGGAAAGCCATTGGTAAAGCCTCCTTCCATCTGGGGAGGTCTCCTGGGTTACCTTTTTTATTGTTGATTTTAAGAATTGGTTGGCTCTTTCTACTTTTCCTTAAGACTGAGGCTTCGAGACAGAATGGAGGTAATAACTAATGCCCAAATATTTTAGAGACTCCTTGGGTGACCTTAGAAGTAAATGATGTCCCATTGTCACTTTGTAATGACCTGGGGAGGCCAAATCTCACAATGATTTCATGGAACTGTGTTTGTTTTTTTTTTGTTGTTGTTGTTTGTTTTTTTACCATCTGCTTGGCCTTCTCAGTCCAGGTGGGAAAAATTTCATTCCATTCTGTGAATGTATCTATCATGACTAGTAGGTATTTATACTCTTTAGAAACTGGCATCTGGGTGAAGTCCATCTGCCAATCCTCTCCTGGGTAGGTCCCATGCTGTTGGGCCCGCTGGGGTCTTTGAGCTCCTTGGGGGTTGTTTAATTGACAAGTGGGACAAGAGGAGACCACTTGCCTTGTAGTTGTTTGGAGGCCTGTTCCTCTGAAGGACATTTCTAGTAATTTTTGGAGGGCCTTGTTCCTTATATTCGTGGTAGCATGTATTTTGGAACACCTCATATGATCCTCTTGAAAGCCCTCACTCTTAGCTTTAAGAGTCTCACCTTCAGTATATGAAGGAGTTTCTGGCAGATTAGTCTGTGGGACTAAAGTGGCAATCCCTATTAGGTCATGGTTCTGTAATTCTGCTCTCTTAGCTGCCTGATCTGCTGCTTGGTTCCCTTGTGCCACTTCTGTGCTCCCTTTTTGGTGTCCTTTACTGTGGAAAACTGAAACCTCAGAGGGCAAATGGACTGCCTCCAAGAGCCTAAGGATTTGATCCCCATATTTGATTGGGGACTCTCGGGTGGTCAAGTGGCAAGCTTTCAAAGGCAGGGAAGGCCAGTCTTGGGCAATTGGGTTGAGCCTTTTGGATAAGAAAGCTACAGGCTGGGGCTCAGGTCCCAATCTTTGAGTTAACATTCCCAAGGCTATCTCTTCCTTTTCGTGGACATATAGTTGGAATGGTTTTTTTGGGTCTGGCAACCTCAAGATGGGTGCTTGAGCTAAGACTTCTTTTAATGTAGCCTCTGCCTCCTTTTGAGGAGTTCCCCACATTAATGAGATTGAAGCATCCTGTCCCTTCAAGTTTTCATATTAGGGCTGAGCAATTAGACCATAGTTGGGTATCCAGATTCTACAATATTCGGTTGGCCCCAGGAAAGCTCACACTTGTTTTCAAGTCATGGGGGAAGATTCCTTGTACTAGGTCAGAGGACAGCCTCCTGTACCCATGCATAGTCTGAACTCCCAGGTAAGTGACATCTGTCTCTTTGCCTTAGAATGGGAGACTATATCCCCTCTGCCAAAAAAAAAAAAAAAAAAAAAAAAATAGAGCCTCAATTGCATGCTTTTGGGCATTTTCCTCATCTGGAGAGCAGATCAGTAGGTCATCTACATATTGTAATGTTTTTCCATTAGGTCCCAGGTCCAGATCTAGCATATCCTAGCCAAGAGCCTGTCCAGACAAGTGAGGGCTATCTCTGAACCCCTGAGGTAATACTGTTTACATCACTGGTGGTGTTTTTCTCCTGGAGCCTCCCACTTGAAGGCAAAAAGATATTGGGATTCTTTAACCAGTGGTATGCAAAAGAATGCATCCTTAAGATCCAGGACTGTAAACCACCTGGCACTGGGTGGGATTTCTGCCAAGAGTACATAGGGATTGGGTACTGTGAGATGGAGGGGAACTGCAGCTTCATTTATGATTTGGAGACTTTTAACACTTCACCAGGTCCCATTCTTTTTCTTTACAGGGTGGACTGGGGTGTTACTTGACGAATTGGTGCAGACCAATAGTCCACAGGCAAGGAGTTTATTTATTAGAGGCTGTAGTATTTCACAAGCTTTTCTTCTGAGGGTGTGTTGTTTTCATTTTGGAAACCAAGTGGGATCTTGGAGGACAATGATGACCAGTTCAGCTTGGTGGGCTCACCCAGGATTCCCAAAAATCTCCTGGTCCCATATCTGGGGGTTAATTTTGCCCTCCCATAGTTTTTGGTCCCTCCCTTTTGGAGAGGGTGTAATGGGTTTCTCAGTAGTAACCAGACCTGTAGGGCTCTAGGGGCTGAAAAGCTTCCCATCACAAAGGTGGTCCCAAGCTTAGTGAGTATATCTCTTCCCAATAAGGGAGTAGGACACTCAGGGACCACCAGAAATGGGGTGTGTGTGTGTGTGTGTGTGTGTGTGTGTGTGTGTAATATTTGTCCATCCCATCAACAAAGAAGTGTTCTGGTAAATCTTGATTGTAACTGTTTTTCCTGTAGCACCCCAAATGGTACAGGTTTGGGAGGAGAAGGCTCCAGAGTAAGAGGTCAGGATAGAGTAGGTAGTCCTTGTGTGAACCAATAAATTCTCAGACGTACCTGCCACAACCAGTTGCACCCTTGGCTCCAGCCCCGTGATGGTTATCTGTGACAGGCAGGCAGGCTGGAATGGGCCACTTTGGTCCTGTTGAATCATCGTGAGGGAAGGCTTTTCACTTGACCTTGAGGCTCTTGGATTCCAAGGGCAGAGTGCCACCCAACGTCCCAATTGATGGAATTTGTAGTAAGCCATGTTTTGGGTGACATGCCATGGTTTGGACACTCTTTGGTCCAAAGTCCCATCTGTCTACAGATTAGGCATTTGCCTCATGCCTTGTTCTCCAAGGACTCAGGGTTTGTCATAAGGGTTCCCTGGAGGGTGGCCAGCATCTGGGCATGCATTGTCTCGTTCCTTCTCTTCCTTTCCTGGGCCTTGGCCTCCCTTTCCTGTTCTCTGTTATAAAAGATATTGGTGGCTGTCTGGACCATCTCATCTAAAGAGAGGCAACAGGGTCCTGCTTCTGTAGTTGTTGTAACTTTGTCCTGATGTCTGATGCACACTGGGACAAGAATTTGTCCTTTAAAATCACCTGTCCCTCATAAGAGTCTAAGTCTAGATTGGTAAACTTTTGGAGGGCCTCTTTTATCTTTTGCAGAAAGGCAATGGTGTTCTCACTGGGCTCCTGATTTATTGCTGAGACTGGGCATGGCACCAGAACTAATAGGCCTCCTTCTATTTTCATGGGTGGAATTCCTTAAGGGTGACTCTTTCTGAAGCTTATCCTACCCAGTACTGGTGAAAACTGAGAGCCAGAAAAACCCATGTCAGGGTGCAGATCCCCAGGCAGGTTGAGGTTTGACAACCTCCTGGAGATCAAATCCCCAGGCAGGTAGAGGCAAGTCGACCTCCTGGGACCCCAGGCTGGAGTTGGGCATCCCCAAAATTTCTAGCATGACTAGTGCTAGGTAGGATTAAGGGGTTGTAATCTTAACCCATTGCTGGTTTGTCCACCGCGAGTGGAAATAGATACCATGATCTAAAGCAATCCAAGCGTATGCACTCAGACTGGGAACCTGCAGAAATAGCCATACACCTTATCCTCTTATTGCTCAGAAGTAATATAATTCACTGATTTCCTCCCTTAGTCCTCCAT
Organism: Dama dama; assembly: GCF_033118175.1. Taxonomy (NCBI): domain Eukaryota; kingdom Metazoa; phylum Chordata; class Mammalia; order Artiodactyla; family Cervidae; genus Dama; species Dama dama. The sequence goes on along the minus strand of NC_083708.1, from coordinate 4,829,044 downwards.
TAGAACTTAGGGTTTCTCCAATGGTAAACATTTCATTGTCATAGACCCAGTCTAGGTCATAACAGAAGCAATGACAAAGAAGTGGGTTATCTGGTCGTGTTAGAGGTGTTAAGAGTATTTTGATAATAAGCTGGGTGAAGAGATGTTGCCTACAGAGGAAGCAGAGTCGTGGTTGTAGGAGTTAGTAAGTGGCTTAAAGATAAATTGATAAGAGGCAGCAGACAAGATATTCCATAAAAATAGAGTGGAGATTTGACCCCGGGGTATGTTTTCATGAGTTTGAGTAAACTCTGGGAGTTGGTGACGGACAGGGAGGCCTGCCGTGCTGCGATTCATGGGGTCGCAAAGAGTCAGACATGACTGAGTGACTGAACTGAACTGAACTGATGTTTGCGACTTTAGGAGAAGGGTGGTAAGGGTTTGAGCCCAAAAGGCCTACAGGGTTAACCCCCAGAGTGGCAAACATTGTCCCTGGAAGCCCAATTGCCCTTGCAGGGATGCCACCAGCATATGGACTTCTAGCGGGCACTGTGTGCCTGTCACCCACCCTAGCAAGTTCACTGAGAGATGGTGTTGTCACACATGTTGTAGGAAACATGGAAGATGAAGGCCTCTAGAAGGATTGGATATTATACAGTATTTTCTTCCCAAGGGTCAGCTATTTTCTGGTTGTCCCTCCAGAAGATTGTAGATTCAACCTTGTGGGCCTAGATGGGGCTCAAGAAAAGAGCATGAAACAGGAGGGAAAGGGGCAGGGCACAACTTTTGAAAGAATGACATAGCCCAAGGACATAGCATAAACTGATTAAAATCAAATAGGTCCAAAATGGCTGACAAGTGGGCTTCAACTAAACCTTGATCCTCAGTCTGCAAACTAAATGATACACCCAGAGGCTCCATGACAGTTCCAAGGCACTATCAAAAGACCAAGGAGTGGTTGGTCCCTCAGCTGTTGGAATGATCTTCCCACTCATTACCATATGAAATGACTCAGCCCGTAAAAACTAACCATACCACATTTCATGGCTGCCACAGTCACCTTCTGTGATGGCCCACACTCTGGGGTGTATTTCTTTCTGAATCTGAACAAATCCACCTCTTACTTATGGTTGTGTCTCTCACTGAATTCTTTCAACAATGAGACAACAAGAGCCTGAGATTCATTAGGTCCTGGAACCAGGCACCATGGATTTTGGCTGGATTTGAGTCTCTGTCATGTGGGTTCATGTTCCAATCTTAGGTAAATAGTTTCAAGCACAATTTTCAGAAATAGAAAGTGGATGACCTGCCCAATACTTTGTAAACAGTGGCATAGATGGAGAGAGGAGCTGAAGGATGGGAGGAAAAAGCAGTGGGAAGAGGGTGCCAAGGAATCCCTTTCATAATCTACCAGAAAGCTGATAAATGACTGACCTGTGCTCACAGGTTTCATTGCCCTGATCCTTGGCACGACGGGGATTAAGGATAGAAGAACCATCACCCGCTTGGGCAACAGCTACTAGGGCCCAACAGATACGGTAGCCTTTGGGACACACTGCGGAGTAGCGCCTGTCAGAGTCTTTCAACTGAACCCACTGCCACTTTGCCTGTTCACAGTGGATTTGAGGAGACAAGAAATGAAAGATCATAAAGGAATTAAGATTTTGTTAGTTATATGTCTTTCCAGCCATAAGGATGAGGACTTCCAACCCTAACCAGAGGTCTTCTGGAATCTGAGACTGGGCTACACAAATTTTCTGCCAGGTTTGTTTTTGCTGTCCCAGTTTCCAGCATGCTGTGCATATTGTCGTTTCCACTTTGCTGGGTTTCCTTTGTGTTCAGTTTCCACAGCAAGAGCTTTCACCGAGTTGGGTTTCTGTTGTGCTTGGCCTCCACCTCGTGGGGGCCAAGCTGAGGTTGCTTCAGTCAGGTTACATCCAGGTCACAGGAACAGATATGTCGGTAGAGTGTGCAACTCCCTTGGTTCTGTCTCACTGCAAAAAAAGATTTGAAATGGCAGTGTTACAGCTCAGTTACAGCTCATAGTTTTATTTGGCTAACAAAGGATAGTACAGACTCGATGCTTGAGGGCAGGCTGACCTCAAAGGAAATGCCTCAACACATCTTGGCTTCCTCTTTTTATATGTTTTGTCTCCTACACCCGTGAGCCTGCCCTATGGGCTAGCCAAGAAGGGGACATGTTTGTTTCAACTGAAGTTCTCTCTCTGGTTCTTGGATTTTCTTTTGTTCCATTTTGGCAGGATTTTCCCTTTTTTTGTCTTTTAGTCACCAGCGTTTTGGGCTCTTTCTTCTCTAACAACTTAACACCAGGATCCAGGAGAAAGGAGAAGTGACTCTGCAAGAGACTAAGATAGACTTGCCTGTGAATGTCCAGGAGTCTCCAGAGGAGACATGGGTCAACAGTGGCATGCCACAGGGTACTGGGCACTGAATACAACAGTCCTGGGGGCCTTGGGACATACTGGCATAAATTCTTTTCAAGGAGGTCCCCATTACCACCATTTGGCCAAATACCAAACTACAGGGAGGGAACAGAGCCCCACCCATTAAAAGAAAATTGGATTAAAGATTTACTGAACATGGCCCACCCATCAGAGCAAGACCCAGATTCCCCCACAGCCAGTCCCTACCACAAGCCTCTTACCCTTATGGAGAAGGTAGAGAGAATGAAAACCATAATTACAGAAAACTAAGCAAATTGATCACATGGATCACAGCCTGTCTATAACTCAATAAAACTATAAGCCATGCCACAAGACAGATGGTCATGGTGGAGAGTTCTGACAAAATGTGGTTCATGGGGAAGGGAATGGCAAACCACTTCAGTGTTCTTGCCTTGAGAAACCCATGAACAATATGAAAAAGCAAAAAAGGTATGACACTGAAAGTTAAACTCCCCAGGTCGGCAGGTGCCCAGTATGCTACTTTAAAAGAGTGGAAAAATAGCTCTAGTAAGAATGAAGAGGTTGAACCAAAGCAAAAACAGCATCCAGCTGTGGATGTGACTGGTGATGGAAGTAATGTCCAATGCTGTAAAGAGCAATATTGCACAGGAAAAGCTGGAATGCTAGGTCCATGAATCAAGGTAAATTAGAAGTGGTCAAACAGGAGATGGCAAAAGAAAACATCAACATTTTAGGAGTACGTGAACTAAAATGGAGTGGAATGGACAAATTTAATTCGGATGGCCACTGTATCTACTACTGTGGGCAAGAAACCCTTAGAAGAAATGGAGTAGACCTCGTTGTCAACAAAAGAGTCTGAAATGCATACTTGTGTGCAATCTCAAAAATGACAGAATGATCTCTGTTTGTTTCCAAGGCAAACCATTTAATGTAACAATAATCCAAGTCTATGCCCCCACCAGCAGTGCCAAATAAGCTGAAGTTGAACAAGTCTATGAAGACTTACAAGACCTTCTACAACTAAAACACAAATATAATGTCCTTTTCATCATAAGGAACCGAAATGCAAAAGTAAGAAGTCAAGAAATATCTGGAGTAACAGGCAAATTTGGCCTTGGAGTACAAACTGAAGCAGGGGAAAGGCTAACAAAGTTTGGACAAGAGAACGTACTGGTCATAGCAAAATCCCTCTCCCAACAACACAAAAAAAAAGACTCTACATATGTGCATCACCAGATGGGCAATATCAAAATCAGATTGATTATATTATGTGTAGCCAAAAATGGAGAAGCTCTATACAAGCAGCAAAAACAAGACTGGGAGCTGACTGTCTCAGATCAGGAACTCTTTACTGCAAAATTCAGACTTATATTGAAGAAAGTAGGGAAAATCACTAGACCATTCGGGTATGACCTAAATCAAATCCCTTATGATTACACAGTGTAAATGACAAACAGATTCAAGGGATTAAATCTGAAGATGGAGTGCCTGAAGAGGTGATGAAGATTTATAACATTGTACGTGAGGTGGTGAACAAAACCATCCCCAAGAAAAAGATACGATTCAAAAATGCAAAATGCTTGTCAGATGAAGCCTTACAAGTACCTGATAAAAGAAGAGAAACAAAAGACAAACAGGAAAAGGAAAGATATATCAATCTGAATGCAGAGTTCCAAAGAATAGCAAGGAGAGATAATAAAGTTTTCCTAAGCGATCAGTACAAAGAAATAGAGGAAAACAATAGAATGGGAAAGACTAGAGTGTTGGTCCTTTAATGGACTGGAACCTGGTGGTCCGGAGTCAAAGGCAAGAAAGTAAGAGAGAGAAAAAGAGGCTGATATTCCCTGGTTTATGCGGAAAGCCAAAAAAGTCCTGTTCTTAGAGCTTACATTGCTGCACGTAGGCACTGGGTGCCCTCTAGAGTGGGTGAAAGCACAGGGCGCCTTCTCGAGAAGGTCTTAGAAGCCTGGGCAAGAAAGTGAGCTCAGCGGGCCTCCGTGCTCCAAGGAATTAGCCTGAAAGAGAGAGAGAGGGAAAGAAAGAAAGAGAGAAAGGAAGAGAGAAAGAAAGAAAGGAAGAGAGAAAGAGAGAGAGAGAGAAAGACAGAAAGAAAGAAAGAAAGAAAGACACAGGGACCCAAGCTCTGATGGAGCCAAGGTGTTTTAATCAACATGGTGTGGGCATGCATACTGTCTTAAAAGGTAGTTATTCTCAGCAGATAAAGATTAAAATTCCAGACTTACAAAACATAAGACAATCCCTATCAAAGAGAGAGTTGCAAACAATCACCTTTTATCGTATGGTTCATAAAAAGGAAGAGGGTACTTATCACCATAATGAGGAATGACTGGATTCCTCAACCCTGGGAAAGGCGTGCCTCTCCTCTTAATTCCTGAATATTCAAGAATTAATAAGGGCCAGAGGGTTCCTGACAGATCCAAAACAGCACACAGGAAGCCTCTTATTAAATGCTTTCTGACACTAGAGATCTCCTCATGAAACTTTGAGGTACCAAGGGAACATTTTATGCAAAGATGGGCACAATAAAGGACAGAAATGGCGTGGACCTAACAGAAACAGAAGAGGTTAAGAAGAGGTGGCAAGAATACACAGAAGAACTATACAAAGAAAAAAAAAAAAACCTTAATAACCTTAATAACCATGATGGTGTAATCATTCAACTAGAGAGCCAGACATACTGGAGTATGAAGTCAAGTGGGTTTTAGGAAGCATCACTACAAACAAAGCTAGTGGAGGTGATGGAATTTCAGCTGAGTTATTTCAAATCCAAAAATATGATGCTGTGAAAGTGCTGCACTCAATATGCCAACAAATTTGGAAAACCCAGCATTGGCCACAGGACTGCACAAGGTGAGTTTTCATTCCCATTCCAAATAAAGCAATGCCAAAGAATGTTCAAACTACCACAAAATTGCAGTCATCTCACACGCTGGCAAAGTAATGCTCAAAATTCCCCCAACCTAGGCTCCAACTTCCAGAGAATTCAAGCTGAACTTGAATTCAAGAGAACTTCCAGAAATTCAAGCTGAATTTAGAAAAGACAGAGGAACCAGAGATCAACTTCCATTGCATCATAGAAAAACAAAGAGAATTCCACACAAAAAAAGAAAAATATATCTATCTCTGCTTTATTAACTACACCAAAGCCATTAACTGTGTGGATCACAATAAACAGTAGAAAATTCTTAAAGGGAAGGGAATACCAGACCACCTTACCTGCCTCCTGAGAAATCTGAATGCAGGTCAAGAAGCAACATTTAAAAACGGACATGGAACAATGGACTGGTTGCAAATTGGGAAATGTGTACATTAAAGCCTTATACCTTTGCACTTCTTATTTCAGTTATATGCAGTGTACATCAAGCAAAGTGCTGGACTGGATGAAGCACAAGCTGAAACCAAGATTGCCAGGAGAAATATCAATAACTTGAGAGATGCAGATGACACCACCCTTATGGAAGTAAGTGAAGAGGAACTAAGGAAACTTTTGATCAATGTATGGCAAAAGCTGCTACAATATTGTGAAGTAATTAGCCTCCAACTAATAAAAATAAATAGGAAAAAAAAGATAAAGATTATTAAAAAAAAAAGAAATTGATAGAGGAGAGAGAAAAAGCTCGCTTAAAACTCAACTTTCAAAATACAAAAATCATCCATCTGGTCCTATCACTTCGTGGCAAATAAATGACATAGCAATGGAAAGAATGAGAGATAGTTTTGTTGTTGTTGGGCTCCAAAATCACTCCAAATGATGACTGCAGCCATGAAATTAAAAGATGCTTGCTCCTTGGAAGTAAAGCCATGACAAAATGAAACAGCATATTAAAAAGCAGAGACATTACTTTGCCGGCAATTGTCGGTCTAGGCAAAGCCAGGGTTTTTCCAGTAGTCATGTATGGATGTGAGAGTTTGACCCTAAAGAAAGCTGAGCACTGAAGAACTGATGCTTTTGTACTATGATATTTGAGAAGACTCTTGAGAGTCCCTTGGACCGCAAGGAGAGCCAACCATTCACTCCTAAAGGAAATCAGTTCTGAACATTCATTGGAAGAACTGATGCTGAAGCTGAAGCTCCAATATTTTGGCCACCTGATGCTAAAAGCTGACTCACTGAAAGAGACCTGGGAAAGTCTGAAGGTAGGAAGAGAAGTGGATGACAGAGGTTGAGATGGTTCGATGGCATCACAGACTTGATGGACATGAGTTTGAGCAAGCTCTGGGCATTGGTGATGGACAGGAAATTCTGGTGTGCTGCAGTCCATGGGATCACAAGTTGTCAGACACAATTGAATGATTGAACTGAACTGACAGAGCAGTGGGTTTGTGAACCTTTATAAGATTTATTGTTGCTCTTCAAAAAGGATAAATGTTGAGATTGCATTTTCCTTACAGATGAAGGAGAGTGGGTCAATCTACTTGGTTATCCTGTACCATTAACAACACAGTTATTTATACTGTTGACTAAAAAATACAGTCACAGCCTAAAAGTAGAGAGTTATTTTATTTGGTGGGAAAGTTTATGACAGTCTGGGAGACAGCATCTCGGTAGCTCTGAGAAAAGTGCTCCAAAGAGGCATTAATGTTAAGCAGGTTATATATAAATTTAAGGAATTTAGCATTTTATGTATGGGAAGATACAAGCCTCTGGGTTCACTGAATTCATTCCTTTCATGTGCAGCTCAGCTATCTGGGGCCAATCCTATTTCTTCAATTACCTTGCTTCTTACATTCCCCCAGCTCCTCAGCAGTCACCATGGAGAGTGGCAGTGAGGCAGAAATTGCTAAACAGTGTAGGACTCTGAGACCTTGGTTCTCTTTAATTTCAGTGGTTTTCTCCTCAAGTAAACAACTCACTTTATTAACTTAAAACTATATTCGTTGTCCCAACGTCCAGGTTTTCAGAGCAATGCTTCCCTGGTCTGGTAAATAAGAAAACATTGAGACACAGGACAAGACAATCATTAACTGCTGTCCACCTTATCAAGAAGAATACGAAGTGAATCATTAACTCTTAGCTCATACATCTGATTCCTAAATAATGGTCTGGAGTCATGAGAAAGGGTCGAGGGATGGCAACTCAGTGTCTGGGGAAACTGAAAAACTGGGGATCAAAGGGAGTCATAAAGATGTCAAACTGGATGTGGTGGTCTTTAAATGAATTGATTAAAAATTACATATGTTAAAATGGGAGCCAATCAAAAATGTACAGATGAATACTAGTAAAGAAATAAACTGCTCTAATTCCCACCTTTTCAGGCACTCCACCTCGACTCAACATCTATATTGAGAGCTTTACACCCTCTTGCTCTAAAGTAAACACTGCTTGCCTGCTTCTGTGAGTGTGTGTTCGTGAAGTTCATTCTTTGGATCTGCGAACAAGAACTTGAATTCCCATTTTAGCAGCACTGGCTAAACTGCAGTTTTCGGAGCCCTCAATCACATTTGGAGGGCAGAAATCGATGATGGCTGTGACATTTTTTACTAATATTGCAGGAGATATTCATTTCACAACACACAGTTATTTTTATTGCTTGTTGATATAACTTTGCTCTGAATAGAAATAGCCACATAATTTTTAATTTTAGTGTACTATTCTAAAAGACTGTTCTATTTTAAGTGAAAATGTAACCATGAGCAAAAAAAAAAAAAAAAATCTCACTTCACTTGGGAATATGGTTATGGTTTTCCAGTGCTATGCAATGTTAATCTTATTAACAGTAATCAAACATGTATTTTGACACTTACATGAATTTAATATTTTAAATTCAAGAGGCCACAGCTAGTGCTGAAAAAATTTGGCAAAAATTAAAATACAGTACTGAAATAGGTATGCCAAAATATCTACATAAAAAAATTACTAATAAAAAATGACTGAAACATTAGGATAAAAATTAAATACTGATTAATGAACCAAATTGAAATATATATACATATATTTCTAATTTTATAAATTATCACTCCTGCTATAACATTGCTTTTAAAAGTGTGAAATGGTACAACCATTTTGAAGGGCTATTTGACTGCATTATCAAAAGCTATATATATATATATGCTTGCTAGTTCTCTAGGAAGTATCTTTCTAGGAAGTTAGTCTAAGAATATAATCAAAGATAGGAACAAAGATTTAGACATGATGATCCTGAAAGCATATGCAATGGAACAAAGCAAAGATCACATTAAAGTATTTTAAATATAATTTATAACACAATCAATAGATATTGCCAGATAAATAAAGTAATATTAAAAAGGAATAATCATAAACTGAAATTATGTTAATAATGTCAGCTATGAAAATATGCAAAATGTTATTACATAGAGAATTAGAGATACAAATGACCACAATTTACAGCCAAAGATATATATTTCTGTATTTCTGTCTTTGCATTTACATTTTATTAAACACGATTTTCTTCTCAGTTCAGTTCAGTCGCTCAGTTGTACCCAAATCTTTGCAACCCCATGAATCGCAGCATACCAGGCCTCCCTGTCCATCACCAACTCCCGGAGTTACTCAAACTCATGTCCATCGAGTCAGTGATGCTATCCAGCCATCTCATCTTCTGTCGTCCCCTTTTCCTCCTGCCGCCAATCCCTCCCAGCATCAGGGTCTTTTCAAATGAGTCAACTCCTCGCATGAGGTGGCCAAAGTACTGGAGTTTTAGCTTCAGCATCAGACCTTCCAGTGAACATCCAGGATTGATCTTCTTTAGGATGGACTGGTTGGATCTCCTTGCAGTCCAAGGGACTCTCAAGAGTCTTCTCCAACACCACAGTTCAAAAGCATCAATTCTTCAGTGCTCAGCTTTCTTCACAGTCCAATTCTCACATCCATGCATGACCACTGGATAAACCATAGCCTTGACTAGATGGACCTTTGTTGGCAAAGTAATGTCTCTGCTTTTTAATATGCTGTCTAGGTGGGTCATAACTTTCCTTCCAAGGAGTAAGCGTCTTTTAATTTCATGGCTGCAGTCACCATCTGCAGTGATTTTGGAGCCCCCAAAAATAAAGTCTGACACTGTTTCCCCATCTATTTCCCATGAAGTGGTGGGATCAGATGCCATTATCTTTGTTTTCTGAATGTAAATACATAACAAAATATTTCTAATAGTCAACTCTGAATAAAATATTGATAGAGTGTGAAAGCATGAGAGATGTTTTTTAATGTGTCTTTGTTTAACTAATACACTTCCAAGTAAAATAAATATTAAGAAATATATGCTTCTTTTACCATTGCTAAAATGTATGTTTAATTTCTTTGTAATAATATTTTTATGTTACGGACAGATGTAAATTAATACATTCTCCTTTTAATTGCATTTAAAAGAGATATATTACTCAAACTTAACCTGGAAAAAAAAAGGAATAAATAAATAAATTTGAACAATTTCAGCAATTTTGGAGACACAGGAAAATTAAGAAACAAAATATACTAACATCAGAATATGTGCAATTTATATTATGCTCATAATTGATATTGTGAAAAGAAATATTTTCTGCTCTACCTTCTACCAGTAAACAAGTCTTTTCCAATTGCAAATTTCTGAGCCCAGGTGAAACAAAGCCATCTATTTGGACAATGTCAGCTACTTCCTCTCCAGTAAGCACTGAGGAGCTGGAGGGATCTGAGTTGTGGCCATCCACCACACTGGCCATCTCTTGCTGTAAACAAGGAATTAGTATTTGGAAAACAAAGAAAACAGGATTGGCCCCAGATAGCTAGGTGCATATGAAGGAAATGATGTCAGCAAGCCAAGACTCTGGCATTTTCCTATACATCATTCAGTAATGTCCAACTCTTTGTGACCTCATGGACTGTGAGTACGCTGGGCTTCCCTGTCCTTCACCATCTCCCAGTTTGGTGAAATTCATCTCCTTTGAGTTGGTTATGCCACCCAACTATTTAATCCTCTGCTGTTCCCTTCTCTTCCTGCCTTCAATCTTTCCCAGCATCAGAGTCTTTCCAATGAGTCAGCTCTTCACATCAGAAGACCAAAATATTGGAGCCTCAGCTTCAGCATCAGTCTTTCCAATGAATTTCAGGGTTAATTTCCTTTAGTGTTGACTGGTTTGATCTCCTTGCAGTCCAAGGGACTCTCAAGAGTCATCTCCAACACCACAATTTGAAAGCATCAATTCTTTGTCACTCAGTCTTCTTTATGGTCCAAGTCTCCCATCTGTACATGACTACTGAGAAAAACATAGCTTTGACTATAGGAACCCTTTGTCAGCAAAGTAATGTCTCCACTTTTTAGTACACTGTCTATATTTGTCATAGCTTTTCTTCCAAGGAGCAAATATCTTTTCATTTCAAGGCTATGGTTACTGTCCACAGTGATTTTGTAGCCCAAGAAAATAAAGTCTGTCACTGTTTCCATTATTTCTCCATCTATTTGTCATGAAGTGATGGGACTGGATGCCATGATCTTTGTTTTTTGAATGTTGGGTTTTAAGCCAGCTTTTTCACTCTCCTCTTTCACCTTCATCAAGAGGCTCTTTAGTTCCTCATAACTTTTCTATGCCTAGAAGATCAATAAATCTCTTTGGGTGAGAAATTTAGTTTTATCTTACTTAACAATAATCTTTTAATATTCAGATTACCTGCTCCTTGGTGCAAACTTGTATATAGACTGGCTTTTCCCCTTTCTCTTCAGAGTCTGCTTTCTTGGATCACCTGAGATACTGTCTCCTGGGCTCAAGCCCAAATATTACCACAAAATAAGATCTAACTCAACTTTTAGGTTGTTATATATATATTTGACAGTATTTATTTAAAATGGCAAGTTAAACTTCTAAAGCACATTTGAAAAAATATACATGTATATATATATATATATATAAATACATATGTATACATATATATACACACAGACACAGAGTATGTTGCTCTTCATTTTCTTTTAATGAGTAACAAGAAAAATATATTAGAATGGTGGCTTAAAGAAAAAGAGAAAAAGAAAATGTTTATTCAAATGATTTCAGAAACCACTAAAGCATCTACCAGAAAAAAAAAATGTAGTATTCACTTTGTATAGCTAAACATTAGGCCATTTATTTTGTCAATTATCAATATTATTCACATTTTAAAGAGAAGAGCAAATGAATTTTACTATTGTATATAGCATCATATTAAAAGCCTATACTTTAAACTAACTAAAATGAAATCAGCAATTACTTTAGAAATTAAAATAATATGGGGTTTTATTCTATTTTAAATAAAATATTTGAGTGTAGAACCTCTTTTTAGGTATCCCTGATTAAGCCAGTTACTCTTAAAATGATTTTGGCAATGAGTCTTTGCTTAATCAGTACTTATCTAAGATGAAAATGAGTAGTTAGATTTGGAATTAAAAGGTAGTATAAAGTGTTAGTGTAAAGTATTAGGAATGACAATGACTTTATAATGTTATTTTGGCAGATTTTTCATTAGTAATATTCTTTTTACATAAAAGTACTGAAATGTGTGAACTGTTTAATTCTCTAGGTGAACCAATGAAGAAACAGGGTGAAAGAAAACAAGTATACTATATGAGCATATATTCTTTGGAGACTTCTATCTAGAACTGAAACGAAGTTTATCTTAAAGTTGATTGTAGAACATTAGAATGAGGAAGCCATTAATCACTTGGATGACTCTGGAAAGCAAATTATTCCTTGATCTCCTACTCTTTTGTATATGAAAATATGAACTTTTCACCATTGAACAATAATACCTATAGCAGTATTCTTTTCATGTCTCCATGTGTAATGGACACTGTCCTTCATAATAAATCTTATCTGGAAAAATGGTTTATTAAGTACAATATATAAACTTGACATATTACTTAGGTAAGCAAAATGAGGGCTCATTTTACATTCTAGTAAGGTTATGCTCAAAATCCTTCAAACTAGGCTTCAGCACTATGTGAAGTGAGAACTCCCAGGTTTTACTAACAGGAGAGTCAATTTGTAAAAATGTAATCAAGCAAATGTGATTATGATATAATATTTTGGAAGCAGTTCACTGAATGGAGAGTAAATGACTTACAGTGGGGAGGGGAATTATCATCTATAAGCTTGCTCACAAAAAGTCCTAGAATAGCAGTAGAAAATAATGATGCTGCTAAAGTGGCTATACTACCCAAGGCAACCTACAGAGTCAATGTAGTCTCTATCAAAAATACTCAATAACATTTTTTACAGAATTAGAACAGAGAATTATGGAGGTTCATGACATTGTATAGGTGAGAATGACCAAGACCATTCCCAAGAAAAAGAATTTCAAGAAGGCAAAGTGCTTGTCTGAGGATGTTATCTAGTCTAAGCTCACTCTTCTAGCTGCACAATAGGCCAATAAATCACAGAGATGAGACGTTGAAGCAAGGAACACAACTTTATTCAAAGAACTGACTGACCAAGAAGATGACAGACTAATGTCTCAATTGTCTTGTCGGGGGCTGGATGCCAGGTTCTTTATGGATCAGAGATGAGAGGAGGTGAGGAAACAGGGTTAAAAAGACCATTTAATTCTTGCAAATATCTCCTAGAATGGCAAACCCCAGACAGGGGGATGTGTTCATTTTACTTTCTTATAGTCATTTTACAGGTGGTGTGAAATGGAATATCTCCTGCCATATCAGTAAACAAGGATGCCACACCACAAATGTGAATTTTTGAGCTATGCTGGCAATCAGTATGAATTATGCCATTCTTCACAAAACGAATTTTGAATGTCACTGTCCTTCACAGGTGTGCAGAGTTAGCTTATCTCCCCATCAGTTAAACAAAGGCAGTTTAAGGGTCACACTGGGTGGGGGGCAGGGTGGCAGTGTTCCCTGAGGCAAGCCATTACATATGTTATAATAAAAATTAAAAAAAAAAAAAAAACACAAGAAGTAAAGTATTAAAGTAACAGAAATAGATCCAGTATGGACTCAAAATTAATCCTTCCCTGAAACAAGCAGGCCTTACAAATATCTGAGGAAAGAAAAAAAGTAAAAGACAAAGGAGAAAGGGAAAGATACCCAGCTGAATGCAGAGTTACAGAGAATAGCAAGGAGAGATAAGAAAGCCTTCTTAAATGAACAATGTAAGAAATAGAGGAAAACAATAGAATGGGAGAAACTAGAGATCTCCTCAGGAAAACTGGAGATATAAAGGGAACATTTCATGCAAGCATGGGCACAATTAGGGACATAAATGTTAACGACCTAATGAAGACGAGATTAAGAAGATGTGGCAAGAATATATACATATATACATATTCTTATATGTATATAAGAATATATACATTATATATATATATAAAAGAAAAGGTCTAAATGAGCCTGGTAACCACAATGGTGTGGTCAGTCCCCAGAGCCACACATCTTGGAATGTGAAGTCAAATGGGCCTTTAGAAGAAACACTACAAACAAACTAAACAGAGGTGATGGAATGCAGATGGTATAGGGATGCTTTCACACAAGGACCCTCTTCAAGAGTGCAAGAGTTACCTGCTTACCTAATTTCATAGAGTAAATTTGAAGAGAGAAGTTTGTTTGTTTGTTTGTTTGTTTGTTTTAATTGAATGAACAAGAGAAAACTCCTGAAAAAATAAACAATTGAAAGAGAAATAAACTATTTACCAGATAAAGATTTCAAAACATTAGTAATAAGAATGCTAACTGAATTAAGGAAAAGAATAGACGAACACAGTCAGAATTTATTTTTATTTTATTAGAATATAGTTTTAAGTATATAGCAAAGTAAATCAGTTATACATATATCCAGTCATTCTTTTTTTAGATTTTTTCCCATTTAAGCCATTTCAAAGTCTTGAGTAGAATTCTCTGTGCTTTACAACAGATTCTTAACAATTACCTATTTTACTTATAGCATTGTTTATATCCTGTCCCCCCACATTAAGGATTTTAACAAGAAGTTAGAACATACAAAAATAATAAAACAGAACAGAAGAAAACAGTATGTACAATGAAGAATATGTTAGAAGAAAAGTACAGCAGACTAGATGATACAGAATAGCACATAAATGAGCTGGAAGATAGAATAATGGAAACCACTCAATCAGAAGAGCAAAAAGAAAAATGCATTAAAAAAAAATTAGAGCTATCTTAACAGCAATTATACTAATGTTTGCATTATAAGAGTCCAAGAATGAGAAGAAAGAGAAAAACATAAAAAATGTGTTTGGTGTAATTATGGCTGAAAATTTCCTGAACTTGAACTAGGAAACAGATATCCCAGTACAGGAAATACAGAGAGTCTCAAACAAGATGAATCAAAACAGGCCCATACAAAAACATTTCATAATTAAATTGGCAAATGTTAAATACAAAAAGAAAGTTCTAAATGCAGCAAAAAAAAAAAAAACCCACAAAGTCATATTCAAGGCACTACCATAAGGCCATCAACTGATGGTTTTGTAGAAACTTTGGGGAAGAGAATGAGATGATATATTCAAAGTGTTGAAAAAAAAAAAAAAAAAAAACAACCTGCAACTAGTATACTCCACTTGGCATGATTATCATTTAGAATTGTAGGGACGATAGAGAAAATTTAGACAAGCAAAAGCTACAAGAGTTCACCAATACTAATCTTATCCTAAAAGAAATATTCAATGGTCTTCTCTAAGTGAAAAATAAAATGCAACAATAAGAAGTAAGTGTAAGTATAGGAAAAATTTCACTAGTAAATATAAGTATATAGAAAAGGCTAAGGATCAATCATTTAAATAAGCTAGTACAGAGATAAAAATAAAGCAATTGTAAAATCAAATAAAATTACAATATTCATTAAAGGGCAAAACATAGAGATGTAAAATATGATATCAATAACACAAAATTCAGAGTAGGGAAGAAAAATGTAGATATTTTAGAATATGTTTGAACTTAAAACACCATCAGTCAGAATCAAGTAGATATAATTACAGGTCAACATATATAAATCCCATGGTAACTATAAATTAAAAGCCTACAATAGATACACAAAATAAGCACAAATATATATAAATACATATATATATAACACTAAAGAAAATTATCAAACCACCAGGGAAGAAACTACAAGAAGAACAGAGAAGAACTACAAAAACATTAGAAAACAAGTAACAAAATGACAGCAAGTACTTACTTATTAATATTCATGTTCATTTCAATAGATTAAATGCTCTAGTCAAAGAACATAAGTTAACTGATTGGATAAACAATATGAATCATCTATTTGCTGCTTGTAAGGGAATCACTTCAAAGATAAAGACACGCGTAGACTGAAAATGAGGGAACAGAAAATGAAAGTCAGTGGAAATGATAAAAAAAAAAAAAAAGTAAAAGAAAATTGTGGGTAGCCATACTCCCAGCAGGCAAAGTAAACTTTAAAACAAAATTTATAGCAAAAGATAAACTATAAAAACTATCAACAGACATAGTGGGAGAAATTGATGTATGTCTACCACAAGAAAAAAGAAAAATCTCATATAAACCACCCAACCTACACCCTAATGGAATAGTAAAATGGTGAAAAAGCCTGAAGTCAACAGAAGGAAGGAAAGAAAAAAGCTCAGAGAGGAAATAAATAAAATAGAGACAAAAGGTTGTTTTTTTTTTTTAATTAAAAGATCAACATATTAACAAACCTTTAGCCAGGCTCATCAAGAAATAAAGAAAGAGGACCCAAATAAATAATATGAAAAATGAGAAGGATGACATGACAACATATATCAGAAAGCTACAATAATCACAAGAGAATACTAAAAACTGTTATATACCAACAAGTATGACAACCTAGAAGAAATGTACAAGTTTCTGGAAACATAATCTTACAAGACTGAATCAGGAAGGAACAGATCCTCTGAATAAATGAATCATTAGTAGCAAAACTGATTTTGCAATAAAAAAAAATTTAAGAAACAAAATTCAAGAACCTGATGATTCCTCTGGGAAATTATACCAAACATATGAGAAGACTAACACCTATATTCTCAAACTATTAAAAAAAAAAATGAAGAGGATTGAACACATCTTAATTAATTGTATGAAGTTATCATTACCATGAAAACAAAATCATACAAAAACACTATTAAAAACAAAAAATTAAAAGGCAAACCAATCTCTTGGATAAATATAGATGCAAAATTCTCAAAAAATATTAGTCAAATTCAACAATATGAAAAATTTTCATACACTATGAGCAAATGGAATTTATTCCATTAATGTAAGGATGGTTTAGTATCTGCAACTCAATCACTGTGATACTCCACATTAGCAAAAGGAAGAAAAAAATCACATGACTATACACATCAATATACACAGAAAAAATATTTGACAAAATCAACATCCATTCATGAAAAACATTCATCAAGTTTGGTATATAGAGAACATATTTCAACATTTTAGAGGTCATTTATGACAAACCCACCATTAATATCATATTCAGTCATGGTGAAAAGCTAAAAGCACTTCCTCTAAAATCAAGAACAAACTAAGATTTCCCACCCTCACCACTTTTACTTATCATAGTATTGGAAGTCCTAGCCTCACAGAAATAAGACAAGAAAAATAAAAAGCATCCTAATTGGAAGAGAAGGTGTGATGCTGTCATTATTTGTAGATGACATAAGCAGTTCAGTTCAGTTCAGTCCCTCAGTCGTATCCGACTCTTTGCAACTCCACGGACTGCAGTACACCAGGCCTCCCTGTCCATCACCAACTCTCGGAGTTTACTCAAACTCATGTCCATTGAGTCGGTGATGCCATCCAAACATCTCATCCTCCGTTGTCCCCTTCTCCTCCCGCCTTCAGTCTTCCCCAGCATCAGGGTCTTTTCAAATGAGTCAATTCTTCACATCAGATGGCCAAAGTATTGTAGTTTCAGCTTCAACATCAGTCCTTCCAGTGAATATTCAGGACTGATCTCCTTTTGGATGGACTTGTTGGATCTCCGCGTCGTCCAAGGGCTTCTCAAGAGTCTTCTCCAACACCACAATTCAAAATTATCAATTATTCAGAGCTCATCTTTCTTTATGGTCCAATTATGGTCCAAATTTCACATCCATACATGGCCACTGGAAAAACCATAGCCTTGACTAGATGGACCTTTTTTGGCAAAGTAATGCCTCTGCTTTTTAATATGCTGTCAAAACAAACAAACAAACAAACTGCTGTCTAGGTTGGTCATAACTTTTCTTCAAGGAGTAAGCATCTTTTTATTTCATGGCTGCTGTCACCATCTGCAGTGATTTTGGAGCCAGCCCCACCCCCCACCACCCTGTCCAAAAAAAAAAACTCTGTCACTGTTTCCCCATCTTTCCACATCTATTTGTCCATGAAGTGATGGGACTGTATGCCATGATTTTTTTTTTTTCCCTGAATGTTTAGATTTAACCAGGGATTGAACCTATACCCCTTGCAACAGAAGCCTCTATTGGATTCTTAACCACTCGACCACCAGGCAAGGCCCTATTCTGTTTTATTCATTTTACATTACTTATTAAAAGTTGTGTATAAAAAAAATCTTTGCTGATTTTTGCCCTTTCTTCTCTATAATTATTAACTATTTACACATTGATCTATCAGACACTATTGAAGCATTGCCTATCCATAGATATGCATTAACATTTATAAAGGTTTCAAAGTTAACATTTAAAATGTTAGCTATACACTTGACTTTGTTGAAATGATCTCTACTTCTTTCTTTACAAAGGAAGATTACTCTAATGGATGCAGGATGATATCTCTTTAATTTCAGTCATTTAAATATACTTGATGTCATTATACAAGAAAGTCTGGGTTTGAAAACAGTAGTGTATCTTTTAATTCTACCAGTATTAACAACTGAGACCACTCTTTCCAGGTAGAATGATATCCTTACCTTGAAAAAAAATTTTTTTTCCTTCTAAGGTTTTCAAAATTCTACAACTCCTCCAAAAGATTCCTAAATAAAATTTTCCAAAAATACACTTGTGATTATTTTGCATAGGCTTGCAGTATAACTATCAATTTTACTGGTATTTTCACTTTGTGTATACATTTGCAGAGGCTGGAGCACTTGTTTGAACTGAATCATGGATGGTTTTATTCTTTTTTCCAGGTGGTTTGTATGGTAGAACATTTGCAGAATAAATCAGAGTCCACATACTTACTAATATATCCAATATTTCCTTTTAGTGTTTAAACAACACCTGTTTCACAACTAATTGTTGGTTTAAATTGTTGAGTATTTTTAACAAAATAAAAAATACAATAAGGGTCCATCTAAATATTGTCAAGTAGATTAAAAACACCTATTAAGATTCTACACTTGCACTTGGTTTATCTCCTGCTAATTGCAAAGCTCAGCCACAATTGCTTTGATGATTATTACAAACCATTCTTTTTTTTTTTTTTACAAACCACTCTAAAATAACCAACATGACCTACTTTAGTATCTTGCATTTGCCTGTAAATAGCAAAAACAGAAGAGTTTGGATCTGTAGATGTTAAAATTTACTGTTTAGTGTCTATAAAAAGTGGGTTTAGCATTTTAAAAATCTCAGCTATAAATCCTGAGTTAACTATTTACTAGCTGTATGAATTTTGAGCAAAATGTTTAATGAAAGTATGTCCCCATCTGAAAAAATGGCCACAATAATTATTATTGACAATATAATTATGAAAAACAACAGTTATATACTGTATAATATGTAACATAATTCATATAAAATGCTACCAAACCACAGAGTAGGAGCTCAGAAAATAGTGGATATAATGAATAGTATCTGTTCATGTTCACTTTTGAAGTGGCAAAGTTTTTTGGGAAACTAGGGTTATGACTATTATTTTTCCAAAACATGATCTCAAGAATTTCCTATTAGCTACACTATGTTGTTTTACAAATGATGGTATCATCTGAATGATTTTCTCAAAAAGCCAGTCCAATGTTAAAACAAAAGTTTATTAACATTGTGGTGGAAAGGAGGTGGGAGGTGGGAGCTTTGTCTTACAGATTTGCCTAAGTCCACATAAAAATGTCAAAATAGAATCTTTATGTAGTAATAATGTTCTTTCTTTAATTTTCTTACTTATTTAAAATATATTTTTTCTGTATTTTATGCATCTTTGTAAGACAATTTAAATCTTTGTTGAAATGTCATTCATGAGTCAATTAATGTCACTCTTGACTAAGACTAAAACCTTAAAATGTTTATCAGCAGTAATTTAAATCAAGAGAAGATAGTTTAGTTATTATAATTTTAAAATAACTGATAAATGTTCCCTCATATTTAAAGGGATTATGTGGTAGGCAGAATTCTAATCTGGCGCTCAAGATTCCTGCTAGTTATCACACACCTTACAAAATTATTTTGTCTGAATGTGAGCCAAATCTGTGGAAATGATTTGGTGCTTCCTTGATTACTGCAAGGCAGAGATGTTGGTTGGCTCTCATAATTATGTCACAGCAGACTCAGACCAGATGACTAGAGAAAGTATCTCCTACAGCCATAAAGAAGTAAGCCACTGTGCTGAGAGGGAACCTAAGGACAAGCTGAGAATTGACCAGCATTCAGCAAGGAAATGGAGACTGCCATCACCCTGCTCCAAGAAAGGGAACTCTGCCAAAAGCCTGAATGTGGAAGAGGACCTCAGAGCCTGCAGCCCTACACATTACCCTGACTTCAGCCTGGTGGATGCCTGAGAGGAGGACTTAGTTAACTCACGCCTGACTCCTGATCCAAGGAGAACGTGGCATAGTGCATTTTTGTTCTTTTAAGCTACAAAATGTGTCATAGTTTGCAGCAATAAAAATTAATACACATTAAGCATATTATAATGTAGAAAGAGTTGCCACATTTGTGTGAATATCTTTCAAATTGATGTACGGAGGCTGAGTTGAAGAGGGCATGAAACCCTCAGGATGAAAATGGGATTTTTTTTTTTTTCTTTCCTGTGGGATGAAAAACAAACTAAGATAGTGACCTAAAATAAAGCATTAATCTGAAAAGGAAAGGGGAAATTCTGAGTATAATATGTTGGCCACCAGGTGAGTTTTTCTTTTGACTTATTTGTTTTCACACTAAAAGTTGAGTCTTATCCTGAAAACAGGAATCACTTATGGCCATATGTGTGTGTGTGTGTGTGTGTGTGTGTGTGTGTACATGCACATATATGTGTATATATATGTGTGTGTGTGTGTATATATATATGCTCACCTTCAAAATCATTGTGGTTTACATAAATTCTGACACTTTGAGAATAAGCTAAGATTAACATTTTTTTTCTTACTTTAATAAAAACAGTGGGATGTGAAGCCTAGGTTCACCCAAAATATTTCACTTACAGTGGCAGATTCATTAACACAGCTTTTAGAACATACATTATACATTCTTTATTTTATTTTACTTTTTTTTATGAAGAGGCCAAGGCAGAGACAATATTCCACAGTTGGGTAATGATGATGATGATACCACTTGAGCAATTGAAAAAATAACTTAGAATAGCTACAATTTAATATTCTTCAATTCTCAGAAATAATAGAAAAATCCTCTGGATTTTATTCACACACACTGTAAAGTGTTTATAATATCTTAATCGAGTATGGCTTAGTGAGCTAGTAGAATTGTCACAGATGTATACTGCTGGTGGAGATTACTAAAGGTCATCTGGACTATATTGTCCTTCCTTTAGGAAAACTTACACCTAAATCTTCCCAGATGACTGTTATTTCTAAAAACACCCTAAAGTTCTATGACCTCAGCATAAATATACATGCAGATTTTCCCTCTGTGAGAAATTTCCTCTTCATAGCTGCTCCAAGTCACCTCACACCTATTTAAATTTGATCCAAACAGTTCATACAGTCTAATATTTTAAAAAAAGAAATAAATTCAGTAACAAAAATGGGCAGAAGACCTAAAGTGACATCTCTACAAAGAAATACAAATGACCAGTAGGCATATGAAAAGATGATCAATGTCACTAATTATCAGAGAAATGTAAATCAAAACTACAAAAAGGTACAACCTTACACTGACCAGAATGGCCATCATAAGAAAGTCTAAGAATAATAATGATGGAGAGGGTATGGAAAAAAGGGAATTCTCCTACACTTCCAGTGAATGAAAAAGTTGGTATAAAACTCAGTAGTCACAAAACTAAGATCATGGCATCCTGTCCCATCATTTTATGGCAAATAAATGGGGAAACAATGGAAACAGTGACAGACTTTATTTTCTTGGACTTCAAAATCACTGCAGATGGTGACTGCAGCCGTGAAATTAAAAGAAGCTTGTTTCTTGGAAGAAAAGTTATGACAAATCTAGACAGTGCATTAAAAAGCAGAGACATTACTTTGCCAACAAAGGTCTGTTTAGTCAAAGCTATGATTTTTCTAGTAGTCATGTATGGATCTGAGAGTTGAAACTTAAAGAAAGCTGAGCGCCAAAGAATTGATGCTTTTAAACTGTGGTTTTGGAGAATATTCTTAAGAGTCCCTTGTACCGCAAGGAGATCAAACCAGTCAATCCTAAAGGAAATCCGTCCTGAATATTCATTGGAAGGACTGATACTGAAGCCAAAGCTTCAATACTTTGGCCACCTGATGTGAAGAACTGACTCATTTGAAAAGACCCTGATGCTGGGAAAGATTGAGGGCAGGAGGAGAAGGGGACAACAGAGGATGAGATGGTTGGATGGCATCACCGAATCAATGGACATGAGTTTGAGCAATCTCCAGGAGAAGAAGGACAGGGAAGTCTGGCAAGCTGTGTTTCATGTGGTCACAAAAAAGTGGGACACAACTGAGCAACTGAACTGAACTGAACCAATTAGTGAGAATATAAATTGGTGCAACCACTATTGAGAACAATATGGAGGTTCTTGAAAAAGCTAAACATAGAGTTACCATATGATTCAGCAATCCCACTCCTTGGCATATATCTAGAGAAAGCTCTAAATCAAAAATGCAAGTACCCCCATGTTTATTGCATCACTATTTACAATGGTCAAGGTATAGAGCCTAAGTGTCCATCAATAGATGAATGGGTAAAAATACATGGTACATTCTCTATTCTAGCACAGTGGAATATTGTAGATATATAAGAAAATGAAGTGATGCCATTTGAAGCAACATGGTTGGACACGCTGCTGCTGCTGCTGTTAAGTCGCTTCAGTAGAGTCCGACTCTGTGCGACCCCATAGACGGCAGCCCACCAGGCTCCACCATCCCTGGGATTCTCCAGGCAAGAGCACTGGAGTGGGTTGCCATTTCCTTCTCCAATGCAAGAAAGTGAAAAGTGAAGGTGAAGTCGCTCAATTGTGTCTGACTCTTATCGACCCCATGGACTGTAGCCTATCTGGCTCCTCTGTCCATGGGATTTTCCAGGCAAGAGTACTGGAGTGGGGTGCCATGGCCTTCTCCATGGATGGACCTAGAGATTTTCATATTAAGTGAAAGCAGTAAGACAAATATCATATAATATTACTTATATGTGGAATCTAAAAGCATGACACAAATTAAATTATTTATAAAACAGAAATAGACTGAGAGGCATAGAAAACAAACATGTTTATTAAAGGGAAGAGGTGGGGGAAGAGATAAATTAGGAGTTTGGGATTAATATATACACACTATTATAGACAAAATATAGAAATATCAAGGACTTACTGTATAGCACTACGAACTATATTTAATATTGCATAATAACCTATAATGTAAAGGAATCTGAAAAAGTATGCACACACATATATGTGTCCATGTGTATGTGTCCATGTCTATATATGCAAACCAAAGCATTCCATGTTTCACCTCAAACTACAAACTAATTTACAAGGTTGTAAATTATACCTCAATTTAAAAAAAAGCCTTTGGCATGAACTGGAACAAAATTAATTGTATGCTTATGTTCTGTTCCATGTTTATATCACATATAGAGAGAATTCTGCCTACAGTAAATCATTAAATATATATTTAGTTTCGGGATGGTGGTCAGGGGAACTGTAATAGCTGTGACAAAGACTAACTGGATGTTCGTCAAGCCTGATTCCTTTTGTTTTGGTTACAATTATCAGCCTCTCTTGCTCTTGGCTAGGGGCTATATATTAATAGCAAGATCCTGGCTAATAAAATCTATGCAGAAGTGATAAAAAAATCTCTTCCAGGCTTGACAGATGGGAAATCTGAGCAATCTTCCATACTCTCTTTCTCCTTTTCTGCTTGACTGGAAACAAGGGATTTCAAAGGTGGGATGGGGAGGGAGATGGGAGGGAGTTTCCGGAGGGAGAGGTCATGGATGTACCTATGGCTGATACTTGTTGATGCTTGACAGAACACCACAAAATTCTGTAAAGCAATTATTTTTCAATGAAAACAAATATATATGGTGGGAAAAAGGGAATATTTTACTATATACCTGAATCTAACACAATATTGATAATCATCAATACTTATATATATATATATATACATATATATATATATTTTATAAGTGGTAAAGTAACACCTTGGAAGGAGTCACAGATTGTAGGACTGTGTCAGGGAGGAATGCTTGATCTTCATCTTTGACGTGAAGAGGTACAATACCTTGCGGGAGGGCACTGAGATCTGAGGTTTAAGCAAATTTACCTATCATAAGAGTGCAGATTTTCATTATGTCAAAAATTAATGGTTTAACATTTGAGAGTTCATCATGAAATAGTTATTTCCAGAAAAAAATTGACTGAATCATTTCTTTGTTCAGTCAGTCAACCAAATATTAGTTAATGTAGTCGTCATTTATCAAAAGATCTTTTGGTTGACTCATACACAAAGTCTTGTGCTCAGCAAAGTTCACCTTGTTTTTTGAGGGTAGATGAAGACTGCTTAATCCTATGGCCTGGAGTGGTTTTCTTTCCTCATCTGTCTCAGTCACAAGCCTTAGTGTATCTTAAGCAATATTATTTTAACAACAGAACACATGAGTAGAGATAAAGTAACCAGAAAACATTCCAAAAATGGAAATAAGATTTCGGTTACTCATCACTATCTCTATCTCTGCAATGGAATCATTAGACAAAGAATGCCTCATTAAATTTCCTTATTAAATCACCTCTTATTCTGAAAAAAACTAAATGAATTTCAGAAATCAAAAAAAATCTATTAATTTGTTATTTAATGGATAAAATACCATAGGGTAGATGGCTATCATATTTAATATAAAAAATAATATATGTCTACAGCAACAAATCAAACAATGCAAAAGAAGAAGAAGAAAGCTTCAAATTTTCTAATCTCCAAAGGACAGGATAAAATTTCAAATGTATCCTTCTTCTTGATAAGTCTCTATGTTCATGAAAAGGTTTTCAAATCCAGTTAACATGTGGACATTTTTATCCCTTCATCCTTCGCTATAGCATGTGCTTTGATGATCAGTGGTCCCTGTAGTCAATGGAAAGCTGCATTCATGAGAAGCTGCTGCAGCACTTAACACTCATTTGGACAACTTCTTACCTCAGCTGCTTGAGTCTCTCATCTCTTGGGCTTAACAGCTTGTGCTAGTGTCGTAGAAGTGTGCATCTCCAAGACAAGTTGACAATGCTGGGCAGTGTGGGGATAGGGTTTGCACACAAGGAGGGGAAAGATATTTAGAATAAACACCTTTCTCTCCTTGTCCTCCGGTGGGACCTCATGAGGCACACTTCAGACAATATCAGAGAGTCTCCAACAGTTTTTAGGCCAGTAGTCTTCTCCTATGTAACAGAATCACTAATGGACCACACAGTATTCATGGACTTCTCTCCCTTCTCTGTTTCACTGCTCCTAAATCTTCATTTCTGTTTCCAAGAATCACCTCCCATGTAATCTACCTGAACTCAATTTTTTGTCTCTTTTTGTTTGAAGGAAATTTTCTGAATCAAAACTCCTACTAAATGTCAATCTCAATCTGCAACTTTAGATGTACATTATTATTTTTCTGTCACTAAGGCATGTCTGAATGTTGTCAGTATACCTATATCTTTATGAAGGAATATAACTCTTAAATATATAAAATATATTTTATATATGCATGCATGTGTATATGTGTATGTATGTGTATATATATATATTATGCATATAAGCATATATATAATGAAATACTTTCTTATTTATTTCAAGCTTAACATGTATTATTCTTGAAATCTCTCCAAGACTTCTAGCTTATCCTTCTCCTATGTTAAGCTCATACCACTTTTTGAGGGTCTTAGCTAACAGCGGAAATCTGACTTACCTTCAGTCACCAGCCATATAGGTGAGCATCAACTACCCATCATCCCTATTCCTTGGCTTACCAAGTTCTGTTTTGCTTTTTGGGCACACTTGGCCATAGACATTTGTTTTGAGACTATCCATTTTCCCATTTGGCTTGGACACATCAACTATTGATTTGTATTTTCCAGAAATTTTGCCAACTCTGTAACAGAACTGTACAGATGCAGATCCGCTTTCTTCAACTTTGGGAACCATGATAGGATCTATGTCTTTTGATCATCCTGTACCAATATTCTGTCTGGAAAGTGAAAACTGCAATCTCATTTCTTTTTCTGCAACACATTCTCAAATATCCTCTTAATATCCCACTTCATATTAAATTCATTCAACCAACTAGCAAGCCAACTGAAAAGCATTTGACTTGATTGACTTTTGATTTTTAGATATTTATTTGGCCATAAACATTTTGCAGATACATTGTTAGTTGATACTTTTTTATTTTATTTATTTATTTTTTTATTAGTTAGAGGCTAATTTACTTTTTAATGCTCTTAGATTCTATGGTTGTTTCTCATAAGCTAAACACCCATGAAATATATTGAAATTGGTTACTTTTAATATGAAAATCTGATGTATGTATAAAGACTAGTTTATAATTATACATTTTCAAATTGTTGATTTTTTTATCCATAATCCTTTTTGGCATAGATATTGTTAGTTCATTCTTAGAAGTGTAGAAATTTGAGGGGCAATTTTTCCTCAGACTTCACTAAATTTTCTTCCTACCCTTCCCTGGCATTTGCTTCTTATATTCTCTAAAGTTTCTGTTTTACCTAGGATCAGCATGCCCTCAGAGCATGACCCAGTTTTACAGTTTGCTGTCTTTCGAGATTTATGACTCAGTTTTGTTTTTGGTCTTTGAAAAGCTTTCTTTCTTATATCAGGTAAGCCATAGGTTTAAAAAAATTCCAACATTTTATAGAACTTACAGCTGAAGGATTTTAAAGATATCAGAACATCCTTTTTGTTAAAAAATGGAAGTGTCAAGTATAAAATGTATATTATTATATATAGGCTCTCATTTAGGACCTTGACACAGTGATTTGCTTCTGAGAAGAGGATTGTCAGTCTTAAACCTAGAGAGAACAGAAAGGACTATACCTAGTAGGAGACAGCTTGGGAATTTAGGTGATACTGTAATTACCCAAAGAGGATGAGCTTTTGGCTCTCTCTTCTCAAGGCGCTCAGTCCTCACTGACTGGCAAGGAGACCAAGTTAAAATGTCGAAGGTTCAGGTCTAGAAAGGAAGACTTAATGTGCTGAAAAATTGTTCCCCCAAATTCCTCTCCACTCAGCAGTTCAGAATGTGACTTTATTTCGAAACAGGGTATTTGCAATGCTGTTAAGATAAGAATCAAGCTGAGATCATAATAGGTTTAGAGTGGATCCTAAATCTAATGAGAATATCTTTAGAACAGACAGAAAATGACCTTCAGAGGCAGAGGAGAAAAAGCCATCTGAAGATAAAGTTGGAGATTTCCTCTTGTTCTGCCACTAACCAAAGGAAGTTGGAGCCACAGGCTTTCTTCCCGGAAGACTTTGAGAGACCATGGCCCTTGTCAACAGAGACTTTGGTCTCTGATTTCCAGAACTGTACTGTGAGAGAGACTATTTCTGTTGTTTTGTCTACCATGTCTGTGGTATTTGCTATAGCAGCCCTGGGAATGAATGCAAAGTGTTTGTAGTACTTGGTACATACATTAGCAAGATCACTGCCTAACACTATAGACGTGAAAGCAAGATTCTTACTTTGCAGAGGGAGAGAAAGTCAACTAGTTGCAATTAAGGAACAGCAAGTGCATCAGGAAGGCATTATGGACTTGCACTCAGTTTACCTGACTTGCCATCTGGCCTCGCCAGGTTCTGGCTGGGTGATTTTTCTTCTCTGAACCTCGGTTTCTTACTCTCTAAAGTGAGGAGAATAAATATTCCTATTTCATAAGTTGCAGTGAAGATTAAGAAAATCAGTACATAAAGCACTTGACACAACAATGTCTGGCACATTTTAAGTATTACATTTACAGCTACCATAGCCATGACTACAACCATGATGATTATGGATCGCATTGTACAAAATGCTGGATGTAGAAAAATAGACAGAGGAGAAAGTTAAGTACTACTATCCGTAATTTGATTTTTTTTTTAAATGTTGCTTTTTTTTTTTTTCTTGCTAGGGGAGTGATAAGGAAATCTGATTTATTTCCTTTTTTTTTTTTTAAGGGTCCCCCTGTACTTTGACCAAACCTTGGTAACTGGCTCCTCTTTAGGAAAGAAGAAACCGTGACTCCTTCATTTTAGTGTGCCCTCAGAATCCTTTTGAGCTCTGACTAGTGAATGTATATATCCAGCAAAAGAGCATTCTGAAGAATATCATGGAAGCTGAGTAGATGCAGTATGCCTTGCATACTCAATAAATGATTTAAAAAAATAAAATCTATAGATCCAAGGTGGAGTGAATGAAAGGAGAAGTAATAAGCATTAAAAAACAAGAGAAGTGAGAGATGCCACATCATGGAATGCTTTGTGGGCCAATGTAAGGAAATGATTTGGCTCTTATTCTTCATGGAAAAGGGAAACCAGGGAAATATTCTAAACACAAGAGTGGCACAGCATGAATTACTAAGAGGATTATCATAGCTTCACCTTTGCAAATACATTAAATGGGGGCAAATTTAGACATAGTGAAATTAGTCTGAAAGGCTACTGAAATAGCCCAGGTGAGAAACAGTAGTGATTGAATCAGATTGTTAGCAATAGAGCTGGTTTAAGAGGCAGTCAGATTTGACTGATACCTCATATTCTGAAGGCAGAGGCAAAGGATACTTTTGACAATAAATGTATCTTATGAGAGAGGGGTCAGGAATGACATGAGGTGAGGCCATTTTACTCAAAGAAGTAAGAAATGTAAGCTCTTTTTTTCTGAGATAAAGTTGAAGGTGAAAAGGAAAAATGGGAATTTGTTTTTCACACTAGTTTGAGATGCCTGCTAGACATCTGAGTGGTTATGATGAAAAAGCAGCTAGCTGTATGTTTGGAGATACCTAAGCTTAAGCATAAACTTCAAAGTTTATTGGTGAAGAGAGAGCATGAAAATCCACGATATTGATAACAATAAGCAGGGAGAAAATAAAGAATACAAAGAGAAGCTACTCAAAAGCTTGCCTTTGAGGCAAACTATATTTTTAGATAGCCAGAGTCCTCTTACTCAGACTGAGTGCTATCATTTGGACACACCTTAGGCAGACTATAGATATTGTTATTTTCCAATGCATTTCACACACTCAAATATTTAAAAGAGAATTGTTTTCCTCAATTTTTTTGTAACCTCAGTTTCAGATTATGTTTCTTTACTGAGAATGCAATACCCTGATGTTTATTTCCCACTCAGCCTGTTAAACTATGGTTAACTTCAAAGATACCTCATGCCTAAAGGAAACTGTATCCACTGTTTGTTTTGTTTTTGTTTTTTGCTTTCTATATAAACAAGTTTATGATTTATTCAGCATGTAGTTTACTTCCAAAGATGATTTTTAAATATTTCTTGTGTTGAGATTCCCTCTGGATTTGAAGGTGTTTGAAAACCTCTGCTTATTTAAAAATTAAGGATTTCATTCATTTTGAACAGTTGCTGGGTGATGATGGACCCAATCTGTTTTAGTGTGTAACTTTTTTTTTTAATAAGGAATACATTTGTTGCACAGTTTTTGTTTTTCTCAAAGGATTCCATTCTTTCATATTTCTCCTTCTTTGATGTTCTTTTGTGTTCAGAGTTGTTTTTTCAGTACTGTTTCTGAAACTTGTTTTTAAGCTTAATCTAAAATGGAGCTGATGAGACATATAAAAACACTGTGGAATGCTGGTAAAAGTACTGCATATTTAGAAAACCTAAGATCTAATCCCACGTACTTGCTTTGCCATTTATTAAATGTGTGATTAAAGTTATACATCTAGAGATTCTGAGTCTCCAATTTCTCCTTTTAAGAATAATTGAATGTAATGATGCCGTGAAGTTTGTTTCTATTATTTCTCTCTTTTTACTTAAAAAAATATTTTTAATTGAAGGATAATTATTTTATAGTATTTCATGGTTTCTACCAAACATCAATTTGAATCACCCATAGGTTTATCTAGTTACATAGTCCTGATCTAAGAGCAAAAGTGACTGATAATTATAACCAAAGCAGGAGGAATCAGGCTTGGTGACTATCTAGCTAGTCTTTGTCACATATGCTGCAGTTCTCCTGACCACCATCCCAACACCAAAAATGTGAAATTATTTACTGCAGTAGAATTCTATCTACAGGTGATTTATATGAAGAACATAGCATTATTCTTCAACATATTCTTCAACATAATCACATTAATTAATTTCATTCCAGTCCATGTCAAAGTTTTAAAAAATTTAAATAGTTGTGTTAGGATTCAGTGTAGGTATGAAGAAGACAATTCTCACTGAGGGAAAAGCTGCACATATAATTATGCTGAAGTCATAGAACCTCAGGGTGTTTTTAGAAATAAGAGTCATCTGGGAAGATTTAGGTGTAAGTTTTCCTAAAGAAAGGAGAATATGGGCCAGATGACCTTTAGTAATCTCCACCAGCCATATGAGTCTGTGACATTTCTACCAGCTCTCTAAAATACATCCTATTAGGATGATATTATAAACACTTTATAGTGTATATGAAAAAAGTCCAGATGCTTTTCTACCGTTCCTAAGAACTTCTTGTAATCAAAGAGTACTCATTTAAGCTATTCTAAATCATCTTTCTAACTTCTAAAATGGTGTAATAGCAATAATAATAATAATAATATAACTGTAAAAGGCTGCCCTTGTCTTGGTCTCATATGTAAAACTCTGAAGCACCTATAGTGAGTGTCTTAAAGTCTGTAGTAATAAATCTGTCACTGGAGGGAAAGGGGCTGGGAGGAACCTAGTCCTCACAGCCTCCTATTTTTATTATTATTATTATCTTTTTAAAGTCAATGTATCATGGCTTACTCTCAAAGTTTTAGAATTAATATAAATCACAATGACTTGAGAGTGGTGCATAAATTTGTAAATGTTTTGCTTAATTCCATGGGCACCTATCATAGTAATTGCTGTTTTCTGAATAAGATTCAACACTGAGTGTAAAGACAAACAAGTAAATCAACTGAAAAATTCACCTAGTAGGCATTTTGTCCTCTGAATCTCCCATTCCCTCTTAATATGCTTTTGTTTAGAGTTTGTTTCTTCACTGCAAGAATAAATTAAGTCCTCTCAGGAACATATGAGGATATAAGTTGCTCTACATCCTTGTAATCATTTGTAATTTTTTATCGTTTACTTTTAGCCATTTTGAGAATTTGTATTAATAATGGTTAATCAAATATGGTTTTAGTTTGCATTTTCCTAAGTGAATGAAGTTGGGTATTCTTTTTACAAAATTAATATATTTGGGTGCTCTTTTATAATGTGTATGTGCTCAAATATTTTATTCATTTCCAAAGTGTATGTTCTGTTTTTTGTTTAATAATGTGTATGAAGCAGTTCATTTTAAACTCATTTACCCAACATTGTTGTGTGTAGTCAATTGTTAAATGTCAGGTCAAGATCAGTAGAGACGTCTACTCATATAGACACATGAGTATTTATGTGTCTCATGTCCGTCACGTCGGTGATGCCATCCAACCATCTCATCCTCTGTTGTCCCCTTCTCATCCTGCCTTCAATCCATCCCGACATCAGGGTCTTTTCCAGTGAGTCAGTTCTTCACATCAGGTGGCCAAAGTACTGGAGTGTCAGCTTCAGCTTCAGTCCTTCCAATGAACACCCAGGACTGATCTCCTTTAGGATGGACTGGTTTGATCTCCTTGCAGTCCAAGGGGCCCTCAAGAGTCTTCTCCAACACTACAGTTCAAAAACATCAATTTTTCAGCACTCAGCTTTTATTATGGTCCAAATTTCACATCCATACATGTCTACTGGAAAAACCACAGGTCTGACTAGACAGAAATTTGGGGGCAAAGTAATGTCTCTTCTTTTTAATATACTATCTAGGTTTGTCATAACTTTTCTTTCAAGGAGCAAGAGTCTTTTAATTTCATGGCTGCAGTCACCATCTGCAGTGATTTTGGAGCTCAAAAAAATAAAGTTTGTCACTGTTTCCATTGTTTCCCCTTCTATTCGCCTTGAAGTGATGGGGCCAGAAGGCATGATCTTCATTTTTTGAAAGTTGAGTTTTAAGCCAGATTTTTCACTACTCTTTCACTTTCATCAAGAGACACTTTAGTTCCTCTTTACTTTTCCATAAGGATGGTGTCATCTGCATCTCTAAGCTTATTGATATTTCTCCAGACAATCTTAATTCCAGTTTGTGCTTCATCCAGTCTGGCATTTCCTATGATGTACTTTGCATCTAAGTTAAATAAGCAGGGTGACAATGTACAGCCTTGACATACTCCTTTCTCAATTTTGAACCAGCCTGTTTTGCCCTGTCCAGTTGTAACTGTTGCCTCTTGACCTGCTAACAGATTTCTCAGGATGCATTTAAGGTAGTCTGATATTCCCATCTTTTTAAGAATTTTCCACTGTTTGTTGTGATCCACACAGTCAAAGGTTTTGGCATAGTCAGTAAGTTGTAGTCAATAAAGCAGAAGTAGATATTTTTCTGACATTATTTTGCTTTTTCTATGATCCAATGGATGTTGACAATTTTATCTCTGGTTCCTCTTCCTTTTCTAAATCCAGGTTGAACATCTGGAAGTTCACAATTCATGTACTGTTGAAGCCTGGCTTGGAGAATTTTGAACATTACTTTGCTAGCATGTTAGATGAGCCCAGTTGTGTGGTAGTTTGAACATTCTATATATACATGGACATCACCAGACGGTCAATTCCAAAATCAGATTGATTATATTCTTTCCAGCCAAAAATGGAGAATCTCTATAGTGTCAGCAAAACACAAGACTGGAAGATGATTGTGACTCAGATCATGAAGTCCTTTTTGCAAAATTCAGACTTAAATTGAATAAAGCAGGGGGAAAAAAAAAACACTAGACAGTTCAGGTATGACTTAAATCAAATTCCTTAAGAATATACAGTGGAAGTGACAAATAAATTCAAGGGATTCTTTCTGATAGAGTGCCTGAAGAACTATAGAATGAGGTTTGTGACATTGTACAGGAAGCAGTGATCAATACCAACTTCAAAAGAAATGGAAAAAGGTAACATGGTTGTCTGAGGAGGCCTTGCAAATATCTGAGAAAAAAAGAAAAGCCAAAGGTAAAGGAGAAATGGAAAGATATATCCATCTGAATGTGAAGTTGCAAAGAATAGCAAGGAGAGATAAGAAAACTTTCCTCAGTTATCATTGCAAAGAAATAGAGAAAAATAATAGAATGGGAAAGATTAGAAATCTCTTTAAGAAAATTAGAGATACCAAGGGAACATTTCATGCAAAGATGGGCACAATAAAAATAACACCATGGGAATAGATATCATATCATAAGGGTAACATAAAGAGTAAAACCAAAAAAAAAAAAAAAAAAAAGAAAAAGAAAAAAGTAGGAACAACTGGGAACAGAGAAAAGAAAATAGAAACAGAGCCTACTACTAAGTCAACTAAGAAATGCCAAGTCAGGTTGAGTAGAGAGTTAAGTCAGTGGCTTCACCAGTCTTCATATTGCCATTGAGTGATTCACCTGAATATCCACAAAAAACCCTCCTGCTCACATGAAGCTGCTCCCACTGTAATCTCTACCTATTCTTCAGCAAACTCATGGGATACATCCAATTCTGTGTGCTTTTGGAAAATGCCTTCTTTTTTTCCTGCTACCTCACAACTCACAAGCTCAAATTCATCATTTGCATTAGGCACCAATGACATTATCAACCTTATTCTCTGTTCACAATGTCATTTTAGGAACTGCTATACTGCCAGGTTAGCTTTCATCATCTAAACTCTTATCCCACAAATCGTTCTGAGAGGGTAACAGGTAGGGAGGCCAGACATCCCCAAACAACAAGAGGAAATAGATTGCAATTGGCAGACTTTATTTTTTTCCCCCTTCTTTGTTAAGGAAACTGATTTTGCCTAAAACTAACCTTGTCTCCCCCCTCCCCCCCCCCCCCCCCCGCCTTTTCTCAAACCTTGGTCTGATAATGGCTCAACGAACCTATATTCATGCCAATTGTTTTATGGAGGGGATGATTCACTTCATGTTATTCTATCTCAAAAATGCATATTGTGGGAGAGGGGCCTGGTGAAACTACCTCAGCCTTGAGGGGTTTGCCTTATCTGATTAATAGCTTGTTAACAGACATAAAACACCTTGCCAAAACTAGGGGTCTTTCTGACCCCTTCTGATGTCTATGTCAGACATTTTCTCTATCTCTTTCATATTTTAATAAAATTCCGTTACACAAAAAACTCAAAGTGGTCAAGTCTGGTGTATGACCCCAGATTGAAATCCTCTCCTCCAGAGGTCACAAATCCCAGCATAGCACACGGCTTGCAGCAGCAACCTTTCAGTTCCATCTTTAGATTGTTCTTCATTCTCTTTGGAGATCTCAAGTCTTCTGACTTTAGATAACATATGCTGCATGTTGTTCTAACAAAACTCTGGCATATCTCTGACCATTTTTCTCCTTTGATAAATTTTACACATAAAAAAGCTGTGAGATAACTCATAGGACATCACTACACATGCTTTTCTTTCCCACCAAAGATGTTGTAGATTGAAAGAAGAAACATTTCTCATAATTACCTTTTCTACTCTCACCCAACATCAACCTATATAACAACTGCAGTGATTGTATTACTATGTAATTTGTATTGTGCCATCTTCTGTTGAATTCCCTATTGTGGCTTTCCATTTCAGCAAAAGTAAAACCACAAAATGACCATCTCTTCACTATTTTGATGACTTGTCCCTTCCAGGTCCTGTCTTATCTGATTTCATTTCCTACCACTCTTCTTGCTCAGCCTATTGTAGACACACTGGTCTCTTCAATTTTCTCAAAGTCTGGTAGACCCCTACAGTCTTTGTAAAATTATGAATCAGAGGTCTGGAAGGCAATTCCCTCAGGAAATCTATAAATTTCACTCACATTCTTTTGTTCAGATCTTTGGTCAAAGGTTATTTCATCAGATAAGTCTGTATTGATTATGCTGGTAAAATACCACCCCCCATTTTACTATCTCTCCAAATGTCTCTACTTTTCTTTGTGAAATAACCTAATTCTTTAAAGTATGAAAGGAACCTGAGTTAAGGATTTTAATACCAGGAAATCAGAGATGGAAGTTGTGGAGCTCAATTAGGGAAAATTTGAGAAAGACTGAACTGAGGCAATAAAGAGTCCACATAAACTCTCCTGGAGATAAGGGCTTAGTGTAGGAAAACTTTTAACTGAAATTACATATATCTGACTCCAGACATTATATGAAAACCGATGATGGAAGTAGGAGTCCAAGTTAACTGGGATGATTTAATATGTTTGTATTGCAGAGAACATATTAATGATGATTTCAGCAATAGCAAATGAGGATTTGAGAAAAATAATTTTCAGATGATGAGGGAGTGTAGAAGTTTGTGCTACAAATTAGGAACAAGGAAGGTGTATTTTCCCTAGATAAGATAAACTATTTAGCATCACTAAGTTATTATTTATTTCCAGAGAACTGGGAAATAGGGAGTAGGGAAAATGATATCTGGATTCTTATATAAGAACATCTTAAAAATAATAAATCCATAGGAAAACTGCAGAAGCATGTCTTAAAAGACATGAAATATGTTTTTACCCATGACATAGAAAAATCATCTTCATATCTCATTGGCTTCTACAAACCTTGGTAAAATGTACCTTTTCAGTTGACAAGATTGTCAGGTACCATGGAACTAAAATTCACTTTGGCCTGGAGAAGACGTAGCTCACAAAATCAGACTACAAAATTTAACTAGAACTCCACAGGAGTCAAAAGGAACTTAAAATTACTGATATATCTAAATATAGTGTGACACCCTGTATTACATACAAGGACAGGAAAAATGGCATTAATGGAAAAACTAGTGAAATCTAAATAAAGTCTCTAGTTTAGTTAATAATATTAGGCTAAAGTGAATTCCTTGATATTGGCAATATACCATGAAATGTAAGATGCTAACATTTAGGAAACTAAGTTGAAGGATATATAAGAATTTGTATATTAAATTTACAACTTTTTTTTTTACAAATATAAAATTATTCCAAAATAAAATGTGAAAAAAAAAGAAAACTGACACATGAAGTATTCTTTATTTTCAATGATGGTATTCTTTTTATAAGATATAAATTTGGATTATAGTCACAACTGTATCATAACTCAAAAATATGATTTGAATTTTAGTGTTAATACTATGATCTGTGGGCTTCCCTGATAGCTCAGATGGTAAAGAATCTGCCTGCAATGCAGGAGACCCCAGTTCTATTCCTGGGTTGAGAAGATCCCCTCGGGAAGGGAAAGGCTATCCACTCCAGTATTCTGGCCTGGAGAATTCCATGGACTGTGTAGTCCATGGGGTCACAAAGAGACTGACACGACTGAGTCCCTTTCACTTTCACTTGTCACTTTCACTATGATCTACGCAGATCAAATAAAGTCCGTTTAGGATAAAGTGGCAGTGGAAGAGTTAATTTATTTTGTTTTTGTCTTCCTATATGCCCTGATCTGAACAGTGGTCACCAGTGAGCAATTGGTGTGTAGCAGACACACAGCAAATCTTCCAAAAATCAAGACCTGAGTGGTATAAGTGTTCTTATACCATGCTGGCTTATTACTAACAAGCTTTAAATAAAAAATCTACTTAGCTGCATATGAGGGACCTTGAATGTTCACATGCTGCTTGATTACTCACTTTCTACTCTTCAGGTAGGAGATACCCAAACAGGAGTTGTAGCCTGAGCTTCCAAACACTACTATAGTTTGTCTTTTATTAGTTTTCATCTCCATATCAGGTGAATCTCAGTGGTCACCCTAAAGTAATTATGCATCCTCACATTTCTTTTTCTAGTCACTAGGAATAATACTGGAGATTCTCTCTGCAGAGGCCCTTAGCCTGTCCTTTTCTTAAAGTACTTAAAATTAAAAACTGGATGTCATAACTGATACACCTGATCCCATACCACGGTTGGCTCACATAGTTGCATTGAGAAATAATCAGCTAGATAATGCCTTACTTCCAAAATAAGAACTCATATGTTTTACATTTTTGAATGAAAATAGCTGTACCTATAAGATAGTATTTTGAGATAATTTTAGGTAGTTAAATATTGTATAATTTTATAAACTCTTTCAAAAATAAAACAAGGAATAAATGTTTAGTTTGCTTTGAGAAAATTCTTTCATCAATGGCATAATGTTTACTCTGTAAACCATACACTAAGACCCACTCAAAGAGACACCAAGAAAAATGTTTCAAGAATACGCTCAGCAGTTAAAAAAACAAACAAACAAACAAACAAAACAGTTTTTGGATATCTGGAAAATAATCACTGAGTCTGTTTATAAAAGCTTATTCTCCAGAATAAAAACACACACCAAAAATACACATTTCAAAATGAAGATTCTACTTTTAGGCTAGACTCAAATTTTGGATGTATACATTTTATTTTATTATTTTTTTTAAATGTCTACATTAACTTTATTGAGGTCACAACCATCTCCAGAATATTTCACAAGTCCTGATAAGTATGTTCTGCGTAGCCATGCAGACATTGACTTAACATGAATGAACTGCTATACCAGGCTATGTCTAAAGAGAACTGGAAGACAAAAATCAAACTAAATACTAACATAATCTGATCATTAAGCAATAAATTAACAAGAGTTGAAATCATAAATCAAGATTCTTATCAACATACCAAGGTAATTGAAATAGGCATTGTAATTCATGCATTTTATAAAAATTATATAAAGTCTTAGTTTAAAAGTTAAAAAAACTTTATATAAAGAGCAATGACATAAAAATTGGAAATAGAATTAAAAGCTGGTAGAAAAATAACAATTAACTGATAGCTAACTAGCTAATAGTAAAAGAACTGATATAGATACACACAGATGAATATAATGTATTGCTACTGATCCCTATATATATTTTAGCATTCTTTACCATTTTGTACAATGAATATTTTTTGCTTGTTTTCACTTTAGCCTTTTATAAACTCAGCTTTGGTTAGTAATCCTTCTAATCCTCTTATTTTCTGCTTTTATACTTGTCATATATCTTCATCACTGATAACTTTTTAAAATCATTTTCTAATTCATCCATGTCATTTTATTTCTATTCTTAAACTTACTTCAGAGTGGATTCAGTTTTTTGACTATAGAAGATTCTCCTTAGTAGTAGCAGAATGAGATGTGCATAAGAGATCTGGGGTCACAACCAAGAATACTGAAGTTCTTATATATAATGCTTGTGATTGGAAAGGAAGAGATTGGTCTCCTTCAAAAGATTAAAAGCATGCAACAAAAACCTGAGTCAACCTTAGGAAACACAAATTATCAAATTCCCTGAAAAGCTGTCAAAA
Organism: Dama dama; assembly: GCF_033118175.1. Taxonomy (NCBI): domain Eukaryota; kingdom Metazoa; phylum Chordata; class Mammalia; order Artiodactyla; family Cervidae; genus Dama; species Dama dama. The sequence goes on along the minus strand of NC_083708.1, from coordinate 4,790,836 downwards.
AATTACTTGCTGCAGTTCTTAGTAAATATACACACACACACACATATATATACACACACACACATACGGTATATGTTTGTATGTAGATTCAAATATATATGCAGGATTTGAGTAGATAAAAGTTAAAGATTCTCATGGTTCTGACATTCTGTCATACTTTAGCTACATTCTTTGTTAATGCTTAGTAATGAAAATGTATGACATTCACATGCAGAGTACATTGTGTGATGTATTCTGCGTGTTGTTGTTGAGTCTCTAAGTCATGTTCAACTCTACAATCCCATGGTTACAGTACCCAGGCTTCCTTGTCCTTCACTATCTCCTGGAGTTTGCTCAAATTCTTGTACATTGAGGCAGTGATTCCATCCAACCATCTAATCCTCTGTCATCCCCTTCTCCTGCCCTCAATCTCTCCCAGCATCAGGATCTTTACCAGTGAATCGGTTCTTTGCATCAGGTGGTGAAAGAATTGAAGCTTCAACATCAGCCCTTTCAAAGAATATCAAGTGTTAATTTCCTTTAGGAATTAATGATCTTGCAGTCCAAGTGACTCTCAAGAGTCTTTTCCAACACCACAGTTCAAAAGCATTGATTCCTCACTGTTCAACCTTCTTTATGGCCCAACTCTTACATCTATCTATACATGACTACTGGAAAAACCATAGCTTTAACTGCATGGATGTTTGTCAACAAAGTGATGTCTCTGATTTTTAATATGCTGTCTAGATTTGTAATAGCTTTTCTTCCAGTGAGCAAGTGTCTTTTAATAGTGTGGCTGCACTCACCAACCCCAGTGATTTTGGAGCCCAAGAATATAAAGTCTGTCGGTGTTTCCATTGTTTCCCCATCTATTTGTCTTGAAGTGATGGGACCAAAGGCCATGATCTGTTTTTTGAATATTGACTTTTAAGCCAGACTTTCCACCTTCCTCTTTCACCTTCATCAAGAGGCTCTTCAGTTCCTCTTTGCTTTCTGTCATTAGAGCGGAATCATCTGCATATTTGAGGTTATTGATATTTCTCCTGGCGATCTTAATTCTAGCTTGTGATTCGTACAGCCCAACATTCTGCATGATGCAATCTGTGTGTTGCTGCTGTTCAGTCACTCTGTCGTGTCCAACTCTTTGAAACCCCATGGACTTCAGCCCTTCACCATCTCCGGCAGTTTGCTCAAACTTGTGTCCATTGAGTCAGTGATGCCATCCAACCGTCTCATCCTCTCTTGTCCCCTTCTCTTCCTGTCTTCAATTGTTCTCAGCATCAGGGTCTTTTCCAATGAGTCAGCTCTTCACATCAGATGGCCAAAGTATTTGGAACTTCAGCTTCAGCATCAGTCCTTCCAATGAATATTTAGGACTGATTTCCTTTAGGGACGGTTTGGTCTGTGGTCTTGGTCTGACTGAATCAGATGATTTGGTCTCCTTGCAATCCAAGGAACTCAAGAGTCTTCTCCAACACCACTGTTCAAAAGCAGCAATTCTTCAGTGTTCAGCCTTCTTTATGGTCCAACTCTCACATCCATACAAGACTACTGGAAAAACATAGCATTGACTAGATGGACTTTTGTGGGCAAAGTAACGTCTCTACTTTTCAATACACTGTCTAGGTTTGTCATAGCTTTCCTTCCAATGAGCAAGTGTCTTTTAATTTCATGGCTGCAGTCACCATTCCCAGTGATTTTGGAGTCCATGAAAATAAAGTCTGTCACTATTTTCACTGTTTCCCCATCTTTCTGGTATCAAGTGATAGGCCTGGATGCCATGATCTTAGTTATTTTAATGTTGAGTTTTAAGTCAGCTTTCACTCTCCTCTTTCACCTTCATCAAGAGGCTCTTTAGTTCCTTTTTGCTTTCTGATATAACAGTGGTATCATCTATCTGCATATCTGAGGTTATTGATATTTCTCCCAGTAATCTTGAATTCAGCTTGAGCTTCTTCCAGCACAGCATTGTGCGTGATGTCCTCTGCATAAATTTAAATAAGCTGCATGACAATATACACCCTTGACATACACCTTTCCCCATTTTGAATCAGCCTGTTGTTTCAAATCTTGTTCTAACTGTTGCTTCTTGTCTTGCACATGGGTTTCTTCAGAGACAGGTAAGGTGGTCTGGTATTCTCATCTCTTTAATAATTTTACACAGTTTCATGAGATACAGACAATCCAAGTTTTAGTATAATCAATGAAGCAGAAGTAAATATTTTTTTCTAGAACTCCCTTGGTTTTTCCGTGATCCAATGGATGTTGGGAATTTTATCTTTGTTTCCTCTGCCTTTGCTACATCCAGTTTCTATATCTAGAAGTTCTTTGTTCATGTACTGTTGAAGTCTAGCTTGAAGGATTTTGAGCATAATCTTGCTAAAATGTGAAATGAGAAAAAATTTCCCATAAGTTGAGCATCCTTTGGTATTGCCTTTTTTGGGGACAGGATTCAAATTGACCTTTTCCAGTCTTGTGGTCATTGATGAGTTTTCCAAATTTGCTGGAATGTTGAGTGCAACACTTTAGTGTCTTGTTTTAAGATTTGAAATAATTCAGCTGAAATTCCATCACCTCCACTAGCTTTGTTTGCAGTGATGCTTCCTTAGGACCACTTGTCTTCACACTTCAGGATGTCTGGTTCTAGGTGAGTGATCAAAACATCATGGTTTTCTGGGTCATTAAGATCTTTTTTGTATAGTTCTTCTGTGTATTCTTGCCACCTCTTCTTAATCTCTTCTACATCTGTTAGGTCCTTGCTGTTTCTGTTCTTTATTGCCTATCTTTGCACAAAATATTCCCTTGATATCTCTAATGTTCTTGAGGATATCTCTAGTCTTTCTAATTCTATTGTTTTTCTCTATTTTTATTTTCCATTGTTCACATAAGAAGACTTTCTTATCTCTTGTAGCTATTCTCTAGAATTCTGCATTCAGTTGGGTGTATCTTTCCCTTTCCCCTTTGCCTATCACTTCTTTTCTCAACTATTTATATGACTTCCCCAGATGGCCACTTTGCCTTCTTGCATTTCTTTTTCTTTGGGATGGTTTTGCTCACTGCTTCCTGTACAATGTTGTGAACCTCTCTCCATAATTCTTCAGGCTGTATTCCAGATCTGATCTTTTGAATATGTTTATCACCTTCACTGTTTAATCATAAGGGGTTTCATTTAAGTCATAACTGAATGGTTTAGTGTGTTTTATATTTACTGCAAGCTATTTTGTTCTCCTTTTAAATTCTACATTTCCTTTATAATTTGAAATTTGTGCAAAGTTGAAGCTCTTTATTCCCATACATTAGATAGATGTAATCTTATCAAATTCACTATAACACAAAAATGTCTTTGCTTTTGCTGTTGCTGTGGTTTAGTTGCTCAGTCTTGTCTCTTTATGACCCTATGGACTGTAGCACACCTCTGTTCATGGTATTTATTTGGCAAGATTTGGAACAGATTATTATTTCCTACTCCAGGGGATCTTCCTAACTAAGGGGTCAAGCCTGTGTCTCCATGTCTCCTGAATTGCAGCTGGTGTCTTTACCACTGAAAATAACTGCAAATTATTATTGATTATATGAGATATTATCACAATCAGAAGTTTGATATTATACCTAAAAATCAAGCAATCAGCGTAGTGAGTCTGGAAGTTAATGACAATTGTGACCAATCAATAAATAAGATGGAGTGTGAATTCTCTGCACCTCCATTTTTCAAATACAAAATGGGAAGAACAAATTACCTCATGTGTTGTGAGAGTTAAATTACAGCTAACAAAATATTTAAAGTGGCTTCTAACACAAAATAAATAAACTTCTATTAGCTGATTTCAGCATTTTTTTAAAAATTTAAGACATTATATAGAAGGTAGGAAAGCCACTGAGAATGACAAAAGAAGAAGGAGGAGGAGGAGGGTGAGGAGGAGGAGAAAGAGGAAATGACCTGCATGGGGGGAAAGGAGAAAAAATGTAAAATACCTTCTCAAATGGAGTAACTTTTAAGGTTCTTGCAAAACTTACTAACTCTTACTATTTCCTGTCCACATCCATACCAGGGTAAGATTGTTTTAGAATTTAGTTGAAAGCACTATACATATACACATAGATATTTTGTATGACTGTATCTTCTATAGAATTATGAACATTTTTTTTAAATTTTGCATTAATGCTTCATGGTAGGGGTGACTTAATTTATGCCACTAACTTTTCTCCCGTCTACTAGCCATGAAGTCATGGGAACAGCTGTCACTGAGATCATGACCAGATGCCATGATCTTACATTTTTGAATGTTGAGTTTTAAGCTAGCTTTTTCACTCTCTTCTTTCATCCTCAACAAGAGGCTGTTTTGTTCCTCTTCACTTTCTACCATTAGAGTGGTATCATCTGCATATCTGAGGTTGTTATTTTTCCTAGCAAACTTGATTTCAGTTTGTGATTCAACCTGTATTTCTCATGATGCACTCGGCATATAAATTTAATAAGCAGGGTGACAATATAGTCTTCCCTACTTCTTTCTCAATTTTGAAACAGTCAACTGTTCCATGTAAGGTTTATGGAATAAATAGAAGGGGAGAAAATAGAACCACTGACAGATTTTATTTTCTTGAGCTCCAAAATCACTGGGATGGTGACAGCCATCATGAAATTAAAAGATGCTTGCTCCTTGGAAGGGACTCTGTGACAAACCTAGGCAGTGTATTAAAAACCAAAGACATCACTTGCCAACAAAGATCCATATAGTCCAAGCTATGGTTTTCCCATAGTCTTGTACGTACATGATAGTTGGATCATAAAGAAGGCTGAATGCTAAAAAATTTGATGCTTTTGAATTGTGGTTCTAGAGAAGATGTTTGAGTGTTCCTTGGACTGCAAGGAGATCGAACTAGTCAATCCTAAATGAAATCAACCCTGAATATTCATTGGAAGGACCGATGCTGAAGCTGAAGCTCCACTATTTTGGCCACCTTATATGAAGAGCTAACTCATGGTAAGAGACCCTGATATTGGAAAAGATTGAGGGCAAAAGTAGAAGAGTGCAGCAGAGGAATAGACGGTTTGATAGCAAAACTAATTTAATGGGGACATGAATGTAAGAAAATGCCAGGATATTGTGAAGGACAGTGAAGCCTGGCATTTTGCAGTCCATGGGGTGGCAAAGAGTGGGAGAAGACTTAGTGACTAAACAACATCATCATACCACTACACTTATAGCCATTTTGTGTGTGTATGTGCCCAAAAATATTTGCACACACAATTATTAGTATAATCTTTCATAATAATTAGTGAATCTCAGAAAGTCACATCTCAAGGATATGAACTGCAGATTTAGAATGCAAATCTTGTGCAATTTAATTTAATTAAGCTACTAGAAGACTTTATTTACTTAAGTAAGAAAGAATTGCTAGGTCAAATTTGAGAATAACCACTAAGGCACCATTGAAAAACCTATGCAAGCATATGCAGTTCACTGGGATAGTTTTGCTTTCAACATGGCTAATCTATTGCCTGGATTGGTTTCCATCTTCTCTACATAGTGGTCCCTGGACTAGTGCAAAAATCACCTTTCCTTGAAAATAAGAAAACCCTGTAGGTATTACTCAGTAGTATTTTTATTATCTTCCACTGGTAGCAATTAGCTCATTCTACTCTTATGTCACATATTTCATCATATCCTTATTTATGTTTCTAATGCCCTGATAAAAACTCAGTTCCTCAAAGTCCAATTTATCTTTATCTTTCAGGACACTGCATTCTGCCTGCTGCATAGCAGATATTTAAATATAGAAGTAGAGATTTACAACCTTTATGGTATTGATTGAAACTCAGGTCTCCATTTCATATTTTAAATCTCAGATATGCTTTTTTCAGAAGTATAGCTAAAAATAGAATTCCTATGTAACCCTTCTTTAAACAAGTATTTTTAAAATTTCTTTCAATGTTACTGAATCATAGTTGTTTTACAGTGTTGTGTTAATTGATCCTGTGAATCAAAGTGACTCAGTTATAAAACACACACACATCTACATGTATATGAATATATATGCATACACATATAGATAAACCATGATGGAAGATTATATATATATACACATATATATGTGTATATATATACTCATTTCCATTGTGCTTTATCATAGGATATTCAGTATAGTTCCCTGCACTATACAGTAGGACCTTGTTGTTTATCTATCCTGTATATAATAGGTTGCATCTGCTATTCCTAAAATTCCAATACTTCCCTATCTCCCCTTCCCCTTCCTTATAAACTACACCTATATTATCTTTGTCTGTGAGTCTGTTTCCATTTTAGCAATATGTTCATTTGTGTCATATCTTAGATTCCACATGTAAGTGACATGATGTGAAGTCACATCATGTGAAGTCTTTCTGACTGCTTAGTATGATCATCTCTAGGTCATTCTACACTGCTGCAAATGGTATTATTTCATTCTTTTTTATGGCTGAGTAATATTCCATTATACTTCATTCCAAATATATATATGATATATATGCAAATGTAGGAGTGCATATATCTCTTTGAATTATAGTTTGTTGGGGTATATAACCAGGAATGGGAATGCTGGATCATATAGTCATTCCATTTTTAGTTTTGTGAGGAACCTCCCTATTGTTTCCACAGTGGCTATACCAATTTATATTCCAACCAAAAGTGTAAGAGTTCACCTTATTCACATTCTCTCTTGCATTTACTATTTGTAGATTTTTTAATAATGGCTATTCTGACAGGTGTTCAATGCTACCTCATTGTATTTTTGAATTGCATATCTCTGATGATTAGCAATGCTGCATATATATGTGTGTGTGTGTGTGTGTGTGTGTGTGTGTGTGTGTGTGTGTATAGAGAGAGAGAGAGAGAGAAGGAAAAGGCAACCCACTCCAGTATTCTTGCCTGAGAAGTCCCATGGACAGAAAAGCCTGACAGGCTACAGCTCATGGGGTTGCAAAGAGTTGGACACAACTGAGCGACAAACGGAGAAATGTCTCTAGCTTCTCTAGCTCTTCTACATATTTTTCAATTGAGTTGTTTTTGTTGTTGTTATTGAATTATATGAACTGCTTGTATATTTGGGAAATTAAATCCTTATCGGTCACATTATTTTTGTTGTTGTTTAGCCATTAAGTCGTGTCCGACTCTCTGCAACCCCATGGGCTGCAGCCCACCAGGCTTCCCTGTCCTTGACTATCTCCCAGAGTTCACTCAAACTCATATCCATTGAGTCGGTGATGCTATCTAACCATCTCATCCTCTGTCAACTCTTTCTCCTCTGCCCTCAATCTTTCCCAGCATCAAGTCTTTTCCAATGAGTCGGCTTTTAGCATCTTGTGGCAAAAGCATGGGAGCTTCAGCTTCAGCATCAGTCCTTCCAGTGAATGTTCAAGGTTGATTTCCTTTAGGGTTGACTGATTTGATCTTCTTGTTGTCCAAGTCATTCTAGGCATCTTCTCCAACACCACATTTCAAAAGCATAAATTATCCAGTGCTCAGCATTCTTTATAGTCCAACACTCATCACATCCGTACATACTACTGGGAAAACAACAGTTTTGGCTATACGGACCTTTGTTGGCAATCTGATATCTCTGCTTTTTAACACACTGTCTAAGTTTGTCATAGCATCTCTTCCAAGGAGAAGCATTTTTTAATTTTACGGTTGCAACCTCCATCCCCAGTGATTTTGGAGCCCAAGAAAGTCATGGTTTCTACTTCTACCCTTCTTTTCTCCATGAAGTGATGGGGTCAGATGCCATCATTTTAGTTTTTTGAATGTTGAGTTTTAAGTCAGTTTTTGTATTCTCATCTTTCACCCTTGTCAAAAGACTTTTTAGTTCCTCTTCACTTTCTGTTATTAGGGTGGCATCATCTGCATATCTGAGGTTGTTGATATTTCTCCCCTAAATCTTGATTCTAGCTTATGAGTCATCCAGCCTGATATTTTGCATGAGGTACTGTGCATATAAATTAGGTAAGCAGGATGACAATATATAGCCTGTTGTAACCCTTTCCCAATTTTGAACCAATCCATTGTTCCATGTCTGGTTCCAACCATTGCTTCCTGGCCTGCATAAAGATTTTTCAGGAGACAGCTAAGGTGGTCTGGTATTCACATTATTTAGACCTTCTTTCAATAGTGGTTCTTTTTGAAATAAATATGGATGAATAAGATGAAATAAGGGGAATTTCCCTGGCTGTCCAATGGTTAAGACTTCACTCTCCAATGCAGGTGGTGGGAAATCCATTCTTGGTCAGGGAACTTACATCCTACATGCCTCAAAAAGCCAAAACATAAGCAATTTTGTAACAAATTCAATAAAGTTATGAAAAAAAAAGATAAAGCAAGTGTTGATGTTAATGCAAATCAAGGTTGAATTCTCAATAGTAACAATAAAAAAAATTTTAGGATAAGAAAATAATCTTTCCAAAAAATACCATTCCCACATTTTTGTCTAAAGTGGGGAGTTGTATGAATACTTATAATTTGTATCTATAATTTTATGTTTTCTATTACCATAATATGTGAAATTTTATAATGCACTTGTCATAAGTAAATCTCTCAAGATTATGGCTATTTTCTGCATAATAGCCTGTTTAGCCCCTGAAGCCCTTATTTAATTTTTAATTGGTTGTCCTGAATAATAAATGACAAAGAAACTGTCATTCATTTATTTTGAAATTATGCATACTGTTATTTTTGTTGTATTTGTAGTCCACAGTGTTTTGGAGTTTAGATAAAATAAACTGATGGCTTCGATAAAATATTTTCTTAAAAATATGTGTATGAGCAACTTAAACAATTAATCATGTAAAAAATATATATTAATGAAGAAATTGTTTTTATGCAGAACAAATAGTTTTATTCAAATGTTAAAACACTGGAAAGAATTGAATATATTGGCCTACATAATATTGTATGAAGATAAAAATGTACAAAGAAATACTATTCTAGTTATTTTTTCCTGAGACTATGTAATGTTGTTTTCCTTTGTAATTGATACTCTTTTAATTTCCACCTGTTTACCTACTCTATCCTCTTTCTACCTGTCTGTCTATCCATTTATTGTTCTTTCCATAGGCCCTGATTTTATCTGAAGTCTGGAAAGTTTAAATAATGTATTTTTGTTTAACCTGCAACCCTGGTTAAAGTAATTTTACTATTCAAACTAAGATTATCTATCTCATGGCATTATATTAATCATTAAATAAAAGGATAGCTTACCTTAAGCTTCCTTTTAAATTAGAATTGAAAGTTGCTGCACATGCACACATAGCCTGCTTAAACTTTATACATGAATATAAAATGAAGTGATTTGATATTTTTTATGAGATAAAAGCTATTTGTTGCATATATTTACATCTAATTAACATCCAGAGAGTTCTCTGGACTTGTTTATAAACAGCTTGTAAATCACCAATCCAGCCTAAGAATGAATAAAAAGCTGAGCAGATTGAAAAACCAACAACTCTTCTTGGATCCACTGAAGACGGGAGGAGACAGGGCAAGGAGAGATAGACAGGTGAATACAGGGGTTGTGCCCACATGAACAGAGGCTTCCTGGCAGACACCTCTCAGGAGTCAGTGCCAGGGTGGGAATCCTGAATAGTAACTGGGAAATTGCTGGCAGTTTCACGACCTATACCATATTCTGTCTTCCTGTTACTTCGTGCACAGCTGGATATGGTTAATCCCAGATTTCTTAGATTATGTTTCTGGCTCCCATGAAACCCACAGAGACACTTTTGTTCCTGGATGGATGTCAAATTTTAGCTGTCAAACTGGGGACAAGATGAGAGATGTCTTATGCTCCCAGATTGCTGATGTCCCTCTGTACTGTCCTTTTTTAAGCTTTGTTTTAACCTGACAGCATTTATTCCGGTGTTATCCAAAATGAAAAGAGAATCATCTTTCTCATACCAGGAAACAACATTTGGGAAACTAAAATTTAATTCAGTTTTTGGTATATGCTATTTAGATATGTTAGCATCCTGTAAGCCAATTGGTGATTTTTTTTTTTTTAGTTAAATATTGTTTTCTGTTTTGTTTTGAAATGTCTATTGTATGCCCGCCAAATTGTAGCCCAACTCACTATTCATCAAAATGTTCCATATGTTGTGTGCTCAGTGATCAGTTGTTCAGTTGTGTTCAACTTTGCAACCCCATGGACTGTAACCCAGCAGGCTCCTCTGTCCACAAGATTTCCTAGGCAAGAATACTTGAATGGGTTGTCACTTCCTTCTTCAGGGAATCTTCCTGATCCAGGGATCAAAGCTGCATCTCCTTTATTGGCAGGGGAATTCTTCACCACTGTGACACCTAGGAAGCCCATGTGTTGACAAATGTTTATTCTTTACTGCCAAATAGAAACACTTCTTCCTTTATTCACTTAATACAAAATTACCTTTCCAGAATGTTAGAAACTGCTAGAGGTCATAAATTAAGTATGTTAACTGCAAATCTAGTGACCTTAGGATGTGAAATGAGTGGGAAAACTGAACAAAGGATGACTAGACATAGGTTGGAAAGGAAATCCTAAGTGTGGAGGGAACATTTGAAAACACATAGCAGTTCAGTTCAGTTCAGCTCAGTTCAATCGCTCAGTCGTGTCCGACTCTTTGCGACCCCATGAATCGCAGCACGCCAGGCCTCCCTGTCCATCACCAGCTCCCAGAGTTTATTCAAACTCATGCCCATCGAGTCGGTGATGCCATCCAGCCATCTCATCCTCTGTCATCCCCTTCTCCTTCTGTCCCTAATCTCTCCCAGCATCAGGGTCTTTTCCAATGAGTCAACTCTTCACATGAGGTGGCCAAAGTATTGGAGTTTCAGCTTCAGCATCAGTCCTTCCAATGAACACCCAGGACTGATCTCCTTTAGGATGGACTGGTTGGATCTCCTTGCCATACATAGCAGTTCAGTTCAGTTCAGTTGCTCGGTCGTGTCCAACTCTGCGACCCCAAAAGACACAATACTAGACATTCTCTAGTAGGCTTCTTTGTTTCATAATAGCTGAGGAAAAAAAAAAAAAAGAAAGAAAGAAAAAGACATGCCCATGATATCTTTTCACTGACCACAAGCAGAATAAAAAAATTGGATCTTAATAAGTCTGAGACAATATTGCTCAGAAACATAATTGGGGTGAAAAATAAGAATTTAAACAATAATTTTAGGAAGAAACTAAGCATTAGCACAGATCACAGTAAGAAAGATAATATTGATTTAGATAAGTACAGGAAAAAAGATATCATCAGAGTGACTCATAGGTTTATATAACAAAAGCTATAAATAATATGTTGAATAAGATAATTTTGGCCTAAGTCTTATAGAATCAAAACACAGGGGGAAAGACATGAAATTCTGGATATTGATTGAATCATATTATATTCTATATACCATATTAGATTTTCACTATATCATAATAATATGCTATATTATAGTTTACCTGATATAAGCTTCAAAATTCATCAGATAATTATAATAGCTATTTTGTCTCTAGAAGTTAGATTTTATAAAACATTTTTTTAAATTTATATTGGCCCTTTCAGCAGTGAGGAAATATTAAGAAAAGTGAAGCAATCAGAGAGTATATAACCTGATCAAAGTTCACCAGTTTGAAAGATATTTATTAAAATAAAATGTTCTATGTTCAAGTATTAATTACTAACACTCTTGCTGGACCCTTATTTCTTCAAGTCAATTTAATGCATATGGATTGCAGTAAATTAAACAGTTTCCCCAAAGTCATCGAGTTAATATGCTTTTTCCGTCTGCTAAAATCTAATGTCTACAACTCCTATGTAATTGCTTAAGTATGGTTTAAAATCAATATATTCTAGCAACCATAAAGATTTACCTCAATTATTTTACAAAGACTCATATTTCTAATTCAAGTATCTAATTAGGCAATGGAATTTAAAATTATGGAGTAAGGTAGCTGTAATGAGGAGAGTAGGCCTACGTCTCTGTTGCTTCATGTTCTCAGCAGATTTTCTTTGAGTTACTTTGAAATCCCATGTAGGAGATATATATATATATATATATATATAGTTCTTTGTCATGAGATACGTACACTGAATGCTTTCAACATCTTAAACCGTGAAATAAACTCGGACCCATATTCTTATGTATTCCACCCCTGATGCCTTCATTTTTACCTTTTCCAATGGGCTGGGCTGTGTCTGACTTGTGGACTCTTGAATCCCTGCTGCCTAGATCAGCTGATGCATAGTAAGAAGCCAACAACTAACTGTTACATGTCGAAATGCATAGTAAACTGACAGACCAAAGAACACACCTATGTTGAATTCACATACCAACTAGTCTTCCCTGTTAGCGACAGTGAAGAATCTGACTGAAATGCAGGAAACCCAGGTTCAATCCCTGGGTTGGGAGGATCCCTAGAGAAGGGAATGGCAACCCACTCAGTATTCTTGCCTGGAAAATTCCTTAGACAGTGGAGCCTGGCAGGCTACAGTCCGTGGGATTCCAAAGAGTTGGAACAACTGAGTGACCAATACTTTAACTTTCAACCAGTCTTTATTAAGTAAATTTGCATATTTTGATATGTAATTTTCATACATACATATGTAATCTTACTTGATGCACTAATATTACAATGTAGAAGGTATTATCAGTCCACCTTTTTCAATTGGTATTGATGTGAGAGGAATTTGAAAGGCTGCTTAGTGTCATACAACCAGTGGGTAGTGAAGGCTGCAGTAAAGGCTGGGTGTCCTTCATTTTTACAGAAGAACAAGGTCAAGATAAGATGTGATAAAATTAGTGAATAATGCTATGCTGCCTTTATCAACTTATTATAATGAACCTATCGTATAAAAGGTTAATAGAATCTTATAATAAAGTTAAGTTTTATCACAAGTAAGCTTCATGTTTACCATCCTCATATCAGTGTTTAGATCCTATCTTGTGTTAAGAAACGTAATATAGACTCACAGTACATAATGAAAATTATTGCTGAATAAAAATTCAAAAGAATCCACAAAAACAACTTTAGTAGAACTTGTTTATTTCAGTGACATTAGAAACATATTAGAGCTGATGATTCGTATTATATAGTATCATATATTAATAAAAATAAGTTCATAGAAGTCCTCCCAGAAAACATGGTAAAGAAACTTATACTTTTGATGATATTTTCTAAGGATTGAGTAGAATAAATCTTGCACATCACAGTTTATGCTAAAAAGATTTTACTTTAAGAAACACATTAAGAAAATTATAGTTAAGAAAATAGTAGCTACATCATTTGTCAACCATTCAAAAACATAATGAGCACAATGAGAAAATGGGGGACAGGCATTTCATTACTTTTTACATAAGATATAAAAATGACTTTCAATTTCATTTTAAACAGGCAGTGACACACATTTAGCACATCATTATGTCTTAAGGGCATGTAATAATAGAGTGTGTGAGCTGAAGAGAACGCTATCTTATTTTTATTTGGAAATATAATTGGAGAAAGAAATATATCCTGTCAGATATGTAATAAATGTCACCCAGAAATCACAGAATTTTGTTAAATAATTCAATTTTTTTTAAACCAGCCACTATTCCACAGATCTTTGATCAACTGGTTAACTCAAGAAATATTTTGATAAATGAAGGAAATAATACAGTATACTAGGGTACTTCCATGAAGGACTTAAACCTTATCTCTGCAGGATTCAAAATGCATTATAAATTTTTGCTTTCATATAATATATTTGCAAGGGTTTCTATGCAATAAGTAACCCCACACTAATAAATCTTTTTTACATGACTTTTCTCACCAAAGACAATGTAATTTCACCCTTTAGATAAAATTCATAATTCCTGTATTAACATAAGTTTAAACATATTGCATAAACACCCTAAGAGAAAATGGACCTTTGCATAGAATTTAAAATATGGAAGGTTGTCAAACTATGTCACCTTTAAGCCTGTATTAGTTTGAATAAGGCCAGGATTTTAACTCTGGTAGAGTTTTCAGTATCATAAGGGATAATTAGTTTTATCTAACAAACCAAAATGAAATCCCAGTCCTTGAAGATGAAGAGATCATAGTGTTTGTTGTGGGGATATGGTGGGAATAGTGATCAAGTTTGTCAGTGTGATTAAAATCTATTTATTTTCTTATAAAGATTATGGAAAGAGTCCTAAGTGGACCTGGCAGTGCATAGCAGTATCTTGTGGAATGGTGGAGGCCTATTATTGTCAGTTAATATGAATATAAAGCCTTGTCCAGAAGAATTTGTCAAGAGCAGTTTCTAATAACAATGTATTGATCTTTGTAACTAACCTTACCTTTTTAGTGGTGGTGTTTTCAAGGTAAATCTCTAGGTCCTATGAACATTCTTCAAAAAAGTAGCAAAAACACATAACAACAACAATAAAAACAACAAAACAGATCCCTTCTTTTTTCATAAACAAACACTAGATAAAGAGATTCAATAGATGAATCTCTGTTAATAAACATGTTGTTCTAAAGAAATCACAGTGCTTATAGTAAAAGAAGTAGGCTGTTACCTTGAGATTATAAGTAAGAATAATAACAAAAATAATAGGTAATAGCTAAATTCATGAGCCCTAAAAATTTGAGATGAGGGAATCTATTTCAATTATAAGGCATTTTTGTTGTTCAGTGACTAAGTTGTGTTCAAATCTTTGCAGCCCCATGAACTACAGCACACCAGGCTTCCCTGTCCTTCACTATCACCCAGAATTTGCTCAAACTCATGTCCATTTGGTCAGTGATGTCAGAAAGTATACATATAGTCATTTAAAAGTGTACCATAATTAGACAAAACATAAACATTATTTGATATCATTTATTTGTGGAATACAAAAAATATATACATAATACAAATGAACTTACTTACAAAGCAGAAACAGACTCAGACTTAAAAAACAAACTTACTCTTACCAAAAAGGAAAGGTAGGGAAGATGGATAGGAGTTTGTCATTAACATACACACACACTACTATATATAAAATATATAACTAACAAGGACCCACTGTATAGCCCTGGAAACTCTACTTAATATTCTGTGATAACCTAAATGGGAAAAGAATTTGCCAAAAAACAGACATATATATATATATTTATAACAGAATCAATTTGTTGTATACCTGAAATTAGCACAGCATTGTAAAACAAATAAGCACTTTAAAAAAATATGTACCATAGTGAGAATAAAATTATCATGAAAAACCAGGGACTCAGCTTTATATGGGCTTCCCAAGTGGCACGAGTGGTAAAGAACCCACCTACCCATGCAGGATATGTAAGAGACATGAGTTCCATCCCTGGATTGGGAAGATCTCCTGGGAGAGGGCATGGAAACTCACTGCGGTATTCTTGCCTAGAGAATCCCAAGGACAGAGGAGCCTGGCATGCTACAGTTCATAGGGTCACAAAGAGTTGGAGCTAAGTGAAGTGACTCAACATGCATACCCACATGCATACACAGCCTTACAGTGCTCATTAGCTGCAAAGTCACTGTGTGGATTTTGATCTACCATATCACCATCTTTCAGAAATTTGAGAAATCTCTTAATCAATTCCAACCAACAGTAGTACATTACAAAATATATTTAGTGATAAGTGAAAAAACAAAAGTAAGAAAAGGCAAAAAGATATGACATTGAGATGAACTCCCCAGGTCGGTAGGTGCCAAATATGCTACTGTAGAAGAGAGGAGAAATAATTCCAGAAAGAATGAAGAGACAGAGAGACAGTGAAAACAATGCCCGGTTGTGGATGTGACTAGTGACAGAAGTAAAGTCTGATGCTACAAAGGGCAATATTGCATATTAATCTGGAATGTTAGGCCCATGAATCAAGGTAAATTAGAAGTGGTCAAACAGGAAATGGCAAGAGTGAACATCAACATTTTAAGAATCAGTGAACTAAAATGAACCAGAATGGGTGAATTTGACTCAGATGACCATTATATCTACCATTGTAGACAAGAATACCTTAGAAGAAATGGAAGAGCATTCATAGTCAACACAAGAGTCCTAAATTCAGTACTAGGGTGCAATCTCAAAACAACAGAAAGATTGCTGTCCATTTCCAAGGCAAACCAATCAATATCACAGTAATACAAGTCCATGCCCCAACCAGTAATGCTGAAAAAGCTGAAGTTAAATGGTTCTATGAAGACCTACAAAACCTTCTAAAACACCCGATAAAGATGTCCTTTGCATCATAGGGGACTGGAATGCAACAGTAGGAAGTCAAGAGATATCTGGAAAACAAGGAAATTTGGCTTTGGAGTACAGAATGTAGCAGGGCAGAGGCTACAGTGTTTTACAAAGAGAACACACCAGTCATAGCAAACACCTTCTTCTACCAAAACAAGAGAAAACTCTACACATGGACATCACCAAATGGTCAATACCAAAATCAGATTAAGTTCTTTGCATCCAAAGATGAAGAAGCTCTCTACAGTCAGTAAAATCAAGACTGGGAGCTGACTGTGGCTCAGATCATGAACTCCTTATTGTCAAAATTAAGACTTAAATTGAGGAAAGTAGGGAAAACCAATCAGCAATTTAGGTATGACCTAAACCAAATCCAGTGGAAGTGACATATAGATACAAAGGATTAGATCTGATGGACAAAGTGGCTGAAGCACTATGGATGGAGGTTTGTGACACTATACAGGAGGCAGTGATCAAAACCATTTCTCAAAAAATAAATCCAAAAAGGCAAAATGGTTGTCTGAGGAGGCCTTACAAATAGCTGTGAAAGAAGAAAAGTGAAAGACAAAGGAGAAAAGAAAAGGTATACCCTTTTGAATGCAGAGTTCCAAAGAAGAGCAGAGAGATAAGACTTCCTCAGTGATTAATGTAAAGAAATAGAGGAAAGCAATAGATTGGGAAAGACTAGTGATCTCTTCAAGAAAATTAGATACCAAGGGAATATTTCATACAAAAATGGGCTCAATAAAAGACAGAAATGGTATGTATCTAACAGAAGCAGAAGATACTAAGAAGAGGTGGCAAGAATACACAAAAGAAGTACACAAAAAGATCTTCATGACCCAGATAACCATGATGGTGTGATCACTCACCTAGAGCCAGACATCTTAGAATTCGAAGTCAAATGGGCCTTAGGAAGCATCACTATGAACAAAGCTAGTGAAGGTGATGGAATTCCAGTTGAGCTATTTCAAATCCTAAAAGGTGATGCTCTTAAAGTGCTAGACTCAATGATCTAGAATGTTTGGAAAACTCAGCAGTGGCCACAGAACTGGAAAAGGTCAGTTTTCATTCCAATCCCAAAGATGGGAAATGCCAAAGAATGTACAAACTACTGCACGACTGCACTCATCTCACAGTCTACCAAAATAATTCTCAAAATTTTCCAAGCCAGGCTTCAACAGTATGTGAACTGGGAACTTCCAGATATTCATGCTGGATCTAGAAAAGGCAGGGGATCCAGAGATCAAATAGCCAACATCCATGGGGTCATAGGAAAAGCAAGAGAATTCCAGCAAAACATCTACTTCTGCTTTATTGATTACACCAAAGCCTTAGACTGTGTGGATCACAACAAACTGTGGAAAATTCGTAAAGAGATGGGAATACCAGAACACCGGACCTGCCTCCTGGGAAATCTGTATGCAGGTCAAGAATCAACAGTTAGAAATTGACATGGAACAGCAAACTGATTCCAAATCAGGAAAGGAGAACGTCAAGGCTGTGTATTGACATATTGTCACCCTGCTTATTTAACTTACATGCAGAGTACATGATATGTGAAATATTGGCCTGAATGAAGCATAAGATGGAAATATCAATAACCTCAGATACACAGATGACACTACCCGTATGGCAGAAAGTGAAGAGGAACTGAAGAGCCTCTTGATGAAAGTGAAAGAGAAGAGTGAAAAAGCTGGTTTAAAACTGAACATTCAAATAATTAAGATCATGGCATCCGGTCCCATCACTTCATGGCAAATAGATGGGGAAACAGTGGAAACAGTTACAGACTTTATTTTGGGGGGCTCCAAATTCATTGCAGACTGTGACTGCAGCCATAAAATTAAAAGATGCAGAGGGTGGCTACAGTCATGAAATTTAAAAAAAAGAAAAAAAAAAAACTTGGAAGAAAAGCTATGGGAAAACTACACAGCATATTAAAAAGCAGAGACATTACTTTGCCAACAAAGTCTGTCTAGTTAAAGCTATGGTTTTTCCAGTAGTCATGTATGGATGTAAGAGTTGGACTATAAAGAAAGATGAGCACCAAAGAATTGATGCTTTTGAACTGTAGTGTTGGGGAAGACCCTTGAGAGTCCCTCCGACTACAAGGAGATCCAACCAGTCAATCTTAAATGAAATCAGTCCTGAATAGTCATTGGAAGGTCTGATGCTGAAGTTGAAACTCCAATAATTTGGCCACTTGATGTGAAGAAGTGAGTCATCAGAAAAGACCATGGAAAAGATTGAAGGCAGGAGGAGAAAGGGACAGCAGAGGATGAGATGGTTGGATGGCATCACCAACTTGATGGACATGAAATTGAGCAAACTCCAGGAGTTAGTGATGGCCAGGGAAGCCTGGTGTGCTGCAGTCCATGAAGTCGCAAAGAATTGGATATGACTGAGTGACTGAGCTGAACTTAAAAAAAAAAAAAAAAAAAAAAAAAAAAGCTTCTTATTTTGGTTCAATACACACAAAATTTACCCAAGTACATTAGGTCAATGATTATACAAATGGGTATCAGGAAAAATAATGAAAAAAAAAAAAAAAAAAAAAGATCTTTGCAAATGTTTGAGTTGGGAACAAATGAGAGATTTCTAGATGGAAAGTAGTAGAAGAAAATAAAGGACAGTGCTATTAGTTTAACTGTTTCTGCTCAAAATTTATATGTTGGAGTCTAAGTCCTCTGGACCTCAGAATATGATTCTTACTTGGAGATAGGTCATGAATTAAAATGATGTCATTAGGGTGGGTCCTACTCCAATGTGACTAGTGTCGATAAAAAAGGGTAATTTGGAGATACACACAGGTTTGGAGGGAAGGAAAAATGCAGATGAAGGCAGAGATCAAGGTGATGTTTTCACAAACCAAGGATCTTTCATATTAGAGTCTGGAGGAGAGGCATAGTTAGAATATTCCTCACAGCTCTCAGAGAACCTGCTAACACCTTTATCTTGGTCTTCGAGAATTCAGAAGCATGTGGCAATACTTTATATCTTTTAAGACACTCATTTTGTGGTGTTTTGTTCTGATAGCTCTAGCAAACTAATACAGAAGCTATATCCTGTGCAGCAAAGTAGACACAATCTCAAATTTAATTAGCAAATAAATGCTCAGAATAAACTAGCTGTTTAAACCTTCATCTGAAAGTAAAGATACTGTAATTTAGAAAGATAAATCTCTCTCTCTTTTTTTTTTTTTTCCTTTTTTCAGATCATGTTAAACTACCCTATCTGTCTTTATCCCTGTAATTTGCTTGCTTTAAAATGAGAGATAAGCCTTTGCCCTTATCTAACAGGAAAATCTTCTTCCTTTTTGGATATTTAAATTTTTTGCTTCTATTACCACATTGCGTTGTCAATTTTAGTTTTGCTAAATTTCAATGTACTTTTGAAAATAGGCACATTTTGAACATATAATTTTTCTTTGTCAGAAAAATCACATATAGAAAGCAGCAAAAAATGTGAAACTGTAGTTTAATAATTAACTGTAAACAAATATACATTAAAACAACCCAAGTTAATATAAAAAAAATTTCCAGGACCTTGGATCCCCTGGTATGTGCTAACCTAGTCACAGATTTCACTCTAACCTTTAAAATCAGTCATCCCATTTTATGGGAATAACTTCTTTAATTTATTATTGAACTTCATGTATGCATTCCTAAGCAATACCATTGTTTATTTTGATTTTTATAAAAATATATCCATTGTCTCATGTTTTCCTTCTTTAACTCTTTTGATTTTGTTTAGAGATACAATTTATTCATTACAATTACTGTACACTGATAATTATGGACTTATCATGGATAGATATTTGATATTACTAGTGTGGAGCTATTAAGAGTAATAATGCATAATATTTACCAGGGAATATACTTATGATGGAATTTCTGGGTTATGCAATATTCTTTCCTTTCTTTGTCCCTATAAATTCTAAAAACACCCTTGCTTTCTTTAACAAGGGTTCCTAGACTCATCCTGAGTTTTACCTGGACAGGTAATGAAATAAAATGCCTTACCAAGGATCTTATCTGGGAAATAATAGTATAAGAAAACAAAATTGGGTAGAAAAGGCTGCACCATACCTGCCTCCTGTGATGACTGGAGATTAGCAGGGTGATAAGAGAGGTGAAAGATTGTTAATTATTGTAGGAGCAGCACTTTTTCTAAAAGTAACAGAAATTATCTTTTTCTGAAATTAAATATCATGGGTTTATATTGACATTTCCAATATGTCTCTAATTTACTGTTTCTTCTGCCTTGCTTCAGTAGCAAAGTTTCTAGACCAATATCTAAGGGCATTAACTGTGGAACCTGACTCCCTGGGTCCAAATCCAGGCTCCACTATGGAATTATATTGCATGTTTTTGGTATAGATTTATGAACATATTTTAATTGTCTTCATTATAGAATAGGAATAAAAATAGTCACTAACATTTTCTAATAGATGTAAAATGCAAACATATTAGTAACATATTAATTGACAAATAGCAATTTAAGTAGCAAGAAGATGCTATTGGATTCAGTAATTATTGATATTTCTTTGGCTCTCTTGGAAAAAAAGTCCTAAAAGGCAAGATTCTAAAATGAAGAACAATCAATCCAGGGCATCACCAAAGGAAGTAGAGACAGAATCTATTTTTATGCTTAATTCATTTCTGAACTCTAAATCACATAGGCTTCAATTATTAAGTACTATATGGGCTAATGTTTTAAAATGAAGGATTTGCCTCTTACTGTGAACTCTGCAGTTCATCATAAAGTGAAGAAAGTAATGTTCTCAGCTTAGTAACTCTCCAGAGAAGCTTGCTCTCATTTTATGCTGTCTGCTGGTACATAAGAAAAAGATATTTGGGAAAAAAAAAAAAAAGATAGCAATTCCCATATATGAAAACATGGCAGAATATCAATAGATTGAAGTAGAGCAGCTTCTTTTAAAGCACCAAATGCTTTATACTAGTCATTTTACTGGAAATTCAAATATTTTATATGAAATCTCTTAAGTTTATTAATTCTCACTATAAAACTTAAGATGTATCCTTCAAATAAAAGTCACTCAAATATAATTGAAGTCCCCTTAACAAGAGTAAAGCATTCTAAAAATAATCATAAACATTTTAGAGAAATAAAACATTAAATTTAAAAATGTAAGAAACTTTAAAATTCTCTTCATGAGTTAGTAATACTTCAGTTATGGAAGATCAAAGCAAAATATTATCTTAATTTCAACTAAAACTTTTGCTTCCTTTAAAGTACAAAGATGTACTACTATTTTATGGAAGGAAGTGACTTTTGCATATTGTTATTCTATGTCCCTTTAAAATAGGTTTATTAATGATATAAGGAGTGATATTTTCTTAATTTTAATATTTCTAAACATCTAAACACTGTTTCATTCATTTTATTTCGGCTTTTGCCTACGTAGTCATTATCCTCCCTTATTTCCACTCTCATCTTGAAAAACTGGTGACAATGGAAGGTCCAGAGCTAGATTCTGTGCCTAAGCTTGTTATAACATGTTTTAGTTGACTTTTGGGTTCATCTGGTGCCTGAAAAATTAAATCAGAGGTAATAGAGTGTTTAAGGTGAGAATAGAAAGCAATCTGGCTAAAAATTTAGTGAGGGTTAATTAAATTAGCTAGACAACAAGGTCCAGTCAAATCAGACAATAGATATAAATAGGCATAGCTGCCACAAATAAAGTATGTCTCATTTGGGGCTCTCCATGGTCACAGAAATAATTGTTTCATGAATTTGCATAGTGGTATTCATATGGACTATTTTGATAGAGATGCCCTATTCAGTCAGGAAGAGGAAAATGATCAATTATTGCTTATAGGATGCCAATCCCAAGTGTACTAGTCAAAATTCTGTTTGGAATCATTTGGTTTGTTAGATTCATATAATAAGGCAAGAGATAGGTACTTGTGTGTCCATGATAAGAGGATAGGTATTTGCATTGGTGGAAAGTACATGTGAATGCAAATATGAGGCCTATGAAACAGCCCTCATTTATGTTCTGGTGGACCTCTATGAAAAAGTAAGTGAAGTGAAAATGTGAGTTGCTCAGTTGTGTCCCATGGACTGCAGCCTCCAGGCTCCTCTGTCCATGAAACTCTCCAGGCAAGAATACTGGAGTGGGTTGCCATTTCCTTCTTCAGGGGATCTTCTTGACTAAGGGACTGAATCCAAGTCTCCTGAACTGCAGGCAAATTCTACCATCTGAGTCAGTAGAGAAGTCTGAAATGATTCTCTAGTGATAAACAAAGAATCATGAATTTGGGGTAAGCCTGGTACTTCTAAAAGAAAGTGAGCACATAATCAGCAATTAAATCAGGGCTGTGAGATTGTGCTATAACTTAAGTGAAGAGATGCCATAGTGTCCAGGGCTTTTGAAGGGATGGGGGAATTATTAAAGGAGGAACAGCTTGTGTGAGGGGAAGGAAAAAAAAAAAAAATAGTATTGAGACAATGTAAAGCTCATTAGGTACAAAAGGTGGGGGAGACAGAGTCCCATTTGCAGGAGCTAGAGGGAAAATATTGTGGGTCCAAATGTCAGATTTGAGGGTTAAAGAGCAGTGGAGGAAGACAGATGTGGCCTTTAAGTGACTAGGCAACTTCAGATAAGGTTTGTGGAGGTTGCGGAAGGGCCTGCTTGATATTTGATATTTGATAGGGAGAACAATTTTTTGTTTGCTTGTTTCATCATATCAAGTAAAAAAAAAAAAAAAAAAAAAAAGCAGGCTTTTATTTGCAGGGGTTTCTGGGCCCCTGAAATTCAAGGGCTCTTGAAACATGGAAGCTTTGGGAGATCGCAAAAGTCCAAAAGTGACCTTTGCAACTTTAAATTATCCTTGCTATTTTGAAGGTTTGGAACAGAATTAGCACCGTGGTGGTGACATATTGTCTTCTGAAAGGTGGAAGAAAGGCATTCAGTCCCTGAGAGTTACCTATGAGAGAGCAGCATCAGGTAGGGAAAGGAGCCAGGAAGGAAAAAGATGTCTCTCTCTGTCTCTCACCAGTTCATGTTGAGAAGCTGCAGGACTCGCTCAGAGCAATCCGTGGATAAGGAGGAAGAAAAATTAGAAAAAAACTCACAAAAGAATGGAATACTTCTGCTTCAGTCAGGGAGTAAATCTCCAGTTAAAAGAACCATGAACACTTCCATCCAGGAAGTTCTCTCTCGAATAGAAATGAGCCAGAAAGTGTCCTGCTCAACAGAAATAGTCAGGGATTAAATTGCCCCTCGGGGAATAATTCTACCAGGGGAGATTCTCACTCAACACTAAAGAGCTAGTGAAAGGGCTGTGCAAACAGAAAAGAACCTGATGAGACAGAAAAGAATTAAAGAAACTCCCTGCATTTGGTGAAGCGATATCATTAGAATTCACCAAAACATTATCATGAGGCTACTAATTAACATAATACCAACTAAATGATGAGCAGAGATAATTGGAGAATGTGACCTCTAGAGTGGATAACTCATATCATAGAAACTTGCTTTCATTTGTATGTTCATGAAATCGAGATAAAGAAAACCCATTGCTTCTGTTATCCAGATAATTGTTTATTCTCTACAATTTGAATGTACAGTTTACCAGTTAAGCATCATCACTAATGTGGAACAAGGAAGATCACAATCTTTTGAGATAGGAAACAAACATACATATATACAAACATATATACAAACATATATATCTTCTTTTTACTTTTACTTTTAGTTGTGGAGACAAAAATAATTAGACTGTGTTTCAGTTCCCCAGAGACAAAAAATGTATGATTCCAAAGGCATATGGCTGAAGTAATTTTTTTTATGCTGAATTTGTAAGCAATACAAATCTCTAAAAACACTGGACCAAGGAAATTGGATATATCCTAATAGCCAGAGAGGACCTAGAGGTGGTATTTACAGTATTTCTTAATACATAAACTATTCAAACATCTGGCAATGATCAAATATATTTGAGATGAATTTTGCTTGTTTAAAAGAGTAAACAACTACTTGAGTAAATCTGCTCTCAAAGTTTTATCTGCACAAAAATAAGCATCCACACAGAATTTTAAAGAAAATCCCCCAATCTTTTGAAATACATTTATATTCACATAGAATTGATTTTGTATGATTTTATCAAGCTTTGAAAGGCAAAAATGTGATACAAGTTAAATTCTCCTTACTTTACACTCTAAAATTGTGATTCATAGAGATTTTTCTGGAATAATCATTTCTTCCTCAATAGCACCCCATATTTTTCTCAATTAATCATAAGCCAAGATTCTACTACTCAGATGTAACCTCAGCTATCTACATCTAACCACTGTGTAGCATTTAATTCCCTGTTTTTGAAACAAAGGAGAAAATAGTTTCATTATATTTTTAAACAATTCTTGTGATAATACAACTTATTATGATATGCAATTACAGTCAAGAAATAAATGGAAGCTCTGCTTGTCTAAACTGAATATTCACTATGATATCTTATCTCAAGCCTTAGTGTAAAACAATATATGCTTTACATCATTCAGTGTTTTATTTCTAACAAACTATTTTAACCAATAGACAATATCTACATATACTTAAAACTAATCTAATGTTGTGACCAACCTAGACAGCATATTAAAAAGCAGAGACATTATTTTACTAAGAAAGGTCCATCTAGTCAAAGCTATGGTTGTTCCAGTAGTCATGTATGGATGTGAGAGTTGGACTATAAAGAAAGCTGAGCACCAAAGAATTGATGCTTTTGAACTGTGGTGTTGGAGAAGACTCTTGAGAGTCCCTTGGACTGCAAGGAGATCCAATCAGTCCATCCTAAAGGAAATCAGTCCTGAATATTCATTGGGTGGACTGATGCTGAAGCTGACACTCCAATACTTTGGCCACCTGATGAGAAGAACTGACTCACTAGAAAAGACCCTGATGCTGGGAAAGATTGAAGGCAGGAGTAGAAGGGGATGACAGAGGATAAGATGGTTGGATGGCATCACCGATGTGATAGACATGAGTTTGAGTAAACTCTGGGAGTTGGTGATGGACAGGAAATACTGGCGTGTTGCAGTCCAAGGGGTCGCAAATAGTCAGACATGACTGTGCGGCTGAACTAAACTGAATGGCATTTTTAAAACATTTAGTCTTTAGTGCACTTTTAAATTAATGTGCTAGAAATTGCAATGATTATAACTTTAAATTTGTGTTGTAAACTAAAAATTAGAATAGTATAAATGCATGAAAGTTCTCTCAATATCAGTACAGTTCTTAATCAATTTTATTTTCATCAGTTTGTTGCTATTGAGGGTTGAAATAGAGAAGGTAAGGCAATGATTTTAAAGATCAGGTTCCCAAAATTATGACCTTTAGCTTATCTATTGATATAGTTGCTCTCCATCTTGAAGAGAGGTACTTCAAGCATAAGGAAAGTTTTACTTACATTTTTGGAGAAAAAATTAACTTAAAAAGCAAACAATAATAATACAAAACCCACTTGAAATCAAACACAGATTGAAAATATTTCTGTTTCATGACACTATTCCTAAGACACTACATCTGAAACAAAAGAGGTGGTACTTTTGACACTATTTTTATGAAGCATTATTTTCAGAGTGGCCAACAATGTTCATTTAAACTGTGTTCTTCCAGGAAAAGATGATTTGGACATAGAATAGTTAAGGAGAGACATGGTATAATTACTCTCCAACACTGAAGTTAGCCGGTTGTGTCTCTAATAATAAGATGCCCTACATTTCAAGGACAGCTTTGACATTGGGAGGACTTATGTGTAAAATGGAAATCATATGGCATATAGCAGAAAAAATTACTATTATAAGGATGTAAGTTTCCTGAAATACTTTTAACCTATACAGTAGGGTTAACCTACAGAGTAGGTTAATCTAACCTAACCTATAGAGTAAGAAATTGTACAAGCTGCACATAAACAGAACAGAACAAAATAAACAAACAAACAAAAAAATGTGCTAAGACACAGTAAAAAAATTGAGCAAAACCCCATTTATCCTGGAACAACAATTAGTCTTCAATAGATGACATTTATCTCTAAGATTCTTTACTTTTAGTGTCAGATGACCTAAAACTAGCTGACTATCTACGAACAAGATTTTCAATTGGTACTTAAGGCAGACCTAAGGTTTTCTTTGCACAGATCTGTTCACGTTTTGAGTCTAATATTAGAATTATATAAGAATTCTCATAGACAAGTTAGTCCATGGCCCAAATAGCTTCCTGTCTACACAGGATGCCTTCATGGTTTGATGTTCTTTAAATCAATGTGATAGCTTAGACAACAAATATAAGGCTCAATTTCAATATAGTGAAGAACTATCCATCCAAACATTAAATTTTGTTTAAAAAATTTGAGGCACTGAACATACTTTATATTGCAATCTTTTGAAATGCAATTTTTACCCACTTCCTTGCTTGGTTGTGCTCTGTATAGCATGTAACAAGTATCATCATCTGCTATAAAATATAACATTTATTTTGTACATTATCACACATGAAATAGAATATAACCTTCTTTAGATGAAGGATTTTTGTCTTTTCTTAATTGCTACGTTGCCAGGCTCTAGACCAAAATCTGGAACAAGGTAGACACTTTGTGTCAAATGTGTCAAAGAAAAGGGAGAGTGAGCATGAAGAACAGAAAAGAACCTCTTCAAAGTTATTTTGCTTCTCACCTCGGTATAATGTTTCAGAGTTTATGATCAGACACTAGCTTTTCTTGAATTCTGCAGGTGAGAAGTGGTCTGTTTTGAAGAATGTTCAGGATGTGCTGGCATTAATTTTGACAATTGTTAATGTGTCCTGAACTTGCTCTTGATCTGTGGCTAGTTACTCACGTGTGTAACCTAGTCAAGAATCTTGTTAGTTGTCAGTTAACAACAATGCCTGTGAAATGCATTCTAAGTTTTTAAAGGGTTATGGTCATCTTCTGTGGAAGCATTTAATGACATGAGATAGTTACAGACTAACAAAGTTACACCAGACAGATCTGGATTTTAGCTAGATCTGTAGCCCACAAAGTGTCATATTTACCCATTAAAATCATACCAGGAGTGGCAAGCAAGTTCTAGGCAAGACAATGCATGCATTCCTTTCAGTGCTTCTAGTATCAAAAGGGTTTATGCCTCTGGTATTTCTTTATATCTGCCTTCATGGAGCTCATTTCATTAAGTGTAAGTTGGAGTGTCAAATTTCTGCTGGAAAACTGTACTTTCAGGTTATTTTAATGTTTATTTTCCTGAGCTGCATCTTCAAAGCACCTTTTCGCAGTGTACCTATCCATCACAGGTAATATCTATGTATCTCTAAAGTAGCATAGGTAGCTATTCTATCTGCTTACTTAGTACATTTTACTTAAGTCTGACTAATTCCCTTGGGAAATAGTTTCAGAAAGAGCAGTACAGAATCCTGGATCCTATTGAGGGTGGAGGAGTCAGACAGAAATTTGGAAAGCCTCTGCTTTTTCTTGGTGTGCCTAGTTAACTTATGAAGGGTCAGAGTGGGTTTCAATCAAAGCAAAGGGGTAGCTGTCTCCCTTCCTTGAGGTCAGTGATTATGGTGCATATATATAGAGAGAGAGAAAGGCAAGAAAGTATCCTGCGAACCATCAGGAATCATCCTTGTTCCTCCTCAAGGACTCTAGTCTACCACTCACTTTAAAAATAAAGGGGGTTAGGGAGAAAGGTAGATACCAAGTTGTAGAAAATTATGTTGTCTTCAGAACTTTGTCAGATCTCCTTCCTCTAGATGACTTTGGCTCCCTCCTAAAAAAGGAGGGAATTATGGCAAAGCCCTGTTCCATCCAAACTCTTTTGCTAGGCTCATTTGCAATTGCCTCCTTAACTCAGAAATCTGCCCATCTTTCTGCCTCTTGTCTAAATGGGTCTATTTAATTTGTTCCTTCTTTGCATTTTGCTTGAATTCTGCGCCTGCTATCCTCTGTGACAGTAGCTTGAACTGAGTGTACATACACTTTAGGGTAATTTCAAGAGACATACTGGGAAACAGAACTTTAAGAAAATAAATCTCTAGATCCTCAGCTTTCATTTCTAGTTTTCATTTGTAGTCTCTCCTGAACTTGAACTGTTTCAGCATTTTCCTGTTGTCAGGCCATCATGCAGATTCTTTTTTTTCCCCCTTGCTCTTTCATAATCACACTTCTCATATTCTACAACAGAAATCTTGTTTCTATTCATCCTAAGTCTCACTATTGTGTGTTGCTCTGGGTTGTTAATAAAATCTCATGGTATTAAACAAAGGCAGAGTACAAAACTGAAATATTCTGTTGGTGAGTCCTTATTAATCAAGGCATCTGAGCTTATTTTTAGGATTTCTTGCCTTTTCCTGTTTTATACATTTTGTGTTAAGGGCAAAATATGACACTATAAATGAACTATCCTCACTTGTTTCTGGATATTTGTGTTTCAGGTATATTGCAAAATGGTGCAGCAAAAGTAAAGGAAAACATTCCTCTTCTACCCGTCAACCATTTATTAAGAATATAACACTTGTAAGAGAGCCCCATGATAGCAATGGATGGAACACTGCAAATAAACACTGAAGAGGCTCATAGACTCTTTGCTTTATCCATGTTTAAAAAACAGCTGGAAATAACACTTCTCTAGTAATAAGTGCATCCTTATTCATTCTTCATTTTTACCATTCTATATAGTAAGTCAGAACTTTGTGTAAACTCTCATTTTTCCATGCTTTTTCTAGGTCCCATTTGCATACTTTCCTTCTGTGAAAGTGAAAGAAGTAAATATTTTTGCATATACTTCCTGCAGACCACCACTATAATTTCTCTCTCACACACTCAAACTATGTACTTCTTTGTAGGAGGCCACCAAAGCTTGAGATAGAAATGGAGAAAGCCATCAAAATATACTTTAGGCAACCTTTCTACAGTATGCTTCTTCTGTTACCTCTTACAGAATAACATTACTCCTTTTCCCTTGAGTTTTAGGAAGAAACACTTTCATTTATATTTCCAGCATTACTAAATTCTGGAACATTGTCCATCTGTAATATCCTCTTTCTGCTTATACCTGTTCTGTCAGTGTGATGGTCAGTTTGATGGTTCTTAGCTTGGCATAGTGAAAAGAAGCATTTAACAAAAGGCTTCCTGTGTGCTGTTTTGGATCTGTCAGGAACCCTCTGGCCCTTATTAATTCCTGAATATTCAGGAATTAAGAGGAGAGGCATGCATTTCCTGGGGCTGAGGAATCCAGGCATTTCTCATTATGGTGATAAGTACCCTCTTCCTTTTTATGAGCCATATGGTAAAAGGTGATTGTTTGCAATTCTCTCTTTGATAGGGATTGTCTTATGTTTTGTAAGTCTGGAATTTTAATCTTTATCTTTGCTGAGAATAACCATCTTGTAAGACAGTATACATGCCCACGCCATGTTGATTAAGACATCTTTGCTCCATCAGAGCTTTGGCCCCCGTGTCTTTCTTTCTTTCTATTCTTCTGTCTTTCTCTCTCTATCTCTCTATTTCTGGCTAATTCCTTGGAGCGTGGAGGCCCGCTGAGCTCACTCTCTTGCCCAGGCTTCTAAGACCCTCTCGAGAAGGTGCACCGTGCCTTCACCCACTCGAGAGGGCGCCCGGTGCCTCCGTGCAGCAGCGCGAGCCCCAAGAACAGGGCTCTATTGGCTTTCCGCGTAAATCAGGGGACATCAGCCTCTTTCTCTCTCTTACTCTCCGGACCACCAGGTTCCGGCCCATTAAAGGACCAACAAGTGCTATCAGCCTCTTTCTCTCTCTTATTTTCGTATCGTCGACTCCGGATCACCAGGTTCCAGTCCATTAAAGGACCAACAGCATAGTACCCATAGCACCCAGTTAAACAAATAAAAACTTACCTAGGAGTTGTCATAAAGATACTTTGCAAATGTGATTAATATCTACAATCAAGTGAATTTAAGTAATAGAGAGTATCCTCAATAATCTTGTAGATCTGATCCAATCTTCTGAAAGGCCTTATGAGCAGAGTTGAGGTTTCTGGGAGAAAGAAATCCACTTGTTGACTCCAGCATCCACTTATGCCCTTAAATTTCCAGTTCACACTTCCCAACGGCCTACCCTAAAAAATTCACACTTGCCTAGCTGGGCCCATAGGCACTTAAAGCAACCAAATCTGTGTCAGTTTTCTGGGAGTGCCTTAACAAATTATGATAAAATTGTGGCTCATGACAACAGAAATGTGTCCTTTCATAGTTTAAAGGCCAGAGATCAAGATGTCAAAGGGATGGCTATCCCTTCAGAGGCTGTTCCTATTCCCCTCCAGCTCTGATGGCTGCAGGTGCCCTTTGGCTTGTGGCCACATTAGCCCATTCTCTGCCTCTATCATTCCACTGTCTGCTCCTCTCCCCTGTCTTCTGTGTGTGTCATCTCAAAATCCCCTCTGCTTCCCTCTTGTAAAAACACCTTTGATTGAATATACTGCCCATGGGGTGGGGATAATCCAGGATAAGCTCCTCTGCTAAATATCTTTAACAATATCACACCCCTTGACATGTAAGTTAATATTCACTATTTTTCTATATAAGGTAATATTCAGTTTCTGGAAATTAGAATGCAAAATTAGGAGGGGCAGAACATGTTGCCTACCACAGTCTGTCCTTTGACTCCATAAGATTCACATCTATCACACATGCAAAATGTATTTACTCCACCCCAAGTACCCAAAGTCTCAAATGAACACAATATATATTTCATCTTATCATGCCATCTAAGCATCATCTATTTAAATGTCTCAAATCTCAACATCTAAATCATTTAAAGCAGGTATGAGTGAGACTCTGCTTATTTTTCATCTTGTAGGAAAAGTTCTCTCCTTTTCTGGACCCATGAAACTAGAAAATAAATTATGTATTCTTGAGATACAATGGTGAATAGACCTGTTATAAACAGACATTTCTGTTTCAAAAGCAAAAATGAAAGGCAGAGAGGAGTTACAAGTTCCAACCTGTTTCAAAATGCAGCAGACAAATCCACTAGGCTTCCAGGCCTAGAAATAGTCCTGTGTGTCTTGTGGCTCTGCCCTCTGGTCCTATGACTTGATTCTCTCAGCCTGTAGCTCACCTCTCTAGACCCAGTGTTCTGTCCTTAGCGTCTTTCATACTGCCTTTGGGGTGGCAGTGTAGTGCTCTGCTGTGCTTAGTCACTCGGTCATGTCTCCTTGTGACCCACCGGACTGTGGCCTGCCAGGCTCCTCTGTCCATGAAATTTTCCAGGCAAGGATACTGGAGTAGGTATCCCCTCTCCAGAGACTCTTCACTCCCAGGGATTGAACCTGAGTTTCCTGCATTGCAGGCAGATTTATCTGAGGCCCCAGGAGAGCCCACATTTCACCATACACAGCAATAATAAACCAAGCTGCATCTTAATTGTTGACTAGAAACTGTCTCAGTTAAACATCTAAGTTCATCACTATAAGTTCTGCTTTCCCTACAAGTAGAAACACAATTCAGGTAAGTTTTCTACCTCCACATGACAAGGATCACCTTTCCTTCCATTTCCAATAGCATGTTTCTCATTTCCTTTTGAGCTTCTACCAAATACCAAAGAGACTTTCCATTTCTATTTTTAGCAACATTTTGTTTATGACTATACAAACATTCCCTCAGATGATAGACATTAATGGACAATACTCTTCACTTCTTTTTGATCCCTGACCTCTTATCTAATTCCAAAACCACTTCCATATTTTCAGGTATTTGTCATACAGTAGCAACCCACTTCTTGTACCAAAATCTGAATCAGTTTTCCAGACCTGCCCTTAAAAAAAAAAAAAAAAAAAATCACTACCATTGAGCAGCTTAACATAATAGAAATATGCTCTCTCTAAGTTCTGAAGACCAGAAGTGCAAAATCACCATGTTAGCAGGCCTGCACTCTGTCATCAGGCTCTAGGGGAGGTTTCATTCCTCACTTCTTCCACTTTCTGTTGACCTCAGGTCCTCTGTTTTCCTGGTCCCTCTGTAATCTTGTCTTCTATGTGTCTTTTCTTTCTTTGACATAATGGAATACATGTTTATTTTCATTGACTTTAGCTGGTGCAACAAAAAGTAAATTAGTTTAAAGATTACATTTTGTATTTATTATATCCTGACCTTTCTTGTTCTTCCCTCACCTTTTTTTTTTTTTTTTTTAATTGCAGGAAAATATTTGCCTTTTGATTGAGCCGGGTCCTTGTTGCTGTGGTTGGACTTTCTCTGGTTGTGGTAAGAAGGGGCTACTCTTCACTATGGTGTATGGGCTTCTCACTGCTGTGGCTTCTCTTTTTGCAGAGCAGAGGTTCTAGGTGTGAGGGTTCAGTAGTCATGGGACATGGGCTTTGTTGCCCTGAGGCATGTGGAATCTTCCCAGATCAGGGATTGAACCCATGTCCCCTACACTGGCAGGCAGTTTTATCTACTGTACTGGTGGGGACATCCATGTCTTCTCTTTTATGTAATATTTCTACAATTCCTTGTGCCTCTCTCTTATAAGGACACATATGAATATATTAAGTGCCCACCTAGATAATCCAGGATAACCTCTTTCCCTAAAGAGTTTTAACTTTATAGCATCATTTGTGTAGAATATAAGGCAATATTCACTTCAAAAGATGGGCTTTCAATTAAATGGAATCCTTTATCAAAAAGAAACATTTTCCTGATTAATTGTCCTGTTTCAAAAGGAACATTTCTTGTTTGTACTAACTCTCTTGAACTTTCATTTGAACCATAAAAACAACTAGTTTCTCAAAGGTGAAAAAAAAAAAAAAAAGAGGGAAGAAAGAAAATACCTGGCAATGACTCTAAATTTTCATATCTTAAATTGTATTTCCATTTGAAAGATTAAAAAAAAATGAAAGATTTTGGAATCATTGCATGTTTATTTTTTCCCTTGATAGTCCCTCATCATTCCACAACTCAGCAATGTATTACATCTAGATCACTGAATTCTTGTGTTCAACCATATATTACAATCTTAACTGTGACATTTTATAAAATATTTTTTTCTGAGGGTGAAGGCAAAGTTACTTCTTCATAGAAAGAAATGATCACATATTTATTGATTTTATTAAAATTATATTTGCCTTTTTTCTCCCAGAGAATATTTTGAAACATATTTGAATATAATTTTAACAGAATCATACAATAAAATATCCAAATAATATTGCAAAATAATTAAATGTTGAAAGTAAGATAAGATAAAAATTTGAAATGCCATACCAATTGCATGTTCAAAAATAGTTTGAAGCAGTTTTATTAGCAAGTCACAAACCTTTATAGACTTGCTTTAAAACTGTTAAATGCTACTATATGCACACACTACTTTCATTAGTCAATTGCTCAGAAACAGGGAAATAAATTTATAAAATATAGTATATCTGGGTTTTGTTATATTTCCTACATCTGTTTATCATGAACCTTCTTAAATAACCTGAAGGATTCTTTTTTCTATTGCTTGAATGATTTAAGTAATTTAGTTAAGATAGTTTTCCTTTTTTTTTTTTTTTTTTTTCTTAGGCTCAC
The DNA here is from genome assembly GCF_033118175.1 of Dama dama. Taxonomy (NCBI): domain Eukaryota; kingdom Metazoa; phylum Chordata; class Mammalia; order Artiodactyla; family Cervidae; genus Dama; species Dama dama. The sequence goes on along the minus strand of NC_083708.1, from coordinate 4,757,089 downwards.
ACCAGTGGTTTTACTTGCTTGGGTATTGTCTAAAATAACCCTAGATTATATAAAACATCTAAAAGATAAAGGCTTATTTTTATGTCAAATGTAAAGCATGTGGTATAAAATTTGTAAATTAGCTTTGCATGTTTTCAGTAATCTTCAAAGTGTATGATTTGAATCAAGACCTTACATTTGTATGCTTGATAACTTGAAATCATACTCATTTCTGACACAGCAGGTTTTTGATAGCTCTGTAAAGAGCAGAAGATCATTACTTCAGGCAAGGTGACAAGGATAATCACTTTCTATAATTAATGTTTAATACCTGAATGCCAGGGAGGAATCATTATGTCCTTGGTCCAAAATTTTTAACCACACTACATCATCTGCCCTCCAGGAAATATTGGTGAGAATAACTAGAGTGACTCTAGTTCAAAGAAACTGTATTAGATTTTTGTCAGCTTTTGAAAATGTTGTAATCCAAAGTAATATTTGAACTGCTAACACGCAACGCAGAGTTTATAGCTTTCTTACAGTACTAACTCTCTTTGGAAGTCTAGAAATCTGATGAAATCATTTTATCTGCACCTTTTGTCAAATAAACTGGTATTTCATGAAGAAGAAGTTGGAATCATTTAGAATATAAAATACAGTTATGTCCTTGCTTGAAAACTAGATTGAAAAATATGTCTTATTTTCCTTAAAGTCCATGTTTCTGTTATAACTGGAGATCTTTTGTCTGAAATGAGATAATTTAAATCAATATAATTTATTAATAAAGTTAAAAATAAGGATGCTTCCCTGCATAATATGAACTTGGGTTTGCTTCTTCAACTTGGAAATATGATAGACTCTGTCTATGTGTGATAGTTAGCAATATAATTTGCTGCATTTATATAAATCCTGCTCTCTTCACATACATGTTGCATCTTTGTCTTATCATGTAAATGTGTTCAAACAAGTGGAATATGTATTTTATTTTCTACCATATTTAACACTTTCCTTCTCTTTCTGGTATTTTCAAATTAAAAAAAAATCACTATATTTTATGTATAGTCTGATCATTTCTTTACACTTAAAACCTTGTAGTTCTAATTGAACAATTTTATTTCAGATAAGAATTTTTGGAAATATTATCAGATTTTTTTAGAACTATATTATTTTCATTATTTTTCAGCTTACTAAAGCCTATCTCCAGGAAATTTCCTCCTGAAAACTCTAAGTTTCTGGCATTTGTGTCCCATATTGACCGTGAATGAGCCAGACTATTGGTGGAGATGGATTGTGGGTTCAGTGTAAGCCTTACTGTGAAACTAAGAAATGATAAGTCTACAGAAAGTTGAAGATAAACAATGCAGATAGCAGTTAACAGCATTTCGTGTGGAGGGTAGCCAATGCAAAGCCTTGAAACAAAGTAGAGAACTGCTTTCTGGGAGCTAGTGGAAGGCCAGTGTCATTATCATTGGAAGAGCAGGGTGAAGCAGCAATGAGATTATTGGTGCACTCCTGGGTGCTCGTGCTGAGTAACTTCAGGTGTGTCCGACTCTCTGCGACCCTATGGACTGTACCTGTCAGGTTCCTCTGTCCATGGGATTCTTCCAGGCAAGAATACTAGAGTGGGTTGCCGCACCCTCTTCCAGGGGATCTTCCAGACCCAGGGATCAAACGTGCGTCTCCTGTAACCCCTGTATTGGCAGGTGGATTCTTTATTGCTGAGGTCCCAGGGAACCCCAAGATTAGTGGTGGATGATGTCAAAGAGGACATTTCTTGTAAGGACTTGGAGAATGACATGAGGAGATAGATTATCTTGTAACCAAAATTTCCCCATAGGATTTGACACCTTTGATGCAGGTCTGATTGGCTGATGGAAAGCATACAGCTACCTCATTTCTAAATCAACATTCTATTAGAATGAAAGAAGGAATGCACATACTACAAAGTCCCTGGAGAAGCACTAGCACTAGAAAAGGACCAAAACAACACTTTAGTCATACAGAAATTTTGGAAAATATGCAATAGATGCAATCAACTTGACTCTGAAAACAGTTAATAACAAGAAATGCATAAGCTCCCTCAGCAAAAGAAAAGATCTCAGAAAAGACAAGGAGATTTTTGCTTTGTTAGTTTAGTTTTAGTTAAAGGTGGATGGAAGAATGATGATTAAAGGCCAATAAAGGCTCAGTTCTCTTGAAAGAGCTGATGCCTGCCTGTAACTCCAGAGTAAAGCCAGGTGCAGTTCACTGCACTGGGAATGACTACAGTGTGTGACCCAAACTATGCATCTTCTAAGTGCCCAGCATCTTTTTTGTTGATACACACTCAGTGGACAAGAGAAGTGAGGCAAGAGAATCATGGTTTGTGAGTCTTACTTAAGTCCAGCAAAGAAAATTAATGGGTAACGCTCCACATAAGACCTGTGCAACAGCACTATATATTCTACAATAGCAAAACTGAATATTCCATATTTGATATGACAAATAATATGGATATACTTAGGTACATATAGTACAAATCTATTTAAAATATATATGTATGGATATTGATAACTTTATTGTCATCAAAATATGTACATGTTTTTCAAATGTCAGTAGAACATATTTAGCAATTGTCTTATAATCAGGCATTAAGAAGAATCCAACTCAAGACAGAATGTCGTTTTAACCAGTAGATACATAAAATGTTTTACATATTCTCATACTACATAAAAATGCAATATATAATGAGATAAATGATAATTAAATTATACTCCACCCCAAATCTCCACATCTTGGTAATTTTAGAAATTCAATAGAAATAAGCCACAATATTAGTGTTAGGTTAGAAAAATCTGTGGAATATAAGATTAGAACACAATATAAGTAAATTTAAAATATATAATCTTTTGGCTCTAGAAGATATAAAAGTATAACAAAACAAAATATAGTAGTGGAGTGAAATATTTAACAAACCTAAGGGTAATTATTTCTTAAGGTTAAAACAATAAGGAGACACAGATGAAAATGTGCAGCAGAAAGGAGTGGAGGGTGGTTTTAGGGATAATATTGCAGTTTTCTAAAGGATATGGATGGAGGGTTAAAGTTTGATAGCACTCTCTACTTACAATAATTTTTTTTGCTCTAAATCTCATTAACAATAATTCTTCTCTTATTAAAGACAAAATGTTCTCCCCAGATATGTTAAAGTAGACTCTGTAAAACTATGTTACACACATTCTGCATGTCTTAGTGTGTATACTGATAAAATATAAATATAAATAATCAACCCAAAGGAAAATGTAGTATCCTGCCCTTAGTACTAAAATTTTTCCTTTTCTTGATGAGCAACATTTGATCCATCATGTAAAAAGTTACTCATTAATGACTTCAAATAATTGAATTAAAACTATTTACAAGATATAGCACTTTTTGTGTAAAACATCATTAAAAAAAAAAGAGGGCTTCTTAAATTTTAAATCCACTTTGGATTTTTTTGGAAAATTAAAGATCCATTATGTTTGAAATCTAGTTTTTGATCATGAGAACTGCACTTGGGTCTTCTGTATTCACCAGCCCTTAAATGTCTGCTCATGGTCCACAGATCCAGGTAGTACATCACACAGCATCACATAGCACATGTGTTAGTCATGTGCTAGCCATGAAGTTAAAGCACACTTGCTTCTTGGAAGAAAAGCTGTGACCAACCTAGACAGCATATTAAAAAGCAGAGACATTACTTTGCTGACTAAAGTCCGTCTAGTTTTTTTTTTTTTTTTTCCCCTATAGTTTTTCCAGTAGTCATGTATGGATGTGAGAGTTGGGCAATAACGAAAACTGAGCACCAAAGATTGATACTTTTGAATTGTGGTGTTGAAGAAGACTCTTGAGAGGCCCTTGGACTTCAAGATCAAACTAGTCAATCCTAAAGGAAATCAGTCCTGAATATGGATTGAAAGGACTGATGCTGAAGCTGAAACTACAATACTTTGGTCACCTGATATGAAGAACTGACTCATTGGAAAAGACCCTGATGCCGGGAAAGATTGAGGGCAGGAGGAGAAGGGGATGATAGGGGATGAGATGGTTGGATGGCATCACCGACTTGATGGACATGAGTTTGAGCAAACTCCGAGAGCTGGTGATGACAGGGAAGCCTGGCGTGCCGCAGTCCATGGGGTGGCAAAGAGTCGGACACAACTGAGCAACCAACTGACTGACTGAAGCATTTGGCATATACAGTTGATCCCTTTTTCCATGAAGTTTCAAGATGCTAGTGGATACCTGAAACCACATTTAGTATGGAAATTTATATATAGTTTTTTTTTTCTATACGTATATAAATATGATAAAGTTTAATTTATAAATTAAGAACAGTAAGAGATGAACAACAAAAATAAATAATAAATTAGAGCAATTCTAGCAATATACTGTAATTAAAGCTTTGTGAATGTGGTCTCTTTCTCTCTCTCTCTTAAAATATTTTGTTGTACTTAATTCACCCTACTTGTGATGGTGTGAGGTGGTAAAACATATGATGAGATGAAGTTAGGTGAACGATGCAGGCATTATGAGGTAGCATTAGGCTACTACTGGCCTTCTGATCACACACCAGAAGAACCATCTGCTTCATGGGATCCTGGATCATTGAGCCGGGACATTGCTGATGGTTGAGGACCCCAGGAAAGACAGAGTGGAATAGCATGAGATGTCATCACATTACTTAGAATGGTGCACAATTCAAAGTTCATGAATTGCTTATTTCTAGAATTTTCAATTTAATATTTTTCAGACTGCAGTTGGCTAAGGATAACTAAAACCATAGAAATTTAAATAGCAAGTAAGGAGAGACCACAGTGGACTGGTGAAAATACAAAAATGGTGTCTGTCTTGTTTCTGAATTTTTCTCCTGCTTAAGGATGACAAAAATGCTGAAGATAATCTGGGCTGACAATTTCCTGGTTGGTGAAGGAAAAAAAAAGAAGGCACAGGATCAGGGTGGCTAGTTAAGATGGGCCATCAGTCCACTATAGCTGAGGATGGATGTTTCAAGAGTTGGGATATGTATGTATTGGGCTTTCCTGGTGGCTCAGTGGTAAAGAATCTGCCTGCCAAGCAGGAGACTCAGGTTTGAACCCTGGGTTGGGAAGATACCCTGGAGGAGGAAGTGGCAACCCACTCCAGTAATCTTGCCTGGAAAATTCCATGCACAGAGGAGCCTGGCAGGCTACAGTCCATGGGATCCCAAAGAGTCAGTGCACTGGGCATAACCAAAAGGAGGAGACTGAAAGTATAAATGGGGGAAGCCAAGAGGGATGGATAGGAAGTATGAGGAGGACTCCTTTGGTAGTATCTGACTATTAAAAGATCTATCTGTCTACTTGAGCTGAACTGAGCTGTAATTTGTCTATTGTTCGACACTGTTTAGTCCATCGCTCCAAAATTTTGTTGTGATGAAACAAGAACTGAGGAAAAGAAATAAATCAACCTGACAGACTGATCTGAGTAATAGGAACTACAAATTCCAACTTTTCAGAGGCAGAGAGCAATGGGCTAGAGAGAGGAGGGACATAAAAGAGATGACTGTGGTTTAGATTTTATTCTAAATGTGATTGCTCAGAGTGAGCTATTGAAGGATTTTAAGCAAGGAGATTGTATGATTTCTTGAACATTTGAGAATGTCATCCTGGGAACAAATTATAAAGAAACAACAACAGTAGCGGGGGACCATGTAGGCATTATGCTAAATGAAATGATCTCGTTATATGTGAAATCTTGAAAATAAATGAATAGATAACCCAGCTCATGGATACAGAGAGTAGATTGGTGGTTGCCAGAGGTAGGGAATGGAGGGTGGGATAAATGAGTTACTGTTTAATTTAAATAAATTTAGATTAAAATAAAAGAATAAAATAATCACAGAAAGGAAGTAGAGGGCTATTTCAGATGATATTTCAGGGCCATTTCTCATCCCTTATTTGAAGAGGATAATTATTGAAAATATGAAGACCTGATTCTGGAAATGAGTCACATATGAAACAATGGTAGAAAACTATCCCCACAAACAGTAGTGCACTATGATATAAGTTATTTCTCTTGGTAGTTCTTATAAAATCTTTTCAAAGACATTATTGCAAAGTAAATCTGCAATCATTCTTTACTATTGCTCTCATTTCAACTAAGAATAAAAGTAGTGAGTGTTGTATTTTTATGATCTTATACCCCTTTTGTACGTGTTTAAAAATCTATTAAAAGATGACTATAGAAATTGTCAAACACTTCAGTGTGAAAGTCAGGCTCTTTATTTTATGATCCAGAGGAAATCAAACAATATGTTTATCCTCTCAAAATTAAAAACATTACCCTAAATTGTTTCTCAATAAGTGTTGGTATTTTTGAGAGCTTCTTAAAGATCTAAGAAGATAATCATTATCATTTTTTAAAAAGGATATTTAGTAATAAGTAAGTTTAGTTGTAGGTTAAAAATTACCCCCACTCATATATGTTTAGAGAAGGCATAAATCACTTAATATGAAACATATGAAATACAAAAAAATAAGAGGTCCTGCTATTTAAAAGCATAACAAATTACTGTAAATGTGAATTACAAAACCATAAATACATTTATGAGAGCTTACATTTTCACTTTATACATTTAAAAATAACTCAACATCTCACTTTTAAAAAACTCAAACTACAGGTGCAGCCTATATTACCATATTTAATGTAAAATGTAAATTTGCTATTTAAATAACTTTATTCCTATTTGACTGAAATGTTAACTATAAAAAAATGATTTCTTTCTTCACACGCATTTAAAAATTAAAATGAAAAAGCTAATACAAAATTTTTTCAGCTCTAAAATATTGTTAGATATCTTTTTATAATAAAATAAAGTTTTTTATAATAGCTTTATTATTTTTAATTACCTGAATCATTGACTGAAGAATTCTGTCAATAAAGAGAGGCTAGAAAATAAAAACAATCAAGAAACCCTTTTAGCAGATGCTACCACTGCTATATAATTTTATATATATATATATATATATAGAGAGAGAGAGAGAGAGAGAGAGAGAGAGAGAATATTTATAGACACATATATGCTTTTTTACTGCTACAAAATCAAATTAAAAAAACATTTGTTCTTAAGTAATTTGTCTTTGAAAGACAAAGTAATTTGTCTGATTTAATATCAATATGGATATATTTGTGGGTTAATACATGTATGCACTATTCTACTAAGTCACAAAAAAAATTATGAATTATGTGCCGTAGCTTACGAGTGTATTTGTTTATGTAATTTATGATTTACTGTCTATCTTTTAAGACAGGTGAGTTAAAATTGCAAACTGCCTTAAAATGCATGCAGTTTTTAGAGGACAGAAATTTGTTAATAATGCAACAAAATGATTTTGTTACAACTTTTTAAATAATAATTATAGCTTACTGAGTATTTACCTTGAGCTGTTTCTACTAACAAAAATTTCTCTAAGTTATGTTTTGATTATTAACGTCATTCTCAGGATAAAGAAACTGAAAGCAAGAAAGTTTAAATAACTTCCCCAAAGTTACTTTACTGGGAATCAAATGTAAGGGCTCTGACCTAAAGCACTGAACTACTATACAATTACAGTGTGTTTGGTTGATGTGTGAACTATTATTTCACTGAATGATGAACTACATTTCCAATATTAAGACATACATTCTTATGCTCCAAGTAGCAATATACTGGGAGAAATAATGTCCAACTTCAGTCAAATACTTGGCTGGGATTCAAATATGGTTATTCCTGTTTACTATTCTGGGAGACGGTAGGTTTTGAAACAAGTTAATTTTCAGAAAGCTTTTGTGTAAGAGAGATGCATGTTCTTGTTGCCCAGATATGTGAATTGAGTACTTGGAGTTTGTTTGTCAACATTCAGAAAACTAAGATCACGGCATCTGGTCCCATCACTTCATGGCAAATAGATGGGGAAACAGTGATAGACTTATTTATTTATTTGTCTCCAAAATCACTGCAGATGGTGACTGCAGCCATAAAATTAAGAGATGCTTACTCCTTGGAAAAAAAGTTGTGACCAACCTAGACAGCATACTAAAAAGCAGAGACATTAATTTGCCAACAAAGTTTTAGATAGTCAAAGCTATGGTTTTTCCAGTGATCATGTATGGATGTGAGTTCGACCCTGAAGAAAGCTGAGTGATGAAAAATTGATGCTTTTGAACTGTGGTGTTGGAGAAAATTCTTGAGAGTCCCTTGGACTGCAAGGAGATCCAACCAGTCCATACTACAGGAAATCAGTCCTGAATATTCATTGGAAGGACTAATGCTGAAGCTGACACTCCAATACTTTGGCCACCTGATGTGAAGAACTGACTCATTTGAAAAGACCCTGATGCTGGGAAAGATTGAGGGCAGGAGAAGGGGACGACAGAGGATGAGATGGTTGGATGGCATCACTGACTCAATGGACATTAGTTTGAGTAAACTCCAGGAGTTGGAGATGGACAGGGAGGCCTGGCATGCTGCAGACCATGGGGTTGCAAAGAGTTGGACACGACTGAGCAACTGAACTGAACTGAATTGTGATTGTCTATAATAGGGGTCCCTGACCCACTTGTCTCATGGCCTAGAGAGAGATGTGATTATAAAGGTCAACTGAGCATTCTTTCTTTTTTTCCCTTAGGCTATATATATATATATATATATATATATATATATATATATATATATACAATGGTGTATAGCCACACAGTATTGTGAGTTGATTTACAATGTTGTTTAGTTTCAGGTGTACAACAAAGTGATTCAGTTATACATATACATGTACCTATTCTTTATCAGATATCTTCCCATTTAGATTATCATAGAATATTGAATAGAATTCACTATGTTGCATAATAAATCCTTATTAATTACCTATATTATATATACTAGTGTGCATATTAATTCCAAACTGCTAATTTATCCCTCTCCCTCCATTTTTCCTCTTTGGTAACAATAAGTTTGTTTTGGCTTCGGCATAGTCAATAAAGAAGAAACAGATGTTTTTCTGGAACTCTCTTGCTTTACTGATGATCCAGCGGATATAGGCAATTTGACCTCTGGTTCCTCTGCCTTTTCTAAAACCAGCTTGAACATCTGGAAGTTCACGATTCATATACTGCTGAAGCCTGGTTTGGAGAATTTGAAACATTACTTTACTAGTGTGTGAGATGAGTGCAATTGTGCAGTAGTTTGAGCATTCTTTGGCATTGCCTTTCTTTGGGACTGGAATGGAAACTGACCTTTTCCAGTCCTGTGGCCACTGCTGAGTTTTCCAAATTTGCTGGCATATTGAGTGCAGCATTTTCACATCCTGTTTCAGGATTTGAAATAACTCAACTGGAATTCCATCACCTCCACTAGCTTTGTTCATAGTGATGCTTCCTAAGGCCCACTTGACTTCACATTCCAGGATGTCTGGCTCTAGGTGAGTGATCACACCTTCGTGATTATCTGGGTCGTGAAGATTTTTTTCTACAGTTCTTCTGTGTATTCTTGCCACCTCTTCTTTATGTCTTCTGCTTCTGTTAGGTCCATACCATTTTTGTCCTTTATTGAACTCATCTTTGCATGAAATGTTTCCCTGGTATCTCTAATTTTCTTGAAGAGATCTCTAGTTTTTCCCATTCTATTGTTTTAGTCTATTTGTTTGCACCGATCACTGAGGAAGGCTTTCTTATCTCTCCTAGCTATTCTTTGGAACTCTGCATTCAAATGGGTATATCTTTCCTTTTCTCCTTTGCTTTTTGCTTCTCTTCTTTTCACAGCTGTTTGTAAGGCCTCCTCAGACAGCCATTTTGCTTTTTTGCAGTTCTTCTTGGGGATGGTCTTGACCCCTGTCTCCTATACAATTCATGAGCCTCTGTCCATAGTTCATCAGGTACTGTCTATCAGGTCTAGTCCCTTAAATCTATTTCTCACTTCCACTGTATAATCTATAAGGAATTTGATTTAGGTCATACCTAAATGGTCTAGTGGTTTTCCTTACTTTCTTCAATTTAAGTCTGAATTTGGCAATAAGGAATTCATGGTCTGAGCCACAGTTCTCTCCCAGTCTTGTTGTTGCTGACTGTATAGAGCCTCTCCCTCTTTGCCTGCAAAGAATATAATCAATCTGATTTTGTTGTTAGCCATCTGGTGATGTCCATGTTAGAGTCTTCTCTTGTGTTATTGGAAGAGGGTGTTTGCTATGACCAGTGTGTTCTCTTGGCAAAACTCTATTAGTCATATATATATGACATATATATACAGAGAGAGAGAGAGAGAGAGAATGAAATAGCTAAGAATTTTGCTTGCACCTTTGTGGGCACAACTAACATCACTTTGAGGTTCAAGCAACAAATGTGGATACAGAGGTGTGTTAGTCATCATCTTAACCTCAGTACACAAGTACTTGTCATTCAGGAGCTCAGAACTCTGATGCCATTTTGATTGATCAAGGTTTCAACATGGGTTTGATGGCACTTGAGTCCTGGAAGTATTGGGTATTGGAAAACTCAGTCGGTGCCCCTTGGGAGAACTAAGGTCTTGCTCAAAACCATTTAAGGTCTTGCTCAAAACCATTATCCTGTGTCCCCAAGTACTTTAGACAATGACTGAGAAAATAATGTCTCGAGAATGGATTAGTCAACAAAATGCATGATTAATATTGACATTCATTAACATTAAAAATTAGCAAGTGTGGATTTTTCAAGACCTGAGGTATATTGGAATTGTTAGGAGACTAGCCCCATATAACTATCAGTAGAGCTGATGGACTAGAGTACATTGGAAAGGACTAGAGACTACATTGGAAATGGTCCATTGCCTTTTAGAATGATAGCAGATTTTTTTCCCAAATAAAAATGCCCAGCCTGCTTGTAGATGTAATTTGATCTGTTTTATGTTAAGAGAATAAGTTTCCAGTCTTGCCTTGATTAAAGCAATTACATTTATATTATATTTATTATTCATATTTATATTATTATTTCATTAATAGATATTAATGGTCCACAATTGTTTGAATACTCAAATACAGAGACACAGATATGAAGGACCAACTACACATTACATGTGGATTTTTTACTGTGCAGAGATCAGTGAGTTGTTCAAAGTTCAACTGTATTTATCTCATAAAATGTTTCCTGTTAAAAAAAGCTGGTGAAACACACATTCAAGCACACATTTCAAAGGAAAGCACAGAATGTGGCTTTATCAAGTAAAGCAGCTTTTTTTATTTGCAAAACTTAGGTGGTAGCCTGAAATCTTCCCATTTGTCTTCAGTAGCTGGTCATCACCAAACTCTTCATTCATTTCCAAACACAGAGCCTTGTCATGAAGAATTCCATAAGCCGGTTTGAATTGACAGTTGGCTGATTAAATAAAGTTGGAAGATTAAGTAATGAGAGGGATTTTTTTCCCCAAACTTATACCACTATTTTGCAATATGTTGCTAATAAGCGTTGTAAGTTAATTCGATTTTATTATATTTTCTCCTGCTTTTCGTAAAGCCTTTCAGGGCCAATGCATCAAGTTTTGTTAAAATGAGCATCCAACTATGTGAAATTATATCCTTTTAATCAGATGCTAGTGTCTATCCCCTCCAGATGGTCTCAGCATATGTGTTGCCGGAGTATGCATTAAGATCTGGAGACTCCTGGCATATGATTTATGTAAATGAATTCAACGTTGATGTTTCAGGTATTTCTATGTTTGGATCACTTCTCAGAATATTCTGAATAACTTATTAAATAACATTCTGAGTCAGAGTTGGCACTCTTTCATCAGAGTTAGATTCCCTGGCAAACTGCTCACTACTTGGTCCTATAACCCATCTATTAAATTAAAAAGCATTATCCTTCAAAGACCTTTCTATAACTGTATTTGCACATATATTATTCAGAGCACCTCTCTAAAGCCTTTGATATTGTCAATAAGAAACTCTCAGAACTGCTAGATAAAGGCTATTTGAAATATTTATCAACCCAGTTCTGCCTGTGAGTTCCTCTGGAGACATGTATTTAAAGTGAGCAGTATGAATGTAAGTCCTTTATTGATATTGTCCTTGTTAAATCAATTGCAGATGATGGGTTTGACTCTCTGAGTCACTGGGCCTCAGGATCCCATGTGAAGAATAAAGACCTTAATCATATTTGTGATAGAATTGTTGTTTTCTGATATGACATAAACAATAGCTTTAGGCTGTATTCTTATACCTCTAAAAACATGATGTTCTCATCATATAACTACAATTTCCTCACTTAGAAAATAGAGTTGTTGTCCCATAGCTATCATTATTTTTATGTTTCAGGCTAATATTTACATTGTTTACTGGCACAGAAGCAGGTCATGAAATAAATGATCTGACACAAGTGTACAATTGAGTTTTACTTTGGTATATTCTGATTCTTAACTAAAATCTTTAGGTTACGGTTCATAATTTTATATGCCATTAAAATTTTCAGAGTTGGAAGTATATGATTGAATTTGTCACAAAATCTTAAAGGGAGATATATTGCCAAACATAATCATCCACTTTCCAAATGTGCTTTAATATGTTATTGGAGATTGGAGACAATGTTACTTATAGTGTTAATGTTTTTATACCCTGGTAGCCCACTTATCGCTAATCTACTGTGATTTATACAATTCCTGTTACTATAAATAGTGCTTAAATAGCTAGGGATTTCTTTACCTTAAATAAATAATCCTATCTCAGAAAACTAATAGCTGCTTTGCCATCATATATGTTCTAAATGCAAAATTGTATGTCAATGATATCTATATAAAAAATGTACATTTTGTCTTTTCCTAAACAAAATTGTTTCCTCTCATCTCACTCCATGTAATTAAAACAAACAAACAAAAACATGAAATGCTTTCACAGGACAACCCAGATTTTAATATCTTTCATGAAAACATATGAATTCTTAAAATTAGCATGCTTTAGTGTTATATAGTTGAAGAAAAATTATTTCAAAGCCAGTAAGCATTCCTTAAGAAAGAGATTAAAATATAACACTGGAACCATGTATGATATATATATATATATATATATATATATATATATATATATTTAATCCAGTTACAAGGTTTTTGGAGAAATTGTTCAATCCAAATAGTACTTTACTTCAGTGCCATTTCTCTGGCTGATTCTAAAATTATACATAGAATTATATGTTGCCACGTTTGTGTAATTTTCCTGTTTTTGTTGTTGTTGTTTGTTTGTTTTATGGATCTTTGCTCTGACATATTATGAGAAAAACCTTGCCAAAGCTTTCAATTTGGCATCACCACAAGGTCCTTGACTCATTAGGGTGGCTCCTTCAAATTTACCCTTATTCCTCTGCCAGAAAACATGATCAAAGACATTACTCCTCCATCCAGGATGTAACAGCATCAGCAGGTTTTAAAGTAGACAGTCTCTCTTGTCTCTACCTGGCAAAGACTTAAGTAAAGCATCCAGATGCTTGTATGGGCAGTCAGGGTTGCACTCAGAACTCTTTCCTGCTGGATTATCATAACACACTGTGGAAATTTACTACTTCAGACATTACTTTTACTGATTTAAAATTACTTAACTAATGAGAAAACATAAAATGCATAGCCCAGGCATTTAATGCATAGCCCTATGGTATATACTGTTAATAACACTGACCACTTCTAATTTCTAGTATTTTTTGATCAAATTCATTATAAAATGTTTCCTTTTTTTTCTTTTTAATGAGACAATGTCAAACATAATTCTTAAAATCCGCTGTATAAAAAATATATACATTAACAAGTGTTTATTCATTTGTTATTCATCATTATGATGGCCAATTCAAAATAAATGTGGTATATTTCAGTTGGTTTTCTATATTTACCAGTTTTCATGATGAAATATGATAAATATTGTCATATTCATCAAATAAATTTTGAGGTAACCCTATTTCTAATGCACTTCTAATGAAAAGTTCTTGACCCTACATTGTTCAAAATCACAAATTCTAATTTTTATTAGTATAAAACCAAATTCATTACTTTTTAAAGGTTTCACTGTTATATATTTCCTTATTGATTATTATATGATTATAATAAAACAACTAAAGCATTTTACATAAAGTACATAAGAAGGGAATTGAGCTTGAGAAATATGACCAATAAATCAAATTTGAAGTCTTTCAGTGACCATCAATTATTTTTTGCTAAATTGGATTTATGGCTTAGGGATACATGATCTCTATCTATTGGAAACTGAAGTCTCAAGGATAAACATTTTAACAATTGTGACGCAGTACTGTTCGTGGGTTCTCAAGACAAGAATACTAAGTGGTTTGCCATTCCCTTTTTCCGTGGACCACGTTTGTTCAGAACTTTCATCCATTACCCCTTTGTCTTGGGTGTGGCTACATGGCATGGCATGGCTCAGAGTTTCATTGAGTTAAACAAGGCTGTGATCCATGTGATCACTTTGGTTAGTTTTCTGTGACTGTGGTTTTCATTCCAGCTGCACTCTGATGCGTTTTCATACTGTTCATGGAGCTCTCAAGGCAAGAAATCTGAAGTGGTTGCCCATTCCCTTCTCCAGTGGACCGCATTTTACTTGCCTCCTGAGAAATCTGTACGCAGATCAAGAATCAAAAGTTAGAACCAGACATGGAACAACAGACTAGTACCAAATTGAGAAAGGAGTACATCAAAGCTGTATATTGTCATCCTGCTTATTTAACTTATATGTGGAGTACATAATGGGAAATGCCAGGCTGGATGAAGTACAAGCTGGGATCAAGATTGTAGGGAGAAATGCCAATAACCTCAGATATGAAGATGACACCACCCTTATGGTAGAAAGTCAAGAACTCTTGATGAAAGTGAAAGAGGAGCATGAAAAAGCTGGCTTAAAACTCAACATTCAAAAAATGAAGATCATGGCATCCAGTCCCATCACTTCATGGCAAATAGATGGGAAAACAGTGACAAATTTTATTTTGGGGGGCTCCAAAATCACTGCAGATGGTGACTGCAGCCATGAAATTAAAACATACTTGCTTCTTGGAAGAAAAGCTATGACCACTAGACAGCATATTAAAAAGCAGAGACGTTACTTTGCCAACAAAGATCCATCTTGTCAAGGCTATATTTTTTCCAGTAGTCATAAATGGATGTGAGAGTTGGACCATAAAGAAAGCTGAGTGCCAAAGAATTGATGCTTTTGAACTGTGGTGTTGCAGAAGACTCTTGAGAGTCCCTTGGACTGCAAGGAGATCCAACCAGTCAATCCTAAAGGAAATCAGTCCTAAATATTCATTGGGAGGACTGATGCTGAAGCTGAAATTCCAATTCTTTGGCCACCTAATGTGAAGACCTGAGTCGTTGGAAAAGACCCTGATGCTAGGAAAGATTGAAGGCAGAAGGAAAAGGGGGCGACAGAGGATGAGATGGTTGGATGGCATCACCGACTCGATGGACATGAGTTTGAGCAAGCTCCAGGAGCTGGTGATGGACAGTGAAGCCTGGTGTGCTGTAATCCATGGAAATGCAAAGTCAGACACGGGTGAACAACTGAACTGACTGCCCTTTGATGGATGAGGATAAGAAGCTTCCACAAAGAAGCTTCCTGATGGGAGGGACTGACTGTGCAGAAAACTAGGCCACGCTCTGCTGCTGCTAGGTCACTTCAGTCGTGTCCGACTCTATGTGACCCCATAGACGGCAGCCCACCAGGCTCTGCCATCCCTGGGATTCTCCAGGCAAGAATAATAGAGTGGGATGCCATTTCCTTCTCCAATGCATGGAATGGAAAAGTGAAAGTGAAGTCGCTCAGTCGTGTCTGACTCTTCACGACCCCATGGACTGCAGCCCACCAGGCTCCTCCGTCCATGGGATTTTCCAGGCAAGAGTACTGGAGTGGGGTGCCAAGGCCATGCTCAGTAAGTCTTTAATCCAATTTTCTGCTGATGGGTAGGACCGTGTTCCCTCCCTGTAGTTTGACCTGAGGCCTAACTATAGCAGGGGTAATGTCAGTAAAGGCAGTCAGTTCAGTTGCTCATCGAGTCTGACTCTTTGCTACCCCATGAATTGCAGCACGCCAGGCCTTCCTGTCCATCATCAACTCCCAGAGTTTACTCAAACCATGTCAATCGAGTCAGTGATGCCATCCAACCATCTCATCCTCTGTCGTCCCCTTCTCTGCCTGCCCCCAATCCCTCCAAGCATCAGGGTCTTTTCCAATGAGTCAACTTTCGCATCAGGTGGCCCAAGTACTAGAGTTTCAGCTTCAGCGTCAGTCCTTCCAAAGAACACCCAGGACTGATCCCCTTTAGGATGGACTGGTTGGATCTCCTTGCAGTCCAAGGGACTCTCAAGAGTCTTCTCCAACACCGTAGTTCATAAGCATCAATTTTTCGGTGCTCAGCTTTCTTCACGGTCCAACACTCACATCCATACATGACCACTGGAAAAACCATAGCCTTGACCAGACAGACCTTTGATGGCAAAGTAATGTCTCTGCTTTTTAATAGGCTATCTCAGTTGGTCATAACTTTCCTTCCAAGGAGTAAGCATCTTTTAATTTCTGCAGTCATGGCTGCAGTCACCACCTGCAGTGATTTTGGAGCCCAAAAAAATAAAGTCTGTCACAGTTTCCACTCTCTCCCCATCTATTTCCCATGAGGTGATGGGACCAGATGCCATCTTAGTTGTCTGAAGATTAAGCTTAAAGCCAACTTTTTCACTCTCCTCTTTCACTTTCATCAAGAGACTTTTTAGTTCATCTTCACTTTCTGCCATAAGGGTGGTGTCATCTGCATAGCTGAGGTTATTGATATTTCTCCCAGCAATCTTGATTTCAGCTAGTGCTTCACCCAGCCTAGAGTTTCTGATGATGTACACTGCATATAAGTTAAATAAGCAGAGTGACAATATACAGCCTTGATGTACTCCTTTTCCTATAGGGAACCAGTCTGTTGTTCCATGTCCAGTTCTAACTGTTGCTTCCTGACCTGCATACAGGTTTCTCAAGAGGCAGGTCAGGTGGTCTGGTATTCCCATCTCTTTCAGAATTTTCCACAGTTTATTGTGATCCACACAGTCGAAGGCATTGTCATAGTCAATAAAGCAGAGATAGATGTTTTTCTGGAACTCTCTTGCTTTACCAATGATCCAGCAGATGTTGGCAACTTGATCTCTGGTTCCTCTGCCTTTTCTAAAACCTGCTTGACCATCTGAAAGTTCACGATTCACGTATTGCTGAAGCCTGGCTTGGAGAACTTTGTGAGTTCATCTCACTACCATGTGAGATGAGTGCAGTTGTGCGGTAGTTTGAGCATTCTTTGGGATTGCCTTTCTCAGAGATTGGAATGGAAACTGAACTTTCCAGTCCTGTGGCCACTGATGAGTTTTCCAAATTTGCTAGCATATTGAGTGCAGCACTTTCACAACATCATCTTTCAGGATTTGAAATAGCTCAACTGGAATTCCATCACCTCCACTAGCTTTGTTTGTAGTGATGCTTTCTAAGGCCCACTTGAGTTCACATTCCAGGGTGTCTGACTCTAGGTGAGTGATCACACCATCGTGATTATCTGGGTCGTGAAGATCTTTTTTGTACAGTTCTTCTGTGTATTCTTGCCACCTCTTCTTAATATAATCTGCTTCTGTTAGGTCCATATCATTTCTGTCTTTTATCAAACCCATCTTTGCATGAAATGTTCACTTGGTATCTCTAATTTTCTTGAGAGATCTCTAGTCTTTCCCATTCTATTGTTTTTCTGTATTTCTTTGCATTGATCACTGAGGAAGGCTTTCTTATTTTTCCTTGCTATTCTTTGGAACTCTGCATTCAAATGAGAATATCTTTCCTTTTCTCATTTGCTTTTCACTTCTCTTCTTTTCACAGCTATTTGTAAGGCCTCCTCAGGCAACCGTTTTGCCTTTTTGCCTTTCTTTTCCATGGGGATGGTCTTGATCCCTGTCTCCTGTACAATGTCATGAACCTCTATCCATAGTTCATCAGGTTCTCTGTCTATCAGATCCAGTCCCTTAAATCTATTTCTCACTTCCACTGTATAGTCATAAGGGATTTGATTTAGGTCATACCTAAGTGGTCTAGTGGTTTTCCCTACTTCTTCAGTTTAAGTCTGAATTTGGCAATAAGGAGTTCATGATCTGAGCCACAGTCAGCTCCTGGTCTTATTTTTACTGATGGTATAGAGCTTCTCCATCTTTGGCGGCAAATAATATAATCAATCTGATTTCAGTGTTGACCATCTGGTGATGTCTATGTGTAGAAGTCTTCTCTTGTGTTGTTGGAAGAGGGTGTTTGCTATGACCAGTGTGTTCTCTTGGTAAAACCTATTAGCCTTTGCCCTGCTTCATTCCGTACTTCAAGGCCAAATTTGCCTTTTACTCCAGGTGTTTCTTGACTTCCTACTTTTGCATTCCAGTCCCCTATAATGAAAAGGACATCTTTTGGGGGTGTTAGTTCTAAAAGATCTTGTAGGTCTTCATAGAACCATTCAACTTCAGCTTCTTCAGCGTTACTGTTTGGGGCATAGGATTGGATTACCATGATATTGAATGGTTTGCCTTGGAAATGAACAGAGATCATTCTGTCATTTTTGAGATTGTGTCCAAGTACTCCATTTCAGACTCTTTTGTTGACCATGATGGCTACTCCTTTTCTTCTAAGGGATCCCTGCCCACAGTCATAGATATAATGGTCATCTGAGTTAAAAATCACTGGTCCACTGGAGAAGGGAATGGCAAACCACTACAGTGTTTTTGCCTTGAGAACCCCATGAACAGTATGAAAAGGCAAAATGATAGGATACTGAAAGAGGAACTTCCCAGGTCGGTAGGTGCCCCGTATGCTGCTGGAGATCATGGAGAAATAATTCCAGAAAGAATGAAGCTATGGAGCAAAAGCAAAAACAATACTCAGTTGTGGATGTGACTGGTGATAGAAGCGAGGTCCGATGCTGTAAAGGGCAATATTGCATAGGAACCTGGAATGTTAGGTCCATGAATCAAGGCAAATTGGAAGTGGTCAAACAGGAGATGGCAAGAGTGAATGTTGACATTCTAGGAATCAACGAACTGAAATGGACTGGAATGGGCAGTAAAGACAACCTCCTTCAAAAGAACTTATGTCAGCACTCTGTGGCTTCCAGAGCTGTAATAGTCAGTGCCCATGACCCTGCCGCAGGCCACTGTCAACCTATGGCTCTGTGGGAAACTCGGGGACACTCACCAGCAAGTCTGACTCAATCTGCTGTGAGATCCTTTTTCCTTTCCTGGGTCCTGGTGCACACACGGTTTTGTTGTGCCCTTCAAGAATCTGTTTCCCCAGTCCTGTGAAGTTCTGTAATCAAATCCCACTGGCTTTCAAGTCAAATTCCCCGGGGGGTTCTCAGTCCCTCCACTGGTCCCCACACTGTGGTTTACCAAATTCTTTAATAGAGTTAATAGCACTTATTTTGGGTCTCTGGCTTAATTTCTTTTAAGACCAAAGCCTTAGAGCAAGTCTGTAAGTTAATTGTTTTGGTTTATTTTATAAAAATACCTGTGTATGTATATATTCATATATGCCAATAAGCAAATATATACACACAAAATTCAGAGTGTGGAAGAGATGCAATTTTATAAGCGAAAATTCCAAAGGAACATACCTTAAAGTAGCAACCCAAGACTAGAAAACTTTCAGTTTATAACTGACAAAGGAACATTATAAATTCACTTTGAGAAACTCCTTACTCTTAAGCATTAATTTAATCTTAACTAAAATAGATGACTTGTGGTAAAATGAACAATGCTCAACCTTTCATATCATTATTACCAATTAAACAGCATGAATATTAACATAAACTTCTAAAGTGAACATTTTTGAATTGGATAATCTAATGTTCAATGTGACATATATGATGTACTTTCCTAAAAGTGCAAGGTTATGCCCTAAAATTTATATTTCCCTGGTGGCTCAATGGTAAAGACTCCACCTGTCAAGGAGGAGAGGCAGGTTCAATCCCTGGGTCAGAAAGATCTGCTCGAGAAGGAAATGGCAACCTACTCAATTCTTGCCTGGGAAATACTATGGACAGAGGAGCCTTGGTAGACTACAGTCCATGGGACACCCAAAGAGTCTGACATGACTTAGCAACTAAACAACAGCAGAAACAAGGCACTAAAATTTTAGATTTTGTCCCTCCTTTTTCAGTCAATTGTTTTTTAAAGTTTAGGCAAAATTCATTCAAATTCATATTAAAACAAATTGTTAGCTTATCTTTCTCAGTAATTATACAGAGTCCAACATCTAAAAATGAGTTAGACAAAGAAAGCAATACATAAGCTTCATGCCAAAAACAGTTATCCTAAAACAAGCATTTTAGAAACAAATATTTCATCAGACATTTAATTTGTCTTGGCATCACTTGCTTGGGGACTTTGTAAGGAGCTGGCCATTTTTCACAGGGTCACAGACAGAAATGCAATTTACAAACAGATGATTTGAAAGATTATTTTCACGGGAAGAGTGATGATTTCCAGTCAAGTGCGTCTATTCTCTCAGTAAAAAGATAAAGTCTTCAGTGAGAATAAGGGAAAGTAAGATTTGGAAGATTTGGAGGGAAGATATGCACCATGAAATAAAATAAGAAAGCAACTTACTGGGCCATAGTAGCAGGGTTTCTGGGTAGTTTGTTTGTGCAGCTGACTTTTATGGATTTTAATTCACAAATTGTCAGTTCATTTTTCTTAATTTCTCCAGCAATTTCATAATGTGTAGTTCAGATGGTGCAAAGGTATGTAGTGGACTTCAACTACAAATTGAGTGTTTATTCAGGCTCATATCATGGAGGGAGTAAGAAAACAGATGCTTGAGAGTACTTTGGATTGAAGTTTCTTTAATTCCAGGTTTGGCTAAAGTGTCTGACACACAGTAAGTCAATTACTGCTTTTCTCAAAGATTAAATTCAACAATAAAGCCCTATCCCCACCTCAAGCCATCATACAAAGTCAGTCTGGGAAATTCATTTACCAAACGAAGCTGACTTGATTGAGAAAGAGGAGAATCAACTTGACTGCTTCTTACTCATGTCTCTAATGGGAATCATTAGGGAATACTTAGAGAACTTTGGAGACTGCTTTTAGTCTTAGTTTCACAGAGATGTTCCTAAATTTAATGTGTACAGGGCTTGGTCTGAAATTTCAAATAAGCTAGGTGTTGGAGCAGTTGTTGTTCAGTCACCCAGTTTTGCCTGACTCTTTGCGACCCCATGGGCTGCAGGTCTTCCTGTCCATCACCATGTAGCAAACTTTGCCCAAATTCACATCCTTTGCATTGGTGATGGCATCCAATCATCATTCTCTGTCATCCCCTTCTTCTGCCTTCAATCTTTCCCAGCATCAGGGTCATTTCCAATGAGTAGTCTGTTCACATCAGGTGATCAAAGTATTGGAACTTCAGATTCAACATCAGTTCTTCCAATGAGTATTCAGGGTTGATTTCCTTTAAGATTAACTGGTTTTGACTCCTTGCTGTCCAAGGAAATTTCATGAGACTTCTCCAACACCACAGTTTGAAAGCATCAGTGCTTCAGCACTGTGCCTTCTTTACAGTCCATCTCTCTCAGCCATACATGACTACTGGAAAGACCACAGCCTTTACTATAAGGACCTTTGTCTGAAAAGTGATGTCTGCTGTTTAACACAATGTCTAAGTTCATCACAACTTTCCTGCCAAGAAGCAATCGTCTTCTTATTACGTGGCTGTAGTCACCATCTGCAGTAATTTTAGAGTCCATGAAGAGGAAATCTGTCACTGCTTCCACCTTTTCTCCTTCTGTTTGTCATGAAGTGATGAGGCCAGACACCTTGATTTTTTTTTTTTTAATATATTATTTTTAAACTGACTTTTTCACTCTCCTCCTTTACCCTCATCAAGAGGTTCTTTAGTTCCTCTTCACTTTCTCTCATTAGAGTGGTATCATCCACAGATTTGAGGTTGTTGATATTTCTCCTGCCAATCTTTATTCCAGCTTGTATCAAGCCTGGCATTTCTCATGATGTGCCCAGTGGATAAGTCAAATAAATAAGGTGATGATAAATAGCCTTGTTGTACTCCTTTCTCAATCCTGAACGAGTCAGTTGTTCCATGCAGGGTTCTAACTGTTGCTTCTTGACCTGCATATAGATTTCTCAGGAGACAGGTAAGATAATCTGGTATACCCACTTCTTTAAGAGTTTTCCAACTTCTTTAAGAGTTTTCCACAGTTTGTTATGACCCACACTGTCAAAGGCTTTAGCGTAGTCAGTGAAATAGAGATAAATGTTTTGTTTGTTTTTTTCTGGAATTCCTTTGCTTTCTCTATGGTCCAACGGAAGTTGACAATTTGATCTCTGGTTCCTCAGCCTTTTCTAAACCCAGCTCGGACATTGGGAAATTCTTGGTTCACATAATGCTGAAGCCTAGCATGCAGGATTTTAAGCATAACTTTACTAGCATGGGGGACGAGGGCAATTGTCCAGTGGTTTGAACATTCTTTAGTACATCCCTTCTTGGCAATTCAGTTGAGGTTTGATCTTTTCTAGTCCTGTGGGCACTGCTGTATTTTCCAGATTCGCTGACACAATGAGAGCAGAACTTTGATAGCATCATCTTTTGGAATTTTAAATAGCTCTACTGGAATCCCATCACTTCCACTAGCCTTATTGACAGTGGTGCTTCCTAAGGCCCACTTGACTTCACACTCCAGAGAGTTTTGCTCTGGGTGAGTGACCACATCATCATTGTTATCTGGGTAAATAAGATATTTTTTGAACAGTTCTTCTGTGTATGCTTTTCATATCTTCTTGATCTCTTCTGTTTCTATTAGCTCTTTACTGTTTCTGTCCTTTATTGGAACAGACAATGTTCCTATATATGAAAGACATTAGTCCATATGAAGGTACAGCTAGGGACACATGAATCTGAAGAAATCCATAGTCAGATAATCTAAGTTTAGACAATTTGTGTTATGCGCACATCATTATTTGGCAAAAAAAAAAAAAAAAAAAAAAAAAAAAATCAATTTTTCTCATAAGTAGTCACATAAATTTAAAAATGTGCTTGCCCTTTTCCCATTATGCACAATCATGATGTGCTTTCTCTATTAGTGTCAGAATAGTTACAGAAGATATTGTTTTACTGGGAAGACTGTGTAAGGGTTCAGGATCAGTTTACAGAAATGATGAAATAAATTATGACTAGGAAAAGCTGTTCTCTAGAAGTCATCATGGAGAAGGAAACGGAAGCCCACTTCAATTGCCTGGAGAATTCCATGGACAGGGAAGCCTGGTGGTCTGCAGGCCATGGGATCGCAGAGAGTTGGATATGACTGAAGTGACTGAGCACAGAAGTCATCATAATAGAGTGGTGACCCAGGTAGTTGCCCAAACTTTATCTCAATTAAGACTTAATATTTAAGGTTAGTTATGGCAATTCAGTGAAAATGAAAATAATTACTTTGCCCAGAAATTTCAAGTTTGAAATATTTTATATAAACTTTAAAAAACAGAGTCACACAATTTAATGTGACATCATTTTAGAAAATTTGTGTATAAATGATTCAATGTTTCAATACCATAGCTATGAGAAAGCTTAATGAGACAGAAACAATGTCCCAAATTTAATTATATCACTGAGGTGATTTGACAAGTAAAGTTACAAACCAGTTTCACTAAGGACAAGTCAGAGGGCATAGTCAACCTAGATATTTAGATGTGAAAAATATTCTAATTTAGACAACGCAGCCCATTGGGTCTCAAAGACTCGGACACAACTGAGGGACTGAACTGAACTGAGAACTTAATTCATTGTGTTTTGCCTTTGAACAATTGACCTGGGGTAAAAACTACTAACCATATACTTACGGTAGATGTGCTGCTACTCTGTGATTACTAAAAGTTACCTATGTTGTCTTGATCTTACATGGAGCCATATTTTACAAAAAGTTACATATATATACTTTTTAAGCTTAAAATGTATATATATGCTTTTTTTTTTTTTATGTTTCAGTTGACTTTATTTATTTATTTATTTTTTTGAGTAGCAAAGTTATTAAATGAATTTTATTTTTTTTTAATTTTTTTTTATTATTATTATTATTTTTTTTTCCAGTGGGTTTTGTCATACATTGATATGAGTCAGCCATGGATTTACATGTATTCCCCATCCCGATCCCCCCTCCCACCTCCCTCTCCACCCGATTCCTCTGGGTCTTCCCAGTGCACCAGGCCCGAGCACTTGTCTCGTGCATCCCACCTGGGCTGGTGATCTGTTTCACCATAGATAGTATACATGCTGTTCTTTTGAAATATCCCACCCTCACATTCTCCCACAAAGTTCAAAAGTCTGTTCTGTATTTCTGTGTCTCTTTTTCTGTTTTGCATATAGGGTTATCGTTATCACCTTTCTAAATTCCATATACATGTGTCAGTATGCTGTAATGTTCTTTATCTTTCTGGCTTACTTCACTCTGTATAAGGGGCTCCAGCTTCATCCATCTCATTAGGACTGGTTCAAATGAATTCTTTTTAATGGCTGAGTAATATTCCATGGTGTATATGTACCACAGCTTCCTTATCCATTCATCTGCTGATGGGCATCTAGGTTGCTTCCATGTCCTGGCTATTATAAACAGTGCTGCGATGAACATTGGGGTGCACGTGTCTCTTTCAGATCTGGTTTCCTCGATGTGTATGCCCAGAAGTGGGATTGCTGGGTCATATGGCAGTTCTATTTCCAGTTTTTTAAGAAATCTCCACACTGTTTTCCATAGCGGCTGTACTAGTTTGCATTCCCACCAACAGTGTAAGAGGGTTCCCTTTTCTCCACACCCTCTCCAGCATTTATTGCTTGTAGACTTTTGGATAGCAGCCATCCTGACTGCTGTGTAATGGTACCTCACTGTGGTTTTGATTTGCATTTCTCTAATAATGAGTGATGTTGAGCATCTTTTCATGTGTTTGTTAGCCATTTGTATGTCTTCTTTGGAGAAATGTCTGTTTAGTTCTTTGGCCCATTTTTTGATTGGGTCATTTATTTTTCTGGCATTGAGCTGCAGGAGTTGCTTGTATATTTTTGAGATTAATCCTTTGTCTGTTTCTTCATTTGCTATTATTTTCTCCCAATCTGAGCGCTGTCTTTTCACCTTACTTATAGTTTCCTTTGTAGTGCAAAAGCTTTTAAGTTTCATTAGGTCCCATTTGTTTAGTTTTGCTTTTATTTCCAATATTCTGGGAGGTGGGTCATAGAGGATCTTGCTGTGATTTATGTCTGAGAGTGTTTTGCCTATGTTCTCCTCTAGGAGTTTTATAGTTTCTGGTCTTACATTTAGATCTTTAATCCATTTTGAGTTTATTTTTGTGTATGGTGTTAGAAAGTGTTCTAGTTTCATTCTTTTACAAGTGGTTGACCAGTTTTCCCAGCACCACTTGTTAAAGAGGTTGTCTTTTTTCCATTGTATATCCTTGCCTCCTTTGTCAAAGATAAGGTGTCCATAGGTTCGTGGATTTATCTCTGGGCTTTCTATTCTGTTCCATTGATCTATATGTCTGTCTTTGTGCCAGTACCATACTGTCTTGATGACTGTGGCTTTGTAGTAGAGTCTGAAGTCAGGCAGGTTGATTCCTCCAGCTCCATTCTTCTTTCTCAAGATTACTTTGGCTATTCGAGGTTTTTTGTATTTCCATACAAATTGTGAAATTCTTTGGTCTAGTTCTGTGAAAAATACCGTTGGTAGCTTGGTAACAAGACAAGGGTGCCCACTCTCACCACTACTATTCAACATAGTGTTGGAAGTTCTGGCCACAGCAATCAGAGCAGAAAAAGAAGTAAAAGGAATCCAGATAGGAAAAGAAGAAGTAAAACTCTCACTGTTTGCAGATGACATGATCCTCTACATAGAAAACCCTAAAGACTCTACCAGAAAATTACTAGAGCTAATCAATGAATATAGTAAAGTTGCAGGATATAAAATTAACACACAGAAATCCCTTGCATTCCTATATACTAACAATGAAAAAACAGACAGAGAAATTAAGGAAACAATACCATTCACCATTGCAACAAAAAGAATAAAATACTTAGGAGTATATCTACCTAAAGAAACAAAGGACCTATACATAGAAAACTATAAAACACTGATGAAAGAAATCAAAGAGGACACAAACAGATGGAGAAACATACCGTGTTCATGGATTGGAAGAATTAATATTGTCAAAATGGCTATTCTACCCAAAGCAGTCTATAGATTCAATGCAATCTCTATATATATGCTTTAAGCTTACTTGTGGATCAATAGTGGTGCTTTTATCAGTTGCACTGGATATCTATGTAGTTAGTAGTTTCAACTATGTGGTTTATCAAATTCTCTTATGTATAATTTTGAAAATTAAGCTTCATGAATTGTGCACCTAGGCCCTGCCTATTTTTTGCTCATATCTATATTCTCAGTTCTGAGGCAAAAGCCTAGAACTATAATACAGACTCAGTAAATAACCACTGAAGGAATGAATAAGTAAATGAAACAGCCAATCAGTCAATGAAAAGACTTGCTAAGTTATGGGCTGGATGCAATATCAATTTATACCCTCTGTCTACTTTAACAATCTCATTTCCTACTAAACTGGGATATTCATCCCACATTTCAGCCACACCATTTTACTTACATTACTTACATCAAACTTCTGAATGAGCTATGCCTTAGTGCCTCCCTAGTAAACATGACAGCTTGAGCAAATCATTTTTAATACCTGTCTCTTTTATATGATAATTTAAAATACATAATAACTATGGATAATCATTATTCTATTGCAATATTCCTTTATTTTAAGCAATTAGAATTTAAAATAAAATGTATTTCAATGATAGATTTTGCTCAAATAGAACTAGATACTTATTGTATTAGCATAATTTGCATTTATTTTAAAAATTACAAATCACATTTTGTGTTCTTTTTCAATAATCTAGTTTGCAAACATATTTAAAAATTTTAAATGCTCATGTATAATGAAAGTAACTTGAGTTCCGTATTTTTATTTTTTATTTTCACATGATGAGCTATCATTATTTATTTTGAATCAACTGCTCAAACTAGGATATATGTGGCAGACAGAGGTTGAAAGCAGTAGCTGCACCAAAAACTGCCTTAAACAAACCTAATGCTTAATGACCCAATACCTGAAATCTACATGTTGAAAGCCAACTATTTACTGAGAATTATTCAAATTAGCATTTATATTCAGGCAGATCTTGTTGTGTGTGTGTGTGTGTGTGTGTGTGTGTGTGTGCTGCTCTTTATTACACTTTGAATGAACTACATATTTTACACATTGAAGGTATATGGCAATCCTGCCTTGATAAAGTCTATTGGCAACCTTTTACCACCACCAATTGTTCACTTCCAGTGTCTGTGTCACATTTTGATAATTCTTAGCATATTTCAAAGTTTTATCACTATTATACTTGTTATGTGGTCTGCAATCAGTGATCTTTAATGTTATTATTGTCAATATTTTGGGACACTACAAAACATATCCCTGTAAGATGGCAAAGAATAAATTAAGCATGCATTCTGATTGTTCCATCTCCTGGCTGTTCCCCGGTCTGTCTCCTTCTCCTTGGACCTCCCTACCCACTGAGACACAACACTGAAATTAAGCTAGTTAATGACCCTACAAAGACCTCTAAGTGTCCAAGAGAAAGAAAGAGTTACACATCTCTTCATTTAAATCAAATGTTAGAAATGATTAAGCTTTGTGAGGATGACATGTCAAAAGCTGAGTTGGCTGAAAGATTAGGACACTTGTACCAAACAGACACATTATAAATGCAAATGAAAAGTTCTTGAAGGAAGTTAAAAGTGTAACTTCAGCGAACATACAAATGGTAAGAAAGTGAAATAGGCTTATTGTTGATATGGAGAAAGATTCATGTGTCTTGAGCGATCAGACCAATCACAACATTCCCTTAGACCAAAGACCAATTCAGAGCAAGACCTTAATTTTCTTCCATTCTATGAAGGCTGAGAAAAGTGAGGAAGTTGCAGAAGAAAAGTTTGAAGCCAGCAGATTTTGGTTCATGAGATTTAAGAAAAATCATCATCTCCATAACATAGGAGTGCAAGGTGAAGCAGAAGTGCTGATGTAAAAGAGACAGCATACTGTAAAGATCCAGATAAAATAAATCTCGAAGGTGGCTACACTAAACAACAGATTTTCAATGTAGATAAAGCAACCTTAAATTAGAAGATATCATCTAGGATATTCAGAGCTAAAGAAGAGGTCAGTGCCTGGTTTCAAAGCTTCAAGGGACAAGTTGAGTCTCTTGTTAGGAGTTAATGCAGCTAGTAATAATAAGTTGAAGCCAGTGCTCATTTACCATCTGAAAATCCCAGGACTCATAAGAATTATGATAATCTACTCTGCCTATGCTCTATAAATGTAACAGGAAAGCTTGGATGACAGTTTATCTATTTGCAACTTATTTTACTGAATAGTTTAAATATACTGTTAATAGAAAAAAATGATTTATTTTTAAATAATACTGCTCATTTGTCAATGTGCCTGGTCACCATAGAGCTCTGATGGAGATGCATAACAAAATTTTGATTGTTTTCATGCCTGTTTGCATAAATCCATACTGCAGGCCATAGGACACAAAGTAATTTCAAGTCATTATTTGAAGGATATATTTTATAAGGTTATAGCTGCCATAGATAGTGACCCCTATGATAGATCTAGGCAAAGTCTATTGAAATTTTTCCAAAAAGGATTCATTATTCTAGACACCATTAAAAACATTCTTGATTCTTGAGAAGAAGTCAAAATATCAACATTAAAAGGAATTTGGACAAAGTTGACTACAACTCTCCTGGAAGACTTTGAAGAGTTCAATACTTCAGTGGAAGAAATAATTATAAGTGAGGTGGAAATAGCAAAAGAACTAGAATTAAAAGTGGAGCCTGAAAACGTGACTGAATTAGTATACATCATGACAAAATTTGAATGGATCAAGAATTGCTTTATTCAGATGAACTAAAAAAAAAAAAAAAGTGGTTCTTGAGTTGGAATCTAATTCTAGTGAAGATGCTGTGAAGATTGTTGAAATGACAACAAAAGATTGACAATATTACATATGTATGCTAAGTCACTTCAGTTGTGTCCGACTGTTTGCAACCCAATGGACCATAGCAGGCCAGGCTCCTTTGTCCATGGAATTCTCCAGGCAAGAATGCTGGAGTGGGTTGCCATGCCCTTCTCCATTTAACTTGCACCCCTTAATCTTCTTCATTGGTGGGTGAGTTCTCTATCACTAGTGTCATCTGGGAAGCCCATATTACATATACTTAGTTGATAAAACAGGGTTTAAGGGGATTGACTTCAATTACAAAAGAAGTTGTACTGTGGGTAAAGTGCTAGCAAGCAGCAATATAGAGAAATTGTTCACAGTAGAAATAGTCAATGCATGCAAAAAACTTCATTGTTGCTTATTATAAGAAATACCAAAGCCACCTCAACCTTCAGAAATCACCATCCTGATCAGTCAAAAGCCAACATATTGAGGCAAAACCATTTATCAGCAAAAAGATTACAGCTTGCTGAAGTTGCAGGTGATGGTTAGAAAGTTTTAGCAATAAAACATTATTTCATTAAGGTAAGTGAATTGCTTTCAGCACTCCCCCCCCTCCCCCGCCTCCTTTTTGGGCATGATGTTAGTGCACACTCCGTTGACTACAGTTTAGTACGAAGAAAACTTTTTATGTTGCTGTTTTTCAGTTGTGTCCAACTCTTTGTGACTCCATGGGCTACTGCATGCTAGGCTCCCCTGTCCTTCACTGTCTCCTGGAGTTTGCTTAGATTCATGATCATTGAGTCAGTAATGCTATCTAACTATCCTGTGCAATATTGCTCTTTACAGCATCAGACTTTGCTTTCACCACAAGACATACACAATCTAGCATCATTTCTTCTTTGGCCCAGCGACTTTATTCTTTCTGGAGCTACTAGTCATTGCCCTCTACTCTTCCCCAGTAGTATATTGGACATATTCTAACTTGGGGGTGGGGGGGAGGTTATCTTCCGATGTCATGTATTTTTGACTTTTCATACTGTTCATGGTGTTTTCCTGGAAAGAATGTTGGAGTGGGTTCCCATTTCCTCCTCCAGCGACCATGATTTTTCAGAACTCTTCACTATGACCTGTCCATCTTGGGTTGCTCTGCACGGCATGGCTCATAGCTTCATTGAGTTGCACAAGTCCCTTCAATACGACAAGGCTGTGATTTATGAAGAGGAAATATTATATGCACTGGGAAATAATAATAATAATAATTGTGATATTTGCTTTCATGCAGTGGTCTTAACAGAAACAGAAATATATCAGAGGCATGCATGTAAAATGAAAATATTGATGAATGTGTAGGGAATAAAATACAATAATTTGAAGTTAATATATTTGCATATTAAGAAAATTCAAAAATACCTACAGCAACTTAATCATTTTAAAACTCTTATAAAATGTACAATTTTCTGAATCACATAGTCTCATTTATTTATTTTTTTTTCAGTTATATGTTAATTTACCACAGATTGCTGCAGGATGACATAAGTGTGCAAAGAAAGAGCTGAAAAAAATATCTTTTTATTTGTTAATTTCAGGCTCTTAAGAAAGTATAAAACAATTAGAAATTTACTAGCAAAAATAAAGTGCACTAAGCTTCACTGACCTCGTGGGAGGCAATGGTACTTTTCCAAACCTCCACTCTCAAGATTCTAAGAAATCATGTCCACTTTAATTGTGGAAAGAGATAAAAGGCATTGAGGTTGAAAGCTGCATTAAAGGGAAGGGTCATTAAAAGAATTGAGATTAATGTGAAAATAATTCACCAATTCAATTATCTGAGAAAATGAAAATGGGAGTTTCCAGTGTTATTAATGACAATAATGGAAAGGATAAAAGGAACAAAGAGTTTAATTGTGTGGATATAAGAAGACAAGGCAGCTTAAATGAAAGAAGTGGTCAGACTGGTCTAGAGAGTTTTCAAAGGATGTATTGCAAGAGAAATTCAACCCAGAAGGGTAAACTCACATCTCTTAAGAAAAAGGAACAGCTATTAATCCAAGGTTATGCCTAAAATATCATAAAATACATTACAATAGTCCATAAAGCACTATGTTTTGTTTGTGATTTGTGAGTTAATAAACTGTAATAAGTTTCTCTTCACTAAATTTTATTGTAATTTACAAGTTACTATTTTACCCAGGGGACTCTCTGTAGGTGACACCTACCTTTGTGAGGAGGATTTACTTCTGAAGCTAAAATTAACTGGAATAAGTGCAAACAAATAAAATAGTTCATGAGCATTTCTCCTCAGTGGGAAAACAAGCATTTAGAGTTTATAATTTAAAAGTCAATTCCATTAGAATAACTGTATTTTAGAAAAATATATAATTATTTCAGAAGTAGTGCATGTTTAATGGGAAAACACTTTAAATGTGCAATTAAAAAACCTTTAAAAATTATACTTAATTCAACCATAGAGGCATTCTAAATATTGTAATGCTTATCCTTCTGGCCTCTCATCTAAGGAGATAGATAGATACTTAGTTAAAATTATTATTATGTTCAGCACAATATTTTGTAACATATACTCTAGTGTGTACATATGGGTTTCCCCCATGGCTCAGCAGTAAAGAATCTGCCTGTGATGCAGGAGATATAGCAGACAAGGGTTCAAGTCCTGGATCAAGAAGATCCCCTGAATGCAGACATGGCAACCCACTCCAGGATTCTTGCCTGGAAAATCCCATGGACAGGGGAGACTGGTTGGCTACAGTCAATGGGGTCGTAAAGAGCTGGATAAGACTACAGCGACTGAGCCCCAGCACTAGTACATACATATAGTGTCATGTCCGTACTGCTGATGTAAGACAAAGAGACAGCCAGATAGTTATCCTGGAAAGATGGCTTTATCTGGTGTCACCAGAGCATCATCATTCAGGATCTTCAACCATACTAAGCCACCTACAAGTTCCTATGTGGTGGGTTCAGAACACTTTTAGAGGAGGGCTTCAGTAAACAGCACTGAATACTTTTCTTTGACCGAATCTTTGCAAAGAGGAGAGTTCTTTCGATGCTGTTCTCTCTAAACATCCCACCCTCGCCAGAACAGCATCGAAACATGTATATTATCAAGGGTGAAACAGATCACCAGCCCAGGTTGGATGCATCAGACAAGTGCTTGGGACTGGTGCACTGGGAAGACCCAGAGGGATCAGGTGGAGAGGGAGGTGGAGGGGGGATCGGGATGGGGAATATATGTAACTCCATAGCTGATTCATGTCAATGTATGGCAAAAAACCACTACAATATTGTAAAGTAATTAACCTCCAACTAATAAAAATAAATGAAAAAAAAAAAAAAAAAAGAGGAGAGTTCTTACAGTTGAAAGAACATGAGGGCATGAAAGCTACCCCTGCTAGTCTTCTGGTTGTATTTGAGATTTTTATTAAATATTTTACATTTTCCCCTTTTGATTGAGATGTTTCTCTGAAAACATCACTGATCAAGAGCCATCTTTTTTGATTTCAGACACTTTTTATCCTTCATGTAGTGTTTCATGTAGGAAGCGCAAATATTGGAAACCTATTGAAGTCACATGGGAGTAGCAAGTATAGAGGGAGAGCTCTCAGCACTTTTCATCTTAAATTGATATGTTATCCAGTGCATAGACCCTGGAGATCACTGAAGCATTACAGCACCATGAAAATTTGGTGACAAACTTTGAACGGCCCTGGGGAAACTATAATCAGATGCATCTGATTCAGTTCCAGGAAACCTTTACTTTCAGATCAACAGATGATGTGCAGGTTCAGATGGGGTTTTGCACTTTCTTTAGGTGAGTCTTGAGAATCCAAAAGTCTATTCCCTGGATCTCATGTCACAGGGATTAGCTAGCAGTACCTAATCAGAGCCTTTCCAGCAATACTGAAGAAACTTTTTCTGGGAGTGTCTTTTCTAATAGGAGAAATCTCCAGGTTGCCAAGTGTGATGGTTAAGATCTTCCTTTCCTGAGGGTGTACCCTGAAAAGATAGCTCTACTAAAGCATGGTTATTTATAATAGAACCATTTAGCCCTTTGCAGTAATGAAGTAGGTTTCCTTTTATCAGTTGTGGATCAACAGAAGCAGAAGCCAAGGTCATTTTGTGTTCTGTGACTAGCTCAAAGAGTGAGAGATTACAAATTCTCTTATAAGATTATAAGAGAGATTATATGGCCATGCTTTTGGCCAAAGTATTAGGAAGATCTCTACACTTTTTGTCAATTGAGTCTTTAATAATGCTGTTAATGTGTTCAAAAAAGCCAGAGGTTTGAGGATGGGAAGATCAGCAAAATTGTGTAAAACTAGCTAAACAGCACAGATTTGTTAAAGCATCTGGCCAAAAAAATGACTTCCTTCATCACTATGAAGTTCAAGAGGAGTTCCCCAAGGATGGATAATATTTGGTAAAAGGGCTTTATCTACAGAAGAGGAAGGAGTTTGTCTGCAAGCAGAAGCTTCAGTCCAATGTGAAAACGTACAGATGATGACTAAACATATTTATATCCACATGAAAAGGAAATTGTATGAAATCCACTTGGCAGACCTCAAATTGCCCATTAGACTGTTTAAACTTTCCAGAAGCAGTGTGAACAAGCTTCCCTGGGCTGTAATTTAGACAAACAGAACAAAGAGGTAGGCACTTTGTTAATGTTTCCCTACCAACATTGATCTATGAAAGCTATTGTTTGTCAGTAGAACAGCAGTTTAATGCATGTACAATTGTGAAGAGTGGTAATTTTGGAGTTTCTGGTATAAATGGGTTGTTATTTGATTCAAGCTACAGCTTTCACTTTTTATCAAATCAACAATTTTTGAATTTTCAATCTTGTTTTCTCTTTCCTGAGGCCAATTATTGGGTTTCTCTAGAGAGTTTTTCTTAATTACAGTTTGGGGAATCAGCCCTTTGGACTATGATAGAAGTTGATCTACTGTTTGTCTCTTTAAGGCCTCTATCTGTGGAAGTGTCAGCAAGCTCAGTAGTCTTAGCTTCCAGGGTCAAGAGTCTAAAATGTATCAGAATGTTATTAACAGTGAAAGTGGCAAATAAAAGTACTGTATTCAATAATTCCTGAACATAGCAGACATTTTAAATATTATTTCCTCTGGAAGGAAAAACAGCTATGTTGCTTTAATTAATACAACATTACATGAACTACTCCAAAAGCATATCTACTATCAGCATAAATACTGGTAGTTTTGTCCTTGGCTAAAGTACAAGTCCCAAGTAAGAATATAAAATTCAGTCTATTGGGATGAAATAGCCATAGGTAAAGGTGCTTTCTCAACAACACCAAAAGGAGCTGCAATGACATACCTAGCACAATATTTACCATTAGCAGCTTTTAAATAAGAGACATCAGTGATCCACAAGAAGTCACTGCTAACAAGAGGAATTTCCTGTATATCATCATCAGAAGTCAGGAGGTGATCCATCTGCATTCAGCAGTTATGGCAAACTTTGTTGGTGGCTGAATAGAGACAAGTAGTAAGGTTAAGGTTTTTATAATATAAAAGGGTTATTCAAGGAGCAGTTAGCAAAATGGCATCATAGGAGGAAAGGCAGGTGGATGAGAAATGTTCAGTGCAATGAGAATTCAGGAACTTCTGCTACATAAGGTACAAAGATATTTAAAGAGGTTCCCACAATGATTTTCTTTTTCTTTCTTTTTTTTTTTTTTTTTTTTTGATAGCCTAACAGTAAGGTCAGTGGTCATAATGGTTCTAAGGTAAAGGAGAATCCCCATGCCACAGGGTTCAGCTGCTGGCTATAGTATCCTATGGGTTGATGGTAGTCCATGTGTATTTTTGGGTGACTACCCCCAAGGACATTCTCTCCTTTGGTATAACTAAGCCGAAAAGCGAACCTGACCATGGGATGTCTGAGGGCAGATGGTTTCATCAAAGTTTCCCCTAAGATTTTGTCGTTCAATTAGTCCCTTAAAATTGGGTTGGAGTTGTTGGGCATTTTTTAGTAAAACATACAAAGATTTGGCCATAAAAGAAAAATCTGGAATCCAATTTTGGCAGGGGCCAATTAGCCCAAGAAAACTTTGTGGTTGACACTTAGTTTTGGGTTTTGGGAAACCTAGGGACTATGCTATCTATCCAGATCTAGGAGTAGTCCTTGTTCTAATATCAGATGCCCTAGATATCAAATCTGTTTTTGGCCAAAGTGCAATCTTCTTTTCTCAACCTCTGTCCCTTTAAGACTAAAAACTTTGTCAAGTGTATACTATCTTCCTGTGAGGAGGATTTTTCTTGTGAGAATGAAAGCAAAGAACCAAATTCTCTACATATCACAACAAATTATAAAAATGAGGGAACTTTATAACTTAGAGATCAGCCTTCAGTATTTGGGAGGTCCAGATGAATTGTTTTTCTTTCCAAGAGAAAGTCAGGTTTATCAACTGAAATAATAGTAATAATAAATGCAT
Source organism: Dama dama (assembly GCF_033118175.1). NCBI lineage: Eukaryota > Metazoa > Chordata > Mammalia > Artiodactyla > Cervidae > Dama > Dama dama. The sequence continues at coordinate 4,721,551 of NC_083708.1, read as the reverse complement.
AAATTAATTACAGTAAGGAATTTGCTTCAGACAGTAATGGATGTTAGGAATGCATTATGCTTAGGAACAATAGGGCTTTGAGGATTATCAATGTTAATTTCTCAGAGATTCTGGACAAACCTCCACCTTTGGCCCTTATTTTTTTATTATTTTTTTTTCTCACTGGTAAAATAGAAGTATTTCAAGGAAGTGTATGGGATATAATGAGGCTTTGAGCCTTGTGATCTTCTATTGTGGGCTTTATGACTTGAAGGGCTTCTTTAGTTCTAAAATATTGATTAATTCTGGCAAGAGATTTTGACAGATCTAGTTGAATCTTGATGGGAGGTATATTGTGAATTTTGCCAATATCAGCTGGAGATTTTTCCTGTAAGGAGGGCAGTAGCTGATTCAGTAGGAACAAAAGATCAATGTTTCCAGAATTTGTTCTAATATAGTCAGAGATGGAACAAATGAAAGTTGTCAAAAGATCATTTAATCCACCTGGTTGCTTATTCTGATGATTACTTTCAAATTCTAGAATCATTTCCATTTTTGGTAGAAAGAAATTCAAACATGATATTTCTCTAAGAAATCTCAGTCTAGTAAGAGGGTAGGAATGGAAGAACTAAGAAGAAAAGTATGTATAGTTCTAAAGGGTCTAATCAAAATGGGATAGTTTCAGAGACAGAATCCTCTTGGGTTAATTAGAGATCCATACTATTTGAACTTTGAGGCGGGGGCTGTTTTATAGCAGTAGGGTTGAACACCAAGACTGTAGCTTTACTGTCAATTAGACATTCATCCCCAGTCTGGAGAAATGTTTCTCCAAGCTGATTAAGAGGGAAGGTTGGGAAGACCCCCTGTATCTCTTTGAAGCTCATAACTGAGAATTGGAAGAACACTAGAAAGGCTTGTTAAAGGGCTGAAGGTGCCTATAATGCTTGAATTTGTAACAATCTCTTTTCAATGTCCTGACTCCTTACAATCATAGCAGAGACTAGGACAGTTTAGATTTTGTTTAAGAACTTTGATTTGCTGGAGTTGAAGATCAGGATTTTGGAAGTTTTCCTTGGAGGTGGAGAAATACGATTTGCCAAACTAAATCTGAAGTAAAAGTAGTTTCTCACTTTATCCAAATCCTTTTTGCTAGAAGGGAAATGTCCTGATTCAACCATTACTAAACATAAGAGTTCAAAGCCACTTGAGTGAAAGGAATTTCTGAAGAAAAATGGGAATTTTTCTTAAAAACAATCTGAAGCTGATTGTAATATTTATGAACAAGTTCATCAGATCTTCATTGGCAAGCCTGAATTTTGTTAAAATAGACAGGCTTTGGAAAAAGCCTAAGAATTGCCCTATGAAATCACCTACCAGTTGTTTGAGTCTGATCATGTGGTAAGTAGTTAACAGGCTTATTTCCAAGTTATAGTTCCACAGATCTTTCAGGATTTTCCCAATTAATGTCTCTTTTCCACTGTTGAGCCTGGTTTTCACTGACAAGCATGTGAATTTTCTGATATATGCCAGAGAATTATGATTGATATATTTGAATGGCTATGTTTCATTTCCCAGCAAATCTATGGCTATTGTCGGTTACTTGCAGAAAATCATTGACTATGGTTCCCAGTTCAGCTTTAGTCCAGGGAAGATAAGAAATTAAGTGTTTATCTCTAGTTCCTCAGAAGGCTTAATTTTTAAATGGACAGATTGTGATAAACTCAGAGGAAAAGGGAATGGAGAGAGTTTCAGAGGAAAAAGATCCAGCAAGGACAACGGGTGCTAAGGGTGTAGAGGACGTGCAGGCAGAACAGAAGGGAAGGAGGAAATGGTGTGAGAGCCAGGAAATGACACGTAGAAGCCAAGGAAGGGTAGCTGGGGCCTTTAGACTCATTTTATCTTTCTCAATTGCTCATTTGGCTCAGTTAATCTTAAAATTGCATTTCATAGATAAATGATTTTAAACGCCTGACTGCATTCGAAAGTTTCAAAAATGCCAATGTAAGTAAGCATTCCACTCAGTTCTTGAAATTTTTGAGCTGTTGTAGTTGAATTTGGTTTTAAGAAAATTAAGTTTGGGAATTTTAAAAGTTCCTCATAATGGTCATTTACATTATAAATTACTTTTGGTCAGATGGCTCCATTTAGTTAGAAGGGCACATGAGGAAGAACCATGGTTTTTAAATGCAAAAGATGTTGGAGTATCTGTATATGTATGTGCACCACCTTCAAAATATTTAGATGACTGGAACTCCATTTCTAAGAGATTTTTTTTTTTTAAGTAGAGTAAAACATTATTTTTTCAGCTCAAATAGCTTACAATGCAAAGTGCTCAATTCAAACAGCTTGCAACTCAGCCTGCACACCTCATGCCGATCAGTTCTAAGGAAATAGTTTGGTCATGAAGGAGCCTGTCCAAAGGCTTCCCAGCCATTTTCCTCAGGACTCCTAGGGAATAAATAGTCTGCAAAAGCAGCACAGTTTTACTGAAGCAACTCCTGTCCCCATAGGAACAGGGCACCTCAGTCAGTTTCGAGTAAAATAATCTAGTTTCAAAATCAGACCAGTGTGCCAAATGAGTAGCACATACAGAGAAGATTTTAACCTGAAAGACAAAACCTTAAGAAAAATCTTGAATAAAGACTGGAGAATTTCAAATGCAGAAGTTGTGAGCTTGGATCCTAGAGAAAGATGCAATTCCAAACTCCAGGATCTGTGAGAAAAGCAATAAGCTTAATAGACTCAGTTGTGGGTACTACATCTGTTTACACACCAGCCTTGGATCCTTTGAAAGTCCTTTCTGGTCCCTGTACAGACCACTAAAATGTTGACTAAAAACAAAGAGGCTCTCAGATATTTCTCCAGCAAAGGTAGGTTTATTTGGGATGAGCAGAGACTTTCATTTTGGGGTCTGCAACCATGGTAAGCCACATACAAGTTCCTGCATGGCAAGAGAAAGAAAATTATTTTATCAGGGAAAAGTGAGATGGGAAGTCATAGTAACAAAGAGTCCATGGTTTTCATTGGCTGAAAGTTTGCCAGGAAAGGAGAGGCATCTTTCTTCTTCCTACTGGGTCTCTGTTATCATCACAGTGTGAGAACTCCCCATGCTGGTCTCCAGATTCCATTAAGTTGAGGTTTCTGTATATTAATTTTTATAATACTATTTAACCACATGTACTTTTCATATTTATATGCCATAAGTATAATCCATATTATAATCAAATATGTAATTAAACTGATTAATAACTTCATAACTTAACCAACTCTATTTGACCATAATTTTTTAAAGCAGTCTTCCATTCAGATTCATTTAGATTTTTACATTATGTTTGTATATATTATAAAATAATATATATTTGAAAACATATTTCCATGCACAATTCAAAAATGTTCTCTTTTTCATGGTAGTGGAAAAATTGAATTAAAATATATGAATATTTTTAAAGTAGAATTTTAAAATAAAATGTCCTCTAGGGTTTCCCTGGTGGCTCAGTGGTTAAGAACCCGCTGGCCACTGTAGGAGACACAGGTTCGATTACTGAGTCCAGAAGATGCCCTGGAGAAGAAAATGACAAACTAACCTAGGATTCTTGCTTGGGAAAACCCATGGAGAGAGGAGCCTGGTGGGCTACAGACAATGGGATCACAAAAGAGTTGGATGTAACATAGCAACTAAAGAACAACAGCCTTAATCTAACAGTGGAAATAATACTTAAAAAATAAATAAATAACTGCCATGCTTGTGATTGGTCTGTTCATATTTTCTGTTTCTTCCTGGTTCAGTTTTGGAAGGTTATATTTTTCTAAAAATTTATCCATTTCTTCCATGTTGCTCAATGTATTGGCATATAGTTGCTCATAGGCTTTTATAATCCTTTGTATTTCTGTGTTGTCTGTTTCAACTTCTCTTTTCTCCCTTGTTTCTTGATGAGTCTGGCTAACAGTTTGTCAATTTTGTTTATCTTCTCAAAGAACCAGCTTTTAGTTTTATTTATCTTTGCTAGTTTCTCCTTCATTTCTTTTTCATTTATTTCTTCTCTGATCTTCATGCTTACTTTCCTTCTACAAACTTTGGCTATTTTTTGTTCTTTTTTTCTAGTTGCTTTAAGTGTAAGGTTAGGTGGTTTATTTGACGTCTGTCTTGTTTCTTGAGGTAGGCTTGTATTGCTATAAACTTCCTTCTTAGCACTGCTTTTATGGTATTCCATTGTTTGTTGTTTTGCTTTCTTTTTTTTTTTTTTTGATGTAGCCTTGTGATTTAATCCAATTGCACAGAAATTTGAAATTGCAGCTCCTCTAAATATCTAAGAGGAAGATTATGCATGCCTCCATATTTCAATTCTGCACTGTTACATTTGAACTGATATAGTGAATTTCACATAATGATGGATCAATTTAGAATCTCCATGCAACACCTCAAATTATATAAAATAGAACCAAGTTTTAAAATTCTGTGAAATATTTTCATGCTAATGATAAAACTTTTCTTTTTCTTCTTTCTTTTTCTTTTCTTTTTTTTTTTTTTTTTTTACTGGCAACTTTGGATTATAATATATCAGGTGGCTATACTATAAAATGTTGGTCACTGAATATCATGGACTTTAAACTGGCTTTGGATTCTAAAAGCATATCATCACTTAGATGGACAGCAGAGAGTTCCTTCACTTTAAAAGTCTCAAATATGTTTCTTAAAAAAATAAGATTTGTGTAACCAGCTGCCTTCTATGGGACAAGAACTATGATAATAGTGGGTTCAGTTATTCAAATTATGCTTATATTTTACTTTCAAAAGCACTTTAAATGAAAATATAAGTGTGACTTCCAATAGGAAAGTTACACCTGGACTTGGTATCAAGCTCAGATTTTAGTTTTGCAAGGAAAAACAGGCTTTCAGGTTAAACAACAATTTGTAACCAAAACTTTAATACCAAGGATTCTCACAAAATATATTACAAATGACAGCATGAAAAAATAATCTTGCACAGTAACTCAGTCCAGCTCTACAATGCACCCTTAAAATGGAAGGACATTTGGTATCTTAAGTAGTTTCAAATTTCCAAATAAAGAATGTTACAAAGAGCTATGCATTCATATACAGCAATCACAAAAGGAGCTTAAAATCTAAAGCAAAGGTAAACTAACTTCCTTTAAACTTCTTACATTCTACACAAACTATACAATCTTTTGTCTTGTGTGAAGACTAGTGGAACTTTAAAACCTCTAATCTAGCTTAAGTGTGCAGCTTTAATTTTTCTGGCTGGCTTTGTGTTCACGGCAGCCTTTAAAAATTGCTTAACTACAGCTACATACCATATCCCAGCTATGTTGAAAAAATCTTCCAATTTTTGCCAGTTTTTGTTTCCATAATGTTAAACATCAATTGTAACTGGTCAGGAGTTAGAGGTTTATTATTAGTCTATGCAAGACTAAAAGTCAAAACAAATTCAGTTTTACTTGAGGGAACATTGTAAAGTAACAATTTTTGATATTACATGCTTCATATGATCCATTTCAAGCCATAGAGAATTATACCTTTATGTGTCACTGTTCCAACAAACAAATGTGAACAGCTAAAACATTTTGAAAATGTATCAAGCTTATGAAGTCTCAAGAAAAAAAAGAAAAATTGAATTTTCAGTACATACTTCTGTCAAATGAATTTATTCCCTATACACCACTCCTCTTGCATACTGGTCTTCTATTACCTTTCCTTTGACCTACCGAGACCTAGAGAAAGATCAGGAGGGCTTGTGATTTCTCTCCTGAGACAGTGATCTCTCTCTTCTCCTATCTCTAGAAAGAGACCTACTCCTGCTCTCTAACTCAGAGATCTGCATGGAGGTTGGGGACTCCTCCTCCAATGGAGGGCGATGGCCCCAAGAAGGAGGTAGGCCACAACTTTGACTTCTCTTTTCACCATTCGACAGTTCCACTCTTACTTGGCAGCCACCTAGGATTCTGCCATTTAGCTCTCGGACAGTATCAGCTACATCTCAGGGATCTTCAAATTCAACAAAAGCAAACCTGGGAGGGTGTCTAGCAATGCACACACTTCAGAGTGGTCCAGAATAGCCAAAATCTCATTCTAATTTGGCCTTTGTTACCATTGTTTCCAAGATTACCTACATAAACTTTACAGTCCGAAGGACAGGAATCAAGATGCATTTTGAAATCTTGGGTTAGAAATGTGGAGGTTCAAATCCATAGAACCAAGGCTAGGTCTTCCTGGTCCTCTCCCTCCTGACACCCCCAGATGCTCTCGCATAACTGGCGTCCACAAAATGGCGGATCCCGTAGGTTTTGAGTTGTCATCCCTTCACTGTCATTTGTTCCTAGGCATATTTTAATTTCCTTAATGACCTGTTGGTTATTCAGAATCATGTTATTTAGTCTCCATGTGTTTGTATTCTTTTTTTTTAAATAGTTTTTTAATTCATATAGTTGTTATCTAATCTTGCAGTGCTGTGTTCAGAAAATATTCTTAAAATTATTTCAATTAAAAAAAAATTACTGAGGCTTATATTGTGGGCCCAAGATGTAATCTATCCTAGAGAATGTTTCATATGCAGTTGGGACACTATAATCAAAAATCTTCCCTCAAAGGAAAGCCAAGGGCCAAATGACTTCACAGGCAAATTCTACAGAAAACTTTAGAGTCCACAAGAAATGAGCTAACATCTATCATGCTCAAACTCTTCTACAAAATTGTTTAGCAAGGAAGGAAAATTTCCAAACTCATCTATGAGACCATCATCATCCTGATACCAAAACTAGATAAAGATGCCACAAAAATAAATAAAAGTATAGGCCAATATCACTGACCAATTTAGATGCAAAAATCCTCAAGAAAAATTTAGCAAACTGAATCCAACAAAACATTAAAAAGATCATGCATCAAGATCAAGTGGTCTTTATCCCAGGGATGCAAGGATTCTTCAATATCAAATCAGTGTGATACACCAAACTCACTAGTTGAAAGATAAAAATCATATAATCATTTCATACATGCAGAGAATGCCTGTGGCAAGATTCAATACACAGTTATGACAAAAACTCTCCAGAAAGTAGGAACATAACTCTACATAACTCTACAGAATAGAGGCCATATATGAAAAACCCACAACAAATATTATCCTCAGTGGTGAAAAACTGAAAGTGTTACCTCTACAATTAGGAATATGACAAGGGTGTCCACTTGTGCCACTATAGTTCAACATAGTTTTGGAAGTCCTAGCCAAAGCAGTCAGAGAAGAATAAGAAATAAAAGGAATCCTAATTGGAAAAGAAGTAGAACTCTCACTGTTGAGAGATGGCATGGTAATCTATATAGAAATCCATACAGATGGCATCAAAAAATTAGTAGAACTAATCAGTGAATATAGTAAAGTCACAGCATGGAAAATTAATATACAGAAGCCTTTGCATCCCTATACAATAACAAAACAAATCAATAAGAGAAATTAAGAAAACAATCCCATTCATCATTGCAACAAAAAGAATAAAATACTTAGGAATAAGGAAAACTTTTCCCTAAAGAGACACAAATATCTGTTTGCAGAAAAAGCATAAGACATTAATGAAAGAAATCAGTTCAGTTCAGTTCAGTTGCTCAGTCGTGTCCGACTCTGTGACCCCATGAATCGCAGCCTGCCAGGCCTCCCTGTCCATCACCAATTCCTGGAGTTTATCCAAACTCATGTCCATTGAATCGGTGATGCCATCCAGCCATCTCATCCTCTGTCATCCCCTTCTCCTTCTGTCCCTAATCTCTCCCAGCATCAGGGTCTTTTCCAATGAGTCAACTCTTCGCATGAGGTGGCCAAAGTATTGGAGTTTCAGCTTCAGCATCAGTCCTTCCTATGAACACCCAGGACTGACCTCCTTTAGGATGGACTGGTTGGATCTCATTGCAGTCCAAGGGACTCTCAAGAGTCTTCTCCAACACCACAGTTCAAAACCATCAATTTTTCAGCCCGCAGCCTTCTTCACAGTCCATACATGACCACTGGAAAAACCATAGCCTTGATTAGATGGACCTTTCTTGGCAAAGTGATGTCTCTGCTTTTTAATATGCTGTCTAGGTTGGTCATCATTTTCCTTCCAAGGGGTAAGTGTCCATTAGTTTCATGGCTGCAATCACCAGCTGTGGTGATTTTGGAGCCTCCAAAAAATGAACTCTGACACTGTTTCTCCATCTATTTCCCATGAAGTGAGGGGACCAGATGCCATGATCTTAGTTTTCTGAATGTTGAGCTTTAAGCCAACTTTTTCACTCTCCTTTTTCACTTTCATCAAGAGACTTTTTAGTTCCTCTTCACTTTCTGCCATAAGAGTGGTGTCATCTGCATAGCTGAGGTTATTGATATTTCTCCTGGCAATCTTGATTCCAGTTTGTGCTTCCTCCAGCCCAGCATTTCTCATGATGTACTCTGCTTAGAAGTTAAATAAGCAGGGTGACAATATATAGCCTTGACATACTCCTTTGCCTATTGGGAACCAGTCTGTTGTTCCATGTCCAGTTCAAACTGTTGCTTCCTGACCTGCATACAGGTTTCTCAAGAGGCAGGTCAGGTGGTCTGGTATTCCCATCTCTTTCAGAATTTTATTACTCAGCTATAAAAAGAAACACATTTGGGTCAGTTCTAATAAGGTGGATGAACCTAGAGCTTATTATACAGAGTGAGGTAAGTCAGAAAGATACAGACAAAAACCATATATTAATGCATATACATGGAATCTAGAAAGATAGTACTGATATTGCAGGGAAGCAAAGGAGACACAGACATAAAGAACAGACTTTAGGACATAGTGGGGTAAGCAGAAGATGGGATGATTTGAGAGAATAGTATTGAAAACTTTACGTTACTATATGTAAAATAGATAGTCAGTGGAAACTTGTTGTATGACGCAGGGAACCCAAATCTGGTGCTCAATGACAACCTAAAGGGGATGGGATAGAGTAGGAGTTGGGACGGAGGTTCAGGAGGGAGGGGGTATATATAAATATATATGTATATCTATGGCTAATTCATGTTGATGTGTGGCTGAAACAATCACAATATTGTAAAGTAATTATCCTCTAATTTAAAAAAAAAAAATCTGCCAGCTATAAGTCAGCTACTTTCCATAGAGATATCTACAAAGATGGAAATATTTTAAATCCAATATATGACTACATGTGGCTGCTGAACACTTGAAATGCTACTAGAGTGAGCTAGGAACTGAATTTTAAATTTTATTTAATATTAATTCAAATTTTAATAGCTACATGTGGCTAGTTGTAACTGTATTGGACAGCAAAGAGAGATTCAAAACAGGAAATTGTTTTGTAATTTGTATTTTTTAAATCCCATGGAGGTTGTTTTTTGGTAATGAATGAATAAATGAACCAAATGTACATTCTTGTGTGCAATGTTTATGACTTCAGCCCAATCTCCTGCTGGACTCCTACTCTTCCAGACTGATAATAATTGGGACATAGAAATCACAGAATTTAATCTGAAAAAGTAATATAAAAAGTACAAATTATAATTAAAAAGCAACCATAAGATATAAAGGAGTCTACATGGAAAGAGAAACTTAGAAGAGATTCAGGGGAGAAGATTTGGTTTGACCCACATGATAGCAGACAATATAATCGATCCTGTCAGGTTGGAGCTTGTCTCATGTTGCCCGCATGCAGCAGTTCATGCTCTAGTAATGTGTGTGAGTGGGAGGCCCAGTGTCAGCAGACAGGAGACCTTCAGAGCATGCAGTGTGGTGGACTCTTGGTGTAGGAGCCCAGGCAGGTAGCTGTGTGAAGACCATGCAAGGTCGCAGTTTTCTTTTCTAGAGATTTCAGGAAAGTTGTCACTAATCCAAGTCTTCAGAGGTGCAGAGGACCTACATTATTCATTTTAAAACATTCTTTCTCTGTTTGTCATGTTTCCATAGTTATGAATCCTATTTCTTAAAAAGGAAGCCACAAAAAATGGGGGATTTTTACTAGCTGTAACCGAAGCTAGTTGGGTCGTGTAAGCTAGATAATTTAAATCTCTATCACTTGCTCAAGCTGTAAAGTAGAAGGATCCAACTAGGAAGGAGATTTCTTATGGATTCCATGTGACTGGTGTTTGTAGCAAAAGATTTTCAAATCTAAGGTTATTAATGGTGACAAAGCCAAGTTTCAGGGACAGAGGAGGCATTTTTGCTAGCATAATTAGTAAATCCAAGTTCAGACAACAATTCCAAGTCCAGACAACAGGACATCTGTAGCAGTTTGAGAATTTTTTGGCCAGTGCTATAGAATTACATTTTTAGACTTTTTCTGGTAGCTTAGTTTTGAGCTTGGTTTTTCAACTCTAAACATATCTATCCTCAATATCCTTTACATTTTTTTTTTAACCTGCTTAGTCAGCAAGAGTTAATTTCTTCTGTATGCAACTAAAAACCCTAATTAAGATAGAAATTTGTTCTAAAATAGGCTGTCAACCAAAAAACTTGACAGAAATTGAAATATTCTAAAATTGGTTATGTGGCCTAGTTGAGGATGACAGATGTGAAATCTTCAAAATTAATAATAGAACTCTTGCCAACTCATAGCCTATGGTGGGGAAATGGATACATTTTCTGTTGTGATCAAAAAAGTAATGTCTAAGTATTTTGCAAACTAATGAACATTTGGCACAGAACAAAATGAATAGCAAGAGGTAATCAAGGATTTTGAGGTCAGCTTGATTGATTCTGAGTGCCCTGAGCATGAAAGGAAAAATAATAACAAAACCAACCAATAAACAATCCAGCAACAACAAAAAATCCCTAATTTCTCAGACAAAGGCAAAGAAAGATTTTTAAAAATCTACAGGTATGTTTTAAAAACCACACATGCAATGACAGTGACAGAAAAGATAATTATCAAACTAGAATATGACTTAATTGTTTTCAGCTCTTAAATTACCACAGGGTCCTGATTGAGCTCATTTTCCCACAAGGAATAGCCAGCTTTCACTCCATTCACCACACTGTAATGGAAAGTCTCCACATATACACCTGTTGTAAATACCCAGCACATCTTAGAACTTCCTACCAAATGAACTAGGAGATTGCTCAGTTATAAAGGATGAAAACAGGAAAGAGTTGTGGAAATGGTTTCAAGGATCCTAAACCAAGAATATAGGAAAAAAAAAAAAATTAGAATAGCTGAGTTTCTCTCTAATGTTCAATTATCAGGAATTCTGGATTGCCTCTGCAAACTTCCACATTATGGCTTTTTATTGGTAATATATCCTAAGAATAGTAAAGAGTAGTATATTATCCACTCTCAACAGATGGTTTTGAATAAAGGTTCCTGTGGCTCAGCTGATAAAAATTTACCTGCATTGTGGGAGACCTAGGTTTGATCCCTGAGTTGGGAAGATCCACTGGAGAAGGGAAAGGCTACTCACTTGAGTATTCTGGCCTGAAGAATTCTATGTACTGTATAGTTCATGGGGTCACAAAGAGTTGGGCATGACTAAGTGAATTTCACTTTCACTAATTCTAGAAGATATGAAGTAGATGTGGTTATTGACCCTACAAAATAGTTGCAATGGGTACAATGTTGTCACACTCTCAAAAATTTAGATGAGCAAAAAAGTCATTTTAAGTGCTATTTGGAGGAAAAAAAAAAGAATGACTGATGCCCATTCTCTGCATCATGAAATTTTTTAAGATTGTGTGGAGAGGCACCAAAGTTGTCATTCTGAAAGAGTTTGAATCCTAAGAATTATGAAGAAAGTAATTTGGGGGCAGTTGCATCATATGTCCTTGATTATCTACACCAAACTACATCCCTCAGGACTTGCCAGAAATATTCATTTCTTCAAGGTGTTGAAAATCATTAATAAGAGGAGCATAAGCATCAGAGAAAATGCCGACTTCTATTATCCATAAGCAGAAGAGACCTAGAGTAGCTGTTACTTCAGTAAAACTCTTTTCTTTTTCAATGTAGCTAATTAGAAGCAAAAGATAAGAAAAGCATTGTTGCTTGGCTGAATGAACATTGATATCCTAATAAAAAACAAGATGAGAGTGATAATCATTCCTTCAAGGACTTGGAGGAATCCTTAATGGTGGCTAATAAATACTGAGGTTTCTCAGATAAAAAGAATTGATGTCTACCAAATTCATACTTGATTTATAAAACTGGGGAAAAAAATGTCTAGTTCAGGTGAACAGAGATCTAACTACGTTATTATGACAGAGCTGACCCCCTTTCATTGACAGAGAGCCCCTGGAATAAGGGAGAATTTGGAACACTTGATAGCATCACAACTGTATCACTGATCCTGTTCACAGCATCAATTGTCTCACTGTAGCTCACGGTCTGCACTGTTCGCTGAACCCAGGGTAGGCAAGGTGCGAGCTAAGAGGCTGGGAGAAGACTGGAGGAGCTATAGGAAGTGCAGTCACGTTTGTTTTTTGTTGTTGTTTTTCCCTGTCAAGAGCCGTAGCATAACCTAATACAACACAACCTGTCTCCTGGCTGGCTTATGGCCATAAGAATATTACCTCCTGGCTGACACAGCATCCCTAGCAGAAGTGCTATATCCTCTCTTCTCATGTCTGAGCCGATAGATACAGCCAAGATGCCGCAGTACTGCCGCTGCTCTCTAGGTGGCGCTCACATATGAATACCACACACAAACCATGACCAAGCAAGTAACTCATGACAGCGCATGCGCAGTGCTGTGAGTGATCTCAGCTGTCACACAAACTTTTTTTTTTTTTAAACGTGGGACGAGAGAAAGAGGCCGCGGAGCCAAGAGAGCCCTATCAAGCCGTCTTGACTAGTTTGTGCTCGTCTCTGCTCTCTACTTCCTGCCTGGAACACAGGTCTGGTGTTCAGGTGTGCAATGTCTTGCATGGTGGTCTTAAGACCGTGAAGAGGAAAGTCATCTACAAAAGGGGAAGACGCCAGAGGCTGGTGGGATCCTGAAGTCTTGATACCACTATTAACTATAGTTGTCAAGACCGCAGATCCCAGCACAGGGATGCCTGTACTCAAGACCAAACCCCAGTGCTAACTAGTTGTAGGAAGTTAAGCAAGATACTAACACTCTTTTTTTTTGTTTGTTTGTATATTTTCATTGACAAAATGGAGATAATGTTAGTAAGTATTTGGTTGGTACTGAGAATTAACATGTAAAGAAATTTTAAAATAATACCTGGTAAATAGAAAGAGTTATGTGAATGGCTTGTTTTTATGATAATAACACTGGACTTTAAAACTCTGAATTTTTTCATTTCCTGAGATTCATGATCAATTTTTTTAAAGTCATTTGAGATAGGTTTTGTGTTATTAGAGATTAAACTCAATCCTTAATAACATAATATGAAAAATAGTACAGTAATTACCAAAGAAGAAGAGAGCTATACATATGTACATTATGTGTGCAAAGATATATTATTAGGATTATCTAAAATAGGTTTTTATTTTCCTGGGCTCCAGAATCACTGTGGATGGTGACTGGAGCCACAAAATTAAAAGACGCTTGCTGCTTGGAAGGAAGGCCAATGACAAACATAGTGTATTAAAAAAGACATCACTGCCAACAGAGGTCCATATAGTCAAAGCAATGGTTTTTCCAGTAGTCATGTACAGATATGAGAGTTGGACCATAAAGAAGGCTGAGCCTTGAAGAATTTTTGCTTTTGAACTGTGGTGCTGAAGAGGACTCTTGGGAATCCTTTGGATAGCAAGAAAATCAAATCAACCAATCCTAAAGGAAAGTAACCCTGATTATTCATTGGAAGAACTGGTGCTTATAAGGAAGACTCAATATTAGGCCACCTAATGGGAAGAGCTTACTTGTTTGAAAATACCCTGATACTGGGAAAGACTGAGGGGAAGAGGAGAAGGGGCAACAGAGGATGAGAGGGTTGGATGGCATCACTGACTCAATGGACATCAGTCTGAGCAAACTCCAGGAGACAGTGAAGGACAGGGAAACCTGGTGTGCTGCTGTTCATACGGTCACAAAAAGTCGGGCACAACTTAGCAAGTGAACAACAACAACAGCAAACTAGGTTTAATCTTTGGAAGTTAATTTAAGAATATTTTTCAAATATAACACTAAATTCTTTTGAATTCTATGAAGGCTTTTGCAAATAAACATACTTGCTTATGAAACAGATTAACTTGAAATTATACTTAAAGCAATTATAGACCAGGTATGGATATATAGCACCCCCCCCCCCACCTCTCTCTACCTCTAAGTCATATAACTAGCAGTACTGATAATCTGATGATAGATGACATATATGTAAATCATATTTGAATAGTTGAGTATATTTGATCCACTTTTAGATTTTTTTTAATGAGTCAATGGATTGAACTCAGCAAATGGTCCCTTCATGCCTTTTATTTTCATTATCTTACAATAATCATTGGCTTCCCTGATGACTCAGTGGGTAAAGAATCTGCCCACAATGCAAGAGACACAGGAGATGCAAGTTCAACCACTGGGTCAGGAAGCTCTACTGCAGAAGGAAATGGCAACCCACTCCAGTCTTCTTATCTGGAAATTCCCATGGACAGAGGAGCCTGGCAGGCTACAGTCTAAAATTTTGCAAGGAGTCAGACATGACTAAGCTTGCAGGCACATAATGATTATGTACTCAGTGTCAGAATATAGTATGAAATTTGTCTTTTTGGCTTATAATTGGAATTTTTAACATTATTAAGTGTCTTTTTTTCCTCTGCTGTGACTTAATATGTAGCAAAATGGATTTTCTGTATATCCTTGTGTTTGAAATAGTGCTTTGACTTGCTAACTAGTCAAGATTTGCAATTTAATTCAGTAGTTAACGTGATAGTTAAGTCAGTCAGGACTGTTATTAAAAAATTCCTGCCATGCTCAGTTTTTTCTCAGGCGTTTCTGTTTTGATTTTTCTGATAAGAACATTTAAAGAACAAATGTATGCTCTTGTAGGTAGGTGCCAAATGAATTAATCTCTACTATATGTAGTTTGAAACTATGCTTCAGTAGGTTTCCTAAATATTATTCATGTGTGGCCATGGAACATGATTACTTTATTCCAGTGGTTGGTGGGAGGCAGGCAAGATATAATAGGGTTCCCACCACAAGCTGCATAGGTTTCAACTAATATGTGAAATGAATTATGATTTGAACACAGGACTCAATTCCTTAAGCTTTTATTTTTCCAAAATAAAGCATCAAATATTACCTACTATCTCTACTATCTCTATTTTGAAATGAATGATTGCAGTTCAGGCCAATTGCCAAAGAAAGATAAAAAATATCAAATTTGTTTTGACTATCCCCTTATACAAATATTATTTTTGAGAGTAAAGTTATTATTCTTCAAAAAACTTAGAATCTTAAATAGAGGCAGTATTACTTCAAAGTAAGAACTAAGAGCCACAGGGGAAAATCTGCCACAATTTCTACCCCTCTTTAAAAAGTGAGCTCTCTTTTGTTTCTTTGCTAAAATAACTTGAAAGATATAACTTCACACTTGCATTATCAATCAAACTTATTAGTCTAAGCAGTTCATACAGTGAGGAAAAACAACACTGAGTTTTCCTCCTCCAAAATCCTAATAATCACTTAATTTAACTAGAATTTGAATATTTTGTTTATTTTGGACTTACTACATTGATGCAGAGGAAATGATTAAATGTGCTCTGAAGAAATACACTAATTTTTTTTTTTTTCCTGAAAAAGAATAGGAAGTATTTTTGCTGTGTGTTGAATTTATCTAGGGATAAATTAAGATAGGGATGCTCCAGAAGAACATGGCTAATTCAAATATTAGATGTTCATGCCACTATTTTGTTACAGGTGTTCTATGAGCAGGCATAAATATGGCAAATGTTGCTGGGTATTGCCCACTTACTGTTTATTAGATCAACGTAGCTTTTGAATCCAGTAGACAAGGTATTCAAAGGGCAAAAGCTGCTTTATCAACAATTGTTCAATTGCTGTTGTGGTGGTTGTTCAGTCTCTAAGTTGTATCCAACTTGTTGTGACCCCATGGACTGCAACATGCCAGGCTCCTCTGTTCTCCACTTTCTCCTGGAGTTAGAACAATTTATCTCCACTGAATTGGTGATGATATCAAACCATCCAATACGCTGCTGCCCCCTTTTGCTTTTGCCTTCAATCATTCCCAGCATCATGATCTTTTCCAGTGAGTCAATTCTTTGCATCAAGTGGCCAAAATATTGGCGCTTCCACTTCAACATCAGTCCTTCCAATGAATATTCAGGGATCATTTCCTTTGGGATAGACTGTTTTGATCTCCTTCCTGTCCAAGGGACTGTAGAGAGTCTTCTCCAGCACCGCAATTCAAAAACATCAATTCTTCAGTGCTCAGAAGCATCAGTTCTTCGGCGCTCAGTCTTCATTATGGTCTAACTCTCACATCTGTACATGACTACTGGAAAACTGTAGCTTTGAAAACACAGACCCTTGTCAGCAAAGTGATGCCCCTACTTTTAACATGCTGTCTAGTTTTGCCATAGGTTTCCTTTAAAAAATCAAGCATCTTTTAATTTTATGGCTACAGTCATGATCCACACTGATTTTGGGGATCAAGAAAATAAAGTCTGTCACTGTTTCCACTTTTTCCCCATTGATTTGCTATGAAGCTTATGGGACTTCGTATCATGATCTTAGTTTTTTGAATGCTGACTTTCAAGCCAGCTTTTTCACTCTCCTCTTCTACCCTCAAGAGGGTCTTTAGTACCTCTTTGCTTTCTGCATTAGAGTAGTATAATCTGCATATCTGAGGTTAATATTTCTCCCTGCAATCTGGAGTACAGCTTGCGATTCATCCAGCGCAGCGTTTTGTATGATGTACCCTGCATAGAAGTTAAATAAGCAGGGTCATAATAAACAGCCTTGTCATTATGTTTTCCCCAATTTTGAATCAGTCTACTGTTCCATGTCTGGTTCTAACTGTTGCTTCTTGACTGCAAGAAGCAGGTTCATATAGGTTGCTCAGGAGAAAGGTAAGATGGCCTGATATTTCCAACTTAAGAATTTTCCATAGTTTGCTGTGATCAACACAGACAAAGACTTTAACATAGTCAATGAAACAGAAGTAGATTTTTTTTTTTTTTTTTCTGGAATTCCCTTGCTTTCTCCATGATTGACAATTGTTGGCAATTTCATCTCTGGCTCCTCTGTCTTTTCTAAACTCAGCTTGTAAATCTGGAATTTCTCAGTTCACATACTTCTGAAGATAGATTGAAAGATTTTGATCATAATTTTTCTGGCATGTTAAATGAGTGCGATTGTGCCATAGTTTGAACATTCTTTGGCATTATCCTTATCTGGGACTGGAATGAAAACTGACCTTTTTCAGTTCTGTGGCCACTGCTGAATTTTTTATATTTGCTGACATTTTGAGTGCATCACTTTAACAGCATCATCTTTTAGGATTTTATAATTCAGCTGGAATCCCATCACCTCCACTAGCTTTGTTCATAGCAATAATTCCTAAGGCCCACTTAACTGCACATTCCAGGATGTTGAGCTCTGGGTGAATGACCATACCATTGTGGTTATCCAGGTCTTTAAGACCTTTTCTGTATAGTTCTTCTGTGTATTCTACCCACCTCTTCTTAACTAACCTCTTCTGCATTTTTACCTTCTTACTGGTTCTATCCTATATCATCCCCATTCTTGAATGAAGTTTTCCCTTGGTATCTCCAGTTTTCTTGAAGAGAACTCTAGTCCTTCTCATTCTATTGTTTTCCTCTATTTCTTTACGTGTGTATGTGTGTGTATGTGTGTGTGTGTGCACTCAGTCACTCAGTCATGTCCAGTTCTTGAGACCCGATGGACTGCATCTTGCCAGGATCCTTTCTGTCCATGGAATTTTCCAGGCAACAATACTTCAGTGGGTTACCATTTCCTACTCCAGGGGATCTTCCCGACCCAGGGATTGAACCCACATCCCTGAGTCCCCTACATTGACAAGCAGTTTCTTTATCACTAGCCTGTTTCTTTGCACTGTTCATTTAAGAAGGCCTTCTTATTTCTCCTTGCTATTCTCTGGAATTCTTAATTCAGCTGAATGTATCTTTCCCTTCTCCTTTGCCTTTCATGTCTTTTCTTATGTCAGCTTTTTGTAATGCCTCCTTAGACAGTCACTTTGCCTTCTTGCATTTCTTTTTCTTGGGAATGGTTTTGGTCTGCTGAACAATGTTATAAATTGCTGTCCATAGTTCTTCATGTACTCTGTCTACCAGATCTAATCCCTTGAATCTATTTGTCACTTCCACCATATAATTATAAAGGATTTGCTTTAGGTCATATCTGAATGGCCTAGTGGTTTTCCATACTGTCTTCAATTGCAGCCTGAATTTTGCAATAGGGAGTTCATGACCTAAGCCACAGTCAGTGCCAGGTATTGTTTGTATTAACTGTATAGAGCTTTTCCATCTTTGTCTTCAAAGAACATAATCAATGTGATTTCAATATTAACCATCTATGATGTTCATGTGTAGAGTCATCTATTTGGTTGCTGTAAAATTGTGTTTGCTATGATCAGCTTGTTCTCTTGACATAAATCTGTTAGCATTTGGCCTGCTTCAATTAGTCCTCTCCAAGGACAAACTTGACTGCTATTCTGGGTGACTCTTGAATTCCTGCTTTTGCATTCCAATCCCCTTTGATGAAAAGGGCATCTGTTTTTGGTGTTAGTCTATAAGGTGTTGTACGTCTTCATAGAATCAGTCAGCTTCAGCTCCTTGGGCATCAGTTGTTGGGGCACAGACTTGGATTACTGTGATGTTTAATGGTTTGCCCTGGAAATCAGCAGAGATAACACTATCATTTTTGAGAGAGCACCCAAGTACTGCATTTTGGACTCTTGCTGACTTTGAGAGCTATTCCATTCTTTCTAAGGGACTCTTACTCACAGTAATAGATAAAATGGTCATATTAATTAAATTTTCCTATCCCAATCTATTTTAATTTACTGATTTCTATAATGAAATTCAATTTCACCATCTCCTGTTTGCCCGTTACTATTTACCTTAACTCATGCACCTAACTTTCCATGTTTCAATGCAACATTGTTCTTTATAGCATCAGACTTTACTTTCACCACCACACACATCCACAACTGAGCATCATTTTTGCTTTGGCCCAGCCACTTCATTCTTTCTGGAGCTGTTAGTAATTGTCTTTCATTCTTCCTCAGTAGCTTATTGGGCATATTCCAGCCAGGAGGTTTTATCTTCTAGTATCATATCTTTTTGCCTTTTCATACTGTTCGTGGGGTTCTTGAGACAAGAACACTGAAGTGAATTGTCTTTTCTTCTCCTGAGTACCATGTTTTATCAGAACTCTTCACCATGTCTCATTCATGGCCTTGCATATCATGTATCATAACTTCATTGAGTTATAAAACCTTTGCCAGACAAGGCTGTGATTGTGAAGGGGACTTGTTCATAGGAAGAATTAAATCTAGGTAGATATGTGGAACAAAACAGTCTATTGGCATTAAACAGTCCCAGCTTAGCTTCATGCAGATAATCACTTAGATAAGAATAGTTTCAGGGAATTGAAGGAGAAGTTATCCAATGAGATGCTTTCTTTATAAGTAACAGTCTATTCATTTAATAAGTCTATTCATTTAAAGTGCATTCATTTATGTTTATCCAAGTAAAATATACCTACTACATAAGTAACAGCATATCTGTTCATCTGAATAAGCACAAACAATTTAAACATTTAGTTATTTCAAAAAAAAAAAAAAAACAAGAAAAATTTAATAGAAAATGAAATAACCTTTGAATATATAATGTAGTATGTCACAGAAGAGAAGGGGATCTATATAGTATTGAACCTTGAAGAGCGTAAAAATCTAGATGGATGATCAGTAGCTGCAGAAAGTGTGCCAAGATTTTCTTGGTTTTCCATTTTAATACTAAACTTATGTGGTGTTGGAGAAGACTCTTGAGAGTCCCTTGGACTGCAAGGAGATCCAAGCAGTCCATCCTAAAGGAAATCAGTCCTGAATGTTCACTGGTAGGACTAATACTGAAGCTGAAACTGCAATACTTTGGCCATCTGATGTGAAGAACTGACTCATTAGAAAAGACCCTGATGCAGGGAAAGATTGAAGTTGGGAGAAGAAGGGGATGACTGAGGATGAGATGGTTGGATGGCATCACCGACTCAGTGGACATGATTTTGAGTAAATTCCGGGAGCTGATGATGGACAGGGAAGCCTGGCGTGCTGCAATCCATGGGGTCGCAAAGAGTCGGACATGACTGAGTGACTGAACTGAACTGAACTGACTGAATACATAGCTTAATAAACTACTGTTTACCTGAATCTGGGGGAAGGATATATCTAGTTCACACTTTAGCTAGTAGTTAAGAACTAGTGGAAAAATTCCTCAGAAGAAGGACAAAGACACGCTGAGCTCATACAAGGAAAGCCTGCGTATGACAAGCCCCTTTGATTTGAAGACCTGTGAGCAAGATGCTTGCCTTTTAAGTTGGTAAGTTTGGAAATTATTTGTTATTCAGCAATAGCTGGCTAGCTTGCTCTCTTTCTTGCTCTCTCCCTCTGTTTACTCACTTACTGACCTTGTCTTTTCATTCAAGAATGATTTCAGAATAATTTTAGGCTATGCCAATTGTGGCACTGATGATACTTTGCATAAACAAGTTACACCACCAGATGGGAGATGAGAAGAATTTTGTAGTTAAAAACAAAAAAAAAAAAAAACTTCACTTTTCCACAAGCATTGTGATGATGTTCACAGATCTTTTAGCAATTTTAGTATCTGTTATTGACAGTTTCTAAAGAAATTCCCCAAAACTTCGATGTGACAAAGAAAAGATTTAAGGTGTATTGAAATAAAACAAATTTTGATGTATGTGCATTGAGAATACTATCATATTTTCAATATTTCAATGTAACAAATTTTCCAAAAAGTTTAAACTATGGAAAGAAAGCAAACTCTTGGTTTTCCTAAAGCTCAAATCATCTTCAGTATTTTGCATGTCAGTATCATGAGACATTCAAGAAGATCCAGATAACATCATTCTGTTCTTATTTTATTGATCATGAAAAGTAATCACAAAAATATTGAAAGATTTTGCCCAAACAAATGAAGCAGACAAGAATTATGGTGCCTCCAAGATTTGTTTAAATTTCATTTCCATTATGCACAATTCTTGGTAAAGTTGAATAGTAGTAGTTTTTTGAATAGCAATAAACCCTTTTACTCTCCCATGAAACTGGAAAATCAAAATGTCCCATTGGATCACAGAAAAAGCAAGAGAGTTCAAGAAAAACATCCACTTCTGCTTTATTGATTTCGCCAAAGCCTGTGACTATGTGGATCACAACAAATGGTGGAAAATTCTTCAAGAGATGGGAACACCAGACCACCTTACCTGCCTCCTGAGAAATCTGTATGCAGGTCAAGAAGGAACAGTTAGAACCGGGCATGGAACAATGGACTGGTTCCAAATTAGGAAAGGGTATGTCAAGGGTATATATATTGTCACCCTGGTTATTTAACTTATATGCAGAATACATAATGCAAAATGCTGGACTGGATGAAGCACAAGTTGGAATTAAGTTCGTTGGGAAAAATATCAATAACCTCATATACCTAGATGACACCACCCTTATGGGAGAAAGTGAAGGAGAACTAAAGAATTTCTTGATGAAAGTGAAAGAGGAGAGTGAAAAAGATGGCTTAAAACTCAACATTCAAAAAACTAAGATCATGGCATCTGTTCCAATCACTTCATGGAAGACAGATAGGGGAACAATGGAAACAGTGAGAGACTTTTTATTTATTTGTTTATTTATTTATTTATTGGTCTCCAAAATCACTGCAGATGGTGACCACAACCATGAAATTAAAGGACACTCGTTCCTTGGAAGAAAAGCTATGACCAACCTAGACAGCATATTAAAAATCAGAGCTATCACTTTACCAACAAAGGTCCATCTAGTCAAATCTATGGTTTTTCCAGTAGTCATGCAGTCATGCATGGATGTGAGAGTTTGACCATAAAGAAAGTAGAGCACTGAAGAAGTGATGCTTTTGAACTGTGGTATTAGAGGAGACTCTTGAGAATCCCTTGGACTGCAAGGAGATCCCACCAGTCCATCCTAAAGGAAATCAGTCCTGAATAATCGTTGGAAGGACTAGTTCTGAAGCTGAAGCTCCAATACTTTGGACACCTGATGTGAAGAACTGACTCATTGGAAAAGACCAATGATGCTGGGAAAGATTGAAGGTGGGAGGAGAAGGGGACGGCAGAGGATAAAATGGTTGGATGGCATCACTGACGTGATTGACATGAGTTTGAGCAAGCCCCGGGAGTTGGTGATGGACAGGGAAGCCTGGTATGCTGCAGTCCATGGGGTCACAAAGAGTCGGACACTACTGGGTGACTGAACTCAACTGACACCTTTTTACTTTCCTATCAAGCTGGAAAATCAAAAAATTTTATAGAGCACTGATTTGGACCACATTTACAAAATGCTTACACATCAAAACCATCTCCATGAATTTCCTTTAACACTCAACATTTACAAAATTACAGCATTTCTATTAGAAAATATCACACTTACCAATGTTCCAGTTCAACACCTTATGTATTGGTTTCTTCTTCTTTTACTTTTGATACAGCTGCACATTTTTAAAATTCAGTTCAGTTCAGTTGCTCAGTTGTGTCCGACTCTTTGCAACACCATGAATCACAGCACGCCAGGCCCCCCTGTCCATCTTAAGCTATCATAAATTTCTTTGGAGTCTTATTATGATCAAGTCAACTGTATTTGTTTTTAATTTATTCATCTTGTATTGAAGAATAATTGTTTTACAAAATTTTGCTGTTTTCTGTTAAACCTCAACATGAATCAGCCACAGGTATACATATATCCCCTCCTTTTTGAAACTCCCTCCTATCTCCCTCCCCATCCTACCCTTCTAGATTGATTGAAGTGCCCCTGTTTGAGTTTTCTGAGCCATACAGGAAATTCCCATTGGCTATCAATTTTACATATGGTATTTTTGAATAGCTAACATCTTTGTGTCAATAAACGCTTCAAATTCTCTACTTATGTAAAATAGTCAAATTCAATTTATCACAGGAAATCTGAGGTAACTTCAGAGTAAGCTTTATGAAAACAAGAATTATATATTAAATATTTTTAATAAAATTGGTTCCATATGTAATTATTTGCCTTAATTTTTCTTTTTTTTCCCATTTATTTCTATTAGTTGGAGAATAATTATTTTAGAATATTGTAGTGTTTTTTGCCATACATTGACATGAATCAGCCATGGATTTACATGTATTCCCCATCCCAATCCCCCTTCCCACCTCCCTCTCCACCCGATCTCTCTGGGTCTTCCCAGTGCACCAGCCCCGAGCACTTATCTCATGCAGTTCCATATGTAATTCTTAACTGTAAAATTGCCATAGATCATTACTTGTGGCTACTTCACTTAAAATATTTACAAGAATTAAATTCAGGCCTTACATAATATCTTCCTCAATTTGATAATCTAAATTTGTTATTTTTTATGTATCACAATGTAACAAAATATTAAATATAATAAATATTGTGGATAGTCATAACTAAAGCCCAAGTGGACCTAAGGGGTACTTGGATATTTTGTTTCTGTTTCTACTCCCTTAATATAGATATATTTTTTTAATGTTTATGATTCTACAATGTATCCCATTACAAGATATTTTCTGGATGAGCGGTAACAAATAGCAGAGAATATATGAGGAAGATATGGCCAATCTTCACATGTTCTTCTGTGGATAATAAGCAAGGAAGCAAAAAAGACACATAGAAATTTTCTGAAGCACTTAGAAATTATAGAAGAAGATCGATTTACATAGGCACAGATCATGAGAAAACAAATGGCTTTACAGTGCCAGTTTTGAGTGTGGGAGAGGATTAAATCAGGGTTATGCCTTTGTTTGACTGGTGTCAAAAAGCCAGAAAAAGGGAAATTGTCTCAAGAGAGTTCAGTTCAGTCTCACAGTCATGTCCTACTCCTTGCAACCCCATGGACTGCAGCATGCCAGTCCATCACCAACAGTCCATCAGCCAACTCACGAAGCTTACTCAAACTCATGTCCATCACCAATTCATGAAGCTTACTCAAATTCATGTTCATCGAGTCAGTGATGCCATCCAACCATCCTTTGTGGCCCCATCTCCTTCCACCTTCAATCTTTCCCAGCATCAGGGTCTTTTCAAATGAGTCAGTGCTTCGCATTGGGTGGCCAAAGTATTGGAGCTTCAGTTTCAGCACCAGTCTTTCCAATGGATATTCAGGACTGGTTTCCTTTATGATGGACTATTGGGATCTCCTTGCAGTCCAAGGGATTCTCGAGAGTCTTCTCCAACACCACAGTTCAAAAGCATCAATTCCGTGGCGTTCAGCTTTCCTTATAGTCCAACTTTCACATCCATACATGACTATTGGAAAAACCAAAGCCTTGACTAGACAGAAATTTGTTGGTAAAGTGATCTCTGCTTTTTAATATGCTGCCTAGGTTGGCCATAGCTTTTATCCAAGGAGCAAAGGCCTTTTAATTTCATGGCTGAAGTCACCATCTGCAGTGATTTTGGAGCTCAAAAAGTTAAAAAAAAGTCACTCTTTGTTTCTCCATCTATTTGCCATATAGTGATGGGACCAGATGCCATGATCTTAACTTTTCTGAATGCTGAGCTTTAAGCCATTTTTTTCACTCTCTTCTTTCACTTTCATCAAGAGGCTCTTTAGTTCTTCTTCACTTTCTGCCATAAGGGTGGTGTCATCTGCATATCTGAGGTTATTGATATTTCTCCCAACAATCTTGATTGCAGCTTGTGCTTCTTCCAGCCCAGCGTTTCTCATGATGTACTCTGCGTATAAGTTAAATAAGCAGGGTAACAATATACAGCCTTGACGTACTCTTTTCTTGATTTGGAACCAGTTTGTTGTTCCATTTCCATTTCCAACTGTTGCTTCTTGAACTGCATACAGATTTCTCAGGAGGCAGGTCTGGTATTCCCATCTCTTTAAGAATTTTCCACAGTTTGCTGTGATCCACACAGTCAAAGGCTTTGGCATAGTCAATAAAGCAGAAGTAGATGTTTTTCTGGAATCTCTTGCTTTTTCATTGAGCTAGTGGATGTCGGCAATTTGGTCTCTGGTTCCTCTTTCTTTTCTAAATGCAGCTTGAACATCTGGAATTTCATGGTTCACATATTGCTGAAGCCTGGCTTGGAGAATGTTGAGCATTACTTTGCTAGTATGTGGGCTGAGTGCAATTGTATGGTAATTTGAACATTCTTTTGCATTGCCTTTCTTTGGGATTAGGATGAAAACTGAACTTTTCAGTCTGTGGCCCCTGATGAGTTTTCCAAAATTTTTGGCTTACTGAGTTCATCACTTTAACAGCCTTATCTTTTAGGATTTGAAATATCTCAACTGGAATTCCATCTCCTCCACTAGCTTGTTCTTAGTGATGCTTCCTCCTCTAAGAGGGCTTATGACATACATATCTCAAGAGAGTAAAAGTGATTAATATTGGGAACTTATTGGAAAATAGCAGTTGTGTGAGGCTAGCAGAGTTATGGAAAAGAGAGTTGGAATGAATCCTAGATCACCATGAAATCAAGGAACAGTGCTGAGACAGAAAATAGAAGCTTTTGTTTGGAAGATTGAAGGTACCATTTTGTGGTGGAGATATTTTGTGGAGCTAAATGAATGCTTTTAAAACTGAAGGGAAAGAGTGTAAATATTCACATTAATAATCAAAACCACATATTTTTTTGTTTGTTTCTAAAATTAGCGTACTGACATTTTGGCATGCTTCCCAAAATATGCCTACCACAGAGAGCAGGATACAAATCAAACAATTAGTGACATAGTAAACATTGTTCTTAGATGTTGCTTATCATTTTCTTAAAATGTACACTCTAAAAATGTGATAGCAAGTGTTCCTTCTAAAATAGAGATGCTTGAGGGCCTGAATAATTATATCACTACAGCTTACTCTCTTTTTCTTTTTCATGTCCTTTTTTCTGTTACAAATATTACTTTATAGTTTTATCAGCAACAAATCTTTTTCCAGGTTTTTCCATAGTCAGAAGATCCACTGAGATCTTCCATCAATAAGTAGTTGGTATAAAGGAATTCATACAGACAGCATACTTCTCCATAGAAAGTGGTTTTAAACCAAGAAGCTTAGTTAATAATTATTAATTGAGGTATAAGAATATTATATGTTTTGAGTGAGAGAGAGAATATTAAGGAAGAGAAGAAACTGGCCATAGGTATAAGAATAGGAGATAAGAAATGGAACAGAACAACTGCATGTGCAACATGACAGTTAATTACTTACAACTACTTCACACAAAAAATAATATATTAATTCATTAAGGCAAATGTAATGTATTGATTCATTATTCAGCACCTTTTCAAAGTCAAGCATTCCTCTTATTGGTGGGAATCTTAAAGTGAGCAAGGCATCTTTTACTCAATACTCAAATCGGTATGAAAAATTTGCAACTGATTTTATTACTAAATAATGAAGTGTTAAACTTTTACAGCACTATTTTAATATTTTGTACTATTATTAATCCTATAATGACACATGGAAAAAAATTTTACCAGTGCTTAGGAATATAGAAACTTAAACATAGGAAAGTATGTGTTTAAGCAATCTATGGAAACATACGGAAAGTCTTTCTAGAGCAGATAGGTACTCTATGTCATAGTCAGCCAATTTTAAATAATGATGGCTGGGTAAAGTGGATTATCAGGATACTATGTACTATGTCCTTTAGATTTGTGCCAAGCTTTAATTCTGTGGAAACTTTGTTAGATATTTTATGTCTTATAAATTAACTGTTGATTAATTACATTACAGTGTTTATGTTAATTGACAGTATGTTGATTACATTTTAAACAATGTATTTAATTTTACATCATCTTACATTTATATATTTTTTGACTTGCATCATTTTACTATACTTCTATTCATTACATAACACATTTTGTGTTCTATAGTAAATTACATAGAATGTATGTAATATACACTTTTGTATATTTTTTTCTATTCATAATGCATCCTAAATTATGCTTTATATTAGTATATATTATTGTGCCTTTAGTATTCTATAAAACATAAATGTAAAAGAGATTTTATAAATGTAAAATATATGGGTAGTTTACCTGGTAAAGAATCTGTCTGCAATGCAGAAGCCCCCAATTCAATTTCTGGGAAAGAAAGATCCACTGGAGAAGGGATAGTCTACCCACTCTTATAGTTTTTACCTTCTCTGGGTGGCTCAGCTGGTAAAGAGTCTGCCTGCAATGTGGGAGACCTGGGCTCAATCCTGGTTTGGGAAGATCCCCTGGGGAAGGGAACAGCTATCCACTCTGGTATTCTGGAGAGTCAGACACGACTGAGTGACTTTTGCTTTCATATATGTGAATTACGTATAAATATATGATCAATAAAACACCAAAGACACAATGCATAAAAGAAATAATGGATAACCTGTATTCCATTAAAATTAAAAGTTTCTACTCTGTAAAAGACAATATCAAGTGAATGAGAATACAAGCCACAAACTGGGGGAAAACATTTGAAAAAGACATGTGACAAATAATTATTATTCAAAATATGCAAAAATATCTTAAAACTTAAATGAAGAAAACAAATAACCTCATTAAAAACTAGGCCAACAATCTGGAGATACACGTCACCAAAGAAGATATATAGGTGACACATAGCCATTTGGAAAGATACTCTACATCCTATTCCATGAGGATAATTCAAATTAAAACAATGAAATAACACTACAGACCATTAGTAGCCAAATTCTGGAACACTTGACAAACCAAATGGTGATGAGAAGGTGGAGCAACGGGAACTCTCTTCATTCCTGGTGAGAATGTAGAGTGGCACAGTCATGTCAGAAGACAGTGTGGAGGTTTCCTAAAAAATAAACATACTCTTATCATATAATACAACTCTTGTGCATTATTGGTATTTACACAAGGGAATTGAAAAATTATGTCTCCACAAAATTCTGCACAAAAATATTTATAATATCCTTATAAACAATTGGCAAAACCTGGAAGCAATTATGATGTCTTTTAATCAGTAAATGAACAAATAAATGATAGAACAGCCAGACCTTAGAATATTATCCAGTGCAAAAAAGAAATGAGTTATCAAGCCATGAAAAGACATGGACGGAACACAAATGTCTATTAGTAAGTAAAGGAAGCAAGTCTGAAAATGTTATACACTGTGTGATTCAAACTATATGACTTCTGGAAAAGGCAAAACTGTGGAGAAAGTGAATGGATTAGTTTTTGTCAGAGGTTGGATTGGAGGAAGTTATACATAAGCAGAGCGCAGAGGAATTTTGGGGCAGTGAAACTACTATGTATGGTACTATAAAGAAGGACAAATATCATTATTATCAAAATCCGTAAGATGTACAGAGGCTTCATCTGGTAAAGAATGCACTTGCAGTGCAGGAGACCTGGGTTTGATCCCAGGGTTGGGAAGATCCCCTGGAGGAGAGCTTGGCAGCCCACTCCAATATTCTGACCTTGGAGAATCCCCATGGACAGACAAGATTGGTGGGCTACAGTCCATGGGGTTGCAAAGAATCAGACAGGGCTGAACGACTAAGCACAGAACATAACATGTACAAATTCAAGCAAACTCTAAAGTAATCTCTGGGCTTTGGGTGATAATGACATATCAATGTAGGCTTATTTTGATTTTAATTAATTGATTATAGCCCATGTACCACTCTAGTGCAGGATTTTGATGGGGGGAATATGTGCATATGTGGGAGCAAGGGCTATTAGAGTAATTTTGGTATTCCCCTCAATTTTGTTATGAATTTAAAACTTTTCTGAAAGATAAATTCTATTTAAAAATATAGAATTTCAAATATATCAGATTATATAAGGTTTCTTCTCTCATATTAAAATATATGCTTAAGATTACATCACCAAATCTTCAGCTCAGTTCAGTCACTCAGTTGTGTCCAACTCTTTGTAACCCCATGGACTGCAGCATGCCAGGCTTCCTTGTCCATCACAAACTCCTGGAGCTTGCTCAAATTCATGTTCATTGAGCTGGTGATGCCATCCAACCATCTCACCCTCTGTCATCCCCTTCTCCTGCCTTCAATCTTTCCCAGCATCAAGATCTTTTCCAATGAGTCAATTCTTTGCATCAGGTGGCCAAGGTATTGGAGCTTCAGCTTCAACCTCAGTCCTTCCAATGAATATTCAGGACTGATTTCCTTTCAAATTGACTGGTTGAATCTCCTTGTGGTCCAAGGGACTCTCAAGAGTCTTCTCCAACACCACAGTTCAAAAGAATCAATTCTTCAGTGCTCAGCTTTCTTTATAGCCCAACTCTCAAAAAATGATCTGAAAGGTTCATATTTAGTAACCAATTGATTTCCACAGAAACAAATTCTTAATTTTAATTATAAATCCTCATATTTCCCCCATATTACATCTTTTTCATTGACACTTAGTCTGCTTGCAGGAATATTTTCCATATTCTTATAGAACTAATTAGGTACTGAAAAATTAGAGAATTTATAATTAAAATTAAGGGTCTGTTTCTATGTAAATCAATTGATTACTAAGTATGAGACTTTCAGATCATTCTCTCATTTTTTTGGTAGTGTACTCTCCATTTTCTTCATTATTTCAAAATTTGATAAATACACATAAAAATAAACTATATTGTTAAACTTTCATGGATCTAGTTAATAGGTCCAAATTGAGTTTGAAGTTTCAGGTTTTGTGGTAGCATACTACAAAATAGAATTTGAAAATATTTAGTGATACATAACAGCAATCATTGGTTAGAGAGTTCCATGTTGCAGATAAAATTAGTGCATAAGTATTTATTCATCAATCAATGATATAGAGAAAAACAAGTAGATTTCTTTAAGTTTTAATTAAAATAATACTATGGACAATAGTACGCTAAGTCTTGAAATGAGTTTCTCCTATACTTGTACTCCCACAATCTTGGTAGCATATTTATTTCTATTTTTTAGCTATATTTTCTGTAAGTTACTGTCACTGAAATTGAATTAAGTCAGATTATGAATGAAAAACCAAGGAGATAAAACTGTTCAATTATCAGGTTTCACTCATTTCAGTTCTATAATAATATCATCTGGTTGTCCAGGAATTATAGCAATTTAGTTACAAAATGGGAATATTTTAATAGATTATTGCTAATATGTATTTATTCTCAGTTCAGTAAAATTTTAAAGACTGCTAATGAGCAACAAATCCGAAACACAGAAAAGTATGGGAAGATAAAAGTAACCCATGCAAGTTGAAACATCATGATACATTTTTTGTTCTATGTAAAATTTACTTTGAAGAGTATTTAAATTTAAGAAACAAATCAGTGCCTTTCCTCTTAGAATTGTATTTATTATTTCCAAATTTTCTGCTGATGCAAAAATAGAGATAAATTCTCAGAGAAGCAGGTGTTGTAAACAGGATATAACATGCAGCTTTCATTGATTTGCTTTCTCTGACAGAACATCTAATTACTTTCACAAGACACTGATTGAAAATGCATTTTTTCCCTTCCACATCAGATGTGTGCTTTACTGTTTTCATATTTTTGAAAGGGTAACAGATGATCATGTTCATCTGACTTCCCCACAACCATACGGCCAATAAGCAGAGTATATTGCTGTGATATTTTAAACTATGATATGTGTGAATTTTTATAACAATGTCAAGAAACAGTTTCTCATCAAGATGGGTATACTTTTACTGAAGGAAATGACTATTAATATAAAAAAGGTCAAGATATGTTACTGGCAACTCTTTTTGTGGCATTTTAGAGTATAATATTCTTGGTGGCTCAGTTCAATTCAGTCCAGTCACTCAGTCATGTCTGACTGTTTGCAACCCCATGGACTGCAACACACCAGGCCCCCCTATCCATCACCAACTCCTGGAATTTACTCATGTCCATTGAGTTAGTGATGCCAACCAATCACCTCGTCCTCTGTCATCCCCTTCTCCTCCTGCCTTCAATCTTTCCCAGCATCAGGTCTTTTCAGTGAGTCAGTTCTTTGCATCAGGTGGACAAAATATTGGAGCTTCAGCTTCAGCATTGATACTTACAAAGAATATTAAGGACTGTTTTCCTTTAGAATGGACTGGTTGGATCTTCTTGCAGTCCAAGGGACTCTCAAGAGTCTTCTCCAGCACCACAGTTCAAAGGCATCAATTCTTTGACCCTCAGCTTTCTTTATAGCCCAACTCTCACATCCATACATGACTACTGGAAAAATCATAACTTTGACTAGACGGACCTACACTGGCAAAGTAATGTCTCGGTTTTTAGTATGCTGGTTAGGCTGGTCATAACTTTTCTTCCAAGGAGCAAGCGTCTTTTAATTTCATGGCTGCAGTCATCATCTGCAGTGATTTTGGAAACACCATTTCCACTGTTTCTCCATCTATTTGCCATGAAGTGATGGGACAAGAGGCCATGATCTTAGTTTTCTGAATGTTGAGCTTTAAGCCAACTTTTTCACTCTCTTCTTTCACTTTCATTAAAAGGCTCTTTAGTTCTTCTTCACTTTCCTCCATAAGAGTGGTGTCATCTACATATCTGAGGTTATTGCTATTTCTCCCCCGGCAATCTTGATTCCAGCTTGTGTTTCATTCAGCCCATCGTTTCTCATGATGTACTCTGCATATAAGTTAAATAAGCAAGGTGACAATATACAGCCTTGACATACTCCTTTCCCTATTTGGAACCAGTCTGTTGTTCCATGTCCAGTTCTAACTGTTGCTTCCTGACCTTCATACAGGTTTCTCAAGAGGCAGGTCACGTGGTCTGGTATTTCCATCTCTTTCAGAATTTTCCAGAGTTTGTTGTGGTCCACCCAGTCAAAGGCTTGGGCATAGTCTTAATGTCATAGTTCTTGGTGGTTACAAATATATTATAGAAAATATTTAATGCTTAATATTTTTTTAGTACTTAATATTTAGTATTGATACATTTGTTCTTTCAACATTATTGTGTCTTCATAGCATGCAAGGGTAATAGATTGTCCTTTATGGCATCAAAGGAGCTCATGGAGGTAAGAACAAGCTGTTCCTTCAAGAGTGGATGAAATAGCTTAATGACATTCTAAAATAAGCTCCTACTCTGATACTTCAAAGTCTGACCTTAGTTGAATTTACTCCTTATGGTTATGTTCTTTCTTCTCTGAAATCTAACTTTATGCCTAGTCTGTATCCCCAATCTGATGCAAACTGCTTTAAAGTGTTAAAGTCTTATTTTAAACATTATTTTTCCCAATAATTTTATTATACATTTAAGGATATGATCCATTAGTTTTATCTTCCTCAACATTATAACTAAGGCTTTGTACAATATGAAAACTTATTAAAGTCCTCCTTTCAATTAAGTCATATTAAGCCAAGAAATAAGTATTAGTGCCATGAAAAATACCAGTTTCCCTGACAAGAAAAATTTAAGGTATATTTTCCATGTAAATATGTTTATAAGAGATATTAATTACTTTTCAGTTAATGAGTTATAATCTAAAATGTAAAAATGTAGACTTCCCTTATGGAATTTATTAATGTGCAAATAAAAGTGTTTTTATTTTAGTTTTAAACACTAAAAATGTTTCATTTTCTTTACAGTATCTGCTCATCACTTTCTTTTTGACCTTTAAATTATACTACATGCATTTTAAAAACATACATTTTTCTGCTTATTGTAAGATATGGAAACTAAGGAAAACAACAATGAAACATTAAATAAAGAAAGTGATGAAACAATTGACCATGCACAATTAAGTTTATTCGGTAGGACCTGGGTTAAACTTCAAGTGTATTGTTGGTCCTTTCTCCCCCTCCCCCCAGGAAGCATTTTTTTTTCCCCATTTATTTTTATTAATAAAAATAGTTGGAGGCTAATTACTTACTGGAGCCTGGTGGTCCGGAGTCAACGATGAGAGAGTGAAAGAAGGACAGAGGCTAATATTCCCTGGGTTAGGCAGCCGGCTTTTGCGCTCCAGGGAATCAGCCAGAAATAGATAGATAGAGATAGAGAGAGAAGGAAAGAAAGAAAGACATGGGGACCCAAGCTCTGATGGAGCAAAGGTGTTTTAATCAACATGGTGTGGGCATATATACAGTTTTACAAGGTAGTTATTCTCAACAAAGATAAAGATTAAAATTCCAGACTTACAAAACACAAGGCGATGCCTGTTAAAGAGAGAAGAGGGTACTTAGCACCATAATGAGAAACTAACAAAGGAAATGCCTGGATTCCTCAGCCCCAGGAAAGGCATGCCTCTCCTCTTAATTTCTGAATATTCAGGAATTAATAAGGACCAAAGGATTTCTGACAGATCCAAAACAGCACACAGGAACCCCTCCTGTTAAATGCTTCCTGACAGTCTATATGATGTACATATTTGACTTATAACAAATATTGTTTGCAAACAACATGCTCAAAATACCATGAATAAGCAATCATGTACACAAAAATAAATAGAAATGATGAGAAATTATGTATCAAGAAAAAAGTAAAAAAAAAAAAAAAAAAAAAAAAAAAAAGGTTTGTGACAGTATCATCAGGGAAAGGAGAAACAAATGTAGAAAAACAAAGCAAGAAAACAGAATAGAAAATTAACTGTACTTTTCTATTGCTAAACACAACCCAAAGTGTTAAGGGAAGCAGACTGATTGAAACCGCCCACCCTGGCCAGGCACCATAGCAACCATTTGCATGAGTTGTTTTATGACAGGAGATCCTGATAAGGAATACGGAGCAAATAAGCCACCACTAGCCAGAAGAGTTCGGGAAAGATCGAGAGGAGACACTACCTGTCCGTCCACTTCCCAGAATCCCTCTCGCTAGCATCCATCTTGGCTGAGCGATGCGTGCGCCACCAGGAAAGACTCTGAATTAGAATGATTGGCCAAAGACCACCCGGAAACTAATCCCATCACCATAAAACCTGAGACTGTGAGCCACGTGGCAGAGCAGCTCTCCTGGGTTCCCTCACCCTCCTGCTCTCCACCCGGGTGCCCTTTCCCAATAAAGTCTCTTACTTTGTCAGCACGTGTCTCCTCGGACAATTCACTTCCAAGTGTTAGACAAGAGCCCAGTTTCAGGCCCTAGAAGGGGTCCCCCTTCCTGAAACAAAATGACAATAAAAGAGTAGTAAAACTGAATGTGCTAAACGTCTAGCATTAAATATCTTAAAAAAAAAAAAAAAAAAGAACCAATGAGGCATTTATTGTGCCAAAAATGCAGACCACTATTGGAAGTAAGCATATTGTACTGTATTACACGGTACAAAATAAAAAAATTGTTAAAGGTTTTTTAAACCCCTAACATCTAGTTACAAACTATTAAATCACCCATAAGAATAAACACATAGCTATGAATAAATATGACACCAAGGGATATAACTCATTAAATAAAACTCTAAATATTTGCTATGTAATTTTCTTTAACTTATCCACAGGTGTAATTTTAATATCATCTAAAGAAAAAAATATGCAAGAAAAAATTAATTTGGAAAAAGTAAAGGTCACCCCCTTCTTTATGCCAAATGTCAATATGTATTCCAGTGGATTAAAAGTTAAATATAAAAAGGAAGCCAGCATCATTCCTGAAAATACAAATATCAATATTCCCCTGGAGTGTGCTTGTTCAGTTATGTGGGACCCCATGGACTATAGCCTGCCAGGGTTCTCAGTCCATGGAATTTCCCAGGCAGGAATACTGAAGTAGGTTGCCGTTTCCTACTCCTACTGGAGTGGGATCTTCCTGACCTATGGATCACCCCAGGTCTCTTGCATCTCCTGCACTGTCAAGTGGATCCCTTATCACTGAGCCCCCTGAAAAGCCCTCTCCTGGATTGAGGAACAAGCAATGATAATAGATATACAGCAAAGCATTAGTTGAAAGTGTTTCATGAAAACATTTTTAAAATATAGCTTTAAAAGAAAATATATTTATAATTCCATCTTCAATAAATTTATAGAACACATAGATCTCATAGAAAAGTGACATTTTATAAACTGTATAAATTCTGTGCAGATAAATTTTTCTGTTATTTTTAGAGAAGACAAAAAATGTAAATAAGGTAAATGTCTTTGCTGTTTCTTGGAAGAATGAATTTATTTATACATAGGTCTGTATGTAGAACTCCATCACTAGTGCTTAGATCTCTCCACAAAAAACATATAAAAAATTTGGGAAAAAAACATAAAACAATGTTTGAAAACTTCAAATACACTTCAAGAGCAGTCAGAACTTAAGGGGCAAAGATCTTGGGAATAAGGGTAGTATATTCATCCAAGGCAAACTTCTCTGAATCTCTTTGTCCTCAGAGTATTTGCTGGTTCACACCTAGGGACAAAGAGATGTAACAGGGGGAAAAAAAAAAATCTGCCTAATATTTTCTACACTTTCAGTGGACTTGGGGTGAAAAAAACTGAAGTTTGAATTTTTTAAGGCAGCAAAAATTCCAGAAAGAAGAATCTCAGGGTGGAAAAAGGCCACTGAGAAATGAACCCAACATTCTTCAATAATTTTTTTTTTTTCCTGAGGCATATGGCAAATAATATGTTACACACAAAGGGACTAGCCTACGAGAAAACAAGCAGAATTCATTTGCTAGTCAGATATAACATAAGCACAGATTTCAGCATACAGTACTGAGAAGACAACAATTTGATCTCAAGCTTTTCAAGTAGCAAGGGCTGAAGTAAATACTTCAGGCTTTAATTTGAGATGTCTGAGTAATGAAAGGTGCCCTATAAGTAAAGGAAAAATTAATAATAGCCTCAAAGTAATCTTCTCATACTGTTTTAACTCCCTGCTAATGGAATTAAATCTTTTCTAAAGGAAAGTGACTTTATCCAAAGTATTTTTTATAATTTATCACACACAAAGTCTTACATATATTAAAAATAAATTACTAAACTTATCAGAATATTAAACCAACTGTTGGAATCATAAAATATTACAACAGAAATAAAACTATTATAAGTAATTCAGATTTTTGACAAAAGTGAAAACTACTGTGCTAAATTTTTAAGAAAAATATCTTTAGAAAATAATGAATTTTGCCAGAGAAACAGGATTTATAAGAATCAAATGGAGATGCTATAATTTAAAAAAATACAAACATAAAACTTATAAACAGAATGAACACAGTGAAGCAAATATCAGTGAACTGGAAAACCACCAAACCAACAACCTAGAAGCTTCTTCCTAAAGCAGTGTACTTCAATAATGAATTAAATAAATGAATCATAAATTAGAATGATTGAATTTATCAAGAGCAGATTTCCATTACAAGAAAATGCTTTAATTTTCTTAAGCTAAATAAGTATGCAAACTTTAGGAAGAAATGAAGAGCAATAATATTAGAAAGTTTCTTATAGTCCTATCACAATAATCAAAAACTTAAACATATATACATATTTAAAAATAAGAATAGTAGTGAAGATAAAATATTTTTTATATATAAATAAGCAAGAAAAACAAAAAAAGAAAAGAAATGGTTTAATAAGAGAAAGGCAAAACAACACATGGGAAAATTAGAAAACATGAGGAGATGGAATTAAATCTATTATTATCAATAAATCAATTAAATATGATTTGATTATTTTTAAAAGGCAGAAACAATCAGATTGAATAGAAAAGCAAGGTTCAAACATCTGCTGTTTAAAACAGATATGCTTTAATACACTTTAAGTGTATAGATAAACCTAAGATGGAAAAATATATTTTAAGAAAAGAATAATACATGGAAAGGTGAGTTGGTATGTTCAAATCAAAAAGGAGATTTTAAAGACATTTCTTGAAAGCTAGAACACTATTAACTTTTTATAATAAAAAGTTTCAATTCATCAAGAAGATGTAAAAGTTCTAAGTGTATACACATTTTATAACAAAGCTTCAATTTGACAGAAATATGGAAAGAAATATTTGGAAATTATATTTAGAAATTTTACCACTCTCCTCTCTGTGAAGGCTTAAGCAATACTTTGAATCTATTTAACTTAATTAGCATTTATAAAATACTTTAATTAACAACAGTAGGATAAAAAATATAATTGGACAAGGAACATAGGACTTCGATACTGCATAGATGTTAGAATGACTATGAGCATACAAAAAGATATGAAATACTTTTATTCTTCAGGAATATGCAAATAAAAAGTACTACATGCTCACAAGAATTGTCAAATTTGACAATGCTGCAAGCAAGTATTTGAGAAGTTGTAGAGGTTTTCAA
The DNA here is from genome assembly GCF_033118175.1 of Dama dama. Lineage (NCBI taxonomy): Eukaryota > Metazoa > Chordata > Mammalia > Artiodactyla > Cervidae > Dama > Dama dama. The sequence continues at coordinate 4,684,210 of NC_083708.1, read as the reverse complement.
AGTAAAGGCAGAATCATTTTGGAATTGTCAGCTTTTTTGTAAAATTAAATATACATCTGTAATACATCCAAAGACAACAAACAAACAAAACAAAATGATTCATGGAAAAAATACTAGCTCAAAAATATTCATAGAGACTTTATTCATGGCAGCACCAAACTGGAGACCATCCAAGTGTCTATGAATTTCAAGCCTATGTATTTTTTCCCCACATTATGTTTGTATGTGAAGTTGTCTCCACACACCTGAGTACTTAATCAAAATTAACAAAAAATGGACATCCATGTTTTCACCTGGCATTTATAATGATATTAGGTTTAAATGCCCTCCTAAATTTTGTTTTTGACTTTTTATTTTATATTGGAGATTAGCAGATTAACAAAGTCGTGATATTTTCAGGTGCACTGCAAAATGACTCAGGTATTTGTATGCATGTATCCATTCTCCATGGAGCTCCTCTCCCATCCAGCCTGCCACATGAGACTGGGAAGAGCTCCCTGGGCCTCCTTTTTTTTAAACACAGTGATGTAATTGGCAGCCATTTGGCTTTGTTGACTTAGCTGTTGGGGTCTTAATTGACATATTGATTGTAAAGAGAAATGAGTGAAGTTTCAGAGTAATGAAACTGTTGTATATCTTAATTCATATGATGGCATTCTGAACTTATTAAAATATTTGGCATATTAAATGCATTGCAAGTGCTGCTTGTCTATCTGTTGTTTTTTACAAATGTTTGTATTTTTTAAAAAGTGAACAAAATATTGGGTTTTTTTTGCCACTTTTTCATTTCTAGCAGCACTCTAATTTTTACTACTAAATTTATCTTTACTAAATTATTGTAATATTTGCCATAAATTTTTATTCCACAAAAATTAATTTGAGAGTTTATACTTGTGGATGAACTGTTTAAGAATAATCACCTTCATTTAATAAAATGATACCATTCATATTTTTATTTGACTGTGTATCATTGTAGATCCTTTTGTTTGAAAATATTGTAAGAAATCAACTGAATCAACATAAACATTAAAGAAAAAACATTATTTCTTTAAAAAGAAACTGACTTCAGCATTTATCAGAGTTGCTAAGTCCAGCAACACAATGGTTGATTCCTCAATTCCTATATCTTCCCCATCTTACCCCTCCTATCTCCCCGGAAATTTACTCACTTTTGAGAGTCACCCAGAGATACAAAGTTCACAAAAGGAAAGAGGTATTTTCTTTATGTTAATATTTTTATAAACAGAAGAGACTAATCAAACCAACCAACAAACAAAAACATTTCCCCAAAGCCAATAAATAAACTTGAAAATTTCTATAATCATCTTAATGAACAGAATCATGTTGAGAAGTCATGTATATATCATTCACTGACAAGAGAATGGAATTTAAATGATTGTATTGATTAAATTATATTTATTAGGATTTTACCTTCAGATTTGAGATAGTGTCAATGCTATTGAAGCCTGTGGTTAGGGTAACATCCCATCTAAATTCAGGGATTTACTAAGAAGGTGGAAGATATAGATTAACAGAAGAATGGGAATCCAAAAGTGCCAGTTGAAAAGGTTATTAAAAAATACATGAAAGTGTTTTTTTTTTTCTCTCATAGAACATTATTTTTAATTTTAAGCATATCTGTAGGCATGCATGCATTCATGTGCTTATGAAATGTTGAGTCTTTTATAGGAAAAGGATTGAAGTGTCTTTTAGTCATCATGTACCCCAAATTCCTAGCACAGTGCTGGCATACAAAAGGTACTCAATAAGTAGTTGGTGAAAGCATAAATTACATGATGATTCACATGTTGACAAACAAGAGCCCTTCAAGAAAACAAAGATTCTTCTGTTTAGGTGAGGAACAAAGTCCTCTTAATCTCTACAAATAATGAACATGTTTTAAAATGATTCAATAAACGGTTGCGTTTATCTTCCCGCTTGAATTAAGCTCTTTCAAGATTTGGACCACATTTATGTTTTTGTTTTTCTTTTTTCCATCTATGACCCCAAAACTCACATAGGGCCTTGTTGGTATGTGCACTTACTAAAAATTCTTTATGTATTCTGGATGAAATATGTTTATCAGTTTTTGTTGCAAATATATTCTTGCACACTGCCGCTTTATATTTGACCTTCTTAGTAGTGTTTTTGTTGAACATGCATGCGGGCTCTGTCTCTCAGTCATGTCCAACTCTGTGACCCCACAGAATGTAGCCCACCTGGCTCCTCTGTCCATGGGATTATCCTGGCAAGAATACAAAAGTGGGTTGCCATTTCTTCCTCAAGGGAATCTTCCCTATCCAGGGATAAAACCTGTGTTTTTTGCATCACCTGCATTGGCATGTGGATTCTTTACCACTGAACCACCTGGGAAGTTCCTTTTGTTGAAAAGGAGCACTTAATTTTATACAGTATGATCTATTAACAATTTCCTTTATGCTCTGATTTTCAGTCATGTTGAACATATATATATATATGTGTGTGTGTGGTATATATATATATATATATATATACCACCACAAATTCAGGAAGATATTCCCCTATATTATTGTTATACTTTTCACATTTAAATCTTCAATTCCCTGAAATTTATTCCCATGTTTGATGTGAACTATGAGTAATTTCATTGTTTTTCACATGGATCATTAATTGATATATAATCATGTTTTCCAAAGTAGCATATTTTGAGAATTTTTGGCATCTATATTCCAAAGAGATAATGATACATGGGTAGACATATAGATGATAGGTAGATAGATAAATAGATAATTTATGTGTGTGTGTAATGTCTGTCTGGTTTTGGTGACAGAGTAAGCCTGTCTTAATAGAGTAAGTTAAGAAATATTTCTTCATCTTTTGACTGGAAGAGTTTTTGAAGGATTGCTGTAATTTTTCTTTAAGTATTTGGTAGAATTTACCAGTAAAGCCACCTAATGTTAGACTTTTATTTGAAGAATTAAAAATATATATTAATTCAATCTTTTTACTTGTTTAGATTTATTCAGACTTACTATGTCCTCTTGAGGGAGAAGAAAATGACAACCTACTCCAGTATTCTTGCCTGGAAAATCCCATGGACTGAGGAGCCTGTTGGGCTATGGTCCAGGAGGTCACAAAGAATTAGACATGACTGAGTGATTAACATACACACATGTCCTTTTGAACTGAGTCTTGGTAACAAATGACAATAGTAATCTGTCTTTTTCTTCTAAAAAGGCTACCTAATTTATTGGCATACAATTGTGCATAGTCTCTGCTTATAATCTGTTTTTTCATCTGCAATTTCAGAAGTCATTCCACCTATTTTATTCCTTATTTTTGACACATGTGTGTGCACATGGGTATAATGTTAGTCTCAGTCTATTGACAGTGATGCTATCAGCAATAAATGCCCAAGGAATCCACTTGGACCCATCCCACCTGTGGTTACCCCCAACAGATATCTCCCAAATGAGAGCCCTTTCTGTGTCTAGATCAGCTTTTGTGGCTTATAGTATGGTTTCATGATGTACCTCAGCAACATCCATTAGGGAAATTTGAAAACAAAAACAAAAACAAAACAAGACTTACTATTCACAGATTCTGGAGGATTAGCCCAAAAGACATTTAGGGAAATCTCCAGGTCGAGAGAGGGAAGGAGAGTGAACAAGGGACTACCTTCATTAGGGCAGGGCCAGGTGCCTAGGAATTTAAAACATGAGAGTGAGCATTAGAGCAAAGGAAGGGAAAAGTTGGTCGCTCAGGTGGTCACTTACTAAAGTTATCCAGGGCATCTTAAAAGGAAAATATCAAGGGTGGGGTAGCCTCGTTTCTTATCTGATTGTCTTAATAGTAACTGTGTCATGCAACTGGCAATATGTTTGTTTAGAATGGATGTCTTTGAAATGCTTGACTTGGCTATCCAAAGCTTAATGTTAGGCACTTACATTTGAATGAATCATCTGTGTTCTTTGTATTTTTCTTTAACAGTGTAGATAAGGGTTTGTTAGTTTTATTGATCTTTGAAGAACCAGCTTTTTCTTTTCTTTTCGAGTATAATTGATTTACAATGGTGTGCTAGTTTTTCTCTGTACAACAAAGTGAATCAGCTTTATGCATACGTGCATCCCCTCCCTCGTGAGCCTCCCTCCCACCCCACACCTCTAGGTCACCACAGAGTGCTGAGCTGAGTTCCCTGTGCTATACAGAGGCTTCCCACTACCACTGCTACTGCTGCTAAGTCACTTCAGTCGTGTCTGTCTCTGTGCAACCCCACAGACGGCAGCCTACCAGACTCCCCCGTCCCCGGGATTCTCCAGGCAAGAACACTGGAGTGGGTTGCCATTTCCTTCTCCAATGTGTGAAAGTGAAGTCACTCAGTCATGCCTGACTCACAGCAACCCCATGGACCATAGCCCATCAGACTCCTCCATCCATGGGACTTTCCAGGCAAGAGTACTGGAGTGGGGTGCCACTGCTTTTTCCACCCCACTACCACTAGATATCTATTATTATTTTACACATAGTAGTGTATATAGCCAGGAGAGATAAGAAAGCCTTCCTCAGTGATCAATGCAAAGAAATAGAGGAAAACAACAGAATGGGAAAGACTAGAGATCTCTTCAAGAAAATTAGAGATACCAAGGGAATATTTCATGCAAAAATGGGCTCAATAAAGGACAGAAATGGTATGGACCTAACAGAAGCAGAAGATATTAAGAAGAGGTGGAAAGAATACGCAGAAGAACTGTACAAAAAAGAACTTCATGACCCAGATAATCACAATGGTGTGATCACTCACCTAGAGCCAGACATCCTGGAATGTGAAGTCAAGTGGGCCTTAGAAAGCGTCACTATGAACAAAGCTAGTGGATGTGATGGAATTCAAGTTGAGCTATTTCAAATCCTGAAAGATGATGCTGTGAAAGTGCTGCACTCAATCTGCCAGCAAATTTGGAAAACTCAGCAGTGGCCACAGGACTGGAAAAGGTCTGTTTTCATTCCAATCCCTAAGAAAGTCAATGCCAGAGAATGATCAAACTATTGCACAATTGCACTCATCTCACACGCTAGTAAAGTAATGCTCAAAATTCTCCAAGCCAGGCTTCAGCAATATGTGAACCGAGAACTTCCAGATGTTCAAGCTGGTTTTAAAAAAGTCAGAGGAACCAGAGATCAACTTGCCAATATCCACTGGATCATTGAAAAAGCAACACAGTTCCAGAAAAACATCTATTTCTGCTTTATTGACTATGCCAAAGCCTTCGACTGTGTGGATCACAATAAACTGTGGAAAATTCTGAAGGAGATGGGAATACCAGACCATCTGACCTGCCTCTTGAGAAACCTGTATGCAGGGCAGAAAGCAACAGTTAGAACTAGACATGGAACAACAGACTGGTTCCCAATAGGAAAAGGAGTATGTCAAGGCTGTATATTGTCACCCTGCTTATTTAACTTCTATGCAGAGTACATCATGAGAAACATTGGGCTGGAAGAAGCACAAGCTGGAATTAAGATTGCCGGGAGAAATAGCAATAACCTCAGATATGCAGATGACACCACCCTTGTGGTAGAAAGTGAAGAGGAACTAAAAAACCTCTTGATGAAAGTGAAAGAGGAGAGTGAAAAAGTTGGCTTAAAGCTCAACATTCAGAAAACTAAGATCATGGCTTCTGGTCCCATTGTTTCATGGGAAATAGATGGGGAGACAGTGGGAAAAGTGTCAGATTTTATTATTTTGGGCTCCAAAATCACTAGAGATGATGATTGTAGCCATGAAATTAAAAGACGCTTACTCCTTGGAAGGAAAGTTATGATCAGCCTAGATAGCATATTAGTAAGGAAAGACATTACTTTGCCAACAAAGGTCCATCTGGTTAAGGCTATGGTTTTTCCAGTGGTCATGTGTGGATGTGAGAGTTGGACTGTGAAGAAAGCTGAGTGTAGAAAAATTGATGCTTTTGAACTGCGGTGTTGAAGAAGACTCTTGAGAGTCCCTTGGACTGCAAGGAGATCCAACCAGTCCATCCTAAAGGAGATCAGTCCTGAGTGTTCATTGGAAGGACTGATGCTGATACTGAAACTCCAGTACTTTGGCCACCTCATGCAAAAAGTTGACTCGTTGGAAAAGACCCTGATGCTTGGAGAGATTGGGGGCAGGAGGAGAAGGGCACGACAGAGGATGAGGTGGCTGGATGGCATCACCGACTCGATGGGCATGAGTTTGAGTAAACTCTGGGAGTTGGTGATGGACAGGGAGGCCTGGCGTGCTGCGATTCATGGTGTCACAAAGTCGGACACGACCAAGCAACTGAACTGAACTGGACTGAGTGCATATATGTCATTGCTACTCTTTCAACTCATCCAACCCTCCTCTTTCCCCTCTGTGTCCACAAGTCCATTCTCTATATCTGTATCTCTATCCCTGCCATACAAATAAGTTAATCGGTACCATTTTTCCAGATTCTAAATATATATGCATTGATATATGATATTTGTTTTTCTCTTTCTGAGTTACTTTACTTGATATGACAGACTAAGGGTTCATCCACATCACTACAAATGACCCAATTTCATTGCTTTTCATGGCTGCATAATATTCCATTGTTTATAGGTACTATGTATTTTTTATCCATTCATCTCTTGATGAACATTTAGGTTGTTTCCATATCCTGACAATTGTAAATAGTGCTGTAACAAACATTGGAGTACATGAATCTTTTTGAATTATGGTTTTATCAGGGTATATGCCCAATATTGGGATTTTTGAATCATACAGTAGTTCTATTTTTAGCCTTTTGAAGAACCTCCATAATGTTATCCAGAGTGGCTGTATCCATTACATTCCCACCAACGGTGCAAAAGGGCTCTCTTTTCTGTAGCATTTTCCGAGAACTAACTTTTGATTTTCTATTAACTATTTCTTTGAGGAGGGAGGGGTTCAAAATTGTATTTCCTGATTTTTATCCCAGCTCCACCTTCCCAAAGAGGAGAGAGATTTCTGTCCTTATTTTTGTCTTTATAGGAAGTGGTATGGCATCGGTATAGATGAGTATTTCTTATTTGCAAGACTCATTTCATTGCAATGAGGCACTTTGGGATGATGGAGATTATCACCTCTTTTTATCTTTCTTTGTCTGCCTCTAGGACCCCAGTTGCTGCAAGATGTATTATAAGTATGGTTTTCTGTTAGTGTGGAGGTTTCTGCTTTTCTTTGCCCAAGGATTGCAGAATTCACAAGATATACAATTTCCTATCATTCATCCCATGTTCCACCCCATTTCTCTGCTCATATTTAGCTAATTGCCTTCTCTAACATTCTCCTTTAAGGAGTTGGGCCCTTAAAATTTTGACAGTCTCTATTCTGTGGCTGCTTCAATGTGAGCAGGGGCATTGCCCCTGGGGGTTCCAGATCCCCTTGACATCTATTCGAGATAGGGTTCTCAGGATTGTTTACAGTCGTGGGTCTGAAGACTGGGAGAAGGAGTATGCAGCCTTGCCCAATGGATATAAATAATCTTCATCTTCAGGTGAGATGAACTGAAATCCTTGTTGGAACACCATTGGAAGTTGGAGTTGTTGCATTCTAGATGATAAAAATTTAACTAGGCAATTAAAAATATGAAGACCAAATAGAAAAATAAAAAAGTAAATATCGTGGCTATTAGACCTAGACTTCACACCTATCCACCACCACCTAGTCCAGCCTACCTTGGTCAGTCTGGGTATAGCAATTCTGATAAATGGCAACCCCGAGGGCCCCAGCATCCTCTGACCTGTGTCCTATCCTGGCATCCACAGTACCCAGGATGAGTGACATTCTTCTGATCTCCTCTATAGATTTTATGATGAATGATTAATCTCTGTGTTCTAGGGAACATTCCCCTGTAATGGACATCTTCATAGTTCCAGGACCTATTTGGGTCTCATTTCCATTTCTCTAAAAACGTGGCGAGTATCTGAAGAGAGGCACTGGTCACTAAGGGAATTTTTGTGTGGAGTTGTGTTAAAACTCTATTATCCAAGAAAGTTTCAATTTACTTCAGATTACTGTCTATTCAAGAATTTTATATTTCCACAAAGTTGAACTTGATAGCAGTTAATCAACTGGTAAATAAAGCAAACCAAGGACAAAGATCCTATGGTTTGAGACGCTAGCTGTCTGTGAGAATGGCTGGAAACTTTTCCTGACATGATGTTCTGCACATATATGACAATGAGCTGTGCAAGATCTAGTGGCAAGGTTGGAAGATGCCTGGCAAATTTGTTTCCGCCATTTCCAACAGAGTAAGACAAGAAAGTATGAGTGAGACAGGGTTGCAGAAATGAGACAAGAATAGTCAGACACAGGTGGAGCAACAATAAGTCTGTAAGAGTATCCACAGGGAAGGTGCTGGTATGCTTTAAACTGTGTGCCTAGAGATGGTGAGTGGAAGTTGTCTTAAAGTGAGCAAACAGATCAAGAATCTAACTAGTTTGTTCCATGACCCACTTACCCTCATACAGGAGTCTTCTAAGGGCAAGTCTCTAGTGGTTTTTACGTGTAAATATGTCCAAAAGATGAACAAAGAAAGAAAGAGAGAGTAGTGGTAGGAAGTCAGGCAACACCTCTCAAGTACAAGCGAGGTGAGAAGCTGAGGCTTACTGGAACTCTCCTGGTTGGCTCACCAATGATATTACTGGAGAGTAGGTTCTTGCCTCATTGCAGAAAGTATTCCGAAATGAGACACAGAGGATGAGAGAGAAAATTATTTGACAGTATTTTCTCAGGAGGGAGATTTGGCAGGCTCAGATGAGCAGTTGCGCTGAGTTCCTCCTGGCAAGCTGGTTATGTGAAAATGATTGGGCAGATTAGTCACTGAGGAAGGAGGAGTTTGGGGTCATATGTCCTAGTTTTCATCCTAGATTCAGCTTCCTGAAAGAAGGAGGGATTTTTGCACTTTATTGGAAGTGTCATGGCATTGGTGCATGGTGGGTACTTCCATCTTGCAAGGCTAATTTTATTGTAATGAGGGCATAATGAGAAAGATGTTACATTTGAGTGCTGGAGAATCCTGCTTTTTCTTGCTTTTTTGTTTTGTTTGTTTTTGATCTGTCTCAGGACCCCTGTTGCTATAAGATACATGGTATGCATTATTTTCTGTCAGCCTAGAGGCTTGTCTAACCAAGGTCCCTTGTTATTCACAAAATGTGTATTTTCCTGCTACCTGGTCTGTGTCCTCTCCTTTGCACATATCTAGCTATCACCCTGTTCTAACAATATGATCATCTCATTAGAGGTAAGCATTCACACATACACCACCATGACAAGCGCCACCAGAATAAAACATTAAAACAACATATATTCATGAGAAGCAATTATAACAACTAATTTATAGAAGAGAACTTATTGAATCTCCTGAATGAGTTGTAAATCATCCTCTGGACTTCCCTGGCGGCTCAGTGGTAAAGAATCCACCTTTAAATGCAAGAGACTTGTGTAAAATCCCTGGGTTGGGAAGATACACTGGAGAAGAAAATGACAACCTACTATAGTATTCTTGCCTGGGGAGTCCTACTGGACAGAGGGCCCTGGCAGGCTACATTCCATGAGACTGCAAAAGAGTCAGACATGGCTTAGTAATTAAACAACAAAAATAACAACATATCGTCCTCTAATTAACATTATTCTGAAAGGGGATGACAGAGGATAAGATGGCTGGATGGCATCACCGACTCAAGGGACATGAGTTTGGGTAAATTCCGGGAGTTGGTGATGGACTGGGAGGCCTGTTTTGCTGCGGTCCATGGGGTCGCAAAGAGTCGGACATGACTGAACAACTGAACTGAACTGAACTGAATCATAAAATACTAAACTTTATCCCAAAGATTCACAGCAAAGCAAGAGTGTTTTTCCTCCTTTCTATTTACCAGTTCACTAGAGGTCTTGACCTCTACAATAGGTAATAAAAATAAGTAACAAAGAACATAGTTGGAGAGAAAGAGAAGAACTGTATTTATTTGTAGGTGACATGATTATGCATTTAGAAATACTTTAAAAAATTTGCAAGAGTAACCTTTAGTGAGTAAGATAAATAATTACTGCAGGCAGGAAATAAGATAAATATATAAAATTTCATTGTATTTCTATATATTATCAGCAAATTAAGCCACAGGCTCCACTCCTGATGATGCCCTTCTGTCGATTCCTTTAAGTTTCAGCTTTGCAAACTTACCACCACCATCAACCCCACACCTGAACCCAAAGACTGGTTTCCTGGAAGCTGCCTAGAGAGTCAAATTATCCTTCTGTAGGATGAGCAAAAATTTTGGGGAAAAATGCAATTAAAACACCATATAGAACACCAAAACTCCTAGATGGCATTTATCAAAAAACATGCTAAACCTCTAAAATAAAAAATCAGAAGACATTGCTGAGAGCAATTTAAAACTGTTATGACACTATTTTGTGAATTGGAATGCTTGTATTGATATTTCAGTTTTCCCCAGATTGACTATAAATCCAATATGATATTAAGGTTAATCAAATTATAAATAAAAATAATTTTGTAGAAACTGACAATTTGTTTTTAAAAATATATATGTAAATGTGAAATGACAGCATTTTTTTTAATTGATAAAAATGTTGGAAGAATTTTATTGTCTAATTTCAAAGGTTTATCTAAACAAAAATTGTCATTGTGAACTCCTCTGGTGGTTCAACGGTTAAGAATCCACCTTGCAATGCAGGGGACGTGAGTTTCATCCCTGGTAGAAGAAATAGTCAAGGCTATGGTCTTCCCAATGGTCACATTAGATTGTGAGAATTGGACCATAAAGAAGGCAGAGCATCAAAGAACTGATGCTTTTGAACTGAGGTGCTGGAAAAGACTCCTGAAACTCCCCTGGACAGCAAAGACATCAAACCAATCAATCTTAAGGGAAATGACCCCTGAATACTCATTGGAGGGACTGATGCTGAAGCTGAAGCTCCAGTATTTTGGTCACCTGAAGCAAACAGCTGACTCATTGGAAATGTCCCTGATGCTATGAAAGATTGAGAGCAGAAAAAAAGGGGGCATCAGAGGATGAGATGGCTGGATGGCATCATTGATGCCATGGACATCAATTTAAGCAAACTTCGGAAGATGGTAAGGGACAGCAAGGCTTGGGGTGCTGCAGTCCATGGGGTCAGAAAGATTCAGACATGACTGGGCAGCTGAACAACAACAAGGGGGAACTAAGATCCTGTGTGCTACGGAACAACTAAGCCCACATGCCACGACTACTGAACCCGAATGCCCTAACTAGTGAGTGTGTCTACTGTAACAAAAGATCTCTCAAAGCACAATGAAGACCCTGTGTGCTTCAGTGAAGACCTGACACATCCAAATAAATAAACAGTAAAATAAAACACAAGAATCATCACATTAAATAGCCCTTCTAAAGCAATAGGGCTGTTTGTTAAAGTATACTTTATTCCTGGCTTCTGTTACTACTGCAGCAATATTCAGTAAATGAAAGTCCATTTGATTGTAGGTACATTTTTTTGGACAATAGAACAACAGAATAGGAAAGACAAGAGATCTCTTACAGAAAATTAGAGATACCAAGGGGGTATTTCATGCAAAGGTGGGCATAATCAAGGACAGAAAGGTATGGATATAGAAGAAGCAGACAATATTAAGAAGAGGTGGAAAGAATACACAGAAGAACTATACAAAAATGATCTTAATGACCCAGATTAACCATGGTATTGTGATCACTCACCTAGAGCAGACATCCTTGATACAAAATCAAGTGGGCCTTAGGAAGCACCACTACAAACAAAGCAAGTGGAGGTGATGGAATTCCACTTTAAATGCTGCACTCAATATGCCATCAAAGTTGGAAAACTCAGAAGTGGACACAGAACTGGAAAAGGTCAGTTTTCATTCCAATTTGAAAGAAAGGCAATGTGAAAAAATGCACAACTGCACTCATTTCACACTAGCAAGTCATGCTAAGAATTCTCCAAGCATTGCTTAAACAGTATGTGAAATGAAAAATTCCAGATGTTCAAGCTGGATTTTGAAAAGGTAGAAGAACCAGAAATCAAATTGTCAACATCCATTTGATCATATAAAAAATAGAATTCCAGAGGGTGGGGGTCGTGGGGGGGATTACTTCTGTTTCATTGACTATGTGAAAGCCATTGACTGTGTGGGTCACAACAAACTGGAAAATTCTGAAAGAGATGGGAATATCAGACCACCTTACCTGCCTCCTGAGGAATCTGCATGCAGGTCAAGAAGCAACAGTTAGAACCCAACATGGAACAGTGGAATGATTCCAAATTGGAAAAGGAGTACATCGAGGCTGTATATGGTAACACTACTTATTTAGCTTATATGCATATTACGTCATTTTTTTTTTTTTTTTTTGTGTTAGTTCTAAAAAAGGTCTTGCAGATCTTCATAGAACCATTAAACTTCAACTTCTTCAGTGTTACTAGTTGGGGCATAGGCTTGGATTATCATGATATTGAAAGGTTTGCCTTGGAAATGAACAGAGATCATTTTGTCATTTTTGAGGTTGTATCCAAGGACTGCATTTCAGACTCTTCTGTTGATCATCATGGCTACTCCATTAAGAAGAGGATATTAAGAAGAAGTGGCAAGAATACACAGAAGAACTGTACAAAAAAGTTCTTCATGACCTAGATAATCACAATGGGGTGATCATTCACCTAGAGCCAGACATTCTGGAATATGAAGTCAAGTGGGCCTTAGAAAGCATCACTACGAACAAAGCTAGTGGAGGTGATGGAACTCCAGTTGAGCTATTTCAAATCCTGAAAGACGATGCTATGAAAGTGCTGCACTCAATCTGCCAGCAAATTTGGAAAACAGCAGTGGCCACAGGACTGGAAAAGGTCAGTTTTCATTCTAATCCCAAAGAAAGGCAATGCCAAAGAATGTTCAAACTACAGCACAATTACACTCATCTCACTTGCTAGTAAAGTAATGCTCAAAATTCTCCAAGCCAAGCTTTAGCAATATGTGAACCATGAACTTCCGGATGTTAAGTTGGATTTAGAAAAGTCAGAGAAACCAGAGATCAAATTGCTAACATCTGGTGGATCATCAAAAAAGCAAGGGAGTTCCAGAAAAACATCTATTTCTGCTTTACTGACTATGCCAAAGCCTTTGACTGTGTGGATCACAATAAACTGTGGAAAATTCTGAAAGAGATAGGAATAATGGATCACCTGACCTGCCTCTTGAGAAACCTACAGGCAGGGCAGAAAGCAACAGTTAGAACTGGACATGGAACAACAGACTGGTTCCAAATAGGAAAAGGAGTATGTCAAGGCTGTATATTGTCACCCTGCTTATTTAACTTATATGCAAAGTACATCATGAGAAACGTGTTGGAAGAAGCACAAGCTGGAATCAAGATTACCAGGAGAAATAGCAATAACCTCGGATATGCAGATGAAACCAACCTTATGGCAGAAAATGAAGAGGAACTGAAAAAAAAAAAAAAAAAAAAAGCCTCTTGATGAAAGTGAAAGAGGAGAGTGAAAAAGTTGGCTTAAAGCTCAACATTCAGAAAACTAAGATCATGGCATCTGGTCCCATCACTTCATGGGAAATAGATGGGGAGACAGTGGAAACAGTGTCAGATTTTATTTTGGGGGGGCTCCAAATTCAAGGCAGATGGTGATTGCAGCAATGAAATTAAAAGATGCTTACTCCTTGGAAGGAAAGCTATGACCAACCTAGATAGCATATTAAAAAGCAGAGACATTACTCTGCCAACAAAGTTTCGTCTAGTCAAGGCTATGGTTTTTTCAGTGGTCGTGTATGCATGTGAGAGTTGGACTATGAAGAAAGCTGAGCGTCGAAGAATTGATGCTTTTGAACTGTGGTGTTGGAGAAGACTTTTGAGAGTCCCTTGGACTGCAAGGAGATCCAACCAGTCCATCCTGAAGGAGATCAGTCCTGGGTGTTCATTGGAAGGACTGATACTGAAGCTGAAACTCCAACAGTTTGGCCACCTCATGTGAAGAGCTGACTCATTGGAAAAGACCCTGATGGTGGGAGGGATTGCAGGCAGGAGGAGAAGGGCACGACAGAGGATGAGATGGCAGGATGGCATCACCTACTCGATGGACATGAGTTTGTGTAAACTCCAGGAGTTGGTGATGGAGAGGGAGGCCTGGTGTGCTGTGATTCATGGGGTAGCAAAGTGTTGGACACGACTGGGAGACTGAACTGAACTGAACTAATACTACATCATGAAAAAGTGCCAGTCTGGATGAAACACAAGCTGGAATCAAGACTGCCGGGAGAAATATCAATAACCTCAGATATACAGATGACACCACTCTAATTGCAGAAAGCAAAGAGAAACTAAAGGGCCTCTTGATGAAAGTGAAAGAAGAGAGTGAAAAAGTTGGCTTAAAACTCAACATTCATAAAACTAAGATCATGGCATTTGGGCCAATCATTTCATGGAAAATAGATGGGGAAACAATGGAAACAGTCAGAGACTATATTTTCTTGAGCTCCAAAATCACTTCAGATGATGACTGCAGCCATAAAATTAAAACACTTGCTCCTTGGATGAAAAGTTATGACCAACCTAGATAGCATTTTAAAAACAGAGACATTACTTTGCCAACAAAGGTCCATATCTTAAAAGCTATGGTGTTTCCAGTAGTCATGTATGGATGTGAGAGTTGGACCATAAAGAAAGCTGAGCACCAAAAAATTGATGCTTTTGAAGTGTGGTGTTGAAGAAGACTCTTGAGTGTCCCTTGGACTGCAAGGAGGTAAAACCAGTGAATCCTAAAGGAAATCAGTTCTGAATATTCATTTGACAGAAATGATGCTGAAGCTGAAGCTCCAATACTTTGGCCACCTGATGCGAAGAACTGACTCATTAGAAAAGACTCTGATTATGGGGATGATTGCAGGCAGGAGGAGAAGGGTACGACAGAGGATGGGATGATTTAATGGCATCACTGCCTCAATTGACATGAGTTTGAGCAATCTCGCGATTTGGTGATGGACACGGAAGCCTGGCGTGCTGCTGTCCATGGGGTCGCAAAGAGTAAGACACAACTGAGCAACCAAAGTGAAGTGATGCTTTTTGTCATGAATGAAACTATTTGATTTTTAGGCTTTACTCATTGGTAAAATTTAGTGTAGATATGTTAAGTGGTTTTGGAAGGATCACAGCTTTGAATGTGCAATTTTCAGAAATGTCTTTTAAAACAAATTGGTAAAAACATAGCAAA
The DNA here is from genome assembly GCF_033118175.1 of Dama dama. Taxonomy (NCBI): domain Eukaryota; kingdom Metazoa; phylum Chordata; class Mammalia; order Artiodactyla; family Cervidae; genus Dama; species Dama dama. The sequence continues at coordinate 4,668,963 of NC_083708.1, read as the reverse complement.
ACGACTCAGTTGCAAGTGATATTTTGGTCCTAAAATCTTAGACGATATTGTGTGTAAAAGTCACCTGTACAAGGAAACTGAGCACACGAATACCCTGCTTTGTCAGTCAGATGGCGTCTACACATTTGATACTCAAAACACTGAATAATCATCTAAGGTGTGTGTTTTTTCTTTGCAGATTTTTTTTTTTTTTTAATTTTTGGTATTGCATTTCATAGAATAGATGAGCCTAAGAGTGTAGTTTGTGGAATCAGATTACTGGCATTGAAAACCTGGTTCTAATGCAGGTTAGGCTTGTTTCTCTTTCTAATGCAAATGGATCTCATATGTGTCACAAAAAATTATCTGAAAATGGGCTATAGACCTAAACATATCAATAAACTGCAAGACTACAAGACTTCTAGAACACAACGTAAGAGGAAAACGTTGATGACCTTGGGTACTGCAATGATTTTCTAGCTACAACACCAAAGCCATGATCCAAATAAAAAATAATAGATAAGTTGTATTTCATCACAATTAAAAACTTCTTTTAAACTAAATTCAGTGTAAAGAGAATGATAACACAAGCCCCAGATTGGGGGGGAAAAAAGTATTTGTGAAAAATCTAATAAAAAAATATATTATCCAGAATATACAAAGAACTCTTAAATAAGAATTCAAGGAGAAACAGACTACCTTAAAATATGAGCCAAAGATCCTAACATACATCTCATCAAAGAAAATCTGTAGATGGAAAATAAGAGTTGAACACCTTACTGTGCTCATTTTACAAATAAGGAAAAAATGGTCAGCATAAGATAATATTGCTACAAACAAAATCAACTAAAACTTCAGTGACTTAAAATTATCATTTTGTTATTTTAAGACTATGTAGGATTTAAATTTAGGCAAGGCTCAGCTAGAATCTTCTGTTCTCAGCTCTGTCCCTTCATAGTCTTCAGTCAGCAGCAAAACAGTAATTTTCTCCTTATTCAGATACTCTGGCTAACGTCTGGGATGAAGAAAATTACTGAACTATGTATCTTTCATCTACCAGTAGGTCAGTCTGAGCTTCTGTGAGTGTTATCTAAGAAGGTTTTCAAAAGCCACAGTGGAAAAAATCAAGGTATTTGAGGCTTTGATTTGGAAGTGGGCTAAAGGTCATATCCACATAAATTTATTGATCAAAGTGTATCAGAAGGCCCCAGATCATCATCTTTTGATGATGAAAGGAGCTACAAAGTTATGTTGAAATTATGTGTCAGCCACCCAGAACCAGACATTCTGGAGTGTGAAGTCAAGTGGGCCTTAGGAAGTGAAAGTGAAAGTAAAAGTCATTCAGCTGTGTCCAACTCTTTGCAGCCCCATGGACTATACAGCCCTGAATTCTCCAGGCCAGAATACTGGAGTGGGTAGCCTTTCCCTTCTCCAGGGGATCTTCCCAACCCAGTGATCAAACTCAAGTCTCCCACATTGCAGGCAGATTCTTTATCAGCTGAGCAACCAGGGAAGCCCAAGAATACTGGAGTGGGTAGCCTATTCCTTCTCCAGCAGCTCTTACTGACCCAGGAATCGAACTGGGGTCTCCTGCTTTGCATTCAGATTCTTTACCAACTGATCTATCAGGGAAGCTGGCCTTAGGAATAACTACTGTTAATAAAGCTAGTGGATGTGATGGAATTCCAGTAAAGCTAATCAAAACATAAACGATGATGCTATCAGGTGTTGCATTCACTATGTCAGCGAATCTGGAAGACCCAGCAGTGGCTACAAGGTGGGACAAGATCTATTATCAGCCAATTTTACAAGAAAGATAGTACTAAAGAATGTTCTAGCCATCGGACAATTGCATTCATCTCCCTTGCCAGTAAGGTCATGCTTAAAATCTTGCATGCTAGGCTTCAGCATTATGAGAATCAAGCACCTTCGGATGTCCAAGTTCAGTTTAGAAAAGGCAGAAGAACCAGAGATAAAATTGTCAACATTCCTGGATCATAGAGAAAGCCAGGGAATGCCAGAAAAAAAATCTACCTCTGTTTCATCAGCTAAGCTAAATCCTTTGACTAACCAACTGTGGAAAGTTCTTAAAGAGATAGGAATACCAGACCATCTTACCTGTCTCCTGATAAACCTTGATGCATATCAAGAAGCAACAGTTAGAATCCTGTATAGAACTGATTGGTTCAAGGTTGAGAAAGGAGTACCACAGGACTATCTGCTCTCACCCTATTTGTTTAACCAAATGCTGAGCCCAACATGAGAAATTCCAGGATGGATGAGTTACATGCTGGAATCAAAGTCAACAACCTCAGATATTTGGATGATATCATTCTAATGGCAGACAATGAAGAGGAACTAAAGAACCTCTAGATGACAGTGAAGAAGGGGAATGAAAGTACTGGCTTAAGGCTAAATGTTATAAAAAACTAAAATCATGGCAACCGGCCCCATTACTTTATGGCAAATATAAGGTGAAAAGGTAGAAGCAGTGACAGATTTCCTCTTCTTGGAATCTAAAATCACTGTGGATGATGACCGCAGTCATGAAGTCAGAAGATGATTGCTTCTTGATAGAAAAGTGATGACAAACCCAGGCAGTGTGTTGAAAAACAGAGACATTACTCTGCCAATAAAGGGCCATACAGTCAAGGCAATGGTCTTCCCAGTAGTCACATATGGTTGAGAAAGCTGGACCATCTACAGAGCACCAAAGAATTGATGGCTTCAAACCGTGGTGCTAGAGAAGACTCTTGAAAGTCGTTTGGACAGCAAGGAGATAAAACCAGTCAATCTTAAGCAAAATCAACCCTGAATACTCGTTGAAAGGACTGAAGCTAAAGTTCCAGTAATTTGGTCACCTCATGTGAAGAGCCAATTCATTGGAAAAGTCCCTAATTCTAGGTAAGATTGAGGGCAGGAGAAGAGGGCATTCAGAGAATGAGACAATTGGATGGCATCACTGATGCAATGGACATGAACTTGGGCAAACTCCAGGAGATGGTAAGAGAAAGGGAGGCCTGACATGCTGCAGTCCATGAAGTCACAAAGAGTGGGAGAGTCACAATGACTGGGAGACTAAACTATATATATATATATATATATATAGTTATATATAGTTACCTATATGTAGAGAGGAAATGTTCAAGTCATTTATACAAAGTCTACAGGAGTCTTCAGTCTGCCACAATTAGTCTTATTACTTCTATATGCAAAATACTCTCAGCTACACTGAGGAGCCTGAAGGACTCGAGTAAGGTTGCCATAATGCTTAAAGTCCTAGATTCTGGTAAAATATCTGGTTGAGCAAAACCTAAAATTCAGATTGTCTTAATTCATAGATTTTTGAACTAAAAATACAAATATTCTTACCTCTAAAGAGATAGCATAACCATAATAAATACTTCCATTCAAAACAGGGAGAATGGAAGGCACACAACAATTATTGCTCCAGGCAGTTCTGAAAGCCTGTGAGATACACTTTTTATTTTTAATTTTATTACTGATGGATTAACTAGAGAACTAAAAGCAGATGCAATTCTAAAAATTTTAAATTCTCTTTTTGCTCTTTCTACTTCATTTAATTCACAGAAAATTGGAAGCAAAACTGGCTCAGAATTTTTGTTCAGGGAATAAGGCTCAGATCCTGGCTTCTCACTCACCTCAGTTCACTCACGATTGCTACTCCTCTTTTACAAATGATGTGTTAGATCAGAATATTTATAAAACTTCAAATAAAAGAGTCTAAAATAGCGTTATGGAAAACACAGATTCGTCACATTTTCTGAAGTATTTTCTTTATGTTTAGAGATTTGCCTTTATATATAAAATACTATTTATATTTTTCCTCATTATTTAATCACTTACATATATCAATAGATTTTTAAATGAGTTTTAGTTTTATAATAAAAATAAGAAGAAATAGTCTTCCTGAATACCCAGTGCCTCCAAAACTACATACCCACCCCCATTATAAAAATTATTCACCAGATTGTATAATTTTCACTGAAAAGAAACCTGCATTGATGCAACATAATTACCCAAAGTACATGTTTATGATGCATCAACGTAGGTCTATTTTCACTAAAATAATATACAATCTGGTGAGTGATTTTTTTAAATTATTAATTTATTTTAATTGGAGATTAATCACTTTACAATATTGTGGTGGTTTTGCCATATCTACATGAACAGCCATGGGTGTACATGTGTCCCCCCATGCTAAACCCCCTTTCTCCTCCCTCCCCACCCCATCCCTCTGGGCTGTCCCAGAACACCCGCTTTGAGTGCCCTGCTTCATGCATTGAACTTGCACTGGTCATCTATTTTACACACGGTAATATACATGTCTCAATGCTATTCTCTCAAATCATCTCACCCTCACCTTCTCCCACAGAGACCAAAGGTCTGTTCTTTACATCTGTGTCTCTTTTGCTGTCTTGTATATAGGGTCATCATTACCATCTTCCTAAATTCTATATATGTGTGTTAATATACTGTATTGGTGTTTCTCTGTCTGACTTACTTCACTCTGCATAATAGGCTCCAGTTTCATCCATCTTATTAGAACTGACTCAAATGCGTTCTTTTTATAGCTGAATAATATTCCATTGTGTATATGTAAGACAGCTTCCTTATACATTCATCTGCTGGTGGCTATCTAGGTTGCTTCCATGTCCTAGCTATTGTAAACGGTGCTGCAAGAGGGTCTCAAAGAGTTGGACATGACTGAGCAACTAAACAACAATAGCAATCTTAGGGCTCCCTCTTGTTATTGTATTCCATGAGTTTGGCAAATACATACTGACATATCCATCATTATAATATCATACAGAATATTTTCACTGACCTAGAAGTCTTCAGTGTTCTGCCTTTTTATTTCCCATGATCACCTCTGACAACCATATATCTGTCTCCATACTTTTGGCTTTTGCAGAAGGTCGTATTGTTCAAGCCATACAGTATATAGGCTTTCCATATTGACTTTATTTTTCACGTGGTAATATGAATTTAATATACCTCCATGTCCTTTAAATGGCTAGATAGCTAACTTCTTTTTTATACTAAACAGTTGTCAAATGTCAATATAAATCACATTATTTATTTATCTATTTATGGACATCTTGGTTGCTTCCAAGTTTGGTAAATATGGATAAAACTGCAGTAAACATCAGAATGCAGGTTTTTACATGGATATAAGATTTCAATCCTTTTTGGGTAAATATCAGGAACATCATTGCTGGATTACGTAGTTAAGAGTGCTTTTCATTTTGTAAGTAACAACAAATTGTCCTCTGGAATGGCCATGCAATTTTGCTTCCTATCATTGGTGTATAGATCACTTTAATCTATAAATCTCTGTTGCTTCACATCCTCAACAGCACTTGGTACTGTCAGTGTTCCAGATTTTGGCCATTCTAATAGGTATGTAATGGTGTCTCATTGTTAAAATTTTGTTTTTCACAGATGACATAGAATGTGGAACACCTTTTCATGTGTTTACTTTCTACTTTTTTATCTTCTTTTTTTTTTTTTTTTTTACAAAGAGTCTCTTAAGATTTTTGACCTTTTTCCCCCACATGGTGTGGCATGCAGGATTTTAGTTCCCTGAGCAGAGATTGAACCTGTGCCCTTTGCAGTGAAAACATGGCTCCCTAACCATTGAGCAACCAGGGAATTACCTGACCCATTTTTGATATTTTTATTTGTTTCCTTATTGTTGATGGTTAAGACTTATTTGTATATTTTGGACAGGAGCCTTTTATTAGATGTTTCTTTTATGAATATTTTCACCAAGTCTGTAGACTGTTTCCTAATTCTCTTGATATTCTCTTTCACAGAACAGAAGTTTTGAAATTTGATTAACTCTAGTTTATCCACATTTGTTTCTTGTATCAGACCTTTGATAAAAATAACCCCCATACCCAAGGCCTTGTCAACTTTATGTTATGTTTAGGAGTTTTATAGCTTTGTGTTTTATATTTAAATCTACATTTTTAGTTAATTGTTGTGAAGTGTGTAATTCTCTCTCTCTCTCTCTTTTTTTTTTTTTTGGATGTCAGATACTGCATGATCAGTTTGAAAAGAGTATGTTTACTTCATGAATTTTCTTTGCTCTTTTGTCAAAGATCATTAATTGCCAACATCTGCTGCATCATAGGAAAAGAAAGGGAATTAAATATATATACATATATGCCTCAGCTTCATTGACAACACTAAACCTTTGACTGTGGATCACAGCAAATTGGGAAAATTCTTAAAGAGTTGGGAACACCCAGCCACCTTACCTGCCCCCTGAGAAACCTGTATGCAGGACAAGAAGCAGCCGTTACTTCTGGACATGGAACAATGGACTGATTCAAAATTGGGAAAGGAGTATATCAAGATTGTGTATTGTCATCTTGCTTATTTAACTTATATGCAGGGTATGTCATGTGAAATGCCAGGCTGGATGAATCACAATCTGGAATCAAGACTGCCAGGAGAAATATCAACAACCTCAGATATGCAGATGATACCACTTCAATGGCAGAAAGCAAAGAGGAAAGAAAGAGCATCTTGAAGAAGGTGAAAAAAGAGAATGGAAAAGCTGGCTTAAAACTCATTCAGAAAACTAAGATTATGGCATCTGGTTCATCATTTCATGACAAATAGATGGAGAAAAAGTGGAAACAGTGACAGATTTTATTTTCTTGGGCTCCAAAATCACTGTGGATGGTAACAACAACCATGAAATTAAAATATGTTTGCTCCTTGGAGGAAAAAGCTATGACAAACTTAGACAGCATATTAAAAAGCAGAGACATCACTTTAACATCAAAGGTCCATATAGTCAAAGCTATAGTTTTTCCAGTAGTCAGGTGCAGGGAGCCGGCCTGAACATACAGGCCCCTTACGGCCCTAAGGGAGAACAAAAGGTCTCTCTTTGTCCTGCACCCCTTCTTGTTAAAGTATAGACTGGCATTTGTCTCCTTCAGGGAAAAAACACACCGGTGACCTTTTGCCTGTTTTTCTGGTGCTGATAAACTCATCATGCTCGAAACCTGTTTTCTATCTAGTTAATGTTCTATTGATGAAGCCTGTTTTCTATCTAGTTCTATTGATCTTAATCATGTTGGGCACTAGGGTAATTAATGCTTTACTGATCTTAAGTGTGGGAATTTAAAACATCTGTAGCTCTGCACGTATGCAAAACCCTCGATCTATTCTTAGTAACTCCTGTTAGCGTATGTATAGGCGTGGTATTCTTCAATAAAGTTGGTGGAGTCAGACGCAAGCGGACTCCGTCCCTCTCAACCCCATCTTTCCGAGTCTTCTTTTCCTAGGTACTCTGGTAATTGCATTCTTGATCAGTTCGTTTGCCGGCAGGCTCCGGCAGTCAGGTATGGATGTGGGAGCTGGACCATAAAGAAAACTGAGCCACAAAGAATTGATGTTTTCAAACTGTGGTACTGGAGAAGACTCTTAGAAGTCTCTTGGACAGCAAGGGGATCAAACCAGTCAATCTTAAAGGATATCAACTCTGAATACTCAGTGGAAGGGCTGATGCTGAAACGGAAACTCCAATACTTTGGCCAGCTGAGTGTGAAGAGTCAATTCACTGGAAAATATCCTGATGCTGGGCTGGGAAACATTGAGGGCAAAAGGAGAAGGGGACAACAGACGATAAGATGGTTGGATGGCAACAATGACTCAATGGACATGAGTTTCAGCAAACTCAAGAAGATGGTGAAGAACAAGGAAGCCTGACCTGTTGCATTTCATGGGGTCACAAAGAGTCAGATATGACTTGGTGACTGAGCAACAACAGCAAGAAGGCTCATTTCTGGGCTCTTTGTTCTGTTTCATTTATTAATTTGTCAATAACACAGTGTCTTGGTTACTATATCTTTATAGCATGTCTGTTTTGAAGCTGGGTAGCATTAGTCCTCTAAATTTGTTCTTCTCCTTCAGTAATGTGTTGACTCTTCTGGATTTGGGGGTTCTTCATATAAACTGTAGAATCAGTTTGTTGAGATCCATGAAATAATCTTGCAGTAATTTTTATTGGAATTTCTTTGACTCTATAGGCTAATTTGAGAAGAACTGATATCTTCACAATGTTGAGTTTTCTTCCCCATGGATACAAAATTTCTCTCCACTTATTAAGTTCTTTAATGCCATTCTTCAGAATTCTGTAGCTTTCCACAAGTAGATCCTATACATATTTTGTTAAATAGGTGATAATGTAAATGACAGTGTTTTTAATATCAAGTCTCACTAGTTCATAATTGTTACATAAGAAAGTGGCACTTGCATATTAACTTTGCATTCTGAAACCTTGCTAAAATTGCTTATTAGTTCTGGGAGTTTGTCTATTCTTCTGGATTTTGTATTTAGAGAAATATGAGAAGGGGACGACAGAGGATCAAATGGTTGGATGGCATCATCGACTCGATGGACATGAGTTTGAGCAATCTCTGGAGTTGGTGACAGACAGGGGAGCCTGGGGTGCTGCAGTCCATGGGGTCCCAAAGAGCTGGACACAACTGAGTGATTGAACTGAACTGATACCATCTCTGCAGACCTTTTATTTTATTTTTTTCTCATTTCCAATCTGTAAATATTTTATTTCCCTTTCTTGTCATATCTAATTAGTTAGTACTTCTAGTACAATATTGAAAAGGAGTGGTGAGAGGGGAAATCCTTGCCTTGTACTTGACATTAGTTTCAAAGGTTTGAGTTTATCACCGTTAAGTATCATGTTACCTGTAGGAATTTTTGTAGTTATTATTTATCACTTTGAAGATGTTCCTCTCTGTACTGCTACTTGAAATCCTTTGACCATGAATGAGTATTGGACTTTGTTCAAATATATCTTGTATCTATTTATATGAAAATGTGATATTACTTTTTTAATTGCTGATGTGATAATGTTTTAATGTTGAACATTAATGTGATAATGGATTAATGTTGAACAATCCTTTAATGTTGAACAATTATTTAATTTAGATAGCAAATACATATCTGCATAAAATACATGAATATATACATAAGATCAGAATACAATGTTAAAATGTAATATTAGTTGAGAGAAATGTTCACTTTATAAAAAATAAAAATATTCAGAAAGGTAAATATTGACACAGTAACTTCCAGTTCATTAAGATAATAAATGGATAGTGTTCTTTTAAAAACTACATGCATTTTTATTAAGTTGGATTGAAAGTTCTATGGTTGTGTTCTATTATTTATTTTTCAGTTTCTTTTCTTTCTTTATTTTTGATTTTACTGGAATGTTTTCTTTTAATTAGTATTTCTTTCTTTTTTTTTTTTTTTTCTTTCTGGAATTCAATGGTCTCATCTCCATTGGTACATTGCAACATCTATTTACAAAGTTTAAGATATTTCAAACTTTGTAAAATATTTCTTTATATTATTGATTGATTAAAATAAATCACTAGCTTTCTATCAATATGATCATAAACAAATACTTAAGCACTAGTTTCTGATATCTCTGAAGTATTTTTACCTGCTAGCTTCAAAGAGTATTCCTAATAATACATTCACTGTTTTTACCAACTTTATTCTAATCAGATAAGTATGTTTTTTAAAATTATTTTATTTTTAATAAGATGATAATTAATTTACAATATTATATTAGTTTCTGTAATACATCAACATGAATCAGCCATAAGTATACCTAAGCCCACACCATGTTGAACCTCCCTGCCACCTCCTACCCCATCCCATTTCTCTAGGTTTTCACAGAGCACCAGATTTAGGTTCCCTGCATCACAAAGCAAATTCCCACTGCCTATCTATTTTACTATGGCAATGTATATGCTTCATGATACTCTCTCAAATTATCCCACCTTCTGCTTCCTCCACCCTGTCCAAAAGTCTGTTCTTTATGTTTACATCTCCTTTGCTGCTCTGAAAATTGATTCATCAGTACTATTTTCTAGATTCCATATATATGCAATAATAGACAATATAAGTTTTTCTCTTTCTGAATTACTCCACTCTATACAATAGATTGTAGGTTCATCCACCTCACTAGAACTGACTCAAATTTGTACTTTTTTAATATCTGAGTAATATTCCATGGTATATATGTACAGCATCTTTTTCCACTCATCTGTCACTGGACGTCTAGGTTGCTTCCATGTTCTGGCTGTTGCAAATAGTGATACGATGAATATTAGGGTAAACATGTCCTCTTCAGTTATGGTTTCCAAGGGGTATATGCATAGAGGTTGAATTACTGGGTCACATGGTAGTTTATTCCTATTTTTTTTTTTAAGGAATCTCCATACTGTTCTTCATAGTGGTTGTATCAATTTATATACCCACCAAAAGTGCAAAAGTGTTCCCTAGTCTCCATACCTTCTCCAGGATTTATTATTTGTACATTTTTAATGATGGCCATTCTGACTGGTGTGAGGTGATACTTCATTGTAGTTTTGATTTTTAATTCTCTAACACTGAATGTTCTCTTGGCAAAAGTCTGTTAGCCTCTGCCCTGCTTCATTTTGTACTCTGAGGTCAAATCTCCCTGTTACTCCAGGTATCCCTTGAATTCCTACTTTTACATCCCAGACCCTTATAATGAAAAGGACATTTTTTGGGTGTTAGTTCTAGAAAGTTTTATAGTCTGTACAGAATTGTTCAACTTCAGCTTCTTCAGCATTGCTGGTCGGGGCATAGACTTGGATTACTGTGATATTGAATGTTTTGCCTTGGAAACAAACAGATCATTCTGTCGTTTGTGAGACTGCATCCATTTGGATGGGCCCATCCAAATGGATGGAGAAACAATGGAAACAGTGAGTGACTTTATTTTGGGGGGCTCCAAAATCACTGCAGATGGTGACTGCAGCGGCGAAATTAAAAGACACTTGCTCCTTGGAAGAAAAGCTATGATCAACCTAGACTGCATATTAAAAAGCAGAGACATTACTTAGCCAACAAAGGACTGTCTAGTCAAAGCTATGGTTTTCTTCCAGTAGTCATATACGGATTTCTGTTCACTATGATGGTTACTCCATTTCTTCTAAGGAATTCTTGTCCACAATAGTAGATATAACAGTTATCTGAGTTAAATTCACCCATCACAGTACATTTCAGTTCACTAATTCCTAAAATGTCTATGTCCACACTTCCCATCTCCTGTTTGACAAATTCCAATTTACCTGGATTCATGGACCCAACATTCCAGGTTCCTATGCAATATTGTTCTTTACAGCATCGGACTTTGCTTCCATTACCAGTCACATTCACAACTGGGTGTTGTTTTTGCTTTGGGTCCCTCTCTTCATTCTTTCTGGAATTATTTTGCCATTGATCTCCAGTAGCATACTGGGCACCTACCAATCTGGGGAGTTCATCTTTCACTGTCCTATCTTTTTGCCTTTTCATACTGTTCATAGGGTTCTCAGGGCAAGAATATTAAAGTGGTTTGCCATTCCTTCTCCAGTGGACCATGTTTGGTCAGAACTCTCCACTATAAATCAGGAAAGGAGTATGTCAAGGCTGTATATTGTCACCGTGCTTATTTAACTTATATGTAGAGTACATCATGCAAAATGCTGGGCTGGATGAAGCACAAGCTGGAATCAAGTTTGCTGGGAGAAACATCAATAACCTCAGATAAGCAGATGACACCACCCTTATGGCAGAAAGTGAAGAGGAACTAAAGAGCCTCTTGATGACAGTGAAATAGGAAAGTGAAAAAATTGGCTTAAAGCTCAACGTTAAGAAAACTAAAATCATGGCATCTGTTCCCAACACTCCATGGCAAATAGATGGGGAAACAAAGGAAACAGTGGCTGACTTTATTTTGGGGGGCTACAAAATCACTGCAGATGGTGACTGCAGCCATGAAATTAAAAGATGCTTGCTCTTTGGAAGAAAAGCTATGTTCAACCTAGACAGCATATTAAAAAGCAGAGACATTATTTTGCTCACAAAGGTCTGTCTCGTCAAAGATATGGTTTTTCCGGTAGTCATATATGGGTGTGAAAGTTGGACTATAAAGAAAGCTGAGCACAGAAAAATTGATGCTTTTGAACTGTTGTGTTGGAGAAGACTCTTTAGAGTCCCTTGGACTGCAATGAGATCCAACCAGTCAATCCTAAAGGAAATCAGTCCTAGATATTCATTGGAAGGATTGATGCTGAGGCTGAAACTCCAATACTTTGACCAACTGATGTGAAGAACTGACTCACTAGAAAAGACCCTGATGCTGGGAGAGGTTGACGGTGGGAGGAGAAGGGGATGACAGAGGATGAGATGGTTGGATGGCATCACCTACTCGATGGACATGAGTTTGAGTAAGCTTCAGGAGTTGGTGATGGACAGAGAAGTCTAGCAAGCTGCAGTCCATGGGGTCACAAACAGTTGGACACAACTAAGAGACTGAACTGAACACTTAGTGCTGTTGAGCATCTTTTCATGTGTTTAGTTATATATGTGTCTTCTTTGAAAAAAAAAAAAAGAAAAGAAAAATGTCTGTTTAGATGTTCTGCCACCTTTTTGATTGGTTTCTTTGTTTTTCTGGTATTGAGCTTCATGAACTGCTTGCACATTTTGGAAACTAATCCTTTTGTTTCATCTGCCATTATTTTACCCATTTTGAGAGATGTCTCTTCACCCTGTTTATAGCTTCCTTTATTGGGCAAGGGACTTCCCAGGTGGCTCAGATGATAAAGCATCTGCCTACAATGCGGGAGACAAGAGTTAAGCCCTGAGTCAGGAAGATCCTCTGGAGAAGGAAATGGCAACCCACTCCAGTACTCTTGCCTGGAAAATCCCATGAATGGAGGAGCGTGTTAGGCTACAGTCCATGGGGTCGCAAAGAGTCGGACATGACTGAGCAAATTCACTTTCACTTTTATTGTGCGCAAGATTATAAGTTAAGTCCCATTTGTATTTTTGTTTGTTTGTTTGTTTGTTTTTACTTCCATTACTGTAGGAAGTTGGTCATAGATGATCTTTATGTACTTTATGACAGAGAGTGTTCTGCCTCTGTTTTAAGACTCTGGTCTTAAATTTAGGTCTTTTATCCACTTTGCCTATTGTTGTGTATAGTGCTAAGAAATGTTCTGGTTTCCTTCTTTTACATATAGCTGGCCAGTTTTCCCAGCTCCACTTATTGAAGGGAAAATCTTTTCTCTTTTTTATATTCTTGCCTCCTTGGTCAAAAATGAGGTGCCCATATGTGTTTGGATTTATCGCTAGGTTTTTTACCTTATTCAATTTTTCTACATTTCTGTGTTTTGTGCCAGTATCATAACATCTTGATGACCGTAGCTTTGTAATATCATTTCAAGTCAGGAAGGTTGATTCCTCCAGCTCCATTCTTCTTTCTCAAGGTTGTTTTGGCTATGTGGGGTCGTTTGTGTTTCCATACAAGTTTTTTTTTTTTTTCTAATCTGTGAAAAATACAATTGATAGGTTGATGAAAATTTCATTTTATTCATAGATTTCTTTGGCTCATATAATTTTCACAATATTGATTGTTCCAATTCAAAAACATGATATTTCTCTACATCTGTTTGTGTCATATTTGACTTTTTTCATCAGTGTCATAGTTTTCTGCATACAGATCTTTTGTTTCTTTGGGCATATTTATTCCTAATATTTTATTCTTTTTTTATTTTCTTTTCTCTCTCTCTCTCTTTTTTTTTTCTTTAGTGGCTAATGGAATTGTTTCCTTAACTTCTCTTTCTGAGTGTTCATCGTTAGTGTATAGGAATATATAGGTACCCTTGTCTTGTTCCTGATTGATTTCCACCACTGAGGACAATGTTTGCTGTGACTTTGTCATATATGGCCATTATTACATAGAGGCATATTGCTTATATGCTTACTTTCTGGAGACATTTTTATCATAGTGGGTATGAATTTTGTCAAAGTTTTCTCTGCATCTATTGAGATATGCTTTTTTCTTTCAATTTCTTAATATAGTATATCACACAGATTGACTTACATATATTGAAGAAGATTTACATCTCTGGGATAAAGCCCACTTGGCCATGATGTATGGTCTTTTTAATGTGTTGTTTCATAGGATCATAATGAGGAATTTTGCATCTATGTTAATCAATGTTATTGACCTTTAATTTTCTCTTTTTGTGGCAGCTTTCTCTGGTTTTGGTATCAGAGTGATGATGGACTCATAGAATGATTTTGGGAGTCTTCCTTCCTCTGCAATTTCCTGGAGGAATTTGAACAGGATAGGTGTTAGATTTTCTCTAAACTTTTGGTAGAATTCACTTGTGAAGCAATCTAGCCTTGCGGTTTTGTTCATTGGAAGATTTTTTTTTTTATTACGGTTTATATTTCTGTTTTTGATTGGTTTGCTCACGTTTTCTGTTTCTTCCTCGTTCAGTTTTTGATGGTTATGCTTTTCTAGAATTTATCTGTTTCTTCAAGATTGTCCATTTTATTAGCATATAGTTGCTGACAGTAGTCCTTTATGATCTTTTGTATTTCTGAATTGTCTATTGTGACTTCTCCTTTTTCATTTCTAATTTTATTGAGTCTTCTCTCTTTTTTCCTTGATTAGCCTGGTTAACAATTTGTCAATTTTGTTTATCTTCTCAAAGAACCAACTTTTAGTTTCACTCATCTTTGCTATTGTCTCCTTCATTTCTCTATCACATACTTCTACTCTGATCTTTATGACTTCCCTTCTACTAACTTTTTTTTTTAAATGTGCCTATTTTTCTTCTCTAGTAGCTTTAACTGTAAGGTTAGGTGTTTATCTGTTGCTTATCTTCTTTCTTGAGGTAGGTTGTATTGCCATAGACTTCCCTCTTAGCACTGCTTCTACTGCATCCCATAGGTTTTGTGTTGTGTTTTGTTTTGTTTTTTCACTTGTATATATATATATATATATTACATTGTATTACATTATATATATATACACATTGTATATATATTTGTATATGTATCTGTATACATTTGTGTATATATATATGTATATATACATATATATATATATATATATGTATAATCTGTGCATGTGTGTGTTTGTATGTGTGTGTGTAAGTCAGACATCATCACCTTACAAAGTTTCAGGTGTACAACAAGGTGATTCAGTTGTACATATACACGTATTATTTTTCAGATGATTTTCCATTATAGGTTATTGCAAGATAGTGGCTATAGTTCCCTGTGCTATAATTAAATCTTTGTGCCTTGAGGCATATCTAGTCAGTCATTTCAGTCACTCAGTCATGTCCAACTCTTTGTGACCCCATGGACTGCAGCAGGCCAGGCTTCCCTGTTCATCACCAACCCCCGGAGCTTGCTCAAACTCATGTCCATTGAGTAGGTGATGCCATCCAACCATCTCATGCTCTGTCATTCCCTCCTCCTCCTGCCTTCAATCTTTCTCAACATCAAGGTCTTTTCCAATGAGTCAGTTCTAATGAAGCATATTTTTTTTTTTTTTTATAGTTAGAAATCTAGCATTCTCTTCATACTAAGTCAAACAAGTGGGGTCAAATGTTATAAAATTTTACTTATGCAAAGATTCATAAGTTTTCTAAGATTTTATATACACACACACACACACACACACACACAAATGACTTTCTACTATGCTTGATAAACTGTTGAGAAATAACATCATAAACAAAAAAAAAAAAAAATGAAGAGATGGAGAAATTGGAAAACATACATTGAAATGAAATGTTAGTGCTGAATATGAAATAGAAAAAGCAAAATAAACTAGATAAAAGATTATTGTACAGTCCAGTTATTTCTAAACATGGCTGCTCTTTAGAAACATATCTGCAGCTTTGCAGGAAAAAAAAAAAACAAAAAAAACAATATTAGAAAATTGATATTTTTCAGAAAATTTCAAGATAATTCTGATATGCATCTGAATTTTGAAAAGTTGTTACAGACTTTTCTATTAAATTGTAGTTTTGGTGATAAAGAATTCTATTTTATTTCAGTTGATTGATCATGATATTAAGTAATAGTTACACAATAACAATAGAAAAAGGTGTTTATCAGTTTTCATAATCAATCCTCAGACAAAAAATAAAAGATAATTACAGTTGCAAGCCCAAATGATAACATGATTAATCTAATAATATAAAATAACTGCATATAGTTTCTTAGTGTTAAACAGAGTGATGTGGTAATTAGAAGTAGATATATGCATTTGTTTTCACCTTCCCTGCCAGTCTATTTCTTTTGTTTGGTACATTTAATCCATTTACATTTAAAGTAATCATCCGTATGTATGATCCTATTAAGGTTTTCTTAATTGCTTTAGGTTTATTTTCTGTCCATCTCTAGTTTGTCTTGTGCTTCCTGCCTGGAGTATTTCATTTAGCATTTGTAAAGCTGGTTTGGTGGTGCTGAATTATCTTAACTTTTGCTTGTCTGGAAAGCTTTTGATTTCTCCATCAAATCTGAAGGAGAGTCTTGCTGGGTAGAATATTCTTGGTTGTGGGCTCTTCCCTTTCATCACTTTAAGCATATTAAGCCATTCCCTCTGGATCTTGGTGCTTGCAAGATTTTGTTTGTGCCCTCCGTGTCTGTAGTCTCTGTATCCCTCAGGACTATGGAAGTCCTACAATCAAATCCTGCTGGCCTTCCAGGTCAAAGTTCCTGGGGATTCCTAGTTCCTTTGTTCAGTCTCCAGACTGGGAAGCCTGATGTGGGGTTCAGAAACATCACAATAGTGGGAGAGTTTCTTCAGTATTATTGTCCTCCAGTTTGTGGGTCACTCACTGAGCGGGTATGGGATTTCATTTTATCAGAACTGTGCCCCTCCTACCATCTTGCTGTGGCTTCTTCTTTGTCTTTGGAGACGGGGTATCTTTTTGGTGGGTTGCAGTGTCCTCCTGTCAAGGGTTTTTCAACAGCTAGTTGCAAACTCATAGGAGGTGATGACCACACGTCCTTCTACTTCACCATCTTGAATTGGAAGGTCGAGTTGTCACGTTTTCAATATCATTTGTTTCTAAGCATATTTTAATTTCCTATTTGATTTTTTAGGGATCTTTTGCTTATTCAGAAGTATATTGTTTAGCCTCCATATATTTATCTAGTTTTTTTAGTTTAAATTTTTTTTTTTCTGCAGTCATTATCTAAACTTACATCACTACTGTCAGAAAGGATTGCTTGAAATGCTTTCTTTTTTTTTTTTTAACTTACCAAGACTTGATTTGTGACCTAAGATGTGACAAACCTGGAGATTATTCCATATGCACTTGAGAAAAATGGTGAAATCTATTATTTTTGAATGAAATGCCCAGTAGGTATCAAGTAAGTCCAGCTGGTTCAATGCATTGCTTAAAGCTGTGTTTCCTTGTTAATTTCCTGTCTGGATTATCTCTCCATTAGTGTCAGTGGAGTATTAAAATCCCCTTCTACTACTTTGTTGCTATCTATTTCCCCTTCATAGCTGTTAGCATTTTCCTTATGTATTGAGGTAATCCAGTGTTAGGTACATATATATTTATAGTTCTTTTTGGATTGATCCCTTCATCATTATATGGTATCCTTCCTTATCTTTTGTTAAAATCTTTATTTGAAAGTCTATTTTGTGTGATATGACTATTTCTATTCCTGATTTCTTTTGATTTATGTTTGCATAGAATATCATTTTCCAGTTCCTCATTTTCAGTCTGTATATGCCCCTAGGTTTGAGGTGGGTCTCATGTAGATAGCATATATAGGAGCCTTATATTTATATCCTTTTAGCCAATCTGTGTCTTTTGGTTGGAGCATTTAGTCCATTTACATATAAGGTAATTATTAATATATATGATCCTATTGCATTTACTTTGTTTTGGGCTTGTTTTTATAGGCCATTTCTTTGACTTGTGTTTCTATCTAGAGAAGTGCCTTTAGTATTTGTTGTAAAATTGGTTTTGTGGTGTTGAATTCTCTTAAATTTTGCTTATCTGTAAAGGTTTTGATTTCTCCTTTGAATGTGAATGAGATCCTTGCTGAATAATCTTGATTGTAGTATTTTTTTTTTTTCCTTTTATCATTTTAAGTATATCAGTCCACTCCATTCTGGCCAGTGGAGTTTCTGTTGAAAAATAAGCTGTTAGCCTTATGGGGATTCCCTTGTGTGTTATTTATTGCTTTTCCCTTGCTGTGTTTAATATCTGTTCTATGTGTTTAAGTTTTGTTAGTTCTATTAATATGTGTCTTGACATGTTTCTCCTTGGGTTTATCATGTATGAGACTCTCTGGGCTTCTGAGATTAGTGGTTATTTCCTTTCTCATTTTGAGAAAGTTTTTGATTATAATATCCTTAAATATTTTCTCATACCCTTTCTTTTGGTCTGCTTCTTCTGGGACCTCTATGATTAGAATTTTAGGGGTGCTTAATGTTGCCTCAGAAGTCTCAGAGACTGACCTCATTACTTTTCATTCCTTTTTTTCTTTATTCTGCTCTGCTTTGGTTATTTACATCATTTTATATTCCGATACACTTATCCATTCTTTTGCTTCAGTTATTCTGCAGTTGTTTTCCTCTGATTTATTTTTAATCTCAATTATCTTGTTGTTCATTATTAATTGGTAATTACTTAGTGTTTCTAAGCCCTTGGTAAACATTTTTTGTGTCCTCTCGATCCATGACTCGTCTATTTATCTGTGCCTCCACTTTAATTTCAAGATTTTGAATCATCTTTACTATAATTACTCTAAATTGTTTTTCAGGCAGACTGCTTAATGCCTCTTCATTTGTTTGGTCTTGTGGGTTTTTATCTTGTTCCTTCTCTGCTGCATGTTTCTCTGTTTTTGTTGTTGTTTGTTTAATTTACTCTGTTTGTGGTCTCCTTTCTGCAGGCTGGAAGGTCATTGCTCCTATTAATTTTGGTGTCTATCCCCTGTGGGTGGGGTTGAACCAGTACCTAGTGAAGATTTCCTCACTGGGATGTTTGTGCCTGTTTTCTGGTGAATGGAGCTGGATTTTTTCTCTCTGAAAGGCAGACAGTAGTAGTGTTTTTGGGTGTTTAAGGGTTTGTTGTGGCTTTGGGAAACATTTATGTTAATAGGAAGATTTGTCTTCCTGTTTTGCTAACAGTTTGGCATAAGGTATCTGTCATTGGAGCTTGCAGGCTTTTGGATGGGGCCTGGCCTTTGTTTTCTGATGGAGGCCTTTGGTAGGCCTCTCACCTGTTAACAATCCATGGGGTTGGGAATTCTGTGGTGGTTCAAAGTCCTGGATTCTGGTCTCCCACCTCTGGTTTTCAGTCCCAATCCCTTACTGTAAACCCAGGACACCATAGGCCACATAGCACAGAAGAAAGAACCCCAAGACAAATGATGATATAGCACTCAATAGCCAAGTACATCCAAAGAGAGTCATAAACTTACAAACAGAAAAGAAGGGAGAAGAATTTTCAAAAAGGGTAAAAACAAGAGTCAAAATAGGAGCCCACAATCAACCCAATAAACAAACCTCTAAGTGAAAATTGATACTAAAAATTAGACTTTCAAAAATGCAAAATAAAAAACAACCATCAAAAATAAAAATAAAAAACATGAAAAAAATTCCAATATAACTGAGCAATACTATGCAGAAAAAATAGGAGAAAATAAAATAAATTTATGTAAAAATAAGATGTTTTAAAAAAGGAAAACATAGAATATAAAAATAAAAGTTAAAGGAGTAATAAGGAACAATTTTAGACCAATATGAAAAAAGGGGTGTATATATATATATATATATATATATATATATATATACATCTAGAATGGTAGTGAGAAAATTGTCCATGTGATTCCTCTATTTTCCTACCCCAGTCGATTTGCTTCCTCAGAAAGTCTTCCAATATTTCTAGGATGATCTCTAGGCCTGTTGTGGGCAGTGTGGGGTCAGCTCAGACTCAGATCTTGCCTTGATCCATCTTTACTTGCTCTAAAACTCTATAGTTGCCTCTAAAGTCCACAGCTTTAGGCTAATTGCTGGATTTAAGCTACTGTACTTGCAACACAAACACACGACTTTTCTAGCAGTCATGTATGAATGTGAAAGTTAGATCATAAAGAAGGCTGAACACTGAAGAATTGATGCTTTCGAATTGTGGTGTTAGAGAAGACTCTTGAGAGTCACTTGGGCAGCAAGGAGAGAAAACCAGTCAATCTTTTTTTTTTTTTTTTTAGGATTTATTATTATTTTTTTCCATTTATTTTTATTAGTTGGAGGCTAATTACTTTACAATATTTTAGTGAAAACCAGTCAATCTTAAAGGAAATGAACCCTGAATATTCATTAGAAGTACTGATGCTGAAGCTGAAACTCCAGTATTTTGGCCACCAGATGTGAAGAGACAACTAATTGGAAAAGACTCTGATGCTAGGAAAGATTGAGGGCAGGAGGAGAAGGGAGCAACAGAGGATGAGATGATTGGATGGTATCACTAACTCAGTTGATATGACTTTAAGCAAAGTTTGGGATATAATGAAGGACAGGGAAGCCTGGTGTGCTTCAGTTCATGGAGTTGCAAAGAGTTGGAAACAACTTAGTGACTGAATGACAACAACCTTCAACTGCATGGGTGACTTACCCTTCTTTCCTTTCTTCATGAAACCCCTAGTGTTCCCACTTTGGTTTTGGGCCCACCTCTACTTGTTGTTGCTTTCCTGTTCTCTGTATAGACATGGGGTGGGGGGGGGGGTGCAAAACTAGCTGCTTATTATGGGTTCATTTGCTAAGTTGGACTGGGGAGAGACTGGGGTACAGCAGTCACAGCTGGTGTGTATGGGGAGTTCCCACCATGTCTGGAACCTGTGAGAAGTCACCACAGTCTGAGGGGGATTGTGCACTACCACAGGGGAGTAAGCTCCAAGTTTTGTGGCACCATTGGCAGAGCTAATTCACTCAGGCTCACAGGAAGATATGGGCAATCACCCGTGGCTGCTCACAGCTTGGTGGTAAATATAATCCCCAGGACTAAGACCATAGCAGCCCCCTGCATTCCACCTCTGTCACTTGAGCTGGCCTCTACATCTCTGGAGCCACAGGCAGTGGCTGGCTTGCTCTGCTTTTGTATTTGCTAAGGTGCAGTCTTTTGTTCTGTGAGCACACGTCATTAGAGCTTTTCTGTGGGAATAATCTGCCCCCTGGCGGGCCCATGCTTTTCCTTGGACTCTCTCCACTGTGTCGCACTAGCCCCCTCAGATTATCTTCACAGTCCTCTCCCTGAGGTTCGACCCCCAAAGCCTGAGTCTCAGCACCCCGCCCCCAGTCAGTGTGGTGGACACAAGTGTGTGAATCACTTCTCCACTGGGATTTGCCATTTGACAAGATCTCTGTGGGGAATGTTCTCCATTTTGTTTTCAGAGCACCTGCCACTACACTTCCCTCTGAAATCCTGAAGCTCACTCCTCACCTTACCTGTGAGGGAGTTTCCTAGTGTGTGGAAACTTTCCCCCTTCATGACTGCCTTCCTAGGGTCAAGGTCCCCATCCCCAAATTCTTTGTTTCCATCTTTATCATTATCTTTTGCCCTACCTCATTCTGAGGAGATTGGTTTACCTTTTGGAAGTCTGGAGTACTCTGCCAGTGTTCAGAAGATGTTCTGTGGGAGTTTTCCACATGGAATTGAGTTCTTGATGTATTTGTGGTGGGGGTGGGGGGGTGGAGAGTGATCTCCTTGTCTCATTCCTCCACCATCTTGAGTGTCTCCAAACTAGTATATCTTTAATTCATTATCCGGAATGACTGCAATAAACCCAAGTTTTCTACTTTAATTACTATGACAAGGTATACTCAGTAATGGTGCTACTATTCCTAACAATATGACCTTGACTTAATTTTGGCATCATCTTGTTTTATGTATTCTTTAATTGCTTTTGATGAATATATTTTATTTCTATCTTTAATGTTCCTGCTAGCTTTATATACGGTTGACCTTCTACTGATCCTATATATCTGCCTTTAATCAGTAAGATTTTTCTTTTCATAATGTTCTGATTTCTAAGTTTGTCCTTTTCTTTTCTGCTAAGAGAAGTTCTTTAACATATCTTGTAAGATCAGCCCTGGCTGTTCCACTGGCATTTGTGACCAGGTCCTTGCATGACAGCCTTCATGTTCAGGGGTATGGGCTTCTTATGACCCATTAAAAATCAGGAATTTCATAACTCACTATTGAGTAAGAATGAGAGAGATAATTAAACAGTGAATTAATACATAAACACATTATTAAAGGAAGTGAATGGACAAATTGATTTGAGGCTTTGAATTAATTCAAATTCAGAGTACACTGAATTTTTTACTAATAGTTTTAATACTTTTTTGTTATCAAGATGGACAAAATGTCATTTCAATCTCCTTTGGAGAATTTCTAATATTAATTTTGTATCTTCATTTTTTTCTCTTCAATTATATCATATTTCTCTAACTCTATTTCCCACCCATATACCAAAATGTGTATGATTCTTGGTAGCGTGATTGGGATCTGTTAGAGGATATAGATGGAATTTATGTTTCTTTCAAAAAGCAATATATATATATATATATATATATATATATATATATATATATATATATATTACCGTATGTCTTCTAAATATGAATGAGTTCTTTTCTGAGAGTACATTTATGAGTCCAATTTGTAAATCAAAAAAGTTAGCTTAGGTACCTAACACAATAGCCTAGTGCTGTATTGTCACAGATTTATGGCAGTTTTCACCCAAATAAGACATAAAAAAACAAACACAAAAAATAAAGAATACATTTTTAATCTTACAGTACCATGCCTTGAAAAGTACAGTAATACAGTACAACAGGATATTCCCTGGTTGCTCAGGGGTAAAGAATCTGCCTGCAATGCAGGAGATGCAGGTTTGATCTGTGGGTCAAGAAGATCTCCTGGAGAAGGTAATGGCAACCCACTGTGGTATTATTGACTGGGACATCCCATGTACTTAGGAGTCTGGCAGGGGCTGCAGTCTGTGGGGTTGCAAAAGAGTCCGACGCAGCTTAGCAATGAAAGAGCAATAACAATGACACAGCAACTCACATACAGGGTCTGGCATCAAGTGAACAGGCAAGAATTACTGCCTGGAAGAGCCAGAGGAGGTAGAAGATGGTAGAGCGGAAGGATCATCAGCAATATGAAAAGGAGGGCGAGCTGCGATTTCACTCACATCTAACATTGGTGGCACAGGGTCTGGTTCCTTGCCAAATTCAATTCTATCTGCCGTCTTGGGAAAATGATCCAGTGATTTCTAGGTCGCAGCTTTTTTTTTTTTTTTTTTTTCCTCATCTTAGATGACATGTAGCACTGGGTTGCATTCTAAATGGCTACTGCAATCTTCACGTACCATTCTATGTTTGGATCCTGTGCCTGAAAAACTAACAGTGCCTCTTCAAAGAAAGAAAATCCCGTTGTCATTTCCTATATTGTGAATCTCTTCAGTTCTTCAATTACTTCTAGCCTCTTGTCTCTATTGATCCATTCTCTGGACTTCAAATTCCAACAGGTCTTCATTAGTAAGTTCCTTGTGTGGCATAGGTATAAGTCAGTGAAGTTGTCTCTTGCAAATCTAGCTCCAGCTTATACAAAAAAGCACAATCACTTATAGAGGGTGAACTCACCTGAAAATGTACACCAGACATACGATTTGACTTAAGCGACTAGAAGTGTGAATGTATGTCCACAATTTAAGGTTCGTATATAGGGGAATTACTATATTTGAATTAGTGGATTAAATTCAACATTGGAAGCCTTCACATTTCTGATCATGTAGAATCAGAATAGGGAGCTCATATGTAGAATAGGGGGCTCATAATTCACTTAGAATAATTTTAATGTATTCCAGTCAATATTGCAGTGTTTCCATATCACAGCATGGGCAGAACTGAAGTCATTCTCAACTGTATTGAAAGGGAGCTAGGCTGATGAGCATTACATCTGTTGGTGGACTCCAGTTCTGACCATTCCCTGCATAAAAGTCAGTGAGGATTTTTCATACTTCAGGTTTCTCATAGCATTGCCCATGTTGTGCAGTTCATTTCAGTTTAGATTAGTCATTCAGTTACATCCGACTCCTTCTGACTCCATGGACTGCAGCATGCCAGACCTCCCTGTCCATCACCAACTCCCAGAGTTTACTCAAACTCATTAAGTCAGTGATACCATAAAACCATCTCATCCTCTGTATTCCCCTTCTTCTCCTGCCTTCAATCTTTCCCAGCATCAGGGTCTTTTCAAATGAGTCAGCTCGTCTCATCAGGTGGCCACAGTATTGGAGTTTCAGCTTCAACAGCAGTCCTTCCAATGAACACTCAGGACTGATCTCCTTTAGGATGGACTGGTTGGATCTCCTTGCAGTCCAAGGGACTCTCAAGAGCCTTGTCCAACACCACAGTTCAAAAACATCAATTCTTTGGCACTAAGTTTTCTTTATAGTCCAACTCTTACATCCATACATGACTACTGGAAAAACCATAGCCTTGACCAAATGGACCTTTGTTGGTAAAGTAATATCTCTGCTTTTTAATACATTGTCTGGGTTGGTCATAACTTTCCTTCCAAGGAATAAGTGTCTTTTAATTTCATGGCTGCAGTCACCATCGGCAGTGATTTTGGAGCCCAGAAAAATTTCAGCCACTGTTTCCACTGTTTTCCCATCTATTTGCCATGAAGCGATAGGACCAGAAGCCATGATCTTAGTTTTCTGAATGTTGAGTTTCAAGCCAACTTTTTCACTCTCCTCTTTCACTTGCATCAAAAGGCTCTTTGGTTCTTCTTCACTTTCTGCCATAAGGTTGGTGTCATCTGCATATCTGAGGTTATCGATATTTCTCCCAGCAATCTTGATTCCAGCTTGTGCTTCATCCAGCCCAACGTTTCTCATGATGTATTCTGCAGATAAGTTAAATAAGCAGGATGATAATATACAGCCTTGACATACTCCTCTGCCTATTTGGAACCAGTCTGTTGTTCCATGTCCAATTCTAACTGTTGCTTCCTGACCTACATATAGATTTCTCAAGAGGCAGGGCAGGTGATCTGGTATTTCCATATCTTTCAGAATTCTCCACAGTTTATTGTGATCCACACAGTCAAAGTATTTGACATAGTCAATAAAGCAAAAGTAGATGTTTTTCTGGCACTCTTACTTTTTCAGTGATCCAGGAGATGTTGGCAAATTGACCTCTGGTTCCTCTTCCTTTTCTAAAACCAGCTTGAATATCTTGAAGTTCACGGTTCATGTATTGTTGAAGCCTGCTTTGGAGACTTTTGAGCATTACTTTACTAGCATGTGAGATAAGTGCAATTGTGCAGTAGTTTGAGCATTCTTTGGCATTGCCTTTCTTTGGGACTGGAATGAAAACTGACCTTTTTCAGTCCTGTGGCCACTGCTGAGTTTTCCATTTTTGGTGGCATATTGAGTGCAGCACGTTCACAGCATCATCTTTTAGAATTTGAAATAACTCAACTGGAACTCCATCACCTCCACTAGTTTTGCTCATAGTGATGCTTCCTAAAGTCCACTTGACTTCACATTCCAGGATGTCTGGCTCTAAGTGAGTGATCACACCATCGTGATTATCTGGGTCATGAAGATCTTTTTTCGTACAGTTCTGTATATTCTTGCCACCTCTTCTTAATATCTTCTGCTTCTGTTAGGTCCATACCATTTCTTTCCTTTATTGAGCCCATCTTTGCATGAAATGTTCCCTTGATACCTCTAATTTTCTTAACAAGATTTCTAGTCTTTCCCATTCTTTGTTTCCCTCTATTTCTTTGCACCGATCACTGAGGAAGGTTTTCTTATCTCTCCTTGCTATTCTTTCGATCCCTGCATTCAAATGGGTATACATTTCCTTTTCTTCTTTAGTTTTTGCTTCTCTTCTTTTACAGCTATTTTTAAGGCCTCCTCAGACAGTCTTTTTGGTTTTCTGCATTTCCTTTGCTTAGGGATGGTCTTGATCCCTTTCTCCTGTACAGTGTCACAAACCTCCATCCATAGTTCATCGGGCACTCTGTCTATCAGATCTATTCCCTTAATCTATTTCTCACTTCAACTGTATAATTTTAAGGGATTTGATTTAGGTAATACCTGTATGGTCTAGTGGTTTTCCCCACTTTCTTCAATTTAAGTCTCAGTTTGGCAATAAGAAGTTCATGATCTGAGCCACAGCCAGCTCCTGGTCTTGTTTTTGCTGACAGTATATAGCTTTACCACCTTTGGCTGCAAAGAATGTAATATTGTTAAAGAGCAGAAAATACTTTATTCCCAATTTATGAAAATTATAAAGTTTTCCTCTTCCACTCAAAGAGCAAATATGTAATTTATCTCTGCTTCCTGTTAGTCCCAATGTCCACTTCATGTTTTCAGGTAAGCTTACTTTTTCAGATGCTAGTGCATTCTCTTCAGTGATATATTCCATTACAACAAATAACTAAATTTCTATATGTGGAATTGTTCGGTCTGCAAGCAATTTTGATTAATTTTAATAGGCAAAAAGTAAATAAATACTCCCCAACAAGCAACTAAAACAAGTGTAGTTGAAAAATATGTACAATTTCTTTCAAAATTTCCTGATTTGAAATCTGAAGCAGTTTCCATTGCTAAGGGTTTTTGATATTTATGTAGCAGTGACTATAAAGCAAGCTATGTTAAAATTTGGATTTTAAGGATTTTTGCATCTATGTTCATCAGTGATATTGGCCTGTAGTTTTCTTTTTTGGTGGCATCTTTGTCTGGTTTTGGAATTAGGGTGATGGTGGCCTCATAGAATGAGTTTGGAAGCTTACCTTCATCTGCAATTTTCTGGAAGAGTTTGAGTAAGATAGGTGTTAGCTCTTCTCTAAATTTTTGGTAGAATTCAGCTGTGAAGCCATCTGGTCCTGGGCTTTTGTTTGCTGGAAGATTTTTGATGACAGTTTCGATTTCCTTGCTTGTGATGGGTCTGTTAAGATCTTCTATTTCTTCCTGGTTCAGTTTTGGAAAGTTATACTTTTCTAAGAATTTGTCCATTTCATCCAAGTTGTCCATTTTATTGGCATAGAGCTGCTGGTAGTAGTCTCTTATGATCCTTTGTATTTCAGTGTTGTCTGTTGTGATCTCTCCATTTTCATTTCTAATTTTGTTAATTTGGTTTTTCTCTCTTTGCTTCTTAATGAGTCTTGCTAATGGTTTGTCAATTTTGTTTATTTTTTCAAAAAACCAGCTTTTAGCTTTGTTGATTTTTGCTATGGTCTCTTTAGTTTCTTTTGCATTTATTTCTGCCCTGATTTTTAAGATTTCTTTCCTTCTGCCTACCCTGGGGTTCTTCATTTCTTCCTTCTCTAATTGCTTTAGGTGTAGAGTTAGGTTATTTAATTGGTTTTTTTCCTGTTTCTTGATGTAAGCCTGTAATGCTATGAACCTTCCCCTTAGCACTGCTTTTACAGTGTCCCATAGGTTTTGGGTTGTTGTGTTTTCATTTTCATTCATTTCTATACATATTTTGATTTCTTTTTTGATTTCTTCTATGATTTGTTGGTTATTCAGAAGCGTGTTATTTAGCCTCCATATGTTTGAAGTTTTAACAATTTTTTCCCTGTAATTGAGATCTAATCTTACTGCACTGTGGTCAGAAAAGATGACTGGAATGATTTCAATTTTTTTGAATTTTCCAAGACCAGATTTATGGCCCAGGATGTGATCTATTCTGGAGAATGTTCCGTGTGCACTTGAGAAAAAGGTGAAGTTGATTGTTTTGGGGTGAAATGTCCTATAGATATCAATTAGGTCTAGCTGGTCCATTGTGTCATTTAAGGTTTGTGTTTCCTTGTTAATTTTCTGTTTAGTTGATCTATCCATAGTTGTGAGTGGGGTATTAAAGTCTCCCACTATTATTGTGTTACTATTAATTTCCTCTTTCATACTCGTTAGCATTTGCCGTACATATTGCGGTGCTCCTATGTTGGGTGCATATATATTTATAATTGTACAGGCCAATATCACTGATGAACATAGATGCAAAAATCCTTAACAAAATTCTAGCAAACAGAATCCAACAACATATTAAAAAAATCATACACCATGACCAAGTGGGCTTTATCCCAGGAATGCAAGGATTCTTTAATATCCGCAAATCAATCAATGTAATACACCACATTAACAAATTGAAAGAAAAAAAACCATATGATTATCTCAATACATGCAGAGAAAGCCTTTGACAAAATTCAACACTCATTTATGATTAAAACTCTCCAAAAAGCAGGAATAGAAGGAACATACCTCAACATAATAAAAGCTATATATGACAAACCCACAGCAAGCATCACCCTCAATGGTGAAAAATTGAAGACATTTCCCCTGAAATCAGGAACAAGACAAGGGTGCCCACTCTCACCACTACTATTCAACATAGTGTTGGAAGTTCTGGCCACAGCAATCAGAGCAGAAAAAGAAGTAAAAGGAATCCAGATAGGAAAAGAAGAAGTAAAACTCTCACTGTTTGCAGATGACATGATCCTCTACATAGAAAACCCTAAAGACTCTACCAGAAAATTGCTAGAGCTAATCAATGAATATAGTAAAGTTGCAGGATATAAAATTAACACACAGAAATCCCTTGCATTCCTATATACTAACAATGAAAAAACAGACAGAGAAATTAAGGAAACAATACCATTACCATTGCAACAAAAAGAATAAAATACTTAGGAGTATATCTACCTAAAGAAACAGAGGACCTATACATAGAAAACTATAAAACACTGATGAAAGAAATCAAAGAGGACACAAACAGATGGAGAAACATACCGTGTTCATGAATTGGAAGAATTAATATTGTCAAAATGGCTATTCTACCCAAAGCTGTCTATAGATTCAATGCAATCCCTATCAAGCTACCAACGGTATTTTTCACAGAACTAGACCAAAGAATTTCACAATTTGTATGGAAATACAAAAAACCTCGAATAGCCAAAGTAATCTTGAGAAAGAAGAATGGAGCTGGAGGAATCAACCTGCCTGACTTCAGACTCTACTACAAAGCCACAGTCATCAAGACAGTATGGTACTGGCACAAAGACAGAAATATAGATCAATGGAACAGAATAGAAAGCCCAGAGATAAATCCACGAACCTATGGACACCTTATCTTTGACAAAGGAGGCAAGGATATACAATGGAAAAAAGACAACCTCTTTAACAAGTGGTGCTGGGAAAACTGGTCAACCACTTGTAAAAGAATGAAACTAGAACACTTTCTAACACCATACACCAAAATAAACTCAAAATGGATTAAAGATCTAAATGTAAGACCAGAAACTATAAAACTCCTAGAGGAGAACATAGGCAAAACACTCTCTGACATAAATCACAGCAAGATCCTCTATGACCCACCTCCCAGAATATTGGAAATAAAAGCAAAACTAAACAAATGGGACCTAATGAAACTTAAAAGCTTTTGCACTACAAAGGAAACTATAAGTAAGGTGAAAAGACAGCCCTCAGATTGGGAGAAAATAATAGCAAATGAAGAAACAGACAAAGGATTAATCTCAAAAATATACAAGCAACTCCTGCAGCTCAATGCCAGAAAAATAAATGACCCAATCAAAAAATGGGCCAAAGAACTAAACAGACATTTCTCCAAAGAAGACATACAGATGGCTAACAAACACATGAAAAGATGCTCAACATCACTCATTATTAGAGAAATGCAAATCAAAACCACAATGAGGTACCATTACACGCCAGTCAGGATAGCTGCTATCCAAAAGTCTATAAGCAATAAATGCAGGAGAGGGTGTGGAGAAAAGGGAACCCTCTTACACTGTTGGTGGCAATGCAAACTAGTACAGCCACTATGGAAAACAGTGTGGAGATTTCTTAAAAAACTGGAAATAGAACTGCCATATGACCCAGCAATCCCACTTCTGGGCATACACACTGAGGAAACCAGATCTGAAAGAGACACGTGCACCCCAATGTTCATCGCAGCACTGTTTATAATAGCCAGGACATGGAAGCAACCTAGATGCCCATCAGCAGATGAATGGATAAGGAAGCTGTGGTACATATACACCATGGAATATTACTCAGCCATTAAAAAGAATTCATTTGAACCAGTCCTAATGAGATGGATGAAGCTGGAGCCCATTTTACAGAGTGAAGTAAGCCAGAAAGATAAAGAACATTACAGCATACTGACACATGTATATGGAATTTAGAAAGGTGATAACGATAACCCTATATGCAGAACAGAAAAAGAGACACAGAAATACAGAACAGACTTTTGAACTTTGTGGGAGAATGTGAGGGTGGGATATTTCAAAAGAACAGCATGTATACTATCTATGGTGAAACAGATCACCAGCCCAGGTGGGATGCACGAGACAAGTGCTCCGGCCTGGTGCACTGGGAAGACCCAGAGGAATCGGGTGGAGAGGGAGGTGGGAGGGGGGATCGGGATTGGGAATACATGTAAATCCATGGCTGATTCATATCAATGTATGACAAAACCCACTGGAAAAAAAAAAAAAAAAAAAAATTTGGTTTTTAAGTACTTTTGTAATGGGTCAAAAAACAAAGATGCAGTCCATAGTGATGATGAATTATAATGAGATAAAAAATGATTCTATATGAATCCATTATTTATCTAGCATTATTTTAAAATCAGTGTATTTCTATGGTCTGTATTAGGATGATGGCAATTTAGTTGATTTTTATTTATGTGTTAAGTGAATTATAAAGTGAACACATATTCAACAGTTTCAGAAAATTTAACCACCAAAACTATATTCTTAAAATCAGGAAAGGCCTTGACAGTCTGGGTGTACAACTCAGTTTAAGTTGGGTTATTAAGAAGCTACAAAAAAAAAAAAATAGTTTGCTAGTAATATACTAAAACTTTTATTATTAAGAAATTCACGTAAAATAATATATTGGAAAAGGTCATTTTTCATTCCAATCCCAAAGAAAGGCAATGCCAAAAATGTTCAAACTACTGCACGATTGCACTCATCTCACCCGCTAGTAAAGTAATGCTCAAAATTCTCCAAGCCAGGCTTCAGCAATACGTGAACTGTGAACTTCCAGATATTCAAGCTGGTTTTAGAAAAAGCAGAGGAACCAGAGATCAAATTGCCAACATCCGCTGCATCATCGAAAAAGCAAGAGAATTCCAGGAAAACATATATTTCTGCTTTATTGACTATGCCAAAGCCTTTGACTGTGTAGATCACAATAAACTGTGGAAAATTCTGAAAGAGATGGACACACCAGACCACCTGACCTGCCTCTTGAGAAACCTGTATGCAGGTCAGGAAGCAACAGTTAGAACTGGACATGGAACAGCAGACTGGTTCCAAATAGGAAAAGGAGTATGTCAAGGCTGTATATTGTCACCCTGCTTATTTAACTTAGAAGCAGAATACATCGTGAGAAACGTTGGGCTGAAAGAAGCACAAGCTTGAATCAAGATTGCCAGGAGAAATATCAATAACCTCAGCTATGCAGATGACACCACCCTTATGGCAGAAAGTGAAGAGGAACTAAAAAGCCTCTTGATGAAAGTGAAAGAGGAGAGTGAAAAAGTTGGCTTGAAACTCAGAAAGCTAAGATCATGGCATCTGGTCCCATCACTTCATGGCAAATAGATGGGGAAACAGTGGAAACAGTGTCAGACATTATTTTGGGGGGCTCCAAAATCACTGCAGATTCTGACTTCAGCCATGAAATTAAAAGACACTTACTCCTTGGAAGGAAAGTTATGACCAACCTAGATAGCACATTAAAAAGCAGAGACATTACTTTGTCAACAAAGCTCCATTTAGTCAAGGCTATGGTTTTTCCAGTGGTCATGGATAGATGTGAGAGTTGGACTGTGAAGAAAGCTAAGTGCCAAAAAATTGATGCTTTTGAATTATGATGTTGGAGAACACTCTTGAGAGTCCCTTGGACTGCAAGGAGATCCAACCAGTCCATCCTAAAGGAGATCAGTCCTGGGTGTTCATTGGAAGGACTGATGCTGATGCTGAAACTCCAATACTTTGGCCACCTCATGTGAAGAGTTGACTCATTGGAAAAGACCCTGATGCTTGGAGGGATTGGGGGAAGGAGGAGAAGGGGATGACAGAGGATGAGATGGCTGGATGGCATCACCGACTCGATGAACATGAGTTTGAATAAACTCCGGGAGTTGGTGATGGACAAGGAGGCCTGGCGTGCTGCGATTCATGGGGTCGCAGAGTCGGACACAACAGAGTGACTGAACTGACCTGAACTGAACTGAATCATTTTACATTAAACAAGTCTGCAACAGGATAATATCATGTTAACAATGTTACAAGATTACAACTTGTAACAATGTTACTAGAGTAACTCTCTTACTCAATAATATCTATTAGTAGTTAGATAATAAGTTATGTTGATATGTCTTATTTGTACTCCCAATAATATGCACAAATAAATGGGTTGATCACTTTTTCTTCTTCTTTTTTTCTTCTTCTTTTCCTGACAAAATTATAATCTAATCAGAAGGACACATCAGCTAAGCCTGCCTTGTAGAGACATTCTGTTCAACATTTGATGGATATTCTTCCAAAGTATGAAGGTTATGAAAAACAAGGAAAGACTGTGAAATTGTCACAGATTGAAGGAGACTAAAGAGATATAATAACTAAATTCAATGTGGTAACCTCTAATGGATACTAGAATAAAAAAGAAAAAAAAAATATTTGGAAATATCCAAATATAATTTATAATGTAGTTAGTAGCATCATGTGCTGTTCTGTGCTTTGTTGTTCTGTCCTGTCTGACACGTTGTGACCCCATGGACTGTAGCCCACCAGGCTCCTCTGTCCACGGGGATTCTCCAGGCAAGAATACTGCAGTGGGTCATCATGCCTTCATCCAAGGTAACTTCCCAACCCAGGGATGGGATATTAATTGTTAGTTATGATAATTGTATCAGAGTATGCAAGATGAAAAAAGAAATGAAGGACAGAAGGAAGGGAGGAGGCAAGAAGAAAGAAAGAATAAACTAGAAGGCCTAGAGCAAACAGACAAAGCAGGGATAGGAGCATACATATATAGAATTGAACTTTACATTTATTAGTGAATGCAGGCACACACAAAACAAGCTTAAGGAGTGATAATAGCCCAGTTTTTTTTCAGTTCTTGTAAAACAAGCTATGTCAAAATTAAAAGTGCAAATATACTTCACACATTCACCTAACTTCCCATGAATCTAAAATATTTAAACACTGTTTTCTTAGTTTGTATTTTAATATAATAAAACAATTTCCCTCTTTCTCCTCAGTATTTATAGAGTCGTAGGAATGATGCATTTGTTATACTTTGAGATATAGCTGTAAACTGAGATAAGTTGCTCCCTAGATACAAATTTTTAAAAAAAAGTTTTTTCTTTTTTTCCTTCAGGTCCATCATATACTTAATCATGGATTATATGCTCATAGAATGAATTTGCAGTGATGGCTTGTCAACATGATATGTTTAATATTAGATTTGCTGAAGGAGTCAGACCTACTGGTCCTTGAAAACTATGTGAGGTGTTTACTGTGAGACATTTACATTAGTAAAACACATCATTACATTTTCAGATCATCATGTAACAAATGAAGAAGTAATTCAGCTGTATCTCTACTTTTATCAAGTAAGCTACATATCAACATTCCCACCTTTCAAAATTTAATGAACACAACACAAATAATTTTATATGTATGTGAAAAATGAGCTATACATGCTCCTTGGATTTGTAAAATTCATCCAAGCACCCCTCTGCCTTTTGGCAAAACTTACTTAAATCAAAACTTAAATGGAAAAATAGTAATGTAGAAAGGCTCCTTCTGATGTCTAAATTCAGTCATTTTAATCTGTGTGTGTCTGGGTTTGTCAAATCTGAAGAATGAAACAAGCAGAGCTGACTTTGTTCCTCACCACTGCTTCAACATAAGAGAACCCAATCCTACGTTTTGAAGAGGTTCACAGATATGATTTGGGAGGAAAACAAACTTTAATACTTAAAAACATGTTTGAGAAATAACTCATGAAATCGTATCATCTTATTTCCAGGTAGAAAAATAAAAGTCTAAGAAGAAAAATGATATACCAAATATTTTCTGGTTTTTTTTAGGGTTAGAATTATGAGACAAATAAAATTTCTTTGACTCTCGATTTTACACTCAGTTGTCTTATAAATTCTAGAGTTCATCAGATACATTTGCCTTTTTAAAAAATCAGAAACAGGTCTCCATAAAGAATCAATGCTATGAACTTAAATTTAGATGCATGCTCTCCAAGAATTACAGCTTTGATACAAGTAGACTAGAACAAAAATATTCTTACATAGAATCTATATTACCAGAAATATCTTTTTTTATTGATTAATTATTTTTATCTTAATGGCCTGTAGGAGCCAAAAAATTCCTAAGTCATAGAATAGGATGTCAAATAGGACAGTGAAGATTCATGTGCTTCAGAAGGTGGGGATAGAATAAACTTACATACAGAAATGTAAAACATAGAGTAAAGAAAAATAAAATTGAAAGAGTAGTAACTAATGAGTAATAGTGGTAGTACTAAGAGTAGTAACTACAGGTACCTACAGTAACTAATGAGCACCAAATGGTTTAGAGTAGATCTGGGCAAGAAGCTAAGAGAAGATAGACAACTGGCTAGAATATCCTTGAGGAAGCCCCTTCTTTCCAAAAGAAAGAACAGAGCAGAAACCAGCTTAGTAGGATTGGACAGCAGTATAGTTAGAACCCTGAAAATAAGAAAAGTTCATGTAAATGGAAGATGGGTCAGAGATACAGGCAAGCATCGTAGTGTGCAGGGTCATAGTGCTTAGATTTTATTCTAAATTCTGTGAAAAACAATTGGATGATTTCCTGCAAAGCAATTGGTATGATCTTTTAGATTTTAGAAAAATAATTATAAGATGGAAGGTGGTTACAGTAACCATTCAGTGAGAGTGGATGGTGGTTGGAGATAAATGGTTGGATAAAGAAATGGGAATATAACTGAGAAAGTTTTGAGGTAGCACCAAAAAGAACTCTTGATGGATTTTATCAGATATATGACTCTTTATTTATATTTAGTGCATACGCTAAACTATGTCTCACCTTGCTATTTAGGATAGCAAGATAACACATAGAGAAGGAAATGTCAACCCACTCCAGTACTCTTGCCTGGAAAATTCCATGGGCTACAATCCATGGGGTTGCAAAGGGTCAGACACGACTAAGGGACTTCACTTTCACTTTCAAGATAACACAAACTTCTAGTCCAATGCTTTTGAGTATTGAAGAAGATCAATTTACCTTGCCCATCTCTGATTTTCAGTTTTCATTTTGATTAAATGATTTCAATTTATGAATCATCTCATGGGTTTGAAATTCAGACCACTAAACAGCTTTGAATATCTGACAAACTTCATGACATGGGTGAAATGGAGATAGCTAACATTTAAACCAATTCAAACAGCTTAAGGGCTTCCCTTGTGGCTCAGCTGGTAAAGAACCTGCCTGCAATGCAAGAGACATGGGTTGGGAAGATCCCCTGGAGACAGGAAAGGTTACCTACTCCAGTATCCTGGCCTAGAGAACTTCATGGACTGTATAGTCCATGCAGTCGCAAAGAGTTGGACACAACTGAGTGACTTTCACTTCACTTCAAACAGTTAAAAATCTCATAACAGCTTCAAATTTGTTTTGACCACTCTGTTGTCAGAGACTTTTGTAGACCAAATCACATAGTGCAATGCATTTCTCCATCTCTAAATCTTGTTGAACTTTTTTCTTCCTAGAGGAAAAGTTAAACAAACAAAGTTAGAACTTCCCCCCTTCCCTCCCCCCCCCCCCCCCCGCACCATTGGGCAAAATGCAATTACCCAGAGAAATACTAATTTTTTGAATTTTTGGAACATATCAGTTTACTTCCTGCAAATTTCTCATCGAATTCAGTTCCTGGAACTTTTCATATATTGAAAATTTATGGAAGAACTTAGATGAGCAAATGGCCATCTTCCTCATGCCCATCATCAAGAACAGGTAGTTACCCTAAAGTTGACTTTATGAGGGCTAGACTTTAGCCCACAGAATTAAGCAGTAAAATACAAAATTTACAGAAGTGGAAGTCTGACACAAAATTAATTTTGAAAAAAAATTGGTTTGCATTGTCTCTTTGAATTCAATATATACAGAATTAAGCAATAAAAGAGAAAATATGCAGAGCTATATGTCTGTATGCCAGGTATGTCTTAGTGTTTGTCCTTTATTTCAAAGAAACATTTATATGGGATATTGGAGAGTATAAAATGGACTGCCCCACTGTTTCATTTTAAGAGTACATTCATTGTGCAAGAACTTCCCTGGTGGCTCAGACGGTAAAGCGTCTACCCACAATGCGGGAGACCTGGGTTCAATCCCTGGGTCAGGAAGATCCCTGGAGAAGAAAATGGCACCCCACTCCAGTACTCTTGCCTGCAAAATCCGATGGATGGAGGAGCCTGATAGGCTACAGTCCATGGGGTTGCGAAGAGTCAGACACTGAGCGACTTCACTTCACTTCATTGTGCAAGAAATGATTGACTTCAGTAAAACTTTCACTTTCAGATGTTTCACAACTCAGGATGCAAGAAGGTTTGGCCAGGGTCTCTGAGTTCCTTCCATGAGTCCACTGTTATACTCTAAGGTTTCTTTTTTTTTTTTTTTTCCATTGTAGAAAACTTAGAAAGATACAAAGAAGAAATTGAAATCAACAGTAATCTCATTATTAGAAAATAACAATAAATACTGCTGCCATTTGTTGAGTGTAGAATACGGACTTTGGGGAGAGACAGTCTGAAGCTCTTTAAGCCTCAGCAATGTCATCAGTAAAGTGAAGGACACAATACCTACTGCAAGATGGTGGAGAATTAAATAAAATTTATACACAGATTGCACTTGGAATTTATCTGGGGTATTAAGTAAGCACTCAATAAATGCTAGCTCTTAGTAGTTTTATAATAAAAATACAGATTTATATCAAAGAAACCAATGTGTGATATTTATACACATAACTTTTTTAGTTTCCATTAGATTGTAATCACTATCTACCCACACTCTAAGGTTTTACTAAAAACAAACAAACAAACAAAAAAACAGGTGCTGCCTTGCCTTTAGTTCAGTTCAGTTGCTTAGTCATGTCTGACTCTTTGAGACCCCATGAATCACAGCATGCCAGGCCTCCCGGAGTTTACTCAAACTCATGCCCATCGAGTTGGTGATGCCATCCAGCCATCTCATCCTCTGTCATCCCCTTCTCCTCCTGCCCCCAATTCTTCCCAGCATCAGGGTCTTTTCCAACGAGTCAACTCTTCACATGAGGTGGCCAAAGTATTGGAATTTCAGCTTCAGCATCAGTCCTTCCAATGAACACCCAGGACTTATTTCCTTTAGGATGGACTGGTTGGATCTCCTTGCAGTCCAAAGGACTCTCAGAAGCCTTCAACACCACAGTTCCAAAGCATCAATTTTTCGGCGCTCAGCTTTCTTCACAGTCCATCTTTTGCATTTTACTGTAGTGAAGTATAGCAGCACACTAATAACTTGCTAGCATAATAATGAATTTACAATTGCTAATATGTTGCAAAAGTCATCTGAGAAGAAAATAGAGTTTCTTTGCATATTCTAAAATTTCCTCTGGACTAAATCAGAGAACTGCATATGTGAAAAATCTGTACTTTATTGGTTGGATGCTAGATGATCTTTACCAAACTATGTTTTAGAAAGTTGCCTCAGATACGGGAAAAGCAGTGTTTTTGCCTCCTTCCTTCTTTACACTTTGGGCAAAGAGATTTGCTGGATGGAACTAATAAAGTGTGGAAATTATAATGACTGAAATGATTAATATTGGCAAGAAAAAAAGTCTATTTCTCTAATACACAATTATTCAATAAAAGTGGCATTGTCCCCAAAAGTGTTGAACATTGATTGTTTCTTGAAGAGAAGAGGGAAAACAAAACTTGCTACTATATACATAAATCAGAAATTATACACACAGTGCCCTAGGTCACTTGAGTTGTATCTGACTCTTTGAGACCCTATAAATCATAGACTGTCAAGCTCCTCTGTCCATTGGATTTTCTAGGCAACAATATTAGACTGGGTTGCCATTTCCTCCTCCAGGAGTTCTTCCCAACCCGGGGATCAAACCTGTGTCTCTTAATTCTCCTGCATTGGCTGGGGGGTTCTTTAACCTCCAGCACCAACTGGAAAGTCAATGTATATAGTACATAAATAGATACACACTATATCTGTGTTATTAAAAATTCATAGAAGGGCCAATTAAAAAAATTTAGAAAAATATGCAATTCCCTCCTTAAAGTGTTAATAATCAAAAAGAGAGGTGAGAAACACTGTTCTAACAGATACTTAACCCCAAACAAACTAAAAATAACCTAAACTCTTGAGGAGTATTCACCCCATATACTGGAGGTCAAATCATATTCATTATAACAAGAGATCTCCTCGTATTTTCTAGAAGAGTTATTTTGAGGAGATCTATTTATTACATTATATAGTATCTTCATGTTTAGGACATTCAAATGAAATATCACTTTGCCTCAATTTTGGGAATAATTATTCTCTTGAGCATCTGTTTTGTTGTCTTATGAGACTTATGAAATCTGCAATTTTATTTCCCTCCTTAGAAGGTTAACAGTAAGCATAATGAAAACAAAACAAAACCTTCCCAAACATAAATAAATATTATAAAGTGCTTGAAAGCATGTATTTGAATTAGTTTGATTTTGGTAGACACATCCTGCTTTTGCGCATGTTTTTCTTTTTTTTTTTTTTCATGTCTTTCTTTCTCACTATTTTAGCTGATTTTTAATTTTGTTGGATCTCAAATGAATCTTTTTTTATGATTTAAGCTACCTACAATCAATTTTGTAATAGGGAAGATATATTGTACTTCATTTTTACTTTTATTTATTTATTTCAGAGCTTGCAAATTTATTGTGGACTCTTATGGAATTAAAATTCCAAGTCAGTAAACTCACAATTCTATTTGGTCATTTAATAATGGTTTTCTGCAGGGAGATCCAACCAGTCCATCCTAAAGGAGATCAGTCCTGGGTGTTCATTGGAAGGACTGATGCTGAAGCTGAAACTCCAACACTTTAGCCACCTCATGCGAAGAGTTGACTCATTGGAAAAGACCCTGATGCTGGAAGGGATTGGAGGCAGGAGGAGAAGGGGACCACAGAGGATGAGATGGCTGGATGGCATCACCGACTCGATGGACATGAGTTTGAGTAAACTCCGGGAGTTGGTGATGGACAGGGAGGCCTGGCGTGCTGCGATTCATGGGGTCGCAAAGAGTCAGACACGACTGAGAGACTGAACTGAACTGAACTGAGTGGTTTTCTTATTCAAGGGTGAATGTCACCCTTTGTTATTGTTGATAATACACTCTGAGTATGTGTGCCTAGCTGAATCATACAGCCCAATTCTTAAGAGAAAGAAACAGAAAGGAATGGAAGTGAAGTCGCTTAGTTGTGTCCAGCTCTTTGCGACCTCGTGGACTGTAGCCTACCAGGCTCCTCCTTCCATGGGATTTTCCAGGCAAGAATACTGGAGTGGGGTGCCATTTGTTTATATTTCTCACCCGTTTCTTTGTTGCAGAACACAAACTAACAAACAAAAAAAGTAGTTTCCATATAATGCAAACTCAAAATGGTTTGCAGAGCTGTAATTTCAACTCCATTAGGAGAAAATCCTGCAGGCTTGAGAATATAGACGTTTCGACACAAAGACCTCTGTGTAAAGAGATTTCTGTTCCTCAGATGTTTAAAGTTAAAATGACCCAGATATGAAATGAACCTTGTGAGCTTCTGCCCATGGTTACTTCTGCTGTACAGTAAAGCACTTGTCTTTGAACAGTTTCTCTTTACCATAAGATCCTAACCCCTTAAACACATGCCTTGAGAAGTAGAGGGCTGTAAATGGAATGCAAAGGATGACAGAAGCTGTTTAAATTTTGGAAATAGTAAATAAAACTGAGGGATCTCCAGTATGACAATAGCTAGATTAGATTGAAGCTTAGCAAAGATACAAGGTTGATACTATAGGGGCGAAGCTGCCCCCTGCCTTCAACTAAGCCACTATTTGGCTATATATTTCTATGGACTGATTGTGTTTTATTTGCTTGATTGTTTTCATATTTTTAAAAAAAGTTCTAGAACTCTTAAAATAGTATTCTATTATAAAGTGTCCCAAATTTGAAATGAAAATTCTCAAAGGAAATTTACCATCAGCAATAGTTGCTCATTTATATAGCTATTTTTAGGTTATAAACTATTTAATTAATCAATAGTGTTCTTTGTAATGGTGAACACTACTTGTAGTCAAACGTAAACCACATCATCCTTACAATCTAGTCAGAGTTTGAAAGAAATATGTTTGGTAATTTGAATTCATACTAGGTGCTTAATCACATGACTCTCACAAATCCTTTATTAAAGCAGGAATCTAATAGCCAAGCTTAAGGAAAGGGATATATCAGAGTTTAGCTCAAATTGTATAATATATATGATATATGTTAGTTTTTTCTAAGCTAATTTTAGACCTCAGAGTGGCATTTTAACTGTAATTATGAAACTCAGTGTGGTATCCTGTTGATGTCATCCTTGGAATAGCTTTTAATATATATCAATATATATTAATATACATATTAATTAATAATATATATTTTAGTATATATTTCAAGATAGTCAACTTACTGAAGTGATTCCCTAATTGTAATGTCCCATGTAGCACTGATGGTAAGTTTCACCTCCAATTTTCTAGTAAAGTGTCATGTCCCTTTAAACCTTGAAAATATCATTCTAACAGTTCTCCAACATTTGACTATTTAAAGAAAATCTATGGTTTTATTCAGAATCTAGCTTTCCTCTCATGCTAAGATATAAAATGTTTTGATAGCACCTGTTCTTATTTTATAACTGAAATAAAGTCTACTTTGCTATAAAGCCACCTAAAATGTTACCTGGATAGTAACTTTTATTCTAAATATCACAAGCATGAAAAAACAGTGATTTTGCACTTACAAGTATAGTATAAAAAGGAAATAATTAAAATACCAAACATCTAAGGGTGACTTCTTTGTGTGAAACATTTTTTTAGGCATTACTGTTGAACTTATAAGTGGTATAGAATGAGAAATACAGCCTCATATAAAATTAAAAAGGTTTGATGCTACGATACAGATTTTCATATATTCTTCTACAGATTTACATATGTAGATAGACACATCCTTAGATACTGGAATCTGACTTTTATACATATATAGTAAAATATTCTCAATACAATTCCATTTTTCAATTTATGTAGAAGAATAAAGGATTCCTAAGCCTCTGTCTCTACCCACATCTTATTATAGGGACTATGCAAATGTTAAATAAGATCACAGTGTGTCCCTCTGCTTCCTTTATTATATTAACATTCATTTACTCAAGAAGCATATGTTGGAATTCTAATATATAACTTGCACTGTAATAAAAATGGTGTCTAAGATTTTTGTCTTAGTTCTGAAAAAAGGATAGAGTTTCTTAAAATCTGACTAGATCATTTTATTATTCTTCACTATCAAATTTTATGTTGACAGAAATATGTAATTTTGCAAGTTAGTGAGTCAAAATCAAGCAATATTGTTTCACTTACCATATGCCATTCCTGGCAGTAATTTGAGGGCTATCACCAGATATATGTTATGAATAAAACCCTGTGCTAAGAACTGTGAACACAAAGTTAATACCAGAAAGGTGAAGCATAATAGAACTAAAATATTTGCAAATAATAAGCTATAAGAGAAACTGGAATAAATTGAGTACTCTGATGAGATTTCAGAAAATAATGTGTAAGAGGAGATAAATTTCAATTTAAGTTGAAAATTTGTAGAACAATAAGGGAAAATGCATTCCGGGTAGAGTTGATATATTAGTCATGAAAGTAAGTGGATTGTAGAGTAATTCGTAATGGGTCTTATGTGTGTCCATGTGCATACAAGGATGGAGTGTCTAAACTCAGATATGCTTGGTTTTTCTCAATCCTTACTTGAGAAAACCCAGACTAGTGAAATATTAATTCATACTGTTGTCAATCCCTATGAGTACATTAGAGAGAGACTGAACTCTGCAAAATCTAATAAGGGAGAATGCTGATACTTTATCCTATTTATCTCTTTAAGGTTAGGCTGACAAGTATTGCATAATTCTATAATACTACTTGAATAAATGTCTTATATATCTTAAAATTATGCTTAATTTTTATCAAATCTAATCCTACCAGAAACTTAGATGAGGATAACATACATTTGTATGGGTGCTTAGCATGACCTTGAATCTATATTAAGTGCTCCTTATGAATTACAGAATTTTCCTACATAGCTTAATTTATAGATCTCATTCAGGTTTCAACTAACTTGTTCTATCAAATTTATATAATTAATTGACTTGCTTGTTCAGCAAAGAAATTGGATTCTTAGTATAAGAGCAAGTCAAATAGGTATATATATATATTTTTTTTTTTCAAGGACCTGTAAAGCAGCCAAATAGAAATAGAAGCCTTACATCAGTTTCTGTAATTTGAAATGGTGTTTTCTCACATTTTCTGTGTTTAAGAACTTCTGAGACCCAGAATCTTTCCATTGAAACGGAGATTGATCTCATTGAGAACGGACACTGCAAAACTGTCTCAAAGAATACAGGAGATATGCACCCAACTATTTTAAAATAACAGTTATTTACCAAATTCATTGTACTCTAGAGAAAAAGCTACACCCAGGCATTCTGAGGACTGTAAAATACATAGCTTTGCTTACCTGATATTTCCACGTGGCCACTTGGTTAGTATATAAGCTTAGTGAGACTAAATCCTGGCCCTGGTCTATTTGTGGTTGTACTCTTTGTCAGTTCCCTGAACCTCAGTTGGAATGAGATGCGTGGCAGCTGGCAGAGGCAGCTGGCAGAGCCCACACAATGGCTCTTTGACCTGTAAATAATTTGCATTATGTGGAAAAGGTCAAGTAAAAGCCCTTCTCTGTCCGCAGCCAAGATTATAAATTGCAAACAGTACAACATCCCTGTTTAGAATTATATACATAAACATTTTCTTCAAAGATAAAGGACACAGGAGATATGATTCCGTCATTCCCACAGTTAATTCAAATGCATAATCTCTGTACAATCCAATGCATTGTGAGGAATGAGATGTGCTCCTTAAACTTGTGCCTGTGAGTCATCCTCAGTGAAACAGATCAAGTGTTCTAGCATTTAGTATGCAGCTATTGAAACAGAAAATGTATTTTTTTTTCAATCTTTATCATTAAAGAAAATTAAGAACAATTCACTTTTATGTGGAATAAACTGCAGTGCGCACTGAAGACCGTGGTGACTTCTCTGTTCTCTGACATAATACAGTCCCAGGCATGTTGATAGTAGTATTCCTTAGACTTTTTCATTGTTCCTAATTGATGATACAATGTTACTCATTGCTGGAGGATAAGAAATGGAGTAATGTATTGAATGCCCTCAGCAGTATGTGCCTGCTAACAGCATCAAAGATGAACCTTCAGTGATAAATATGGAATATACATCTGTAACAACAAGACAGACAAAGGTACCCTGCTGCCAAAGCCTTCAATTGCTCAGGAAAGAGGGGCTGGGGCACCCAGTGATGAGCATTCTCCATCAGGTGAAGGGAGCTGGTGAAGGCAGTAAATAAAAGAGATAATAAAAACAGTTTTTATCCAAGGACACTGTTTCAATAAACCTCCTGAATAATTAGCAGGAATTGTGGCTCAATGCTTCAAAATTTCCTGCATTGTGGATTTAACTTGGGGCACAAGAAAATCTGAGTGACAAAAGGGATGCATTGTAGTTAATGATTTTGGCTGCCCAGAATCACTTACTTTGACTACTACTAACTGTCCTTCAATGCATTTCAATGCATGTGAGCAGGAACCAAAACTGGGAATGCCTCAGTTCAGTGTTCTCCAAAGATTTCAGTAATTCTTGAAGGCAAAAGCCTTCTGTTACCAGTAGGAATCTTCATTCTTCTCTAGTAATTATCCAATGATGGGATGAAAACCACCTCCATCTTTGCAAAAGATAACTACAGAAACCATTCCGGAATGGAAATTGTGATTTTTTTCACAGAAGCAATCACTCTGGCTTTTTCTCCTTTCTTATTCACTCTTCCTGTCACCTTGTTTCTGTGCCCCAAGATCTCCTTCCACACATGCTTCTTGAATCAAAATGCTGTTTCAATCTTTCCCTTGAGTCTGCTAACTCTATAACCAATATTTTTGTTTCAATATTATTTAACATTCTAATAATTAGCTGACATGCTGTATGATGATCAGTTTTACTACAATTTTCTTTCTTTTGTATAACTTCCTAAAAGATGTTTGATTTCATAATTTTTAAAAGTTTGTTCTTGTAATAAGATTTTATTGGAATAATTTAACAAGTGTAATGTCATGATTGATTTGCATTTTAAAATACACAATTTGACAGCAGTATAAAGAGTTAAGTAAATGAGAAAAAAAGAGAAGGGGAGAAAACCAAGGAGTGTTACTGAAGTAGCTAGGATGAAACATGAAGCATAAGATGTACATAAAAG
Source organism: Dama dama (assembly GCF_033118175.1). Lineage (NCBI taxonomy): Eukaryota > Metazoa > Chordata > Mammalia > Artiodactyla > Cervidae > Dama > Dama dama. The sequence goes on along the minus strand of NC_083708.1, from coordinate 4,624,366 downwards.
TGGTGCAGAGGAGAAAAGGAAGGTCTGGCTTCTACTACATGTCAGAGTTAGAATTTTTAAGATTTAGCTGTGGATTAAACGTTACTTGTAAGTAAAATAAGATTTTTTTTTTTTGCACCAAACCTAAAGTTCACATCTTTTTGCAATAACATTTCTTAAAATAAGTACAAAGTATTCATTATGAGATTAAAAATTGTTTCTTATTAATGGTTAAGAAAATAGTTTCCAAAAATAGAAATGTATCATTTCTTTTTCTTTCTTTCTTTCTTTCTTCTTCTTTTTTTTTTTTTAATAGAGAACTGAGAAAGAAGAAAAGAAATAGCAAACTTACATGACTTTTTTTTTTCTTTTTTTTGAGCAAAGGAAGAATAGTTTTCAAGAGCAAGGTCTCATTTTTCCAGTCACAAGTAAAGCCTTAGGCTGAAATGACCTTAAAGAAAAGTAATAGAATATTAGGAGAAAAACAAGTTTCTTAAGCAGTAAAATTCAGTTCAAAGACAGCAAGATTGGTAAAAATCCAAATTTGAAAATTTAACCATATAGGAAGATTTTTTTTTTTTACAACACATCTGTTCTTTTCAAATTTAGAATATTAGATTAAATTAAGAAACTGCTTACAATTTCAATTAATATTTTATTTTATTTTAAAATACAGTAATTGAAAAATATAAAATCATAACAAACATAATAAACATGGAAGCTGATTAGCACCAATTGAATTCTTATTATATGTTAAGCCTTTTTTCATAACTTAATAGGTATTAATTCAATTCTTCCCCAATTATTTGAAAGAAATATCATTTTCACTTGATATATAAAGAATCTAAGGTAGAGAGTGATTAAGTAACCTCAAGGGCTTCAAAACAAGAAGTGGTAAAAGTGAATATTAAAACAGAGAAGCCTATATTCAGAGTCCAAATTCTTAACAAAATCAAACAAAACTATGTAGTCTCATTAATTTGAATTTTTTAAAAGAAGTCATTTTAGGAAATTATTTCTTCCAATATTAGATGCCAACTTGTTCACATTTTAGCATTTCTTAAATCACTATATGTATTTAAAGTGGATATGTGCATTTAATGTAGCTTTTCTCTTATTGAAGAGCTAAATCAAATTTGAAGTACATCTGACACTAGTTTACATTTTACAATTAAGAACCTATGAAAACTTATTTCTCCAATTGGTTAAATAGAATCAACTAGCCTTGTGTAACTCAATGAAACAATGAGCCATGCTATGCAGGGCCACCCAAGACAGGCAGGTTAAACAGGACAGTTATGATAAAATATGGTCCACTAGAGATGGGAATGGCAAATCACTTCAGTATTCCTGACTTGAGAACTCCATGAAAAGTATGAGAAGGCAAAAAAATATGAGACTGGAAGATGAGCACCCCCACCCAGCTCAGTAGGTGTACAATATGCTACTGGGAAAGAGCAGATAAATAGCTCCAGAAAGAATGAGGAGGCTGAGTCAAGGCCAAAATGATGCCCAACTCTTAACGATGGTGAAAATTAAGTCTGATGCTATGGAGAACAATAGTAATCTAGAATGGGAAGTTCATGAATCAAGGTAAATTCAACTCAGTTCAGTTCAGTCACTCAGTCGTATCTGACTCTTTGTGACCTCGTGGACTGCAGCACACCAGGCTTCCCTGTCCTTCACCAACTCTCGGAGTTTGCTCAAACTCGTGTCTATCGAGTTTGTGATGCCATACAACCACCTAATCCTCTGCCGTCCCCTTCTCCTCCTGCCTTCTACTTTTCCCAGTGTCAGGGTCCTTCCCATTGAGTCAGTTCTTCCCATTAGGTGGCCAAAGTATTGCAGCTGCAGCTTCAGCATCAATCTTTCCAATGGATATTTAGGACTGACTTGCTTTAGGATTGACTGGTTTGATTTCCCTGTGGCCAAGGGATTCTGAAGAGACTTCTCCAACACCACAGTTCAAAAGCATTATTTCTTGGACGCTTAGCTTTCTTTATAGTCCAACTCTCACATCCATACATGACTACTGGAAAAATCAGAGCTTTGACTAGGTAAAACTTTACTTGCAAAATTATGTCTCTGCTTTTTAATATGCTGTTTAGTTTGGTTATAGCTTTTCTTCCAAGGAGCAAAAGTCTTTTAATTTCATGGTTGCAGTCACCATCTGCAGTGATTTTGGAGTCCCCTAAAATAAAGTCTGCCACTGTTTCCATTGTTTCCCCATGTATTTGCCATGAAGTGATGGTACTGGATGCCATGATTTTAGTTTTCTGAATGTTGAGTTTTAAGCCAAATTTTTCACTCTCCTCTTTCACATTCATCAAGAGACTCACTCTCCCCTTTCACTTTCATAAAGAGGTTATTTAGTTCTTCTTTGCTTTCTGCCATAAGGGTGGTGTCATCTGCACATCTGAGGTTATTGATATTTCTCCCAGCAATCTTGATTCCAACTTGTGCTTCATTCAGCTGTGCATTTCACATGATGTACTCTGCATATAAGTTAATGCATGCAGGGTGACAGTATACAGCCTTGACGTATACCTTTCCCTATTTGGAAGCAGTCTGTTGTTCCATGTCCACTTCTAACTGTTGATTCCTGACTTGCACACAGATTTCTCAAGAGGCAGGTCAGGTGGTCTGGTATTCCCATCTCTTTAAGAATTTCCACAGTTTGTTGTGATCCACACAGTCAAAGTATCTGGCACAGTCAATAAAGCAGAAGTAGAGGTTTTTCTGGAATCTCTTGCTTTTTTGATGATCCAGTGGATGTTGGGTATTTGATCTCTGGTTCATCTGCCTCTTCTAGATCCAGCTTGAACATCTGGAAGTTCATGCTTCATGTACTGTTGAAGCCTTACTTGGAGAATTTTAATCATTACTAGGCTAGCATTTGAGATGGGTGCAATTGTGTGGTAGTTTGAACATTTTTTGGCATTGACTTTCTTTAAGATTGGAATGAAAACTGACCTTTCCCAGTCTTGTGGCCACTGCTGAGTTTTCCAAATTTGCTGGCATATTGAGTGCAGCACTTTAACAGCACCATCTTTTATGACATGAAATAGCTTAACTGGAATTCCATCACCTCCACTATCTTTGTTCATAATGATGATTCCTAAGGCCCAATTGACTTCCCACTCCAGGATGTGTGGCTCTAGGTGAGTGATTATACCATCGTGTTTAGTTGGGTCATGAATATCTTTTTTGTACAGCTCTTTTGTGTATTCTTGCCACCTCTTCTTAATATCTTCTGCTTCTGTTACATCTATACCATTTCTGTCCTTTATTGTGCCCATCTTTGCATGAAATGTTCCCTTGGTATCTTTAATTTTCTTGAACAGATCTCTAGTCTTTCCCATTCTATTGTTTTCCTCTATTTCTTTGCATTGGTCCCTGAGGAAGGCTTTCTTATCTCTCCTTTCTATTCTTTGGAACTCTGCATTCAAATGTGTATATCTTTCCTTTTCTCCTTTTCCTTAGCTTCTCTTCTTTTCACAGCTATTTGTAAGGCTTCCTCAGACCACCATTTTGCCTTTTTGCATTTGTTTTTCTTGGGGATGATCTTGATCACTGCTTCCTGTACAATGTCACGAACTTCCATCCATAGTTCTTTAGGCACTCTGTCTATCAGATCAAATCCCTGAATCTATTTTTCAGTTCTACTGTATAATCCTAAGGGGATGGTAAACTGGACATGATCAAATAGGATATGGCGAGAGTGATACTTTAGGAATGATGAATGAACTAAATCAATGAACTAAAGTTGACAGGAATGGGTGAATTTAGTTCAGATGACTGATATATCTACTACTGTGGGCAAGAATCCCCAAGAAATCAAGTAGCCCTCACAGTCAACAAAAAGTGTGAAATGCAATGCTTTGGTGCAACCTCAAAAACAGTAGAATAATCTTGATCTTTTTCCAAGGCAAGTAATTCAACATCAGAGTAATCCATGCCTATTCCCCAAATACTAATGCCAAAGAAATTGAAGTTGTCTGGTTCCATGAAGACCCCCAAGACCTTCTAATAGCAAAAATGTCCTTTTCATCATAGGAAGTTGGAATGCAAAATAGGACGTCAAGAGATACACAAAATAACAGGCGAATTTGGCCTTTTAGTACAAAATAATGCAGGGCAAAGGCTGACAGAGTTTTGCCAATAGAACACACTGGTCATAATAAACACCTTTTCCCAACAACACAAGAGACGACTCTACACATGGACATCACTAAATGGAAAATACCAAAATCAGATTGATTATATTCTTTACAGTTGAAGATGAAAAAGCTCTATGTGGTCAGCAAAATCAATACCTGGAGCTGACAGTGGCTCAGATCATGAGCTCCTTTTTGCAAGATTCAGACATAAACTGAAAAAAGAAAGTAGGGAAAACCACCATCCCATTCAGGTATGATCTGTATAGAATCACTTATTATGCAGTAGAAGTAGTATATAGATTCAAGGGATTAGATCTGATAGACAGAGTGCTTGAAGAATCATGGACAGAGGTTCATAACATTGTACAGGAGGCAGTGACCAAAACCATCCCCAAGAAAAGAAATGCAAAAAGGCAAAATGGTTGTCTGAGGAAGACTTACAAATTGCTGAGAAAAGAAAATAAGCAAAAAACAAAAGCTAAAAGAAAGATATATCCAACTGAATGCAAAGTTCCAAAGAATAAGAGATAAGAAAGATAAGATAAGAAAGATAAGAGAGATAAGAAAACCTTAAGTGAACAGTGTAAAGAAATAGAGGTAAAAAGTAGAATGAGGAAAACTAGAAATCTCTTCAAGAAAATTAGAGATATCAAAGGAACATTTCAGGCAAAATGGGCACAATAAAGGACAGTAATTGTAAGGTCCTAACAGAAGCAGAGAAATTTAGAAGACATGGCAAGAACACACAGAAGATCTGTACAAAACAGGTCTTAATGATCTGGATAACCACAGTAATGTGGTCATTCACCTAGAGCCAGACATCCTGGTGTGTGAAATCAAGTGGGTCTTATGAAGCATTACTTCAAACAAAGCTATTGGAGGTGATAGAATTCTAGCTGACTTATTTCAAATCCTAAAATATGATGCTATGAAAGTGATGCACTCAATATGTCAGCAAATTTGTAAACTCAACAGTGGCCAAAGGACTAGAAAAGGTCAGTTTTCATTCCAATCCCAAAGAAAGAGAATACTAAAGAATTAGTAATCAAACTACCATGCAATTGCACTCATTTCCCATGATAGTGAGGTAATATTAAAAATCCTTCAAGTTAGGTTTCAACAGTACATGAACAGAGAACTTCTGGATGTATAAGCTGGATTTAGAAAAGGCAGAGGAACATGAAATCAAATTGCCAACATCTCTGGATCATCAAAAAAGCAAGATAATTCCATTCCTCTATTCCATTCCATACCTCTATTTCTGGTTCATTGACTATGCTAAAGCCTTTGACTGTGTGGATTACATACAAACTATGGAAATTTTTCTGAGGAGATGGGAATACCAGACCACCTTACCTGTCTCCTGAGAAATCTGTATGCAGGTCCAGCAGCAAGTTAGAAATGGACATGGAACAACAGACTGGTTTAAAATTGGGAAAAATAATATATCAAGGCTGTATATTGTCACTCTGCTTGTTTAATTTATATGCAGCGCATGTCATGTGAAATGCCAGACTGGATGAATAAAAAGGTGGAATCAAGATTGCTAGGAGATATATCAACAACTTCATATATGCAGATGATACCACCCTGATGGCAGAAAGGAAAAGGGAATTAAAGAGCCTCTTAGTGATGGTGAAAGAGGAGAGTGAAAGAGTCTGACATGACTTAGGTACTGAACAACAACAATTATAATTGTACTGAAAAATATTTTCAAATAATTTTGTCTAATACACAGTTTAATTTTATTACCAACTTTAAAATCAGAAACAAATTATTCCACCTGAAAAAAATTAGAAGTAGAGAAATATTTTGATATGTTTTCTATTCTTCTGACAATTTGTGTAACTATTGCTGACATTAAAATTAAAAATATATTTCATTTAAATTTAAAATTTTGATTACACATCTGAATCCTTTTGTTAACTAATAGTCCCATTTTCTTTTACCTTTAATTTGTCTCATAAAACTGGCAAAAGATCCAAATTGCATCAGTTACTTTTATGCACTGATAATAACTACCAATAAAATAAAGCAGCTCAGACATTATCCATTGATTCCAAAGTATTTTTCTCTCTATAAGCTCTTCCAAAGGAAGTCCAGGTAGATCGCCATGGAATTATCCGTTTCTGACTAGGTTCCTTGTCAAATGACTCAGAGGACTTAGAGTTTTAACAGAATCAAAATATATTGATTTTTTAAAAGAAAAATCTAATCATAAATTTTAAGTATACTGTCAGCATAGGAATACTAAGTGCATACATTTGGATGCTACCCTTGAATTTCATCTGAACAATGGGAATGATAATGACTCTTTGTTTACATTATGTACCTGTGAAAACAAATATATTGTGTAAATAATTATTATAGAACTTAGAAATCTGGAAGGCAATAAATTGGTATCTACTACAGAAATGTAAGGTAGGACCACTCCCAGTCTCATCTTCTAATATAATTATTACTTTAAACTATATTTACTACGTTAAATGTAACTAAGACCCATGTGTATTTGATTTTAGTATTGATCCCAATTAATATTTCAAGAAACAAAAAGAAAGCAGGAATCAGAGAATTGTGTAATACTTCTTTAATTTCCAGTCCTTACCCACATTATTAGATAGATAGATGATAGGCAGATGATAGATGGATAAACATAGACAAACTGTGTTTAAGTGGGCCACATGATTATTGTATACATTCAATGTTTAGTTATTATGTTCCATGGCTGGATTTATATTTCTCTGATAATAAATTCATTTAAGACTTCTAAGTTCTTATTGGGCTTTCTCTTTGCTTTATGCATTGTCTTATGCTTATGTGTTTAGAAGAATTACGGTACATACGTCGCACCCCACGGCTTCTATATGCTGCTGTCTCTGCGTTTGTTTATATGACATCACCCTTATCTTCTTTCACATGACTGTTCTTCCCACCACTGGGTCCCCCTTGTGTCCTAAAATTGCATGTACAACTGTATGTACCGTATCCCTTGCAAATGTCCTCAAGTTTGTGCGCAGGCTGTAACACATAGGCTCTTAACTTTAGAGTGATTGCTCTCAAGCTTTCCCTCTTTGCATGAGGAGGGATTAGGAAACCACATCTGAAGCTTTGCTGACACAAGCACATGCCCTTGCTGCCCCACAAAGTGCTCCTGGAAAATTACCCTCTCCTTTACTGCCTTGCCCTAAGAATACACACCAGTTGCAGATGGTTACTTTTATCACATCTTATTTTCTTCACTGTTGCTCTTTTCTTGCCACGTTCACAGCTGACGGAGATGCACTTGCCTCCACCAGGGAATCGCACAAAAGCTTTGACAGACCCTGGCTCAGCCACTGAGACCAGGAAATGAGCAAACTAGAAAGTAGAACTGGGCTGTCAGGAGTGGGGTAGCACTGAAGGGAGAAGCTAAAAAGGTGTAAGCAAAAGAATATATCCAAAAATTGTAATAACCTACCATTTGTACACTATGACTAAAAAGCAGAATTAGTCACAAATCCTTTATATCTATGATTGCTCATACAAAATATAATCTGTAGAGGCTCACATCAAAAGTTCTCTATATTATGGCTTCAAATTATTTTACCTACTAAAATAATACAAAATACTACAACAGAATTACTTTTCATATCATCCTTCTGCTGGAATGAATTGTTTTCTATACACTTATCTTACACCTTACAGGTTCTCTTTGCTTGTCTGTTCTTTATGAGGAAATTGCCTGTGCCATCGTCCAATCAGACCCCATCTGCTTCTCAGAATGCTTCTCAGTATGTCTTCAAGGAACTGACCCTTCTTTGAATGCCTATTTCCTAATGCACTTTTTCCATGTTTCAGTTTTGAACTTGTAGTTTTATGCTGTATCATGCACGAACTTAGTTAAACAAGTCTGATGTGTTTATCCCTTTTGTGCCTTTGTTTCCAGTATTGCCTAGCCTAATGTTTTACATAGAATAGTCTTTGCGGGAGAAAAAGCTTGACAGAATAGGCATAATAAAATAGTGACTTCAATTTGATGTTACTCAAGTGAAATATTTATTGGCAAGATGTAAGCCCAAATTGTAGCTACTATTTCCTAATCTCAGAGAAGGCAATGCAATCCACCTCAGTCCTCTTGCCTGGAGAATCCCACGGATGGAGGAGCCTGGTGGGCTGCAGTCCATGGGGTCACGAAGAGTCGGACACGACTGAGCGACTTCACTTTCACTTTTCACTTTCATGCACTGGAGAAGGAAATGGCAACCCACTCCAGTGTTCTTGCCTGGAGAATCCTATGGATGGGGGAGCCTGGTGGGCTGCCGTCTATGAGGTCACACAGAGTCAGATATGACTGAAGCAAATTAGCAGCAGCAGCAGCATTTCCCAATCTTAATAGTTGGCTTCTCAGAACAAGGATAAAAATTATTCATACCATAAGGGACACATAACTTGCTCAAATTGCTGTGGTTCTCTTATAGGAAATTATTGCTCGTGATGCCCATTAAAAAATTGTTTTAAAATATTCAAAATTAGATAAAGTAATATTTGTGCTATCTCTAAATATGTTCAATAAAAACCAAAATAGAAGTATTTCAGTGTTATATTAAAATTGTGTTGATCTCTTTTATATATTCTCATAAATGAGATACATAGTATGAGTATAGTATGAGAATGAATATAATATGAAAAGATAATTATTTTGTACATATGCAGCTAGAGTGTTCACACTCAAACACGAAATAAATTGTGATGCAGCAAAACATGAGTGGGCAAGGAAACTGAAGATGGGATTCATGTTGCAGAAATGCTGACACTTAAGTGTGTACAATGGAGGAGGAACAGACCCAATGTCAGTGTTCAAGCACAAATTTCATGTTCAATAGATGGAGTTCCCAAAAAGGAACTTCCAGACAATGATGGGTATTCACTGCAGACAGATCACCAGATATTGTTTGTGTAACACTTATCCATATAGAACAAGACTGAAGTCAGTGAAGGGGGTATTGTAAAGGTCTAGCACATAAATTTTGTGTGTGTGTGTTCAGTCCTTCAGTCATGTTTGACATCTTGTGACCCTGTGGACTGTAGTCAACCGGGCTCTTCTGTCCATAGGATTTCCATGCAAAATTACTGGAATGGGTTGCCATTTTCTACTGCAAGGGATTTTCCCATCCCGAGATTGAACCCAAATTTCTTGCATCTGTGGCTTTGGTAGACAGACTCTTTAGCACTGAACCACCTGGGAGGCTGAGTTCATAAATTAACACTCTAAGAAAATGAGCTCCAACTTTGAATTGAATGGCTATGATTTAGACCTGAAATTCAACTGGATCACTGTAGTGAAAGCCCAGTTGTGTTAATCAGTCAACAAAGCAAAACAAAAAATTGACTTTAGAAAATGATGCAGTTTAGAAGACATGGAAACATCCTTTTCTTTCACAAGGAAATCAACTTGAAAAACACAATTGGATGAAACCAAATCCATTTCATCCAGGAAGTTTTTACAATGCAAGATTACCTTGCAAATACACACACACAAAGCTATTAAAATTAATAAAGGAATATTGTAAAGTTACAGGACTCAAAAATCAGCTAAATTTCTATACACTAACAATGGACTATTTAAAAAGAAAATAAGAAAGCAATCTCATTTATGGCAACGTCAGAAAAATAAAACACCTAAGAAAAAATTTAAACAAGGAGATGAAAGACTTGCACACTGAAAGCTATAAATCAATAACGAAAATTTAAAAAATAAACAAATGAATTGAAAGGCATCTCATGTTCATGGATTGGAAGACAATATTGTTAAAATGCACATACTCCCCAAAGCAATCTAGGGTCAATGCAATCTGCCACAAAACTGGATATATAGGCCAATAGAATAGAACAGAGAACATTAAAAAAAAAAAAAAAAAACACACACACATATATACATTCAATGGATTGTTGACAAAAGCACCAATAAAACACAATAGGGAAAGGACAGTCTCTTCAACACATGGTGTTGGAAAACTGGATATCCACATGCAAAATAATAAAAATTAGATATCTAACATATACCATATGCAAAAGTCAATTTAAGATGGATTAAATACTAAAATATAAGGCTGAAACTGTTAAAATTCTAGAGGATAGAGGAAAAGACAGGGAAAATTTTCATGACACTGGACTTAGCAATGAATTTTTAGATTCTATACTGAAAATACATGCAGCAAAAGCAAAATTAGAAGAAAATAGAACTTTGTTAAACTGGAAATATTCTGCACAGCAAAGAAAACAATCAACTGAGGTTAAAAACAACCTATAGAATGAGAGAATATATTACAAGTATGTATCTGCTAAGAAAATGTGTATGGACTGAGTGTGTCTCCATAAAAGTCATATGCTGAAGTTGTACTCTCTCTAAAACTGAAGATGGGATTCATGTTGCAGAAATGCTGACACTTTTAAGTGTCACTTAAGAGTCATATTCTACCCTCAGTACGATGGTATTAGAAGACAGAGTCTTTAGTAAGCAATGAGGATTAGATGAGCTGATGAAGATAGGGCCCTTATAAATGGGATTAATGTCCTTGTATATGTTCAGAGAGAGTTTGCTGCTTCTCCCTATTCTCTGCCAAAGTTGAAGAGGGCCTTCACCAGAACTATACAATACTGTCATCCTGATCTTAAATGTCTAGCCTTTAGATCTGTGAGAAATAAGTTTATGTGGTTTGTAATCCACCCAGTCTATGCTATTCTGTTACAGCAACCCAAATGGACTAGGACAGGAATACATCACAATATGCAAAGAAATTCCAAAAATCAACATCAAGGAAAAGAATAATTCAATTAAAAATGAACAAAGAATTCAAATAGGTGCTTCCCCCCAAAAAAAGACATACCAGAGGCAAAGAGGTGTGTGGAAAGATGCTCTATGTCATTAATCATCAAAGAAATTCAAATGAAAACCACAATGAAATATTATCTCAAATGTACTAGTGTGTGTATTGTAAAATAAATTAATTAATTAAATTTAAAATATGACAAGTGTTGATAAGGAAACAAAGAAACTAGACCTCTGTGCACTGTTGGTGAGAATGTAAAATATTGGGACCACTATGAAAAACATTATAAATATAAGTGTCTAGTCCATTTACAAGATGGACAGGGCATGCACGTAAAGCCATTAGCCGATTTTGTGCCTGGGGTCCTTATCAATAAATTCTAAACCTATACCACACTTTAATTTAATTTTCTTTTTCCCCCAGACTTCTCTAAATGTCTGAATTTTTGGTTGATGTACATTATAGTCTTGAACTATTTTTTAAAATATATGTTTTACATTTTATTTTAAAACAATTTATAATTGTGGCACATTTGAAAAAATAATTTACCACAGTGGAATTGGACTGATGAAAATTTTAGTGTATCATCTCCAAACCCAGCTAAGGAATGTATATCTTCCAAGTTCTAGTACAGTAAAGACATAGTACTATTAACTGTGTGTGATAAGGAGTAAGTAAGCCAGAAAGAAAAACACCAATACAGAATGCTAATGCATATGTATAGAATTTAGAAAGATGGTAATGATAACCCGGTATGCGAGACAGCAAGAAAGACACAGATGTATTGAACAGTCTTTTGGACTCTGTGGGAGAGATCGAGGGCGGGATGATATGGGAGAATGGATTTGAAACATGTAAATTATCATATGTGAAATGAATCACCAGTCCAGGCTTGATGCATGATACAGGATGCTCGGGGCCAGTGCACTGGGATGACCCAGAAGGATGGGATGGGGAGGGAGTTGGGAGGGGGATTCAGGATGGGGAACATATGTACACCCATGGCAGATTCAAGTCAATGTATGGCAAAACCAATACAATGTTGTAAAGTAAAATAAATAAATAATTTAAAAAATAAAAATTAAAAAGGAATGTTATGAAAATTAAATATTATATATATTAAAGATAAATCAAAATATATAACTGATAATATATAATCTATATTATATAATATAATGCATTATATAATACTGATTATTTTAATATATAATAGTACATATTATAGGCATCTGGTTCCATCAGTTCATGGCAAAAAGAAGGGTAAAAAGTGGAAGCACTCACAGATTCTATTTTCTTGGGCTTGTTCCTTGGAAGGAAAGTTGTAAAAAACCTAGACAGCATATTAAAAAGCAGAGACATCACTTTGCCAACAAGGTTTGTATTGTCAAAGCTATGCCTTTTCCAGTAGTCATGTATGAATGAAAGCTGGAACATAAAGAAGGCTGAGTGCTGAAGAATTGATGCTTTTGACTTGGGGTGCTGGAGAAGGCTCCTTAGAGTCCCTTGGGCCACAAGGAGATCAAACTGGTCAGTCCTAAAGGAGATCAACACTGAATGTTCATTGGCAGGAAAGATGTTGAAGCTGAAGCTTCAATACTTTGGCAACCTGATGAGAAGAGCCGACTCATTGGAAGAGCTGACTCCTGATGCTGGGAAAGATTGAAGGCAAAAAGTGAAGAAGGCAGAGGATGAGATGGTTAGATAACATTACTGACTCAATGGACATGAATTTGAGCAAACTCTGGGAGATAGTGAAGGACAGAGGAGCCTGGTGTGCTATAGTCCACGGAGATGCAGAGTCAGATACGACTTTACAATTGAACAACAACAGTTAAAACTTGAATAATATTGAGGTTGGAATGTCAACCACTTGTAAAGTAGAAACTTCATGTATAACTTCTGATTATCCCAAAACATAACTGTTAATAGCCTACTATTGACTGGAAGCCTTAACGATAAAATAAATAGTAGATTAACACATGTTTTGTATGTTATTGGTATTAATATTATATATGGCATTCTTATGATAAATAAGCAAGTGACTCATTGGCAAACAATTCACCTACTAATGCAGGAAATGCAGGGACACAAGTTCAATCCCTGGGTCAGGAAGATCCCCTGGAGAAGGAAATGGCAATGCATTCCAGTATTCTTGCCTATAAAATCCTATGGACAAAGGAGCCTGGTGGGCTACAGTCCATAGAGTCACAAAGAGTCAGACATGACTGAATGACCGAGCAAGTACATATGCATGCATTATATATGGTGTTCTTGCAATAAAGTGAACAAGAAGAAAGAAAATGTTAAGCAAATAGCAAGAGAAAAACATGTTTGTTGTACTGTATTGTATAAATACCATGTTTATATCACCTGCTTAAAAAGAGTCATCTGTCAGTGCTTACATCAATATTTTGTTCTCTGAAACACAACATTATAAGTGCTATAAGCATTGCTAACACTGGTATCATAAAGTGAAAAGATAATGTAAAAAATAAATTCATATTTATTAACAGGCACAGCAATTCATGCAATGATAATGAGGAAGCAGCAATACTACTGCTTTATGATAGCCTAGTGAAATCGATATGATTGCTTCACAATAGCCTAGCCTATTCACTAATGAATAAGTCATTATAAAATTCTATGCCATAAAGACTTACTGTCATATTCATAACACAGTATTGGAAACTTTAGAGAAAACACCTACTTGTGTTGATATGCTGATATGGAGTTTCTTGAATTATTAGAGAGGATGGGGGCATACTGTAATGTAATGAGATTCTTTGAAAGCAGAATTATTAAAAGAGTCAGAAAACTAGCACATTATTACTTTTATAATAAGTTATACTCCTCTTATGCCTATGTAAGAATAGGCTATCCACTTCAACACAAGTCCTGCATATTATGTGCTACAAATCAACGATAATGATGGTGATGCAAAAGCATCTCATTTAGTCCTCACTGTACAGTTATTAGATTTTCACAGAACACAGACATACACATACCCACAGATGACTTTATTAACTGTGCAGCATGATGATTATTTACTCAATAATCTTTAAATGGAAATGGATCATCATAAAGTCTTCACCCTTGTCTTCATGCTGAGTAAGTTGAGGAAAAGGAGGGAGGAGGGTTTGGTCCTCTTGTCTCAGGGGTGACAGAGGTGGAGGAGGTGGGGAGGGAGGCAGGGAGGCAGATACACTCAGCATAGCTTTACTGAAAAGCAATTACAGGTATCCATCTGGCTTTTTCACTTTTACCTTTCTCTAAAGATGTTTCCATACAGTGCCATACTTCTTCCACTGTTTACTTTGGTTTAGATGTCCATATCAGTGAAGGGTCCACATCATAAAATAAATCAAAAGCAGTCCTGAATATTCAGAAGCCTTCTGCCGGATTGTCTGATGTCATTCATGTTCTGGCACTGCTTCTTCTACGTCTTCTTCCTCATCTTTTTGCCTTGGTTTAGAATCACTTATCTCTTTAAAGTAATATTCTATTAATTCCTCTGGTGTGATGTAATTCTTGACTTTCTCAAATATTTATATCTTGAAGCACTTCACCCACCACCTATTTTTTTTTTTTGTCCCTTATCCACAATCTCCATCCTATTTCTTTGATTGGCTCTTTTGTAAATCCTGTGAAGTCATACAAAACATCTGGACAGTTTCCTCCGGCAGAAATTTATACTGGGGTCCTGGCAGCTTTCACTGCTTTTTCTGTCACAGTGATGGCATCTTCAATGATGTAACCCTCCCAGACTTTCATGTTCTTTCTGTTGGAGTTCTCTTCCACAACATTAGTAATCCTTTCTATAAGGACCATGTATAATGAGCCTTAAAGTTTCCTATGACCTCTTGATCTAGAGGCTGAATTAGAGACATGGTGTTTAGAAGTAAGTAGTCCCCCAATACCTTCGTGTTTGAACTCATGAGGGGTACTGAGTGTCCAGAATCACTGTTCAATATTGAAAGGGCTTGAAAAGACAGTCCCTTACTGGCAAGGTACTTTCTGTCTTCAAGGACAAAGCATCAGTGGAATAAATCCAGGAAAAATGTTCTCATTTCCAGGCCTTACGGTTGTACAACCAAAAGACTGACAGTTACTGGTTGTCTTGTCCCTTCAGTACTGAGGGTTAGCAGTTTTATAGATAAGGGCATTCCTGACCATGAACCTGACTGCATTTTCACAAAACAGTAGAGTTAGTCTATGCTTTTTGTATTAACTCATCACTTCTATTTCTTATTAATAGATGTCTTTTGTAACATTTTTTTTTCCAGACTAGAGAACTGTTTGCATTTCAAATCTGTTCAGGTAGATATCATTTATCCTCAATGATTTTCTTAATGGCACCTGGGAACTTTTCTATTATTAGTGTGCAGAAGATGCTTAACTTTAGACCTTCTTGTCTGTGTATGTGTTCAGTCACATTCGAGTCTTTGCAAGCCTATGGACTAGAGTCTTCCAGGCTCTTCAGTCCATGGGATTCTCCAGGCAAAAATACTGGAGTGGGTTGATGTGCCCTCCTGTAGGGGATCTTCCTGACCCAGGGATTGAACCTGTGTCTCTCATGTCTCCTGCACTGGCAGGTGGCTTATTTACCAGTAGGGTTACCCCCGTCTATCTTCCTGCCTATCAACAATTAAGTCAGATAATATGTATGGCAAATAGGATTGAAAAGTACATTATGGCATGAAATAGAATCAAAAGATGAAGAAGATGTCAATAGCATTGATAGAGATTAAAAATTACATAAACAAATGCATTGAGTTTAGTTTTCAACAGGCAACATGCTTTTAGAATTCTGAATAGTAATAGAGATCAGTATCATCCTTTACTTACAGCATGATGCAGAAGAAAGTAATTTGGCATTGGATTTAAAAGAATAGTTTAAATACAAGATCATCCTTGAATTATCATATTACCCATATTTAATGAGTATTATTTTGCAAACCTGGCCTTTAGGGTTTCGCTGGTGGCTCAGATGGTTAAGAATCCACCTACAATGCAGGAAACCTGGATTTGATTCCTGGGTTGGGAAGATCCCCTGGAGGAAGGCATGGCAATCCGATCAAGTATCCTTGCCTGGAGAGTGCCCATGGACAGAGGAGCCTGGTGATCTATAGTCCATGGGTTTTCAGAGTCAGACACAACTGAGTGACTAAGTACAGCACAGCACCATGGGAACAATAATACCATTTACCTGTGGTTGGAAAGATTCATGACTCACTGTACACAAAGTACTTGGCTTAGTGATGATTGCATAGGAAGGGCAAAGTAAAATATTTGATGGTTAGCATGATGATGAAGATGTCAATGATGAAAATAACAATAACAACAAATAAATACAAAGTAAATCACACTATTCCAAACAGAATAGAATATTTCTCTAAGCTCAGGTGATTAATTATTTTTTTAAATTAAACTTTAACCTCTATTAAATATTTTGCACATGATTACAATTTTTATATTATTGCAATGACCCTTTGTCTCTAGTTCAGTCTTATTATTTACATTTGGAAAAGAAAGCCTTTAGTTGGATGAAAGACCATGATTTATAAGCTTGAAGCTAATAAGCATCTTAAAAAAATCAAATGATAATATGTCTAAAGAGCAGTATATATATATATATATATATATATATATATAGGTGTATGAGATAGTGAATTAGAACTTGCTATAAGAAAAAATTTCGTCCTTGGATGTGGTAGAGAGATGAAGATGTGACAATTTCCTTTTCAGCTTGATAGTGAAACTATGTGGCAATATTTAGATTTAGGAACCAGAATCCACATAGTTACACACCAGATTCTAAAATAAGTATACCTGTTTGTTCAAGTATTTTTGTCATTTGCCTGTTGATAGAGCCCCATCATTAAATAACTTAGATATTTATTTGGTCTAATCTGCATTTAATTTTAAGCTTTGTGTATTTTTTATCTTTCTTCTTGTTTTAAGTATCACAAGATAGCAGCACATATCCTGGACAAAACTACCAAAGTAGGTGCATGCCTTCATGCATATAGTTAGCAAGTACCGGCACCTTGATATCCCTGAAGACTTAATTAACAGGCACAGATACTGTTTTGTGGATTCTGCTTTGCTAACAGTTCTCTAAAGATCCATGTGCTTTTTATCACTATCATAAGAGCCAGGACTGCTATCAGCCAGAGTTGCTAAGTCTCTTGAAGATCAATTAGCAAAGCTCACCAAAATGCTCACACATAATATCATTTTTGCCTGAAATGCTCATATTGAATAAGCTTTCACTCTGAATCTAAAATTGCCTAAAAATAGACAGAAAGACAGTTCAGTTGAGAACAATGTGGCCCTGTATACTTCCTCCCCATGCAACCAAATTTGACATCAATATATATATATATATACACAAAATTATCATTCATTTTTTTTAGTTTTCATAAACAAGTGAAATGAAGAGTTGAGTAAATTCATGGTAAAAGTCTTGTTATTGATCAAAGCTTTGGTTTTAGTGATTAAATGATTCTAAGTAAACTAGACATCATGTCACAAAGCAATTATTTTAAACTTTCTTCACTTGATTTTTCAGTCATACTGAAAAGCTAAACATATTTTCCTATGTGGTATATTTCTGGCCATTGTTTGCAGTTTTGTTGCCATTAGTTTAAATTCTCTATTATTTTGCATTAAAGCTTTTTTTTTTTTTTTTTTTTGATTGCTTATAAGTTTTGATGTTTCTTATTTTACCTTGGAATTTATTCATTATAAAAGAAAGTTAATTTTAAACAAAATACTTGTATTACTTTTAATTTCTATAGAGAATGACACAGGTATCACTTTTAGGGGGATGGCTAGGTACAGGTGACAAAAAGAAAACAAAAACTCTGATACCATACTTTAATATTGAGAGATGAACAATGGATTTTTGTGGTGATCACAGTCTGCTAGAAAGTCTGAGAAGATATCCTTGAAGAATACCACACAAGCATACCCAGACCCTTTTATCAAGTCTGCCTCTCTCCTGTTTGGAAAGATGCATATTCCCTGCATTGAGAAAAAATTATTCTGGCCAATACATTAATACTAGTCTCTAATCTAATCTTTCAAAATTTTATTTAGAAGCTAAATAGTAAAATGAATTATTTTGAAAGTTTCTGTCTCTCTTTGCATATCTTTTAAGTACTTTGCTGATAAAATGCTCATTTTAATTTTAATTCTAATATTGATTTAATATTGATTGCAAAGAGCAGGGCTCTTAAGAATTTTTTGACCTGGGGTAGCAATGGAGACATTGTAGTCAATGTCCCGATTTTAGAATAATAAAATACAAGGCAGGCCTGGACAATTAAATAAGGTTTAGTAATGATAATAGTAGAATCAATGAGTGAATATTTGCTGTTCTTTTAAAAATCCCTTTAACGACTATTCAATAGCACATAGGTACTAGCTCTAAAATCACTGTGGATGGTGACTTCAGCCACGAAATTAGAAGATGAATAGTTCTTGGCAGGGAATCTATGACAATCCTAAACAGTGTGTTAAAAAGCAAAGACATCACTTTGCTCACAAAGGTCTGTTAATCAAGTCTATGGTCTTTCCAGTAGTTATGTATGATTGTGAGAGCTGGACCATAAAGAAGGCAGAGTGCTGAAGAATTGATGCTTTCTAACTGTGGTGCTGGAGAAGACTCTTGAGAGTCCCTTGGACAGTAAGGATATAAAACCAGTCAATCTTAAAGGAAATCAACCCTGAATAGCCGTTGGAAGGGCTGATGCTGAAGCTCCAATACTTTGGCCACCTGATGTGAACAATCAACTCATTGGAAAAGACCTTAATGCTGGGAAAGATTGAAGGCCAAAGGAGAAGAGGCCAACAGAGGATGAGATGGACATGAACTTGAGCAAACTCAGGGAGATGGTGAGGGTCAGGGTGTGGCGTGCTGCGATCCGTGGAATTGCAAAGAGTCAGACACAACTTGACGACTGAACAACAACAACAGCAACAAAATTTCTAGAGAAATGGAGGTCCTTTATACATCTTTATATGCAGGGAATTATTAGGCTGTAGTGAAAATAATGACACATATTAAGGTAAATGATATGAAGGTATCTAGAAAAAAATGTACTTTGCTCATTTTAAAATGTCCAGTAATTCACACTATGAGTGAGATCCAGAATTGTTTCTCAGTGTTGTCTCCATATAAGAAGATTAAGGAGAAATTGGCCAAGATGGCAAAGTAGAAAGACCCTGAGTTCACCTCCTCTCAGGAGCACACACAAATCACAGCTATCTGCGAAACAACAATCAATGATAAAGACTACCAAGAAATATCTTCTCTAACTAAAATCATAAAGATGCAAAGAAGGAACTTTGGATAGCAACAAGTCTGATATAACCCTTGCTCCCTTCTAGGTGGGCAACCCACAAACTGGAGGATAATTATATTACAGAGGTTCTCCAACAGGAGTGAGAGTTTTGAGTCCCACTCTGTGCTTACCAGCCTAGGGGGCCTTGTACCAGGGAGATAAGCCCCAGATCATTTGGCTTTGAGGGTCAGTGTAATTTAATTTGAGGGACCTCAGAGGACTGGGAGAAATAGAGACTTTGCCCTTAAAAAAAATGCATACAAAATTTCACACACACCGAAACCCAGTGCAAATGCAATAATTTGATAGGAGCCTGGGCCAGACCTATCTACTGGTCTTGGAGCACCTCCTGGAGAAGTATTGGTGGCTGTAGCTCACCCTAGGGACAGATACACTGATGGCAACGATTCTTAGGGTTTCATTCTACTATGAGGATGCTGGTGGTGGTGGGCACCATCGTGGGTTCATCCCTACAGATTCATAGTGCCGTGACCTGGCCCCACTCAACAGCTTGTAGGTGCCAGTATTTGGACTTCTTAGGCCAAGCATCCAACTGGTCAGGGCATAGTTCCACCCATCAATGGACAGGCTGTCTAAAAACTTTTTGAGCTCACAGCTAACTCTAAACACATTCTAGATAAGGTCCTAAACACCAGAGTGACCATACACAGCTTGCACAAGTTCCAGAATCTCCTGTGCCACAGCCCTGCCCTCCAGGAAGCCTGCTGTGGCCACTGGACTAACCTCACCTGCAAAGGGGCAGACAACACTCTAGAAAATCACAATTCTGCAATCTGTGGACCCAGCCTTCCCAATGCAGGCCAGGCCCTGTCCTGAGAGCAACAGGGGACATAAACTGGTGCAGCCACTTTGGAAACAGTATAGAGGCTTCTCAAAAAACTAAAAATAGAACTATCATATTACCCAGCAATTTAATTCCTGGGTATATATTCAAAAGAGACAAAGACATTAATCCAAAAAGATATATGCACCTCAATGTTCATAGCATCACTATTTACGATAGCCAAGGTATGTAAGGGGCTTCCTAGGCAGCGCTTGTGGTAAATTTTAAAGAATCTGCCTGCCAGTGGAGAAGATGCAAGAGATGAGAGTTCGATCCCTGTGTCAGGAAGATACCCTGGATATGGTAATGACAACCCACTCCAGTATTCCTGCCTGGAAAATTCCATAGACAGAGGAGCCTGGAGGGCTACAGTCCATGGAGTCTCAGTTTCAGACACTATTAAGCACAAATACGTGCACATGCACACACACACACACATGCATGTACTCACAATATGTAAGCATCTTAAGTATCCATTAACAGATGAATGGATAAAATGTCATGGTACACATTACTTAGCCATTAAAAAAAAGAGAAAGAAATACTGCCATTTGTAAAAGCATGGATGGACTTGGAGAGTATCGTGCTAAGTGAAATAAATCAAATTGAGAAAAACAAGTACTGTATGGTATCACTTATGTGTGGAATCTAAAAAATATAACAAACTAGTGAATACAACAAAAAAGATATAGAGCACAAACTAGTTGTTACCAGTGGGGAAAGGGGGGTGAGGAGAGGCACAAAAGGGTAGGGGATTAAGACATAAAATATACTATGTATAAAATAAATAAGCTATGAGGATATATTATTCAACACAGGGAAGAGAGGCAATGTTTTATTATAACCGTAAATGGAATATAACATAAAAATTGAAAATTGCTGTATTGCACATCTGTAACTTATATAACATGCTTCAACTATATGCCAATTAAAAAGAAAAAAAAAAAAAACAACAACGAACATAAAAAGCCCCTAAAACACATTCAAATATAAAAATATATTAAATTAAGATATGTTTCTGTGGGATGGGAATGTAGATTGGTGTTATAAGTGTGAACAGAAAAATAAATTACATTAAAGGAAAGAAAGAAGAATATCCATAGATATTTCAAGTTTTTTTTTATATGAATTCAGGACTGTTATGGGCTGAATATTTATTTCTTCCCAAAATTCATATTTTGACTCCTTAACTCCTAGTGTGGCTGAATTTGGTGTGAGGGAGTAATTAATGTTAAATGAGGTCATGAAGGTGGGACCTGGATCCAACAGGAAGACATGTCAGAGTGTAAATGCCCACTCTGTCTCTGTCTCACTGACCTCTGTGCACCAAGAAAGGTCAAATAAGGACAGAAAGCAGCTGTCTACAAGTTCACAAGAACCCTATCTCAGAGACCAAACTGACCAGAAATTTGATCAGAACTGTGATAAAATAAATTTCTGACATTTAAGCCACTCAGTCCGTGGTATTTTGATATGGCAACACAAGCAGATTTATACAAAGACTTCTGAGTTTTGTAGGAGTCAAGGTCACATACACTATTTTAGTATAAAAATTATGCAGAAGCAAACATTCAGAGGTGATTAAAATATATATATTATGTAAATTAAAAAAGAAGTTCATTGAGTGAAAAAATTAGATGAATCTGTAGTTCTGATAATAGAGTACATCAATTCAAAAATTTTAAGTTAAGACTAACTTGGTAAGAAAACCAAGAATTTTCAGTCTTATAGTAGATTTGATTGTTAGTAAGAATCAAGCAT
Organism: Dama dama; assembly: GCF_033118175.1. Taxonomy (NCBI): domain Eukaryota; kingdom Metazoa; phylum Chordata; class Mammalia; order Artiodactyla; family Cervidae; genus Dama; species Dama dama. The sequence goes on along the minus strand of NC_083708.1, from coordinate 4,602,465 downwards.
AGCATATTAAAAAGCAGAGACATTACTTTGCCAACAAAGGTCTGTCTGGTCAAGGCTATGATTTTTCCAGTGGTCATGTATGGATGTGAGAGTTGGACTGTTAAGAAAGTTGAGCGCTGAAAAATTGATGCTTTTGAACTGTGGTGTTGGAAGAGACTCTTGAGAGTCCCTTGGACTGCAAAGAGATCCAACCAGTCCATCCTAAAGGAGATCAGCCCTGGGTGTTCACTGGAAGGACTGATGCTGAAGTTGAAACTCCAGTACTTTGGCCACCTCATGCGAAGAGTTAACTCATTGGAAAAGACCCTGATGCTGGGAGGGATTGGGGACAGGAGGAGAAGGGGACGACAGAGGATCAGATGGCTGGATGGCATCACCGACTCAATGGACATGAGTTTGAGTGAACTCCGGGAGTTGGTGATAGACAGGGAGGCCTGGCGTGCTGCGATTCATGGGGTCGCAAAGAGTCGGACACGACTGAGTGACTGAACTGACTGAACTGAAGAATCAAAATATATGTATGACAAAAACCACTACAATATTGTAAAGTAATTAGCCTCCAACTAATAAAAATAAATGAAAAAAAAACAAAAAAAAAAACAAAACCTGTTTTAAGGAGAAAATTCTAAAAACTTGAAAGAAAGAGAGTTAACTGATTGACAAGCTCATTTTCCCCTGTGCATAAAGGAAGTATTTTTCAGTCACCCACAGTTTAGTTAGGGCAGATGATCAATTCCTAGTCAAAGAAATATGAGTGGAAGGAATGAGCTTCACTTCAAGATGGTCCAGAGGCATTCCAGAACACAATTCTCCATTTTTTTCACTTCTATCTGACTCACTCTGGGTCACCCTTCTTGGAATAATATTTGTAGATGTATGTTGAAGACTGGAAGTCCAGGATGTCTGCTGCCTGGGTTCCTAGTCCCCCAACTTTCAGGGGAACCAGCAAACAGGAATGTCCAGGGTGGACTCTCCTGTGCATGGACAGAAACTTTATTGTTTTAATCTATTGAGATCACAGAGTTTAGCATCTAGCACTACTTCTATCAACCTAGACAGCAGAAACATTACTTTGTCAACAAAGGTCCATCTAATTAAAGCTATGGTTTTTCCAGTAGTCATGCATGGATATGAAAGTTGGACTATAAAGAAAGCTGAGCACTGAAGAATCGGTGCTTTTGAACTGTGGTGTTGGAGAAGACACTTGAGAATCCCTTGGACTGCAAAAAGATCCAACCAGTCCATCCCAAAGGAAATCAGTCCTGAATATTCATTGGAAGGACTGATGTTGAAGCTGAATCTCCAGTACTTTGGTCACCTGATAGGAAGAACTGACTCGTTTGACAAGACCCTGATGATGGGAAAGATTGAAGGCAGGAGGAGAAGGGGATAACAGAGGATGAGATGGTTGGATGGCATCACCAACCCATGGACATGAGTTTGGATAAACTCTAAGAGTTGGTGATGGACAGGGAGGCCTGCAGTGCTGCAGTCCATGGGGTTGCAAAGAGTCGGACATAACTGAGTTGACTGATTTGAACTGAACTGCTTTTATTACATCAGATTATCATATGTTTGCATTTGTTTAGTTTTAGGTAATCCATATCCTAGATTAAGGAAACATCTGAAATATTTTCTCAACATACCACACTACATAAGATAAAGAAGATGGAAATATTTGTTCATGTGGTTTTGTGGTTACTGATTTTTAATCAAAATGGATTTCTATAAGCTATATTGAATGTAACAACTATGGGAAATTGATCTCTACTTTCATGAAAAGTAAACAAAGGAAACTTTTATTTAAACTACATTTTATTTATAGTTTAATATTATTTATAAGAAACTATTAACAACTTCTCTCCTACTGCAAGTAAATTAAAACAATAGTTATATATCATAGGTTCTTCTTTAAACTGAGTTTAAAACGCAAAAACTGAAGCTGTGCAATTTGTAATGTTTCACTGTGTTTTGTGTACTAACATTACTCAGTGAGCCATCATTAAAGGTCAAACCTTGCCTTACATGCCTTTCCTTTGCTCTCTGTGATAATACTTTCAGTTCGTTTGTTCCTTAAAATGTGTAAAGCCTTATTTTCCTTGTTGTTAAGTGCCAGCCAGTCCTGTCAGTTACTCTGATATCTCAAGGCTTCAGGTTGGCTGACAAATTCTTCTTGAAGCATTCATTTAATTTAGCCTTCTTAGTCCATTTCCTCAATTAGTTTATCATAGAAACATAGAATATTTACTTGTCAAATCATTCCACTTTTTCATGGTATAAATTAATATACAGTTTACAACATGGGTTTCATATTAGTCCAGTAGTCTCCAAATTTGTTTCCTAATTACATTCAGTAAGTTAATTTCCTAACACAAAACCAAAATACATTTATTGACTTAATTTTTATATATGTAAATATACACAAATATAATGTACACTGTACAACATATCTAAAAACTAAATGAAGATAAAGGATAAATAATAAATGCATTTTCAAAATATTTTTATAATTCAAGATTTCTGTTTTCGCTCATAGAAACAAATATTTGTAGCTGAAATAATAATTACAGAAAGAACAATAATTTTATTAAGTTGATCTAAATATATAATTTTAATGGATGCTATGATTGAAAACGTCATATAGGGCATGCAAAAGAGTTTGTTACCTGTAAATGTCATAATAAACATTTACAATTATATGTACCAATAATGGAAAAGTTATGCTGTAATTTAGCTGGCAAGTTTCCATCCATTTAAAAATTAACCTTGTTTAAAGAAAGATATAGTATGCTCACATTTTTTTAATAAATACATTATAAATTATCAATCAGTACACATTTTTTAAAGAGCTAAAATTTTGTCTCCAGTGATGTTTTTATATGTGGAAATATGTTTATAAAATCAGGTATCAGCAGAGAGGTGTCCCAAGCATCTCTTTTTAAAAATTTTCTCTTTAGCCAGAGTTTCCTTTGAACAATTATTACTTTTACATTCATTATTAAAATGTTCACTTTACCTTTAACAAAAACATTGAGGTTGATTTTCTAAAAGTATATAAAAATAAACTGTTTTTAAATATACTTTTTAAAAGTATATAAAAGTATAATGAATGTAAGCAATACAAGGAAATAATAAATTAAATCAATACAGTGATTTTTGTTATGTCAAAATAAGTTTTTTTTTCATTTATTTAACTGTCAACTCATCAAACACTTTTCATTGTTTACTTGATTAAATATATTTTGCCATGACTTTAAAACAAAGTATATATGTAGAATACTCAGCTAGTAATAACTCTTTTTAAGAAATCATCTTTTACATTTCCCAGAATCACATTTGAGTTGATTTTAGGCAAACTTATTTTCCAAAGTGAAATGTAAATATAAAATATTGTTATTTAAGTGTGAATTTTAAAACAGTAAATTATCCCTGTGTATGTGGGGTGTGTAAACACATACATGTGTGTTAGTCATTTAGTTGTGTCTGATTCTTTGAGACTCCATGGACTCCATAGAGCACCAGGCTCCTCTGTCCATTAACTTTTCCAGGCAAGAATGCTGCACTGGGTTGCCATTCCCCTCTCCAGGGTATCTTCCCAACCCAGGGACTGAACCTGGGTCCCCTGCATAGGAGGCAGGTTCTTTACCACCTGAGCATAAATACTATAAGTTTCAATCAGCCACTAACTTCCAGATTTTACTAGGTAATTACAGATACCTTTCTGAAGACTTTTTAGGAGGAAATATAATTATAAAATTAGTCTTCTCTCACTATGTTTTGTTTTTCATATTCAATATTTTTCTATGTTTCATGCAGTGTGCAATAAAATATATCCCTCGGAGTGCTTTTTGAATCTGATTTCATACTTAAGGAATACAATTTTTTTATCTGTACAACTCTTGTTCCCAATTTACTAATACAGAGATCCATCTAACTCTTGGAACATATGCATTTTTATTCTTTTTTTTGTATGTGTGCCTGACAAGTTCTATTTTATTTAGAATAACTTTTCTTCTGTGCTTTTCTGGTTACTCAGGGACTCCAGATTTATGCCTTGATCTGTGTGCTATGGAGAAAGGGTTTACATGTCCCTCTGCCATTTTCTTAGAGATACAAACTTCCGTCTGTTCAAAAAACTGAAATTAAGCTGCTCTCCATGTTATGTTCACAAATGTTATTTCTTGCTCACTAACACCATAACTGTCTATGCATTATTAACTCAGAGCCACTAGACCTAGGACACATAGAGCCATATACTAAATAAAAGGCACTAAAGATTACACTGATACTTTTGAACTGTGATGTTGATGACTCTTGAGAGTCCCATGGATTGCAAGCAGATCGAATCAGTCAATCCTAAAGGAAATCAGTTCTGAATATTCATTGAAAGGACTAATGCTGAAGCTGAAACTCCAATTCTTTGGCCACCTGATGCGCAGAACTGACTCACTGGAAAAAAAAAACCCTGATGCTGGGAAAGATTGAAGGCAGGAGGAGAATGGAATGCCAGAGGATAAGATAGTTGGATGGCATCACCAACTTGATGGACATGAGTTTGAGCAAGCTCTGGGAGTTGGTGATGGACAGAAAGGCCTTGGATGCTGCAGTCCATGGGGTCACAAAGGGTCAGACACAGACAAGCGACTGAACTGCAAGGTTACAAGGCAAGTCCAATGCTCCTTAAATCTGACTTCAATGAACTTATTTATTGAAGTTAGAAAATTAATAATAATAAAACTCCATACAACATAGTATGTACTTTGTGCACTTAAAACAGCCCTAGTGTTATAAATAAGTATGCATTTCCTTCCACTCCCACTTGGAAAGAAATGGGTCTGAGGTCTACCTTTGTCAGAAATGTTTTGGAGTTCTGTGTAGCTACTACTAGATGGTTGCTGTGTATATGCTTGTCAGACACTGATATCTTTCGTTTTAAGTACCAATGCTGTTTTTTGGCTGTTTCTTTTTTAGGTGCATGACAATGCTGTTTATGTGATCATTTATTTAAAATGTTAGTAAATCAATGGAAGTTTTTCTTACTACTAAATTTTCTTTCTACTATCATCAAATGAGTAGAACTGAATAAACACTTTTTCAAAGGGGAAATGCAGATGGCCAAAAAGCACATGAAAAAATGCTCAACATTGTTAAATATCAGGGAAATGCAAATAAAAACCACAATGAGACATCACCTTACAACTGTCAGAATGGCTATTATCAAAAAGAACTCGAATGAAGTGAAGATGTGGGGAAAATGGAAACTCCTACACTATTGGTGGGAGTGCAAATTGGTGTTGCCACTGTGGAAAACAGTATGGGAGTTTCTAAAAAACAAACAAACAAAAAAATAGAAATATCATATAACCCAGCGACTCCACTTTTGGATATATATCTGAAAGAAACACTAATTCAAAAAGTTACATGCACCCTGTTCATAGCAGCATTATTTATAATCTCCAAGATACGGAAACAAGTTAAGTGTCCACCAACAAATGAATGGGAAAAGAAGATGTGATATGTATCTGAGGTTATAGATAGGCTCTAGGATCTATTGTACAGCATGAGGAATATAGATAATATTTTGTAATAACTGCAAATGATAAGTTACCTTTAAAATTATTAAAATAAACTTAAAATGAAAATAAGTTAATTTATATGTGGCTGGAAAAAAATGTTTTATGGGTTCCCATATTCAAATTTCATTACAAGAATGCCACGTGGTATGTAGAATAGCACTGACCTGTCTCCTCAAGCCCAAAGGGCATAAGAGCCAAAGCATGTCTTTTATAAAGATGGAATATTGTTGCTGTTAGCTGCTGTGAATTTCCCCCCAGGTTCCTAAGGGGTGAAAAAAAAGACAATGAAGAGTATTAGATATAAGAAAGAAGAGAAATACACAGTGTCTCTCTATTACTAAAATTACGGAAATAAAACATAAAAGTATTTTCATTTTTGTCTTGCTAGTTGGACAATTTCAAGTCTCTGAGAATGTCAAACTGATCACCTGAGAAGAGAGACGAGAGAAAAATAAATATGTAATTGCCCACACAAAGGAAAACAGGACAGTTACCATGCGTGCTTTCCTTTGAACTAATATTTATATTTAATTGCTTCTTTCTTTGCCATCTTCCTTCAAAATATTTGTGTATATTCTATATGACACATTTAAATCTTACTGTTTAAATAGATTTTCAATGTCTCTTATCCATACTAATTTGTAAATATCTTTTTGAAAAGGACTGTTTCTCATGACTGAAATCCCAGAAGTTTCTTTTGTGGTGTCAAAAATGTTTAATTGTCTCATTTCTCTTTCTAGTCCTGGACTCTCAAAGCTGAGTTAAAAATTTTCCTTGCAACATACCTCAGAATCACATTCTTTCTTGTTTCATTACATTTCTTTTTTCCTTTCTTACTCTATTTACCTCAATGTTCTCATTTGTAAAATAAATAAATGAGAGCATCTGAATGATATAGCTCATGTGAAGTTCACTAGTGTATAGAGGACAATACATTGTGTTATTTTCTAACTTACTTCACATATATTTCAGGGTGGTTATATTGAATATAACTATTTGCAAAATAAAAACAAGATATTTTAAGTGTGAAATTATTAACAGGATGTTAGTGCAGAATTTATTTGTTACTGTATAACAGCGAAAAAATTTAAGTGATGATATGTGAGAACCATTTCTAGTACACATTTCCAGTACACATTTCCTCAGATGTAAAACCAATCATAGCATAATAATGTTTTACATATTTTTTACTTCCATAAATAATTTCATTTGTACAAAAAGTTGATGTGTAAGAAAAAGGGAATATCTACAGATGATTCTTATTGTTCTAGGTGGCAAACACTCTCATTGCATTAATAGTCAATTCTGATTTATACAGAAAATTTTTATGAGAAGGAATGTGTTATCTCGCTATATAATAAATGCTCCAGTTGACGTTAAGCTCAAAAACATTTTTCAGTCTTCATCTGTGCAAGTGTAACATCTGACAAATGGTAGGAAATCAGTAACTATTTTTAAAATTAATAAGTTAATCAATGCATAAAGATTAGGTTCACTGTTACTTCATTTATTTGATTTTCTAATTTAGTAAAGACATTTTAAATTTCTAATCTAGGAAAGAAATTTTCTTTAGACATTTTATCAAATAACTTATTGAATCATGTGTGTTAGCCATGCAGGCATGTCAAATCATATAAAAAGAGCTAAAGGTATTGCATTTTATTACATAGGTTTTGAAACTTGTGTTTTTTTTTTTAATACTACATTTTTAGTAAAAATAAATAATACCATGTTTTCAAAATGAATTTTGCCACTCTAGAGAGTAAAGTTTTTAATAAATTCAGTTCAGGTCAGTGGCTCAGTTGTGTCCCACTTTTTGCGACCACATGGACTGCAGCACGCCAGGCTTCCCTGTCCATCACCAACTCCCAGTGCTTACTCAAACTCATGTCCACAGAATCGGTAATGCCATCCAACCATCTCATCCTCTGTCTTCCCCTTGTCCTTCCACCCTCAATCTTGCCCAGCATCAGGGTCTTTTCAAATGAGTCAGTTCTTCACATCAGGTGGCCAGAGTATTGGCGTTTCAGCTTCAACATCAGTCCTTCCAATGAATATTCAGGACTGATTTCCTTTAAGATGGACTGGTTGAATCTCCTTGTAGTCCCTGGGACTCTCAAGAGCCTTCTCCAACACCACAGTTCAAAAGTATCAATTCTTTGGTGCTCAGCTTTCTTTATAGTCCTGCTCTGACAATCATTCAAGACCACTGGAAAAACCATAGCTTTGATTAGACAGATTTTTGTTGACAAAGTAATGACTACGTTTTCTAATACGCTGTCTGAGTTGGTCATACCCTTTCTCCCAAGGAGCAAGCACCTTTTAATTTCATGACTACAGTCACCATTGCAGTGATTTTGGAGCCCAAGAAAATAAAATCAGCCATTCTTTCCACTGTTTCCGCATCTACTTGCCATGAAGTGATGGGATCAGATGCCATGATCTTAGTTTTCTGAACGCTGAGTTTTAAGCCAACCTTTTCACTCTCCTTTTTCACCTTCATCAAGAGATTCTTTAGTTCTTCTTCGCTTTCTGCCATAAGTGTGGTGTCATTTGTATATCTGAGGTTATTGATATTTCTCCCTGCAATCTTGATTTCAGCTAGTGCTTCATCCAGCCCAGCATTTCTCATGATGTACTCTGCATATAAGTTAAATAAGCAGGGTGACAATGTACAGCCTTGATGTATTCCTTTCCTGATTTGGAAACAGTCTATTGTTCCACATCCAGTTCTACACCTTGAATTAAATACAGTGAAATTCATTGGATCATGGAAAAAGCAAGGGAATTCAGAAAAGCATCTACTTCTGTTTCATTGACTACCCAAAAGCCTTTGGCTATCTGGATCACAACAAACTGTGGGAAAATTCTTAAAGAGATCAGAATGCCAGACCACCTTAACTGCCTCCTGAAAAACATATATGCTGGTTAAGAAGCAACAGTTAGAATAGGACATGGAATAGTGAACTGGTTCAAAACAGGGAAATAGGTATATCATCATGCTAATTATTTGACTTCTATGCAGAGTACATCATGCAGAATGCCAGACTGGATAAATCACAAGTTGTAATAAAGACTGCTGGGAGAAGTAACAAACTCATATATGCAGATACTACCCTAATGGCAGAAACTGAAAGGAACTAAAGCTCCTCTTGATTAAACTGAAAGAGGAGAGTGAAAAAGCTGGCTTAAAACTCAACATTCAAAAAAAAGATTACGACATTTGCTCCCATCATTTCATGGCAAATAGATGGCAGGGATGGGGGGCATGGCAGATTTTATTTTCTTGGGATTTAAAATCACTGCAAAAGGTGACTGCAGCCATGAAATAAAAAGACACTTGCTCCTTGGAAGAAAAGCTATGATAAACCTAGACAGCATATTAAAAAGCAGAGACATCAGTTTGCTGACAAAGATTCATGTAGTCAAAGCTGTGGTTTTTCCAGTACTCATGTAAGGATGTGAAAAATGGACCATAAAGAAGGCTGAGCACAGAAGAATTAATGTTTTTGAAGTGTGGTGTTGGAGAAGACTCTTAAGAGTCTCTTGGACTTCAAGAAGATCAAGCCAGTCAATCCTAAAGGAATTTGACCATGAATATACAATGGAAGTACTGATGCTGAAGCTAAATCTCCAATACTTAGGCCACCTGATTAGAAGAGCTGACTCGTTGGAAAAGACCCTGATGCTGGGAATGACTGAGGGCAGGAGGATAAGGGATGAGGCAGCTGGATGACATCACTGACTCAATGGACATGATTTCGGGCAAACTCCAGGAGATAGTGAAGGACAGGGAAGTCTAGTGTTTTGAAGTCCATGGAATCACAAAAAGTCAGACATGACTTGGCGCCTGAACAACAGCAATGGGAAATAAATGACATTATTGAATCCAAATGTTAGAAAGGGGTACAGTCACACACATACTCTGCTTTATAGAGCTTAATTTGTCCAGGACCAGACACTAAGAAATTGAACAAGTCTAGATCTGAACGCATACTTAAAAAAAAAAAATTCTATAAGATCTGCACATTTCATACACTTGGAAAATACTGAAACATAAACTCAAAGGTAGAATTACTGGTGTTTTGTATTATTTGAGCTTAGAAAAATCAGATAAATCTATGCTCAGTAATTTTAATAGATTTGTTTCACTCCATTTACTCAGCTGAATCATTAAGAACAACAGAAAGTAACATTATGATATACAGTCTATAAAGTGGAAAGATTACTTACATGCACTCCACAGAATAGCACTGAATAGAAGGGTGAAGGGGAGATAGATGGGTTGATCAGACTAATGAGTAAACTGAAGTGCAGGCATAACTGACAACACCAATGTTGCAGGATGGAGGTTTCAATTAAGTAGGATAAACAATAATAACTATAAAACTCTGATAAAATAACAAGAATGCAGAGGGGCAAGCACAGCTGGACGCTTTCAAGAAAATCTTTTGACTATTACAATAATTATTTTTGAAAGTCTGATTCAATTAATAATATGGGCAGTAAAATGTAGACCACTTGTGAAAAGTTGTAGTTCATTTGTTATTATCAGTTCATTTCAGTCACTCAGTTCTTGTCTGACTATTTGCAACTCCACAGCATGCCAGGCTTCCCTGTCCATCACCAACTCCCAGAGCTTGCTCAAACTCAGGTCCATTGAGTCGGTGATGTCATCCAACCATCTCATCCTCTGCTGTCTCCTGCTTCTCCTGTCTTAAACTTTCCCAGCATCATGATCTTTTACAGAGTCAGTTCTTCACTTCAGGTGGCCAAAGTATTGAGGTAGCAACTGCAGCATTAGTCCTTCCAATGAATATTCAGGACTGATTTCTTTCAGGATTGACTGGTTTGATCTCCTTGCAGTCTATGAGACTCTAAAGAGTCTTCTCCAACACCACAGTTCAAAAGTATCAATTATTCAGTGCTCAGCTTTCTTCATACAGTGCTTAGCTTTCTTTAGACTTCCCTAGTGGCTCAGACGGTAAAGCGTCTGCCTACAATGAGGGAGACCCAGGTTCGATCCCTGGATGGGGAAGATCCTCTGGAGAAGGAAATGGCAACCCACTCCAGTATTCATTATTGCCTGGAAAATCCCATTGGAGGAGCCTGGTAGGCTACGGTCCATGGGGTCACAAAGAGTTGGACACAACTGAGTGACTTTACTTACTTACTTATTAGCTTTCTTTATGGTCCAACTCTCACATCCATACATGACTACTGAAAAAACCATAGCTTTGACTGGATGGACCTTTGTTAGCAAAGTAATGCCTCTGCATTTTTACATGCTGTCTAGGTTGGTCATAGCTTTCCTTTCAAGAATCAAGTGTCATTTAATTTCAGGGCTGCAGTCACCATCTACAGTGATTCTGGAGCCCAAGAAAATAAAATCTGTTGTTTCCCCATCTATTTGCCATGAAGTGATGGGGCTGGATGCCATGGTCTTAGTTTTTTGAATACTGAGTTTTAAGCCAACTTTTTCACTCTCCTCTTTCACTTTCAACAAGAGGCTCTTTAGTTCTTCACTTTGTGCCATAAAGGTGGAGCCATCTCTGTATATGATGCTATTGATATTTCTCCCAGCAGTCTCGATTCCAGCTTGTTCTTCATTCAGCCCAACATTTTGCATAATGCATTCTGCATATAAGTTAAATAAGCAGGGTGACAATATACAGCCTTGACATACTCCTTTCTCAATTTGGAAACAGTCTGTTGTTCCATGTACTGTTCTAACTATTGCTTCTTGACCTGCATACAGATTTCTCAGGAGGCAGGTCAGATGGTCTGGTATTCCCATCTCTTTAAGAATTTTCCACAGTTTGTTGTAATCCACACAAAGACTTTTGCATAGATAATAAAGCAGAAGTAGATGCTTTTCTGGAACTCTCTTGCTTTTTCAGTGAGCCAACAGATGTTGGCAATTTGATCTCTGCTCCCTCTGCCTTTTCTAAATCCATCTTGAATATCTGGAAGTTTACTCTTTACATACTGTTGAAGCCTGACTTGGAGAATTTTGAGCTTTACTTTATTAGCATGTGAGATGAGTGCAATGGTGTGGTAGTTCAAATATTCTTTGGCATTGTCTTTCTTTGGGATTGGAATGAAAACTGACCTTTTCCAGTTCTGTGGCCACTGCTGAGTTTTCCAAATTTTCTGGCAATTGAGTGCAGCACTTTCACAGCATCAGCTTTTAAGATTTGAAATAGCTCAACTGGAATTCCATCACCTTCACTAGATTTTTTTGTAGCAATGCTTCCTAAGGCTTGCTTGACTTTGGACTCCAGGATGTCTGACTCTAGGTGAGTGATCACACTAATGTGATTATCTGGGTCATGAAGATCTTTTTTGTATAGTACTTTTGTATATTCTTGCCACCTCTTCTTAATATCTTGTGCTTTTGTTAGGTCCATACCATTTTTTCCCTTTATTGAACCCATCTTTACATGAAATAGTTCCTTGGCATCTCTAATTTTCTTGACAAGATTTCTAGTCTTTTCCATTTCATTGTTTTCCTCTATTTCTTTGCATTATTTTCACACTCTTTGCATTATTTGTTTTATTATAATCAATGATTCTTAATAATTTAAATATTATCAATAAAACATAATATTGCTAACATCTTATATTAATGCCTGATTTGGGAAATCTATCATTTTTATAATTTGCAATGAAATGCAAGTAAACAACTATAGTGGGTTTTTTTTTATAATTTTAGTACAAATTTGTACTATATGTGTATTTGTATATACATATGTGTAGGAATATACATTTTTATTGGCTTCCCTGGCAACTTTTTGAAATAATACACTTTCAAAAGTGTGTGGTAAGTAACACACACACATGATTAAGTTGAATTGTTTCTAAAGCGTTATTTTGACTTACAAAAATGGGAAATCCATATATATTTTAATTGCAATATTTTGCAAATTAAATTCATTATCATAGGAAAATAAATGCCAAAGATAAAGGATTAGAGTACAAAGATTATCAATGTACATTGTTTTTTCCACTGGGATACATTTATAATGCAATTGAAGATAGGTTTTGTATCTCATGTTTGATAATTTATATTTGGAGCAATACTTTTGATGGTATTTTTAAGTTTTCTCTAGGTATAAATATCTACAGTTTCTAAGAAAATAAACTAAATGAGCTATAATAGAAAAGTGGTGGGCTGAAACAGGAAGCAGATTTTAAAGTTAAGAAATATGTAAGTGGGTCACAATAAATATATTTCACTTCATAAGTGATGCATGTTCATTGATGCAGATTGCTAAATCCCATGGATTCTAAACAAGTTATTTACAAAGGAAATCATGTGAAACAAGTGAATATGTTTGCCTCTGAGAAGTTTGCTCACCTATAAAATGAGAAGAGGATTTCAATTTCCTCCCCTGCCATCCTGTGAAAAATTAGTTTTATTAGGGAAAGTGTTGTAAACCTTAGCTTGCCATTTAAAAATACATGTGCATTTGGCATCCTCAAAATATAAAATTTCTATGCTTCAAAATACTCACTTTAAAAATGATAATACAGGAGTATAATTAGATTCATTCCTAAGTTGGACAAATATTTACTGAATCTACAATTTCCCATCACTGTGATAGCTTCTGAAAATACAAATTTATTAGTTTCAAAGAACATTTCAAATTCTAGTCTATATGTCTAAACTTAAAAATATTTTAAAATTATGTATTAGCATACATAATAAGGACAATCTGATTTCAATTGTATCCTAACTCTACTTTAGTAATGAAAAAAATTCAAACTAAGAATATATTTAGAAATATGTACATGTCTGTAAGTTAATTTTATAAACATCTGTAAATACAGAGGGCTATGTAATCACTTACATTTTAGTGCTTTTTTAATGAAGTAGAAAATATTAATAATATTTTTACTTTTGTTTCAAAGAAAAAGAAGAGTTTCATGCTACTAAGTAAATCTTATATTTATAAAACAATAAATTTTTATGCATTAATGAAGTGTTTTGAATAATACTGATGTGATAGTTCCCTAAAGATACATTTACATAATTTACATTTACATAATTTCTACTTTTCCACTGTATTTTTAAAATGTTATATATATATAATGTGTTATTTTTTAAAATTTTTTCGGAGTGTTTTTCTATAACATAATTTACTCATTTGTTTAAAATAACCCTGAAATTTGGATAGTATTAATTAATATATTCAATATTATATTATTTACACAATTAATTGTAATAATAATTATTATTACACAATTAAGCATTTGTATAATTGTTATAATTAAGTTAAACAAATAATATACCTTTTCAGTAGGAGAATATAGATAGGTTAAATCATTCAGCTACTAAAAGTTTATTTGTTCAAGTATCTAGGTGGCTGATGATCAAAAAATAAAACTCATTGTTCTTAACTTATAGTGGATAGTTCTCTCCTAAAGCACTCTGCCACACTAACATAAAGCTTGTACTGGGTGCATACTGTTGTGCTAGAACAAATAAAATAGTATCTTCATATTCTGTAAAAATATTCAACAAAATACATTTTCCTATTTTTAAGAAGTGATATGGATATGAAATATTTATGCTCTTTTTTATCAAGAATTAAATAGTCAAAAATATTATTGAAAGAGCTGTAATTTTAGTGAGAACTTTCCCAGTATGTAATCAATTTGATATATGTAGTTCTGAGGCAGAATCAAAATGATGCACACTTGTGCTCTATATGTTTCTACAACATTAGGGACAAAGAAGTTGGAAAAGAGATTTTGTTAATAAGACATGTATTACTTTCTAAACTGACTTAGTGTTGGTTTGGAAGGGTTGTCTGGAGCCATGATTTTCAAGCATTTTGGTCTCAGGAAACCAAATCAGAAAATAAAGAAACATCTTAAAATATCAAAGTAAGAAGACAAGAAATGATGAATATGAGAGCAGAAATCAAACAAGTAGATAATCAAAGAAGTCAAAAGATAGTTTCTAGAGAACAAGAAGTCTGACAAACCTCTAGCTGGAGAGATTGAGAAAGAATGCTTAACATATACACACTATATACAGAATAGATCATAAACAAGGACCTACCGTACAGGCACAGGAAACTATACTCAATGAGAATATATATGAAGATATTATTGAATACATTCCCCTGTCACGGTATGATGAAATTTGGTTCTAGATTAATTTTTCCAGTCTCAACAACAGATTCCAGCATTGAGATTTGTATCTTTCAATAAGAATAATTTTTTAGAAATGAGTGCTATGCTTAGTCACTCAGTTGTTTCTGACTCTTTGAGACCCCATGGAATGTAGCCTGCCAGGCTCCTCTGTCCATGGATATTCTCCAAGCAAGAAAACGGGAGTGGGTTGCCATGCGCTCCTCCAAGGGATCTTCCAAACTCAGTCATCGAGCCCAGATCTCCCTTATTGCACACCGATTCTTTACCAGCTGAGCCACCAGGGAAGCTCTTTAGAAATGAGTAGAACACCTACACAGACATTTCTCAAAAGAAGACATACAGATGAGAAAACACACACACACACACACACACACACACACACACACACAAGATGCTCAACATCGCTTCTTATTAGATAAATGCAAATCAAAACTACAACGAAATATCACCTCACACGGGTCAGACTGGTCATCATAAAAAAAGTGTGCAGATGACAAATGCTGGAGAAGATATGGAGAAAAGGGAACCCACTTGTACTGTTGGTGGGAATGTAAATTGACACAGTTACTATGGAGAACAGTTTGGAGATTACTTTAAAAAATACAAGGAATAAAACTATATGACCCAACAATCCCACTACTGGGTATATGCCCTTCAGTTAGGTCAGTCAATTCAGTCACTTAAGTCGTGTCTGATTGTTTGCAACCGCATGGATTGCAGCATGCCATGCTTCCCTGTCCCATCACCAACTCCCAGAACATACTCAAATTCATGTCAATTGAGTTGGTGATGCCATCCAACCATCTCAGCCTCTGTCATCCCCTTCTCCTCCCACCTTCAATCTTTCCCAGCATCAGGGTCTTTTCAGATGAGTCAGTTCTTCGCATCAGGTGGCCAAAGTATTGGACTTCCAGTTTCAGCATCAGTCTTTCCAATGAATGTGCAGGACTAATTTCCTTTAGGATGAACTGGTTGGATCTCCTCGTAGTTCAAGGGACTCTCAAGAGTCTTCTCCAACACCACAGTTCAAAAGTATCAATTCTTTTGCTCTCAACTTTCTTTAAGGTCCAACTGTCACATCCATACATGATTGCTGGATAAACCATAGCTTTGACTAGACGGACCTTTGTTGACAAAGCAATGTCTCTGCTTTTTAATATGCTGTCTAGGTTGCTCATAGCTTTTCTACCAAGGAGCAACTCTTTCATTTACTATGATGGTTACTCCATTTCTTCTAAGGGATTATTGCCCACAGTAGTAGATACAATAGTCATCTAAGGTAAATTCACCCATTCCAGTCTGTTTTAGTTCACTGGTACCTAAAATGTCAATGTTCACTCTTGCCATCTCCTGTTCTACCACTTCCAATTTGCCTTGATTCATGGACCTGACATTCCAGGTTCCTATGCAATATTGCTCTTACAGCATTGGACTTGACTTCTATCACCAGTCACATCTACAATTGGGAGTTGTTTCTGCTTTGGCTCCATCTCTTTATTCTTTCGAGATTATTTCTCCACTAATCTCCCGTAGCATATTGGGCACCTACTAACTTGAGGAATTCATCTCTCAGTGTCCTATCTTTTTGCCTTTTCATGCTGCTCATGGGGTTCTCAAGGCAAGAATACTGAAGTGGTTTGCCATTCCCTTCTCCAGTGGACCACGTTTTGTCAGAACTTTCCACCATGACCTGTCCATCTTGGGTGGCCCTGCACAGCATGGCTCATACTTTCATTGAGTTAGACAAGGCTGTGGTCCATGTGATCAGTTTGGTTTGTTTTTTGTGACTGTGGTTTTCATTCTGTCTGCCCTCTGATGAATAGGGTAAGAGGCTTATGGAAGCTTCCTGATGGGAGAAACTGACTGAGGGGGAAACTGGGTCTTGTTTTGATGCTCAGTAAATCTTTAATTCAATTTTCTGTTGATGGGCAGGGCTGTGTTCCTTCTCTGTTGTGTGACCTAAGTCCGAACTATGGTGGAGGCAATGAAGATAATGGCAAACTCCTTCAAAAGGTCCCAAACATGCACTGGTGGACTCAGTGTCCCAGCTTGTGAGGCAGGCCACCGCCAACCCACACCTCACCCAGACAATCCTGGACCCTCACGAGCAAGTCTGGGTCAGTCTCCTGTTTGTTCACTGCTCCTTTCTCCTGTGTCTTGGTGTGCACAAGGTCCTTGTGCCCCCCAAGAGCCCATTTCCCCAGTCTTGTGTAAGTTCTGGCAGTTGTGTGATAGGGTTAATGGTGACCTCCTCCAAGAGGGCTTATGCCAAACCCAGGTCTGCAGCACCCAGAACTCCTGCCCCTGTAGCAGGCCACTGTTGACCCATACCTCCAGAGGAGACATTCAAAAACAGTTCTGGCTCAGTCTCTGTGGGTTCTCTGGGTCCTGGTGCACATGAGGTTTGTTTGAGCCCTCCGAGCATCTCTGGAGGGCATGGAGTTTGATTCTAAATGTGATTTTGCCCTTCCAACCATCTTGCTGGGGCTTCTCCTTTGCTCTTGGATGTAGTGTATTTTTTTTTTTTTTTTTTTTTGGTGGGACCCAACATTCTCATTTCGATGGTTGTTCAGCAGTGAGTTGTAATTTTGGAGTTCACACAGAAGATGAGCTCACATCCTTCTACTCCACCATTTTGTTACCTCCATTGAGAAGTACCCTGAGAAAACCATAATTCTAAAAGACACATGTACTGCAATGTTCAATTCAGCACTGTTTGCAATAGCCAGAACATGGGAGCAACCTAGATGCCCTGACAGATAAATGGATAATGAAGTTGTGTATGTGTGTGAGTGTGTGTGTGGGTGGGTGCATAAAATACCCAATAGAATATTACTCAGCCATAAAAAGGAACACATTTGAGTCAGTTTAACTGAGGTGGATAAACACAGAGCCTGTTAACCTGTTATAGGGGTGAGGTAAGCCAGAAAGAGAAAAACAAATATCGTATATTAATGCATATGTATCAAATCTAGAAAAATGGTACTGATGAATGTATTTTCAGGGCAGGAATAGACACACAGACATAAAGAACAGACTTGTGGACATAAGGAGGGAAGCAGATGGTGAGAGGAGTTTAGAGAGTAGCCTTTAAATATATACACTATCATATGTAAAATACATTGTTATTGGGAAGTTTCTGTATAACAAAAGGATCTCAACACAGTGCTCTGTGATGACCTAGAAGGGTGGGATGGTAGGTGTGGGGGGTGAGAGGGAGGTTTATGAGGGAGGGAATATATGTATACTTATAGCTGATTCACATTACTGTACAGCAGAAACCAACATAACAATTATCTGCCAATGTAAAAAAGAAAAAAAGAATGACCATTAGACTTGTAGTCAAGTCTAACAAGGAGGAGGATTTTCAAGAAAAAAATGGCTGGAATGGGCTACCGACCTCAGTATAACAATAGCTAGGAGGATGGTGGTATCTCATGTTCCTCTGCTTTGTGGTAATAATACCTGAATACATTCCCATGTGTCAAAGAATACGATCTTTCCAGAGGTTGAGATTAGCCTATACACACTACTGTGTACAGAATAGATAAACAACAATAATCTACTACATAGCACAAGGAACTATACTGTATAGCACATGGAATTGTAGTTTTACAATAACCTATAAGGGAAAGGGCTTCCCTGGTGGTTCAAGTGGTAAAGGGCCCACCTGCAATGCAGGAGACCTGGGTTCAATCCCTGGGTTGGCAAGATCCCCTGGAGCAACCCATTCCAGTATCCTTGCCTGGAGAATCCCCATAGATAGAGGAGCTTGGCAAACTACAGTCCATTGGATACATATACAAACACCCCTCCAGTTTTCATTCCAATCCCAAAGAAGGCAATGCCAAATAATGCTCAAACTACCGCACAGTTGCACTCATCTCACAGGCTGGTAAAGTAATGCTCAAAATTCTCCAAGCCAGACTTCAGTAATACGTGAACTGTGAACTTCAGATGTTCAAGTTGGTTTTAGAAAAGGCAGAGGAACAAGAGAACAAATTGCCAACATCAGCTGGATCATCAAAAAGTCAAGAGAGTTCCAGATTAAAAAAATATATATATATTTTTTGCTTTATTGACTATGCCAAAACCTTTGACTGTGTGGATCACAATAAACAGTGGAAAATTCTGAAAGAGTTGGGAATACCAGACCACCTGACCTGCCTTTTGAGAAATCTGTATACAGGTCAGGAAGCAACAGTTAGAACTGGACTGGGAACAGCAGACTGGTTCCAAATAGGAAAAAGAGTACATCAAGGCTGTATATTGTCACCCTGCTTATTTAACTTCTATGCAGAGTACATCATGAGAAACACTGGGCTGGATGAGTTACAGCCTGGAATTAAGATAAGTGGGAAAAATATCAACAATCTCAGATATGTGGATGATACCACTCTAATGGCAGAAAAGGAAGAGAAACTAAAGAGTCTCTTCATGAGGGTGGAGGGGAATGAAAGAGCTGGCTTAAGACTAAATATTATAGAAAAAAGCTAATATCATGGCATCCAGCCCCATTACTGTAAATAGTAGGGTAAAAGGTGGAAGCAGGGACAGATTTACTCTTCTTGGGCTCCAAAATCACTGCAGATGGTGACTTCAGCCATGAAATCAGAAGACATTTGCTTCCTGTCAGGAAAGTGATGACAAACCTAGACAGTGTATTGAAAAGAAGAGACATTTCTCTGCTGACAAAGGTGTGTATGGTCAAGGCTATGGTCTTCCCAGTGGTCACATTCAGTTTTGAGAGCTGGACCATAAAGAAGGCAGAATGCCAAAGAATGGATGACTACAAACTGTGTTGCTGGAGAAGACTTCTGAGAATCCCTTGGACAGCAAGGAGATTAAACCAGTAATCTTAAGGGAGATAAACCCTGAATATTCACTGGAAGGACTAATACTAAAGCTGAAGCTCTGGTATTTTGGTCATCTCATGCAAACAGATGACTCACCGGAAAAGTCCCTGATCCTCAGAAAGATTGAGGGCAGGAGGAGAAGAAGGCATCAGAGGATCAGATGACTGGATGGAATCACCAATGCAATGAACATGAATTGGGCAAACTCTGGGAGATGATGAGGGACAGGGAAGCCTGGCAAACTGCAATCCATGGGATTGCAAAGGGTTGGACACGACTGGGTGACTGAACAACAACTATATATGTGTGTATATATATATATATATATATATATATATATATATATATATGATGTATATCTGAATAACTTTGCTGTACACTGCACAATCAGCACAAAATCATGTATCCACTATGCTTCTATAAAAAATAATAAAACAAATAATGATTCATAGATTACCAGTTGTAAGAAAGAGGGCTTTAAAAAAAAAAGTCTGTGGATACGAAATAGATAATGAAAATATTATGCCCAATTTTCTGCCAATAAATTCAACAACTTAGATAAGATAAGGAAATACTTCAAAAGACTAAAACTACCAAAGCCAACTCAATAAGAAAAGATGACCTAAATAGAAATACACATATTAAAGAAATAGAATTCTTAGTTAAACTTCTCCCACTTAAAAAATGTCAGGGCCAGATGGCTTCCAGGATAAACACAATCAAATCCACAAGGATAAACTAATGCTAATTGTGCACAAACACTTCCAGAAGTTTAAAGAAGGGAAAATAATTCACCCTCATTTTACAAAGCAGAATTACCCTAATATCAAAATAATAAAATGATATGACAAGAAAAGGAAAAAAAAAGAGGAAAGAAAAATCCATCATGAGTAGAAATATAAATTTTTCAACAAAATTCATGCTAATCAAACCTAACAATATAGAAAAAGAATAATAAATTGTAACTAAGTGGAGTTACATCCCTAAATGTTTTGCACCCCTAAAATGCAAAATCATTTTAGTATTCAAAATCCAATAAATATAATTCACTACACAAACAACCAGAAGACAAAAAATATCCTACCAAAAATGTAGAAATATTTTATATAATACTAAAACCTTAGCAAATTAGGAATAGAACAGAATTCTTTCATTTTCATGTGCATTTATGTAATATAAATAACTAGCAAGATACTTAATGGTGAAAGACTAAACACTTCTGTCTAATATTAGGTGTGAAATATCTCCTTCCACTGCTTCTATTTAGCATTATCCTAGGGGGTCTAGCTAGTGCAATATGTTAAAGAAAAGAAACAAAAATATCTAGAGTAAAAATGAAAAATTAAAATTGTTTCTGTGGGGATAATTTATGAAGAAAATCCTACACAGAATCTACAAAACAGTTATTAAAACTAATAAATCTGCATTTAGCAAAGTGGAAGTATATTGTTATTTTTTATTTAGTTGCTAGGTTGTTTCTGACTCTTATATGACCCCATGGACTCTAGTCTGCCAGGCTCTACTGTCCATGGGATTTCTAAGGCAAGATACAGGGGATCTTCCTGACCCAGGGATCAAACCAGTGTTTGCTGCACTGGCAGGCAGATTCTTTACCACGGAGCCACCAGGGAAGACCTGCAATAAATTAGGCCAGGATAAAAATTCAATTGTATTTTTACTTGCCAGCAATAAATACTCAGAATGAAAATATTTAGAAACTATTTAAAATATGAAATACTTACAGATAAACAGACTCAATATATGCACTATCTGTGTGCTTTAGCACACAATTATTGTTGAGACAAATTTTTAGGAAGATCTAAGTAAATGAAGAAATACTCTATTCATTAATTAGACTCAATCTTGTAAATAACTCAGCTCTTTAATGACCTGTATGGGAATGGAGTCTAGAAGAGAGTGGATGTGTGTACATGTATGGCTAATTCACTTTGTTGCACAGCATAAATTAGCATAACATCATAAATCAACCAAACTCCCATAAAAATTGTAAAAAGTAAATACTATGGAATACTTTTGGGAGGAAATAAAACATTGAAAAATGAGGGGAAAATTTTTTGGTCCTCTGAAAAGTAGCCTATGAATCTGACACAACCTCAATAAAATTTGAAATGGCTTTTTTTTTTTTTTTTTTTGGTAGATATTGACATGTTGATTTAAATATCTATACAGAAATACTAAAACAATTGTGAAAACAACAAAATTACATGACTTGCACTTTCTGAATTTAAGAAAAATCAATTTCAATAAGACTAAATTACTCAAGACAATGTGATATTGTGTAAAAATTTAGTTAATGGTCACTGGAGTGCAATAGAGTCCTGGAATTGACATATATGTGGTCAATCACTCCCAGAGGATACACAAGAATAGTACCTCTGACCTGGACACTTTTTCCTTCAGTTCAGTTCAGTTCAGTCACTCAGTCGTGTCTGACTCTTTGAGACCCCATGAATCACAGCACGCCAGGCATCCCTGTCCATCACCAACTTCTGGAGTTTACTCAAACTCATGTCCATCGAGTCGGTGATGCCATCCAGTCATCTCATTCTTACCTGATCATTATTAGCTGCCCCATAGCACAAGAACTCATGTTGTGACAGTAAAGTACTTTCTAATGAGAATGGGCCACAAAAAGTCTTTCATATTCTCCCTACTTCTTTTCTAGCAGTGCATTTCAAATTATTGAATGTCTATGTAACATGTCTAATGCCCCTGAACCTGCCATATTGGACGAGTTGCATGTAGGTGCTTCAGCTAACAACTCTGGCTGATCCCTTATGAAAGTCATAGTGAACTGTGAATGTGAGTTCCACCATGGATGTCCAGACCATGCTGAATTTATATCACAGCTGACATCTGGGTTTAACTGTGTGGGACTCTAAATAAGAACTCTGTTCCACAGAATGCTGATCTAAATGAAATGATTGTTTTAAATTTCTAGATTTTAGAGTAATTTGCTAGCTAGCAAAATATAGCTGATATATGCTCTGTATTTAATAATTCCTCTAGAGTTATCCTAGGTTTTAATCATTATCATTTTTCCATTTTACTTTCCTTCCTATAAACGTGAAAATCTTGCTGTGATTTATGTCAGAGAGTGTTCTGCCTATGTTTTCCTCTAAGAGTTTTATAGTTTCTGGTCTAACATTTGGATCTTTTATCCATTTTGAGTTTATTTTTGTTTATGATGTTAGAAAGTGCCCTATTTTCATTCTTTTACACCTGGTTGACCAGTTTTCCCAGCACCACTTGTTAAAGAGACTGTCTTTTCTCCACTGGATATTATTTCTTCCTTTGTCAAAGATAAGGTGTACACAGGTGCATGGATTTATCTCTGAGCTTTCTATTTTGTTCCACTGATCTATATATCTGTCTTTGTACCTGTACCATACTGTCTTGATGACTGTAGCTTTGTAATATAGTCTAAAGTCAGGAAGCTTGATTCCTCCAGTTCCACTCTTCTTTCTTAATATTTCTTTGGCTATTCAAGGTTTGTTTTTGTGTGTGTTTCCATACAAATTGTGAAATCATTTGTTCTAGTTCTTTGAAAAACACTGTTGATAGCTTGATACGGAGTGTGTTAAATCTATACATTGCTTTGAGTAGTATATTCATTTTCACTATATTGATTCTTCCAATCCATATACGTAGTATATTTCTCCATCTATTTGTGTCATCTTTGATCTCTTTCATTAGTGTTTTATAGTTTTCTATACGACTCAGAAATCCTACTGTTGGGCATACACACCAAGGAAATAAGAATTGAAAGAGACACATATACCTCAATGTTTGTTGCAACATTGTTTACAATGACTATGATGTGGAAGCAACCTAGATGTCCATCAGCAGACAAATGGATGAGGAAGTTGTAGTACATATACATGATGGAATAGTACTCAGCTATAAAAAGAACACATTTGAATCAGTTTTAATGAGGTGGATGAAACTGGGGTGTATTATACAGAGTGAAGTAAGTCAGAAAGAGAAACACCAATACTATATATTAACACATATATATGGAATTTAGAAAGACAGTAACAATGTTCTTATATGCAAGGCAGAAAAAGAGACACAGATGTAAAGAACAGACTTTTGGACTGTATAGGAGGAGACAAGAGTGGGGTGGTTTGAGAGAATAGCATTGAAACATGTATATTACCATATGTAAAATAGATGACCAGTGCAAGTTTGATGCATGAAGCAGGGCCCTCAAAGTTGGTGCTCTGGGACAACCCAGAGGAATGAGGTGGGAGGGGAGTTCAGGATGGGGGAACACATGTGCACCTGTGATTCATTTATGATGATTTATTACAAAACCATCTCAGTATCATAAAGTAATTATTCTCCAATTAAAATAAATAAATTAATTTAAAAAATAAAGTGAGAATCTTTATAGCTGCGTCATCTAACCTTCTATCATCTATCTTGCCTATCATCTATCTTTTCTCTTTCCTCTATATAATTCATATTACATGTATATATTACACATTACATATGTTACATATTACATGTATAGATAATACATTATATATTATACATATACTTTATATACATATACATTATATATTTTATATACATATTTTATATACATTTTGTATATATTTTATATACATATATAGGCATATACATTATATATTATATATATGTGATACATGGATATGTTCATCCAAATACCCCATTGCTATGGAATGACTCTTATTTTAGAGAATTTTGTTGTGCAAAATCAAACTTCTAATTTTTCAATCAGTCGACTTACACTATACAAAAAGCACCCTAATACTAAGCAAGTTCAAACACAAAAAATTATTACCTCCTCATGATCTGCAGGTTTTAGCAGTTTTTGGTACTTCAGTGTCCTTTCCATGAATTTACCCTCAATGTTTGCTTGCATAATTAGAATAGTTTGAAATATCATTCTGGAGCTTATGGTTAAGAATCTTGTTTAAGGAAATAACTTGAGATTCAGAGACAAGTGTATCTGATTCCAGAGCATGTGCTCTTTGCATTGAATCCTACTGCCTCTTCACACTGAAGGAGACAAAAGGGAACTGAACTTACTCTTCTCTCCTCTGTTTCTCCTGGGCTCACTGCTCCTGAAGAGAGGACAAGAAGACAGAATTACAGGAGACTCTTGTGTCAGAGAAATTGTCTGCAATATGTAATAAAGAAACGATGGGTCAGAATTTATAATCTTGTTCCTACGAATTTGTTTTTACATAATCTTTTTAAAAAAACATTTGATTTCTAACAATTCTACTGTCATACACTTTCTCTTCTTCATCACATTTATTAAACTTCGTTTAATTAGTATTCTCATGTTTTAAAATTACACAAGCTTTTTTTTTAAGTTGCTACATTATGTTAAAGTCAAAGTAGGAAATATGCTGGGGAAACTTTTTAAAGGAATAGACAGGTAAGTACAATGATCCTAATTTCTGAAAATTTACTAAATATACTTTTTAGGATATTTACCAAGAACGTCTTACCAAAAGTGAAAAAGTTAACAAAAAGTCTCGAGATCTTTAGAAAATATGGAGGTAGCCAACCTGGGACAGGGCATAGTGCTGACATGGCTTCACTAGGTCATGAGTGTTTGATATAAACAAAATCTCTTTCTTGACCTAAAGATAAAGCATCTAAAATTCCTTATGTAATTCCTCATAAAAAAATAGGTACTTAATTAATATTTGATTTAATTAGGAAGAAAGTAAAGTCCTGAGCATAATAAAACAGTAATTAAATCTGGTTAAAAAAAAAAATTCTGTTCAGAACACTCTCCTGCTTTTATTTTGTTTATTGTTTTTGTTACACAGATAATTCTTTCCAGAATGAAGATATTATTAAATACATTCCTCTGCCATGGGATGATGAAAGTCAAATCTAGATTCTCATCTGCAGTCTTAAAAACAGATTCCAACATTGAAATTTGTGTCTGTCATCAAGAACCATCTTTCAGAAGGTTGAGATTAACATATACACCCTATATATATAATAAGTAACACTCTAGGGCCTACTGTAAAGCACAGGGAATTATACTCAATATTTTCTGATGACCTGTAAGGGTAATGGATCTGAATACATATTTATATATATGGATATACATATGAAACTAACACATTTTAAACCAATTGTACTTCAACAACAAAAAACCATTTAAAAAAGGCATCATTTCTTAAAAACCTCTTCTAGAATTTGATCCAATTAGCATAAGAAAAATAATTCCATAAAACTAATATTAATTTGAAAATTCAAAATTGCACTTCTCTGCTCAATAGTCACTATATTATTAATTCAACAGCAAATGTTTATTGTATACACATTCTGTACTAGAGGAGTACATCACATTACTAGGATGGAAAATTATCCAAAATGAGGTGTTATATAAAACACTCATTATCATCTTCTTCAAGAACATTGTCATTTTCATCACTAGCAACTTAAAGTGTGTTTTATAAATACTGAAAAATTCTTATCACTTTGTTTCTAGTAAATTTTCTTCTCTGTATTTCCTACAACTTAAAATGAAACATTGTTTTCATATTAGATACTTTACATTATGTGGAAGACTATTTCTACTATAAATAAGCAAGATATATATCATAAAGAATAAATATAATTAACACAAAAATGCATGACTGAACTCTATTTCCTAAACATCAAAATATCTAGAAGAAATTATGAGGAAATTATTTGTACTTAGAAATATATAAACTAAATCTCTAGAGTGTGGTGATGTTTATTATTTAATATTTACAAAGCATGCTTCAATATTTTAGTATAATCACATAAATTTCTATGACTACTACTGGAACCTATGTATATTTCTGTAGTTACTTCCTGAGATTTGTGTGAGGTAAAAATGAATCCACTGTTAAACGATTTTATTCACTCAAACCAATGAGCCTCCATTTCTCAGGATGACTGTTACACTGGAATGTGACTTATTTAAAAGTAATTGCAATAATACTTAGTAGATTCAAAAATAATTTAAATTATTCCATTATTTCTATGTTACAATATAATGAGTTAGAAATGCTTAGAATATTCAGGATTCATATTAAAAGACTGTGATTATTTTCCTGAAACTGGGGGAAAAAGATATACGTATAAAAGTTTACTGTATTGTTGAAACAAGACTGAACAAGTTTAATATGTAAATTGTGTAATGAAATTCTTCAATAAAATTACTGGAGATAGTGAAGAATGCAGGTCTTACAAGAAAAATCTTTCTCAAATTGTTTTGTATGTAAATTACTGTGTGAAGGATTGATCTGAGCCTATTTAGTAATCTAAAGGAGTCATTTTGATTTTGACATAATTCTTATATTTATTTGAACAAAATAAGAAGGATTTGGATATTGAGCATGCCATAGGAAACTCAAAGTCTAATACATGCTCTTTCTAAGTACTTAGAAATGGGTTTCAGATATTCATATATAAATTTATTATATAAATTTGTGCAGCTTCATGAATCAAGAATTGTGCGGATACTACATACCACCATGAAGAAGACATATAACAAACAATCATGAATACTGTGATGAAGGAAACAGATAGGACCAGAGACATACAGTAGGGGATCTCTCCCAGGTGTAAGATGAGAAGAGGGAGTCAGTGAAATCATCAGTGAAATAATGTTAATCTTACAGAAGACTAGCATTAGTAGCAACAGAGTTACAGGTATTCTACATTCAGATTCCCCTAATGTTAAAGTTTTACATAACCATGGTTAACAAACAAAATGGCCACAGGCCTGGAAAAGGTTAATATTCATCCCAATAATCAAGAAGGTCAGTACTAAAAAAAGTTCAAACTATCAGATAATTGCACTCATCTCCCATTCTAGTAAGGTCACACTTAAAATCTTGAATGCTAGGTTTCAGCAGTACACAAATCAAGAATTTCCAGGTGCCCAATCTGGGTTTAGAAAAGGTAGAGGAACCAGAGATCAAATTGCCAACATTAACTGAATCACAGAGAAAGCAAGGGAATTTTAGGGGAAAAAATTCTATTTATTTTTCATCAACTAAGTCTTTGGCTGTGTGGATCATAACAAACTGTGGAAATCTCTTAAAGAGATGGGAATATCAGACCATCTTACTTGTCTCCTGAGAAACCTGTATGTCAGTCAAGAAACAATAGTTAGAAACCTGTATGGAACAGCATATTGGTTCAGGATTGAGAAAGGAGTACCACAGGGCTGTCTGCTGTCACCCTGTTTATTTAACTTATATGCTGAGCTCATCATCAGAAATGCTGGGCTGGATTAGTGACAGGCTGAAATCAAGATATGTGGGAGAAAAATCAACAACCTCAGATATGCGAATGATATATGATACCACTCTAATTGCAGGAAGTGAAGAGGAACTAAAGAACCACTTGATGAGGGTGAAAGAAGAGAGTGAAAAAGCCGACTTAAAAGTAAATGTTAAAAAAAAAAAAAAAAAAAACTCAGATCCCAGCATCTGGCCCCATTATTTCACAGCAAATAGAAGGGGAAAAAGTGGAATTAATAACAGATTTCCTCCTCTTGGGTTTCAAAATCACTGCAGATGGTGGCTGCAGCCATGAAATTAGAAGATGATTGCTTCTTGATAGGAAAGTGATGACAATCCTAGACAGTGTTTTGAAAAGCAGAGACATCACTCTGCCAACAAAGGTCCCTATAGTCAAGGCTATGATCTTCCCAGTTGTCATGAATGGTTGTGACAGCTGGACTGGAAAGGAAGCACAGTGCTAAAGAACTGATGCCTTTGAACCAGGGTGCTGGAGAAGACTTCTGAGAGTCACTTGGAAAGTGAAAAAGATCAAACCAGTCAACCATAAAGGAAATAAACCCTGAATATTCATTGGAAGGACTAATGCTGAATCTGAAACTCCAGTATTTTGGTCATCCAATGCAAACAGCCAACTCAATGGAAAAGTCCCTGATGTTCAGAAAGATTGAGGGCAGAAGGAGAAGAGAGCCTCAGAGGATGAGATGGCTGGATGGAATCACTGATGCAAAGGACATGAACTTGGGTAATTTCCAGGAGATGGTGAGGGACAAGGAGTTCTGGTGTGCTCCTCGGGATCTCAAAGAGTCAGACACAACTGGGTGACTGAACAACAGTAAACAAAATGAGGAGATTCATATTGGCACAGTACTATCAACTAAATTACATACTTTATTCAGATTTCTTCAGATTTTTTTTTCTTTTACAAACCACCTTATTGAGCTAGATTGACATGTAAAAACTGTACATCCTTACTGCATACAGTTCAAGAGTTCACACATAATATACATTCATGGAACCATCACCACCCCACCATGAGGCTATAAACCTATCTATTAACTTTTAAAGTATTCTCCTGTATTATTATTACTATTCATATGTTTGGTAAAATGACTGAACATGAGATCCACCCTCTTGTCCAAGACTAAGTATAATAAAGCATCATTAGCTATGTGTGCTTTGTTAAGCAACAGGGCTCCAGGACCTCTCTAGCTTTCATAATCAATTTATCTCCAGGATCTAATCCAGGAGCCCACACTGCATTGAGCTGTCACGTCACTTTAGTTTCCTTCAATCTGTGAGAAAGATTGGGAGTCTTTCCTTGCACATCATCATCAGAACACTATCAAAGAATACTGGTCAGATATTTTTTTAACAATGTATCTCAATATTTTTTTAAAACTTTTCATTGTTATAATGAAGTTATAGATTTTGGAAAAAAATAACAGTGACGTGATATGCCCTTTTCATGACATCATATGTGAGGCTATATGATATCAATACATCTTGTTGCAGGCGATGCTGATTTTGATCACTTAAATTAGTGTCTATCACTGCTGCAGTGCAAATTTGCCACTTTTTCTTTTCCACACTTCATTCCTTAGAGGCAAGCTGGTACACTGAAACAAGGAGAAGGAAATTCAGCTTCACCTCATGTTCATTTCAGTTCAGTCACTCAGTCATGTCTGGCTCTTTGCAATCTGATGGACTATAGCCTGCCAGGGTCCTCTGTCTATGGAATTCTTGAGGCATATTAAAATATCCTCTGAATTTAATAAATGTTTTGGGGCCTGATGCTTTAGATTATGCAAATATCTTGCTTCTCACTAAAGTGTGTCCACTGATTTTTAACATTCATCAGTGGATCTTGCCTATAGCAATTATTGCAGCATTAGTTTTTTAATGGTGATCCATTTTTCTCCTTACTTATATATTCATTTGTTGGAAATTTTCTATAAATAATGGTTGTACTTACCACCATTTATATATATATATATATATATATATATACATATATATATATATAAAATCATTATTCATTTGTGTCAATGTGTACAATGTATTCGTATCATGAATATTTATTTTATTTGGAAGGATACAATGACTGTTACTCTTAAAATATCTTTTTATAAAATTTTATATTACTTTATACCTGTTATTATTCACTTGGAACAAGAATTGTTTACAATTCAACATTATTTCTTGAAGATCTATTTATTTTAGCTTATTTCTATTATCTGACTAGTAACAAATATTGAGATAAATTTTAATAACTTTAAAATCTACTGTAAATATATAACTAACATTTGTATTATATTCATTATAGTTGATATGTATAATAAAATATTTAAAAACATCCTTAACCAAATAATCAAATACTAGTCAAGCTATTTCCTTTAAAATTTTTCAGTTTCTTTCTCCTTTAATAATTTCAGTAATAGAAATTTAAGTTAATAAAATCATATGATACAATAGCTTTATATTGATCATTTATCAATCTAAAAAATGGGAAATTATTCTCTGTAAAATAGTTTTTTATATTTGCTGATAAAAATCATATTTTTAAATGGCTGTTTTGTGTAATATATTAAATGATGCACTTGTAATGCAACATGGATGGTTAAATAGATGCAGATTAAAGAGAAAAAACATAAACTAGATAATAAACTCCAAATAAGGAGCATGTGCCCTGAAATGCAGAGTGGCATCCACTGTCAGAGCATCCTGCATCCAGTTGCCCTTAGAATTCTTCACTCTCTAGTTTCACTATATAGAGACAGGCAAATAAAAAGTGGACAAAGGACTGTACATTTCCTTTTCCAAATTCTATAAAATGTTATATCTAACAATTTAAAAGATAAGATTTGGAACAAATTTTAAGGAGTAGAAGCTGATAGCATTTTGAAGTAATCTAGCAAATATGTATTTCTCTTGTAAGCATGAAAATGTTTTTGCAATTACAGATTAAACTAATTTGGGGCAGAGAAGCCCACAGAGGATAGAATTTTATCAATTTCATATTATCAAACACAAGGAACTATAAAATTAATATGTGCACTGTTTAATCTGTTTGTCCTACAGAAAAATTTGAACTACTTTAAAAAATAATAGACAATGAATAAGGCTGTCATCCCCTTCTTCTGGCAAGTTATCTCTTAAAATGTCTTTGTAAGGTTTTCAATTATTTGGACTAGGAGTTTTTATATTATCCTTTCTGCCTTAGATTTTATTGGCCAAGAGTTGTTATTGTACAGTTTCTAACAAACAGTGCTGGGAAAACTGGGCAGCTATATGTTAAAAAAAAAAAATGAAATTAGATCATTTTTTAGCACCATACACAAAAGAAGCTCAAAATGGATTAAAGACCTAAATGTGATACCAAATACTATAAAACTCTGAGAGGAAAACGTGGAACACACTCTGCCATAAATTGCAACAATATTTTTTTCTGTTCCACCACTCGGAATAATGGAAATGATAAACATAAATAAACAAATGGAACCCACTTAAATTCAAAAGCCTTTGCACAGAAAAGGAAACAATTGTTCTTCAGTCACTAGGTTGTGTCAATTCTTTGAACTGCAAGCATCTTTCATGCAGTCTGAACCCCATGGACTGAAGCATACCAGGCTTTCCTGTCCTTCACTATCTCCTGGAGTTTACTCAAGTTCATGTCCATTGAGTCCATGAAGCTATCTAACCATCTCATACCCTGCCACCCTCTTCTCTTCCTGCCTTCAATCTTTCCCAGTTTCAGGGTCTTTTCCAATGAGTTGGCTCTTCATGCCAAGTGACCAAAGTATTGGAGCTTCAGTTTCAGCATCAGTCCTTCCAATGAATATTCATGGTTGATTTTTTTAAGACTGATTTATTTGATGTCCCTGCTGTCCAAGAGACCCTCAAGAGTCTACTCCAGAACCACAATTCAAAAGCATCAATTCTTCAGTACTTAGCCTTCTTTACAATCCAACTCTTACATCCATACATGAATACTGGAAAAGTCAAAGTTTTGACCATAGGGAACTTTGTCAGCAAAGTGACATCTTTGCTTTTTAATGCAATGTCTTGGTTTGTCAAAGCTTTTCTTCCAAGGAGCAAGTGTCTTTTAATTTGGTAGCTACTGTCACAATTGATAGTGATTTTGAAGCCCAAGAAACTATCACATTCTTAATGAATATAAAGAATATAATATAACAAGTTATTTTTTTAAAGAGCTATTATTCTGTATGAAAGATGGACACCTATTCTGACTCAAGTGCTCAGAGAGAAGTCCTTTGTTATCCAGAGTTGGAGAGAATGGAGAATGGCCCAGTATGAGCTTCAATTTACCAGTTTTATTGTCAATTAAGTTAAATGGGAAATATAATTACTTTTGTAAATTGTGCCTACTTTTAGAGTAAAATGTTTTCATAGAAACATATACTGCTCTTTCTTGGCCTTAATATGTCCATAGTTATGACAATTACATTTTTGTAATCATTTGTTCTTTAGAAAATTCTTAAAGAGATGGGAATACCAGATCACCTATCTCCCTCCTGCTAAACCTATATGCAAGTCAAGAAGCAACAGAACCAGACATGGAACAACAGACTGGTTCAAACTTGGGAAAAGAATATGTCAAGGCTGTATATTGTCACCTTGCTTATTTAACTTATAGGCAGAGTATATCATGTGAAATGCAAGAATGGATGAGTCACAAGTTGGATTCAAGATTGATGGAAGAAACATCAATAACCTCAGATATGCAGATGACATCACCCTTATGGAAGAAAGCAAAGAGGAACTAAAGAGCCTCCTGATCAAAGCGAAAGATGAGAGTGGAAAAAAACTGGCTGAAAACTCAACATTCAATAAATGAAGATCATGCCATTCTGCTCTATCACTTCATGGTAAATGCAAGGGGAAAGAATGGAAACAATGACAGGCTATTTTCTTGGGCTCTGAAATCACTGTGGGTGATGACTGCAGCCATGAAAATAAAAGACACTTACTCCCTGGAAGAAAAGCTATGACAAACCAAGACAGCATACTAAAAAGCGGAGACATTACTTTTCCTACAATTGTCTGTATAGTCAAAGCTATAGTTTTTCCAGTAGTCACGTATGGATGTGGGAGCTGGACAACAAAAAAGCTGAGCATTGAATAATTGAGGCCTTTATACTGTGGTACTGGAGAGACTCTTGAGAGTTCCTTGGACAGAAAGGAGATCCAACCAGTAAATCCTGAAAGAAATTAACCTTGAATATTCATTGGAAGGACTGATGCTGAAGTCCCAGTATTTTGGCCACCAGAGACAAAGAAACAACTCACTGGAAAAGACCCTGATGCTGGGAAAGATTGAAGGCAGGAGAAGAAGATGATGACAAGGAATAAGATGGTTGAATGGCATGAGTCTGAGCAAACTCTTGGAGATGGTTAAGGACCGGGAAACCTGACAGTCTGCAGTCCATGGACTGCAAAAAGTCAGACACGACTAAGCAACTGAACAATAACAATGGTTTGTTTTAAGTTTACATGAATAATACTGTAAATACTTCCATTAAGTACAAACCAAAGTAAAAATAAATAAATAAATATGGAACCAAACTTACATGAAAGGTCAGCCAAGTTCAAGTAGATATCATTGGAAATTGAGCTTGCCTTGTATTTGCTTGAATGTTAACCTGGTCAGCAGTATTTTATGTCATTTCATGGTATTTGCAAATACTGTGGCAAGAAAGAAAAAAAGAAGAAAACCCTTCAAGAATGGGACAAAATGAAAAGTTCACTTTACATGAAATTTTAGATGACATAACTGATGTGCCCAACTGGTAATTAACCTAAATATTTCTGAAATACTTTTAAATCTGAATGTTTTCTTAAACTGTCATTCAGTTGCATACTCCTAGAACTAGCACAGGCCATTAGATGCTTCCCCAAGCAGAGGAAAAAAAAAAAAAAGATATGTTCTTACCAACATATACATGCACAGAAACACTGCAAAATGTTAATGATTAATTTACCCTTTAAATTGCACATATGGACTCATAGATTTTCTTAACTTCTATGTTAGGTCATCTTGTTGTGATGAAATATAAACAACAAAATATAGATAGTGAAATATGAAAGTAGAAAAAAAATGTTTTAACACTGATATTTGGAGCAGCATATCCACAGAAAACATGAGTTTCTTAGGGTTTTGAGAACAATGAAATCCTCTCTTTAATAAAATTTCAACTAAATATTATACCCTGGAAAAAAAAAATGTGGAAAGAAATGGACAGCCCACTACTTTAGAAGGGAGTCATATTTTCTGGATAATTCACTGAGACAATGTGAAGTCAAACTAAAGTCTTAACATCACATAGGAATAACTTATTAAAAAGAAATGATAAAGTTGACTAAAAAAATTCTCACCAAATACTAAAATAGTAAACAATATAGTCACAAAGACAGGACATGGGGCAAATAAATGCTACTTAATCATTTTTTGAATTGACTTACTGTCAGCATTAAGTATCTTGTATGTATCTTTTGATTATCTCAGTTTTTGTATTGCTAAAGTTTTCTTATATATATATATATATATTATATATATATATAATATATATATAATGTTGATATTTTCCCATGAAAAGATAAATCATAAGGTTTCCCTGCTGGTCCAGTGGTTAAGAATCCTGCTTGTAATGCAGAGGACACAGGTTCTATCCCTGCTCAGGGAAGATTGCACATGCCATGGAACGATTAAGCCTGTGTGCCACAATCACTGAGACTTCTATCTAAAGCCCAAGAGCTGCAACTACTGAGCCCGCGTGCCACAATTACTGAAACTCATGTGCCCTAGAGCCCATGCTCTACAGCAAGAGAAGCCACCCTAATGAGAAGTCACAACGAGGAGCTCACCACAATGAGAACTACAACGAGAGAGTAACCTCTGCTCACCACACCTAGAGAAAGCCCATGCACAGCAACAAAGACCCTTTGCAGCCAAAAAATAAACAAAAGTTTTTAAAAACGCATAGCATAGTAAAATACACAAGAAATAATACTTAAGTAGTATTTTCTCATTCAAGCCTTTTTTTAAAATTTTATCAACTCCATACTAAGTCACATTGTTCAAAAATAAAAAGGGACACTGCCTAATAAACACAATAAAGTACTGCTAAAAACAAAGTCACAGTAAATCCAGAGAAATAAAAACAAACAAAAATAAATAGAAACACAAACTGTCACTGGCAGTAAAATAGTAAAAGAATATCATATGGAGAAATTCCCTATATTATTATATTGCATACCAGAAGATTAATATGAAGTTATATGTCATTTATACCTCAATTTTTGTATGTTAATTTTGTATAATGCAACTTTACTGAATTTGCTGACTAGTTCTAACCATTTTTTTGTGCACTCTTTGTGATTTTCCATTTACAAGATCATGACAGTGACATTCAGAGACAATTTTAATTTCCAATGTTAATATTTTTTTCTTTTTCTTGATGGATTTCTATGACTAGGATTTGCAGTATTATATTGAATATAAATGGTGAGAATGGATGGCTTTGTCTTTTTTCTGATCTTAGAGGAAAAGTTTACAAGTTTTCAGCTTTGGGTATGATGTTAACTATGGGGTATCTATCACATATGTGTATATATATGTATGTATGTATATATACATACATATATCTTCTATTATGTAGAGGTATGTTCCTTTAATACACATTTATGGAGTGTTTTTATCATGAAGGAATGCTGAATTTTGTCAATTGCTTTGTCTGCATGTATTGAGATGGTCACCTAACTTTTTCTCTTTTATTCAATTAGTACAGTATATCACATTTATTGAGTTGCATATGCTGAACCATCTTTGCATCCCAGGGATAAATTCCACTTGATCAGGTGTATGATCATTCTAAAATGATGTTGAATTTGGTCTACTAGTATTTTATTAATTTTAAGAGTTTTTCATCTATATACATTAGAGATATTTACCTATAATTTTCTTTTCTTTTAGTGCCCTTATCTGGTTTTGGGATCAGAGCAATGCAGGCCTCATAAAATGATTTGGAGATAGTTGCAAATTTTTTAGAAGAGCTTGAAAAGGATTGGTATTAATTTTTCTTTAAATATTTGATAGAAATCACCTGTGAAGCCATCGGTTGATGGGATTTTCTTTGCTGGGAGATTTTTGATTACTGCTTAATCACTTTTGTTGTTATTTTCTATTATTATTTCTTCATGAGTAGTCTTGGTAAATTTTCTGTTCCTTGGAATATAGCCTCTTCTATATAGTCCAGCGTGTTGGCATATAGTTGTTCATAGTAATCTCTTATGGTCTTTTATATTTAAGTGGTATCAGTTTTAAAATATTAGATTTGACCTAGACTTCAGACCCAATGGACCTAACAAACCTAGTAGAGTTATACAGAACTCTACATCCAATACAGTAGAATATACAGCCTTCTCAAAGCATACAAATATTTTCCAGGACAAAACATATGTTAGGTCAAAAAACAAATCTTTCAAAAATTAAACAAACTGAAATCATATATATATATATAAAATATATATGTCTGTGTGTATATATATATATATATATATATATATATAATGATCAATTTGTATATTTTGGAGATTAATCCCTTGTTGTTTGCATCATTTGCAAATATTTCCTACCATCCTGAGGGTTATTTTTATGGTTTGTTTGTTTTATTTTGTTTTGTTCATGGTTTCTCATGCTGTGCAAAACCTTTTAAGCTTAATTAGGTCCCCCTTGTTTAACAATTTAGCTTTAAATTTCAAGAAGGTAAAAAGTAAAGTAAAATAAACAACTAAGCCCAAAGTAACAAGAGAGAGGAGATAACAAAACAAAACAAACAAACAAAAAGGAGCAGAAGTAAATTAAAGAGGCAGTAGAAAACCAATAGAAAATATGAATGAAACTGAGTTAATTTTTAAAAAGAGAACATTGAAAATGTTTTGCTAGACTTACCAAGAAAAAGAGTACTCAAATAAAATTATAAGTGAACAAAGAACACTACAATTGTTTTTGTTTTCTTAAGCTCTTGCTTTATTTCTGCCCTTGTACTGACCTCTGCTTGTTCTTCAGCATCTCCCAAGCCCCGGCCTTTCTCTTGCTCTGTGTTTCTACTCCTGCCTCTCATCTTTAATAATTGACCTAGAACTGGATCAGAATAGAAAAACTTGCTAGGGGTGTGAGTAGCCTGGAGAAATAGAGAATATGTAAAATGGTATGAGCTTTTCTCCAAGATTCCCTCATTTTCTTACTTCATAGAATCAGAAGCTGCATAAACCTGACACTTAACTCCTCAAACCTAAGCACTAATTGGCATTAGAAATAGGTGTTTCCCTACATCTTGGGAGAGAGGTCCACTTTGGTACACTTTGGCAGCAGTTGGGATGTTAAGTATTTTGTAAAATTAAGAAAATAGGGTATTTCCTTAACAAAGGAATATAATAAAATATACAATAAATCCTGAATACTAGCATGATTCTATTGTCTTCCAGGTAGCTGTCTAAAGCATCTGGCTGCTTTTTTTCTGCAGCAATTTCTTGCTTAGCAAAGAAAATATCCTCAACTCTTCTTGTGAAAAAAAAAAAAAAAAAAAAATATATATATATATATATATACACCAACATAGGGGAGATTGGAAATTAAATATTTAGTAGAAATTTAAATACAGTAAACATTCTCAAACACATTTTATTTTGTCATTGGCAAAACCCAATTATGTATATTACTATACATTACATAAGCTTAGAATACAATGGATATTGGTAGAGTGTTGGTCAGATACCTCCTCTATCAGAATCCAAATAAGTAATTGTAAGTCTCAACCAAATATGTTTCTCTGACCCATGACAAAATAGCACCAACATCAAGCACCCAAGATGAACAAAATATCAAGTTTTAAAATTATAGACAGAATCCAGACCTGTTCTTGCTGACCCTGCCTCACTCATCTCATCTTAAATTAAGCTTCAAGTCACACACTTAAACTCTTCTCAAATAAACTGCTGTTTTCAAATGTCATCCTCTATTTAAATACATATGGGGCCAAAAGTATCAAAAAATATTAGGTATTACTATTGTTTTTGCTATTCTTTTTATCACTTTCTCAATCTTGCCTGTTCTATATCTTGCACATTTGGAATTCTCAAAGTTTCTTCTATGGATATCATCTATGAAAGTAATACATACTTCGAGCAGTTAAACGTGTGAAGCACCAAGCTCCATTCTTATTCTGTAAAGGTATCTCAATAAAAAATTGTTCAATTAGAAAATAAGAATGTGAAATATTTTTTGGTGGGAATTCATAGCCCAACAATCCTTAGAAAAGGTCAACTCCCTAAATACCTGTTTTCTCAACTCCTGGGAGATTATTTCTAGGGATACCTTATGTTTACATATGTTTTCTGTGGATTTTAATAACTCTTGTTCCAAGCTATGTTTGCAAGGATTCTTGTATAACATGTATCCTTGGAAGATAGATACAGTGTCTCCCTTCAAAACAGAGGAGAGCTTTATTTACTGACCAGGGCAATGCTCAAGCAGATATGCTTACAGTCACTTTAAAAGATTAGGTTGTTATTCACTGTTAGATCAGGGTTCCTCAACTGTGAAGTAAATTCACTGCTTGTGCAGCATTCACTGAACCACTTTGCATTCCTCTGTGGTATTTGGCCAGTAAGTAGACCAAGGCAAGTATGAAGAATGCCCTGCTTGATGTCATTGGTGAAGTCATTTGTCTCTGAACCCAGGAGTTTCCTGTCTTCTGTAGGCATCCATGAAACTGTATCAATCTAAGACATTACCTTGTTGACAGGGTAACATCCCAGATCCTCAAGGTTCTTGACATCAATAATAACAGTGTAGTAAATCATAAAGAATATGAATTAAAAAGCTGCTTCCTTTGTCACAGGAACACAGCAACATAAATATCTATCTTCAAAATTAGTGACATTTAAAGTTTCAACTGAGGAGGAGATATATGTTCATTCTTTTACACAATTCATATTTTTGACACATTGTAAGCCAAGCAAGCGCCTAGGCTCTTAGAACACTATAATACTCAAAGTAGATAAAAATGAGCTCTGGTAAACAAATTGAACCTCAAGCACCTCAATACATGTCTACCCCATGGTAGACCTTCCAGGAAGGAAGAGAAGCATTTGCTGATTCAACACAGATTATTGAGATACTGAGATATCTTTGTCCAGAAATAGACATTTGGCTGCATTTTACAACATAAGAACTATATCATTTGTGTGTCAAGGAAGTGAATATAGAGTAAGTATTGTTGCCTCCATAGCACTGTGAGTGTTTTGAATGGAAAGGAGATATGCTTCTTGGTTTCAAAATTATAATAGTCTTAATGGGAATGAAAGAGTGAACAACAACAACAAAAAAAAAACAGGCAGCTATAATACAAAGTAATAGTAACAACAGTAAGTTTTGTACCCACTGTAAGTATGCATTCCAATTCAGTGTGTACTTAAGGAGATTTTCTTATAAAAAGAGGCAGCTAAAATGAGATACACAGGATCACCACCTATCAGCCTGGAGAAGCAAAGTGTGAGAGACTTACCTAAATTAATAACACATTGTTCTAAAGTATCCCACAGTTGGACTGGAACATCTGGCCTTAACATCCACTATCTCCATCCTTTAATGGAAAAGGAGAAACACATATCACACAGTACATATCTCGTTAAAAAGTGGTTTATATTTGTATTAATGAAATATGTATAGGTGGAGACATATGGAAATAACAGAATGATTTGAGTATTTCAATTTGATGAACAAAGCTTTGATCCAGACAACTCATTTGCCACTATGTAACACAACACATTTTCCAAATCTGAAGAACTGTCTCAGCATTCATGTCAATGGTTATTCATAACAAGCTTTATTCTGCAGATAAACCCAGCATTTATAAAAGCTGGTGATATCTCTATAGATAGTGGTTGGATCCTACTAACACCACCTGGTGATGTGTGAAGGGAATCGTCTCTGTGCAGCAACTTAGCCCTGGGATGATTCATTTATTGATGTCTGAGACATGCAAACAGTGCTGTTAAAATCCTGCCATTTAGCTCAAGACTTGGTGACATTGAAATGTCTCTCCCCTCTTTGAGTGGTTTTTGAAACAGAGGATCTAAAGATAAATTGAAATAAAAACTATGAGAATAAGTTAAAGTTTATATCATTAAAAAAAAAAGCATGAGCCAGAAATTGATGTGAGCTAAAACCTATTTAAATATTAATGCGCTATCATTACCACAAATTTCTTAAGTGACTTTATTTAAGTGTTAAAGTCATTTGAAATAAAAAAAAAAAGCTATTTTCATAGGCTAATTTAGAAAAGAGCCAGCAGCTTCGTAAAGGAGAAAAATATATACACAATTTTATAAAACAGAATTATGTTTAGAGGTATTTTTTAAATAATCTTGTAGCCAGACTCTCCTGGTTTCCATGGTGTCTACTGGGGCAAAGTGACATGCCAATTCAAAATTGACTAAATAAAGAAATGTTTCAAATGAACAATGAGAATGGCTGAGTAAATGATCCTTGCTAATGACATTGAACAAACAGGTTAATTGACGTTGGGAGTTCGAGACATTTTGTGTCATTTTCTGATAAAGGTGATAATATTCCTCATTTTTTCTTTAACAGTATTCACTACCCTGCCATATGGGAGGCAGTTTTCCTAGTCTGAATCTGTCCTTCAGTGCACTAAGCTCATTTTCATGTCAGATAACTCTAAATGATGAGAGAGGTCTGTGCCAGACAGTAATGAAACAGAGATCTACTGCTCCTGCAGGAGGGAAGGAGAACAGGAACATCTTTTGCTCTTGGACTGGTTCCTGGAGTTAAACATAGGCTGCTTTTCTGATACCAAAACACCCAAACTGATGACAACACTCTTAAAAACGTCTTATAATTTGAGCTTTCCCTCTCCCAAAAGCTGATCCTCTTCAAATTTTCTCTGCTCCTAATAATAACCCGCTGCTCAGGCCACGAAGCTGAGTCACTGCCTAGCCACCCAACTCTACTCTTTTAACATCCTGTTAAATCAGTTAATTACTAGCCCTTCAGATTTTACCTCTCTATCATTCAAACCTTGTTCTGTCTCGTTTCTGCCCTCTAATATAGATCTTAGATAACTGTCTTAATACATCTTGAAGAGAGCTGAATTTTCTTACTGCTGGGCTGTCGGGGGGGGGGGGGGTTATTTAAGTGGATATCTGTCTATATTAGTTGGCTACTGAAACACCTGTAGGGATTTCTTCTGCCTTTAAGAAAATAGACAGCAGATAATCTATAGCCTAATTTACCAGATCCTGAATCATTAGCTTTCACCTGCATTTCCATGCTTGCCTCTTCTATTGGTTATTGAACACTCTTTACCACTCTCTTTGTCTAATCCTTTTGAAACCAAATGCAATTTCCCCAATGGGATCTTTGCCAGTTCACACTCTTTTATTATAATTTTCCTTCAGAATCACATTTTTAAGTGATATAGTAAGTACTAAGATTTAATAATTATGGACTTAATTTTCTGTTTTAATGATTAAACACCTTTACTCACAAATAGATAATAAGACCAATGTAGACAGGGAAAGTATGTTATTAATTAAAAACTGTGTATCTACAATATATCCAAGAAACAAGGAAAGCATTTATTGTGTAAATGAGCCAAAACTTTTCAAGTGTTTTGTTTAGTGTTGTACAACTACAATCAAATAAAGGCCCCAGTCCAATCTATAACTTTATACCTAAGATTTCTATTTAAGCTCAATATCCTCAGTACTTTAAGGAACAGACTTTCATGAATGCGTCACTCAATTAAAAAATTCTCTACACTTGCTTTACAAGTAACTTTCTATTTTAATGTTTTTTTTGCAATAAGTTATCCATTTCAGTTCAGTTCAGTTCAGTGGCTCAGTCATGTCTGACTCTTTGGGACACCATGGACTGCCACATGCCAGGCCTCCATGTCCATCACCACCTCCCGGGGTTTACTCAAACTCATGTCCATTGAGTCAGTAATGCCATCTAACCATCTTATCCTCTGTCGTCCCCTTCTCCTCCTCAGTTTCATGGTTCTTTCAAATTGGTCAGTCTTTGCATCAGGTGGCCAAAGTATTGGAGTTTCAGCTTCAACATCAGTCCTTCCAATGAATATTCAGGACTGATTTCCTTTAGGATGGACTGGTTGGACTTACTTGATGTCCAAGGGACTCTCAAGAGTCTTCTCCAACACCACAGTTCAAAAGCATCAATTCTTTGGTGCTCAGCTTTCTTTATAGTCCAAATTTCAGATGCATATATGACTACTGGGAAAAAAAAAACAAAAACATAGCTTTGACTAGACAGACTTTGTTGGCAAAGTAATGACTCTACTTTTTAATATACTGTCTAGGTTGGTCATAACTTTGCTTCCAATGAGCAAGCATCTTATAATTTCATGGCTGCAGTGATTTTGGAGCCCAAAAATAAGATCATGGCATCTGGTCCCATCACTTCATGACAAATAGATGGGGAAACAGTGGAAACAATGACAGACTTTATTTTTGGGGCTCCAAAATCACTGCAGTCATGAAATTATAAGATGCTTGCTTGTTGGAAACAAAGTTTGTCATCTGCATATCTGATGCTGTAGATATTTCTCATTTCTCCTGGCAATCTTGATTCCAGCTTGTGCTTCAACCAGTCCAGCATTTCACATGATGTATACTGCATATAAGATAAATAAGTAGGGTGACAATATCCAGCCTTGAAGTACTCCTTTCCCAATTTGGAACTAATCTGTTGTTCCATATCCAGCTCTAACTGTTTCTTGACCTGCATACAGATTTCTCAGGAGGCAGGTCAGGTGTTCTGGTATTCCCATCTCTTAAAGAATTTTCCACAGTTTGTTGTGATCCACATAGTCAAAGGCTTTGGTGGAGTCAATAAAGCAGAAATAGATGTTTTTATGGAGCTCTCTTGCTTTTTGGATGATCCAAAAGATGTTGGCAATTTGATCTCTGGTTCCTCTGCCTTTTCTAAATTCAGCTTGAACATCTGGAAATTCATGTTTCAGGTACTGCTGAAACCTGGCTTGGAGACTTTTGAGCATTACTTTGTTGTGTGTGAGATGAGTGCAATTGTGCACTAGTTTGAACATTCTTTGGCATTGCCTTTCTTTGGAATTGGAATGAAAACT
This sequence comes from Dama dama, assembly GCF_033118175.1. Classification (NCBI taxonomy): domain Eukaryota; kingdom Metazoa; phylum Chordata; class Mammalia; order Artiodactyla; family Cervidae; genus Dama; species Dama dama. The sequence continues at coordinate 4,559,359 of NC_083708.1, read as the reverse complement.
GACTTTTTCCAGTCCTGTGGCCACTGCTGAGTTTTCCAAATTTGCTGGCATATTGTGTGCAGCACTTTCACAGCATCATTTGTAGGATTTGAAATAGCTCAACTGGAATTCTATCACATCCACTAGCTTTGTTCATAGTGATGCTTCCTAAGGTCCACTTGACTTCGCATACCAGGATGTCTGGCTCTAGGTGAGTGATCACACCATTGTGATGATCTGGGCCATGAAGATCTTTTTTGTCAGTTCTTCTGTGTATTCTTGCCACTACTTCTTAATATCCTCTGCTTCTGTTAGGTCCATACCATTTCTGTCCTTTATTGTGCCCATCTTTGTATGAAAATTTCCCTTGATATGTCTAATTTTCTTGAAGAAATCACTAGTCTTTCCCATTCTGGTGTTTTCCTCTGTTTCTTTGCATTGATCCCTGAGTAAGGCTTACTTGTCTCTCCTTGCTATTCTTTGGAACTCTGAATTTAAATGGGTATCTTTCCTTTTCTCCTTTGCCTTTCACTTCTCTTCTTTCCATAGCTATTTGTAAGGCCTCTCCAGACAACCATTTTACCTTTTTGCAGGTAAAAGTGCAAAAATTGCAGTGATCAAGACCATCCCCAGGAAAAATTTATCCATTTTTACATTGTTGCAAATATTTTATTTGTCACAATGAATAGCTCATGCCAGGTCCTCAGCCACTCAGTTTTCCTATCAGGAGACAACTTTTATTATTGGTTTCTGGTAGTTGCATTATAGATATTCTACATATTTACATGCAGATGTTTGTTAGTACCTGCATTTTCTTCTTCTATTTTCACATGTTAGCACATATATTTTTATTCTGTAACTTGACAATATGCATAGGCGATTCTCACATACATATGTACCTATATTTAATCTTCAAGTTTTATTTTGGAAATTTCTAACATACACATAGTAGAAAGTATAAGGTACCTCCAAGTAACCATTCCTCAGCCTGATACTTAATCAAATCTTGTCATTTTTTGTTTTCTCTAACCCCCTCTTTTGTTGCTGTTGTGGTTGCATTATTTCTCTGGAGTATCTTAAAGCAAATACAGACATTATAACATTTTACTTATTTTATGCTTACAAATATTTTTAAGTAAGGATATTTTGGGTAAACTTTTATTTTAATATAATATCCATCTTACAGAGAAATTTTAGGAACAGTACAAAGCCTCTTTCACTTTTTAAAATATGGACAACTAATAACAGTGCTAACAGTAAATGAACACTTGCTACCAGATACGGGTTCTGTTTTCCATTTATTATAACACTTAGCAATTAAACTAAATAATTTAGGAATCTGAATGTGAAAACTGGAGTTGTATTACTGAATCTCATTAACTGTGAAATATTGAATGTGTCTCCATCATAATTCCCTCATATGTAAAATGGGAACAAAACTTTTCACAGACTGGTCAAACTTGTGTTATTTTTTTCTCAAGTGGGCAGCTTTAGCTGGGAAATTCATTGGGATTAGCTAAAATTCCCATAGACAATATGATGACTGAGGCAAATTACTTTGTTCTTGTATCAGAGTTTGTGCATGTGTGAGTTCTCAGTCACTTAGTAGTGTCAGACTCTTTGAGACCCCACAGATTGAGCCTAGCAGTCTCCTCTGCCCTTGGAATTTTCCAGGCAAGAACACTAGAGAGGGTTGCCATTACCTACTTCAGGGAATCTTTCTAAATCAGGGATAGAACCTAGGTCTCTTGAGTCTCCTTTTTTATCAGGCAGATTCTTTACCACTATACCACCTGGATTTACATTTTACACTGTCTACCCTGGTCACCCCACTGGAGATCTCTGAAGTCCAAAGCAGGTAGTACCTGGGAACATATTTTGTAATTTTGAAATGTTAGACAAATTAACCTTTCAAAATTGTTTCGGTTATCTCTATATCTATCTATCTATCTATCTATATATATATATATCAGTGCATACTGATCACAAGTTCATTGAGTCTAAAAAAACAAATTTTTCTAGAAGTAGGTTATGTTCCTTTCCATAACGTTCCAAACTTTGTACAATGAATGTATTTTACTCTTATAATTAAAATAAATTAAAATTATAATATTTAAAAATAATGAAAGAAAGTAATAAGAATTATGGCAAAATATTCAAGAAGAAGCATGAGAAAAACTGAAGTTGTCATTTATCCCTAGTTCTGTGATAAGGATGCTATGAAATCCCACAATGTTGCCATTTAACCAGCTTAGATATTCTAAGAAAAAGAAAGCAATTTCCAAACTGAGAACAGAAGCCTATTTAGAAGTAAGTCAGGGAATGGAGGGAGAATAAAGAAGACTGACAGCAGCTGGGTGGGAGGAGCACATGCAGAGGACTGAAGGAAAAGGAGAGCATGAGGATGAGCTGGACCAGAAGTGAGGGCCTAGGAAAAGCCAGTGTGCATGCATACCTAGGGACGCGTGCACACACACACACACACACACACACACACACACACACATTCCTAGTAGCCACTTTAAATACTTTGTCCTCCAATTTTAGAATATGGCTTCCTATCAGTCCTTGGGGAAGAAATTATGGTAGCCTTCCTGAGAAAATGTTTAGAAAGATCAAATAAGGAAAGAGAAATGAGCTCCTATCTTTAGTTAAGAGTTCAGACAGCACTCTTAGTTGTAGGTGGTAGTTGTAGGTGAGTAAAGAAAATGAAGATGAAGAAAGTTGGATGTGTAAAGATTTGATGTAAAATGGTCAGAAGATCAGAAATTTTAAATGTCAGCTGAACTGGAGGCTTCTATAAGGTGTGCTTATATATGTGTATACACAGGTTAAGAATGTAAAATACACTACAGTAACTTCCCCACAGACAAAAGATTTTCATTCCAGGAGTACATTCATAACTCCAACAAAGTTAGCCAAGAGAAAGAAAGAAAGTGAAATCACTCAGTTGTACCAGCCTCTTTGCAACCCCATGAACTGTAGCCTGCCATGCTCCTCCATCCATGGGGTTTTTCAGGCAAGAATACTGGAGTGGGTTGCCATTTCCTTCTCCAGGGAATCTTTCCAGGGATAGAACCCGGGTCTCCTGCATTGCAGGCAGACTCTTTACCATCTGAGCCACCAGGGAAGCCCCAAATTTAGCCTAGGTGCTCAGTTAACAGAAGCAGCTGTATACTGCTGCTTTTATACTTCCTTGCAGAAAACCCAACCTGAGCTTGAAATAAAGATACTGTACTATTGTACTCTATAGAGTACAGTACTATACATCAAACTACACAAAAGCTCAATCACTTGTATAGCGGATGCACACACATGACAATGTGCCTCAGACAAGTGAACTAACTTACATGAATGCATGCATGTTCACACATTCGAAAGTTTGCAATGTGAAGGTTTGCATCTAGAGTACTTAACTTATATCTAAACATATAAGGAATGTTGGCTGAAATTCAGCTAATACAATGCGGAAAGTATTCTCTTAATTACAAATTAATCTTAAAACATGTTTTTAGTAGAACTCAAACACTGATATGGGGGCTTCCCTGGTGGCTCAGTGGTAAAGAATCCACCTGCAATGAAGGAGACATGGGTTCAATCCCTGAGTCCAGAAGATCCCTTGGAGAAGGAAATGGCAAACCACTCCAATATTTTTGCCTGGGAATCTCATAGATGGAGGAGTCTGGTGGGCTCCAGTCCATGGGGTCACAAAAGAGATATGACTTAGCAACCAAACAACAACCACAAACACTGATTTTATTCCATGTCACTTCTTAAACTAGTTAAATGATTTCTCACAAACATTATAAAAATGTAAGTAATGAGTTTGGGCAAAATGTGGAAGTACAGACATTAATTGAACCTTAAAATAAGAACAGTCAGATAAAACTAGAGTGTTTTTCGGTGCAGTGACAGAACTGGCAGAGTGATTTAACTTGATTGAACAAATTCATCTCTTACAGATGGCAGAACTACAACTGCTTGAACTCATTTGAGCTGCCAGTACTGAGATAGAGAAGATCCTTGAATTTCTACTTTGGAAAATGTGTGATATACAGAAGTAGCTTCCAAAGCAGCTCAAGGAAAAGAAGCTGCTCAGTCAAATTCAGAGAGTGTCCATCATTCTCAAAGTGACTACACAAATTAGGGTCATGATCTACAGAATCAGTCTCTATCTGAATTAATTTGAGCTGGCTACACCTGCTCCAGAGAAGTGTCCTGATTTGCTGATTTAGGATACAGGAGTGGAGGATGGCAGTTCAGGGATCTCTGCTTCCATGGGTGACTTTCATCCTCAGTAAAGGCTTCTTTTAGAGGGATTCATAGTTGAAAGTGGTATAACACGAACCCTAATCAGTTTTCCAAAAGAATGTGAATTTCCTTAGATAGTTTCTAGCTACCTCCAAATTGAAACAGCACACCTAAACCAGATCACCAAACAGCCATAAATATAACACTTAAGGCTTCAGTTTTCAAATTCATAACCCTGGGGCATCTCAGGTATTTCTGAAGTTACAATTTAGTTATCTACTCCTGTGATTTTTTTTAATTTGCATATTTTCCCATGAACTAATATATAGCCTTTGTTTTCTCAGCTTTATTAAAAAGCAAAACAAACAAACAACAACAACAACAAAATGTCACTTTGAACCGAACCAGAAGCAGCAGGGTTATTGAGATAATTCAGGCTTATCATGGGATGTTTCTGTAGTCTAATAAGGTTACTTGTTGACATTTTACCGTACAATCTAAAGGGAATTCTAGTTCTATTTATTTGCTTTATATTCAGTGATTTGCAATCAAAATTGATGTGTGAAAATACTATGTATAAATCACTATATGATATGAATCATTATTACTACACTGATATTTCTTATACAAAATAAGTATCTAATTATCATTTAAGTACTGGCAATTTCATTTTATTTTTAAATTTCTAACCCATTAAGATCACATTCTGTAACTCCAATCCCAAATATCACTTGTTTACGTCTACCTACTAGGCATCACACAAGTAGTTCAACTGAGCATATTCAATTCTGAAAAAAGGTTTATGAAATAACTCCCTAAATCTGACCTTTTTTTTTTGTTTTCCCTACCCATCCATCCAGTTGCCTAAGGCAGAAAGAATCCCTTTTTTTCTCACTTTTTTTTTTTTACCCCTAACATCCAAAACAAATGTTAATTTCTTCAGATTGTACCTCTGACTTAGCTTTCCTATTCATCTACCTGCCTCCTTGCATGATGTCATTATTTTATTTCAACACAGTTTACTTTCTCATTTGGATATTAAAACAGCTTTCTATTTGGTTGCCACCTCCAAACATCTCTTTCAAACATTTTTTTTTCCCATATTAGAGAGTGCCTTTTATAAAACAAATTCTGATTCTGTCCTAACATAATGTTTCAATAGCTCTCTATGCCTTACTTTTGCTTTGCATGCGTGCTTAGTTGTGTCCAACTTTATGCGACCCTATGGACTGTGGCCTGCCAGGCTTGTCTGTCCATGGAATTTCCCAGGTAAGAATACCGGAGTGGGTTGCCATTTTCTACTCCAGGGGACCTTCCTGACCCAGACATTAAACCCTGAGTGTTCTGTATCCTCTGCATTGGTGGGTGGATTCTTTACCACTTGAGCCACCTGGGAAGCCCAAGCCTTACTTTAGATTCCTCCAAAAGCACAACCTGAAACAAGAATTTATATGCCAATAGCTTATTTGGGAGATTATCCCAAGAAATAGATGAAAGGGGCTGGAGAGTAAAGACAAGGAAGTGAGGTAAACATAACAATGGTTATGTTAACAGATTCATTGCCCTTGAAAGTAGTTGGAGCTTAATCCTCCTGGGAAACTGAGAAATAATGCAGAAAAGGCTTTAGAATGTCCCCAACAGAACAGTTGGAGTGGTTTCAGATGTATATTACTGTGCAATAAACAAACATAATTTTAAGGCTAAAGCACCTTTATTTTCTTTTACAATCTTTGAGTTGATTAGGCTCAGCTGAATGCCTCTTCTGCAGCCTGTCTTTTCTGGTGCCTCCTACTGATTAAAGACAACTGCAGCCTATGTCCTGTTTTCTGGCGGGTGATGGGTCTTCCTTGTCATCAGACTCTCACTTTGGTGCAACACACCCGTAGTCTCACGTCCTATCAGTTTCTTACAGCCCTGCCTGAAGAGGCCTTTCTAATCTCACCCATGAGTAATGGTTTATCCTGGTATATTTTTATGTGAAAATAGTTCTACTTTAAATTTTTAGGTCATTCTCACAGTTGTCATCTTGTTTTTAGGAAAGCCTTTCTAAGCCAATGGCTTTACTGTTGGTCACTTCATAACTTTATGTCATATCTATACTCTATATGTTTTTTTTTTCTTTTTTCCTTTTGCCACATAGATTCTTCCCAAAGAAAAATCTCCCAAATTCCTGCATAGGATGTATAGGGCAAGTTGCTAGTGTTCTCAGTGTCAAATTGAGGAAAAGGTTAGTCTCACCACTTATTAAATAGAATTTCACTGAATACCTAATTTTAGTATAGTACTTCTACTTCTTCAGCTAAGCTTAGTTTTCCTGAGTTCCAAACATATCTCATTCTTTTGAGTTGGGGAGATGAAGTTTTCTACCTTTTCAGGCTGGAATGAGAATGAGTCATACTAACTGCAGTTGTATAGAAACTTCTACTACTGTTTTCCACCTTAACTGCACTGTTACTTTGAGAGATGCTTGTTGCTTTTAATACCTGATTCTTTACGGGGTTCTGTTGCTGAAGTTAGTCTGTCTGAGAATTTCTCTCAACTTCCACCTTAATGTTTAGGTTTTTCTAATCTGTTTAGTTAATTTCCCCTTGTCTAGCTGTGTAATTGTTCGACATTCTTTTGACTGTGTCCTCCCATCACATTGATTTACTCTAAACTTCATCTTAGTAATGCTATGTATGTATATACATATATATCTTTATAGTCATGCTATCCATTCTTAAATTATGTGGTAATGCATATAATGTTTTTTGGGAACATCCTCTCATTCCTATAACTGAATCAGTTCTCCTGCTACCTGATATCTTTATCAGACTGTATCAGCCACCTGGTTATACCTTTCTTGTCCCCAGTTGATTTCAAACCCATGAAGTATAGAAACAGTTTCTTTCTTCCCATTGTATCCTCAGGCCTTGACACAGTTTCTAGCATAATATGGACACACAATAATTATTTGCTAATTATCAAATGGTTATATTATGTTGCAAACACTGACCCCCAACAATCTTAATCATTGTGCCCTTTGGTTAATTTATTAGAACCAGAGCAATTCTCATCTGAAACAACTTGAATTACAATTAAACCATTTCTTCTTTCATGCTGTTCCTTAATAAATTGTCACCATTTCCTATTCAAATGTCAACAAACACATTTTAGTCACTGCTTGTACAGTGATTATCTAGTTGAGCTAACTTCAGAAGGAATTGCCCTCTCGGAGTTAAATTTTAGTAAGGGAAATGGGGCAAGTACATAAAAATGACAATACCATTTATTCATGCTTCCAGTTTTTCATTCATGAAACAGATAAATATTGAAGGCATGCCCTGTGTCCAGCATTGTTCTAAGTGCTGGTAAACAAAACATACAAAATATCTGTCTTACTGTGACTTATCTTGCAGCAGAGAAAAACAGAAAATAAATACATAACTCAAATGGTGATAAGTGCCATGGAGAAATGTGTAACAGGTAAAGTGATAGAACATGCAGAGAAAAGCTTCTTACATTCTGTGGGCTGGTCTGGGAAGGTCTCACTAAGGGGGACGTTGAGCAGGAGCCAAAAGAAGGAAATGAGGAAAAAGGAACTAAGTGGACTTGGGAGGGAGCAGCATTCTAGGTATTGAGAAGAATGTGCAAAGATGAGCTAGGCTTGTTTTCAGAATAGCGAGAAAACCTCTGGCGTGAGAGCACTGAGAATTGGGTTACTGAAAGCTGGGCTCAGAAGTATAATTGCACCTGACTACACAGGTCCTCAGAGATAATTCAAAACTGCAACCTCCCCATAGACCTAAATGAGAAGACTGGATGATTTTGAGTAGAGTCAAGACAAGACCTGCTTTATCCTTTGAAAGGATAACTATTTCCTCCATGGCGCCATCTTGGAAGAGATGACTGGCATAGCTGAGGGAGAGACACACAGCCCCGCTCAACCCAAACGGAAAGAGTCTCTAACCCAGGACACAGAGAAAATTAGTCTTAAAGTACAGGTCAATTAAGTTAATGCACAATCACCCTCTTGAAAATCCTAGGATTATATCTCCATGGCGCTCATTTGTGGACAATCTCTAGCTTTCTTGAGTCCAAGGTCTTATTCTCATGGAATCCATGAAAAAAGTTTGCTGATTCACAAGGTATAAGAAACTTTTGAAATTTAAAAAATGGCTGCACAGTATCTATTATTAGAGTGTCTACCTAGTACACATGTGACAGGTGATTCCAAATTAAAAATAATAAAAATAATAATAATAATAATAATTACCAAAAATGGTAGTTAGTCTAACATCTTAAAAAAATGTGTATGCCATTAGGTACAGAAAAGGTGCATGGAAAATAATAGTTTACATCATTGAAATGTGTTAACAAATCCTTTTTTATCTCCTGGCTAAGAAGTCAAAATTCTTTTTACTTATCTCCCTATATATTCTTATTCAGATTTTGAAACTTTTCATTATTTTTTCAGTACTTTAACTCTTGGTATCAATAGGCTGTAGAGTTCAGAATTTAACTTCTAGAAATGTTTTATTAGCATTTACAAATGTGAGAATGATTCACTCAGTATAGTATTAAGTTCTGAGACTTAATAATACTTGAAAAAGAACTACTGTGTGTATATGTGTGTGTGACACTTTATATTAACTAATTTTTAGCTTGTTGTGTTTTATATGCAACTTTTTTTTTTTTCTTCCATTTTTACAGTGAAACTGGAGCAAACAATATTGTTCTGGTTCATGTGATATTTTGGAGAGAATGAATATTCTTCTAATTTCTTGTTTTCTTATATCCATCAGGCCACCTTTGTTACAAATAGGCATATACAAAATGAGTGGTTAATTCTTGTTCACTCAATATGCATAATTTGTGTAATTAATAATCATAAAATAATCAAAAAATAATTTAAAAAAACATAATAATCATCTCATCATTTTCTTTGTGCTGTTGTCTCTGTGTGCACCCACTGATTTTAACAAGCCACCAGAACCACAACCCCGTGCCCTCAGCACAGATCTACATCACTCTTCTCATCATAGGCCCATTATCTCTGTGATGTAAATGTTTCCACACAGAAAAGGCCTCCCTAGAATATTAATAATTCCACATAGAAACACCTGATGTAGGACAATGACACAGAGCTCTACTCATGGTTTACTTTGAGTTCTATAATATATGAAACTGCAGTTTCTAAATGAATTCCCTTATTTTATGACCTAATCACTGCAGCCAACTCTGTATCCAGGCCAATTTGCTCATCTGGTTTGAGCCTGGTTCAAATAAAATGAATGTGTGTTTGATTTCCATATGGGCTACTTAGCTATTCCCAGAGTAAGCTTACAACACCCGTTCACTGTAACATAACTGCAGCCAACCATCTTATAGATAAATGCATGTGGTCACAAGGAGATGGGAATAAATATGAGAATTACAGCTCTAACTTGTTACATCATTTCCGTGTGCCAAGTTCTTCTCTGACTTATGGAAAACAAACAGACAAAAACCACTCTTGTATTCCCTAGAGCAGCCAGCCACTGGAAGAAGATAATATCATATATCAGAAATAGAGGAACAGAGAAGTTAAATGAACTGTCTCAGTCCATAAGGCAGTAAATTTCACAGTTTAGATTTTAAACCAGGTAGTTTGGCTAGAATTGTACAATATATGTGTTTAGCAAAGCCCCTTATAATGATGTCCATGAACCTTCTATATGAAAATCAGGATATAATTGGCTTTGAAGAATTCAGTTTCACTCTACTCCCATTTGATATTTTAAGTGTTCCTTAATATCATAACCAAGGTCTGTTAAAAATTAAAAGAAAATATGTTAGATTGTTCCTATTTGGACAATATAAGAAAGATACTATTTATTAAATTAATGTACCTAAAGAGAGTTGACTATAATGTGAAGTTGCTTTTTCTGTAGAATTTGAGATCACCTAAATTGTGATGAAAGTAGTAAGACTTACACTGAACAGTTATGTATTTAATTATATAATTAAATTATTTTTAAAATGTGAAAGTGAAAGTGAAGTCGCTCAGTTGTGTCCGACTCTTGGAGACCCCGTGGACTGTAGCCTACCAGGCCTCTCCGTCCATGGGATTTTCCAGGCAAGAATACTGGAGTGGGTTGCCATGCCCTCCTCTAGGGGATCTTCCTAACCCAGGGATTGAACCCAGGTCTCCCACATTACAGGCAGATTCTTTACCATCTGAGCCACCAGAAAACCCATGAGTACTGGAGTGATAGGGATGGGAGTAGCCTATCTCTTCTCCAGGGGACCTTCCCAACCCAGGAACCAAACCAGGTCTCTTGTATTGCAGACAGATTCTTTACCAACTGAGCTACCAGGAAAGCCCCTCTAATTAATGAATGTCATAAATAGAATTTTTATATATTTCAAAAAAATACATCAGTATCTCATGTAAAATAATAGCTCCATATAAAACTGCAAATATTTCCCTGCTCTCCCCAAAGGATATGCTCATGTCTAGATATGGTGTGTTGGGGTTTCCCAGGTGGCACTTTTGTTAAAGAATCCACCTACCAATGCAGGCGACACAAGAGCAGCAGATCCATTCCCTGGGTCTGGAAGATCCCCTGGAGCAGGGGATACTGTTCCAGTATTCTTGCCTGAAAATCCCATAGACAGAGGCGCCTAGTGGGCTCCAGACCATGGGGTCTCAAAGATTGAACATGACTGATGGACTAAGCATGCACACACACACACACACACACACACACACACACACACACACACACACACACACACACACACACACACACACACACGTACACAGTAACTGTGTAAATCTGAAGAGAAACCCTCTGGATGAAGAACCTAGCATGTAGTGAGATTTAGATGTGTCACCTTGTCATATATTCAGTGAACCTTGACCTGGCTGTCTAATCTGCTGACAACAGTACAACCCTGACTTCTGCTAAAATGGCAGCTGTATGGATGCCAAGTTGCTTCAGTCATGTCTGACTCTGTGTGAGCTCAGTTACATAAACCAGGATTGTTTGCTTCGTGTAAGCAGTGAAGCCCACTTCCTGGAACTTTCACAATCAAGTAAGAATATATCGAATGCTTAGAATTTGATCCAGATATCACCAACCAGTCAACATCACTTAGACTTTGCTTTCTAAACATGGGACCGAAATTTCCTTTTTCTGCTTAAAAACAAACAAACAACAACAACAACAACAAACCTGCCTTTTCCAAGCCTCTCCCTTATTTTACATAGCATAACCCTTATTTTACATAGCATAATATTTTCTGCCTGATAGTGAAACTTTTTCTCAGCATTCTATCTTTATCCCTTCAGTCTTTACTTTCTTTTGACATAGCTGACTATTTAGTAAATTGCAAAATTGTCTACCTCACCACCAAATGCAACCACAAAAAAATTTCTATATATATAAAATGTAGAAATAGAAAGCAATAAACAATGGTCACTAGCAAGAAACTTATTATTGGCAACAAGAGTACATTTTGTTGTTGTTTTTGTGGAGGTAGAGAGAACCCGTATGCTGATTTACCTTGCCCTTTCTATCTAGAGTGCTTTTTTATGCAGTGACCAAAGGACATTAAATACAGCAGCAGATTCTTATTTTGAAAGTGATACTATTTGGAAGCCTATTTCCTGTTGGACTGGTTATAGGCATTTAGGAGGTGCTTTAAATGTTGAGAAATATTGTGCTTCTTTCTTGCCAGAATTGAGAATTTCACAGTAACAGACCCTTAACACCTTATGTGGCCATTTGTCATTTCAGTCTGAAGGACTCCATTGCCTCACAGTCAGTGTTAGATTTCTTGTCAAGGAAGTGATAGTTGAATCTGCATGTCAGACTTGTGGTTTCCTATTTCCAACCAATCATCAGACCTCCAATCTGTGGCTTCCACCTTAGTTAGTCCCTTCCCTGGATCAACATGAAATAACATACTCCCTTAAGAAGCAGAACTACTTGGCTTTCTGACACCAGGACACCTGTACATGGATTTTCCTTATTGGGAGAGAAATTTACAAGGAGAAGGTTTAAAAATTATTCTGGAAGGCCCTCCATCCCTGCAGCTTTCTCAAATATCACTGTTCCTCATCTACTTGTCAGCTGTCTGGAAGCATTGACCAGAGGCATAAAGAATCCTTATTAGAAAACTATGTAACTCTCTTATTTTTGTTTTCAGATGACTTCCTTTTGTTGTAGTCTGTTGTATTCCTGTAGTACTGCAGCTCACAAAAAGTAGCAAACAAAATTCAATAACCAGATCTTTTCCTACTATCTCTTTTAGGCACATATCCTTTAAAAACTGTGTAATAATGATGCAAATAAATCTATAAAATTCTACCAAAGGAAATAAAAGATGAACTAAAGAGATAGAAAGAAAAGCTGTATTCCTGGATGAGAAGATATAATGTTACCTATTTTCCCCAAAGTAATTTATAAATTTAACAAATTTTAAGGAAATTGTCAAACTAACTCCAAAATTCAACTGAAAGATAAAACACTACAAGTATCCAAAAAGCCATGAAAAAGAATGGTGAGAAAGAATTATACCAGGTATGAATATTTAAGTTCCCTGGTGGTCTAGAGATTAAGATTCAGCACTCTCACCGCCATGACCTGGGTTTGATTCCCGGTCAGGGAAATACCTGTTTAGGCTTCCCTTGTGGCTCAGATGGTAAAGAGGCCACCTGCAATGCAGGAGACCCAGGTTCAATCTTGGTGAAGTCCAACACGACTGAATGATTAACACATACACATGAATATGTATGTAACATGTATAAGCATATATCTGAGAAGGCAATGACAACCCACTCCAGTACTCTTGCTTGGAAAATCCCATGGATGGAGGAGTCTGGTAGACTGCAGTCCATGGGGCCGCGAAGAGTCAGGCATGATTGAGTGACTTCACTTTCACTTTTCACTTTCATACATTGGAGAAGGAAATGGCAACCCACTCCAGTGTTCTTGCCTGGAGAATCCCAGGGATGGGGGAGCCATCTATAGGATCGCACAGAGTCGGACACAAATGAAGCGACTTAGCAGCAGCAGCAGCAGCATAAGCATATATATCAAATTAAAATACACAGTAATTAAAACAGTTGTCATTATTTGAAGGCAAGGCAAAGAGATAAATAAAAAGAAGCTAAACAAACAAACAAAAGACATAAATATGTTTGCTGCAGGCAGGACTACTAGAGTGGGTTGCCTTGCCCTCCTCCAGGGGATCTGCCCTACTTAGAGATCAAACCCAGGTCTCCTGCATTGCAGGAGGATTCTTTACAACTGAGCCACAAAGGAAGCCCTTATTTAAAATCATATAAAAGAATGGGACAAGTGTTAATCCTGTGTACTCATTAGTTCGAGCCCCTTAGAAAAAACCAAAACACTTGCTAGTGCATAGCAAGGAAACTTTCTAACTCAGGATCTTGCCCCTCTTAGTGCCTCAAGTCAACCAGTTTCACTTTTCAGAGTCTGTCTCTTACAATACTGCACAGGCTTTTGCACCAGTTTAAGAAAGGGTGGAGATGATATTAAGAATAAAAAGCTCCTGTTAATGAAGCAGCGTTGTGCTATGTTGTGCTACGCTTAGTAGCTCAGTGGTGTCCGACTTTGCAACTGCATGGACTGTAGCCTGCTAGGCTTTTCTGTCCATGGGGATTCTCCAGGCAAGAATAGTGGGGTGGGTTACACGGCCTTCTCCAGGAGATCTTCCCAACCCAGGGATAGAATCCAGGTTTCCTGTATTGTGAGCTGATTCTTTACCATCTGTGCCACCAGGGAAGTCCAAGAATACTGGAATGTGTAGCCTTTCCCTTCTCCAAGGAAACTTCCTGATTCAGGAATCAAACTGGGGCCTCCTGCATTGCAGGCAGATTTTTGACCAGTTGCGCTACCAGGGAAGCCCATTGTTAACACTCTCTTTTTTCTCTTCCTTTAATGCTGCTTAACCATTTAGCAGCATCATTGACCATGTCAGCGTCATTTCCTCCTACTGTGGGTACCCTTATTTTCACCCCAGCAAACAAGCAGTTCTGAATTTTATTAATATATTGTAGTGATCTTAGATGATAAGAGAATATTTTTCCATGTCTTGCATATATAAATTGCCTGGAAAGAACTCAATTTGTTCATACCTTAATTTATCATTGAGATCTGGTACATGAAAGCTAGATCTATACTTATACCTATTAACTCCACCTATATCTAAATTAACTGTAGCCCAAATAGTCCTGCATAAATAAAAACACAAAATCTTAGTAAACCATAACCTTGTATTTAGCCTGCAAGTCTGAAAGCCCACCCATCTTGTTGGTCAGGTTAACTCTGCTCCCTGCATCTCTTGTTTTCCTTTCAGTCTAGGCAGGCTCTTTTCATGATCCTGGCAGAGGCACAGGATGACAGGAAGAAATATGCAGGGTTTCCTTGAGTCTGGGCTTAGATCTAGTACAAGTTCCCTTCTGTCCTATCTTATTGCTTACAGCAATTCATATAGCCAAGCCCAGTGTCAAGAGATTCTTCAAGATTTCTCTTGCAGAGGTACCATAGATCACAAAGCAAACAGTACAGATTAGGGAGGAGTGGAAAGCTGGAGCTAGCAATGCCATCAACCACGGAATAAAATAACTGTTTCCACTGAGATCTGTGCTCATGCCTGTGGTCTTGGGAGTAGAGTCTGTTATCAGAAGATAGAAAGAAGGAGAACTTGGAGAGATAATATTAATTGGTATTAGTATTATACCAGATCATGTGTTTAAACATAAAAGAAAGACTGTTACTTTTGTAGACGGCTTTAAGAACAGACATATGAACTATTTAAAGAGACATACTTTCACTGATTACATGTGCAGAGGTCCGCAAGTGCCAGCTCTCAAGTTTCCCCCTTTTTCCTTGAGCTTAGAGTATACTCTGTGGTATTAGAAATGAGTAAACAACAGGCACACAGTCTGCTGCAGGCAGAGAGAATACTAAATACATTACCCAGAAAGTGCCCGAAGGTTCATATATCTATCCAGCTAATTCAAACTGGAAGTGACTTTTCTCACTGAAAGAAGAGTAGCATAAACTATTCTTCTGCTGCAGGGCTTGCAGAGAATACAGATGAATAAGAAAATAGGTGGAAGCTGTCCAATCCCCCAAAGGGAGAAAAGCGCTATTCCTTAGCCATTAATTGTACTTTTACCATCCTTTAACAGGCAGAAAAACTCCATGTAACAATTCGATAGAATGAATTTTAATCAATTGTGACCTCATTATTTCTATAGGTGGAAAATAGGACTCAATAAATATTTACTCAAAAAATACAGAAAGCAGAGAGAATATTCTTAAAATGGTAATAGTAAAGGCTTGACACAGGGAAATGAACCTAAAACAGAAATGTAAGAGGACAGAAGAGTGGGATGAACATACAGGTATCAATAAACCATTGAGAGTATACAGAGAAATAAGTCCTAGAGTTTGTCAACTTACAGGAGTCAGCCTTAACTTCAGCTCCTATTGTATAATCCTGCCTTTCAAATATACATACATCTATATATATTCTTAAGGAACATGATCATAAAAAGTTTACAGTTCTCATTAGTTTTATTTATTTATTCTTTTTTTAGGATTTCTTTTTTTTTTTTTTTCCATTTATTTTTATTAGTTGGAGGCTAATTACTTTACAATCTTGTAGTGGGTTTTGTCACACATTGACATGAATCAGCCATGGATTTACACGTATTCCCCATCCCGATCTCCCCTCCCACCTCCCTCTACCCGATCCCTCTGGGTCTTCCCAGTGCACCAGGCCCGAGCACTTGTCTCATGCATCCAACCTGGACTGGTGATCTGTTTCACTATAGATAATATACATGTTTTGATGCTGTTCTCTTAAAATATCCCACCCTCGCCTTCTCCCACAGAGTCCAAAAGTCTGTTCTGTACATCTGTGTCTCTTTTTCTGTTTTGCATATAGGGTTATCATTAGTTTTAAATACGCAATTAGTTTGTTATATTTTGTGATACCAAAAGCAAAGGAACCCCTTCAATTATTGTTGCTAAATTATTATAGACTATTAATAAATGTATTGTTATCAATAGCCCAGTCAGAAATAAAATGCTAGTTAACAGTAGGAACTCTAGAGCTGGGCAGCCTGGTTCATTTCACTCTTCTAACACTTACTCACTTTGTAGAAGCACATAAGCTATATAATTTCTTTGTGATTTAGTGTCTCATTTGTCATATGTATAGATAATGAGGGTATCTATCCACAGGATTTCTGTGAGGGCAAAGCATTTAAGATGGAGCTTGGAAAGTATCTGATACATTAAAATAAACGATAGAAACAATTAAGCATTATTATTATTAATATGAATTTTCATATTGAAAGTGAAGCAAAGAGAGGGAAAAAAAAGTTAACCCCTATTTTGCAGGAAAAAAACAAAAAGTTGTACATAGCTTATTCTCAGAAAGATATGTAATCAATTGTAAAAGGCTCTTAGTGATAATTTCCTACTATGCGTTTATGAATTTATAAATGAAGCATATAGTAAAGATGACATAATCAGGACTTTTCCTCTCTTTGTAGGATTGCATACAATTTTTCCTATGCAAATAGCTCAATGGCTTTCAATGATTCAAAACTAAAAACGGCAAAAGTGGTCTCATTCATTAAATAAAACAATTACTTACAAGTTTTATTATCTTACAAGTTGGGCTTACCCAGTGGCACTTGAATGTCCACTTTTAAATGATGGGTGTATCTAAGAAACCATAACAAGGAAAATTAGAGAATATCTGTAGTAGGATAAAAATGAATGAAGAATTTGCCCGAATTTGTTGCATGCAGCTGAAACTGTTTAATGCAATTAAATACAATGTGAATGATGAATGAAAATAAATACTGAAAAAAAAAAGAGAAAATAAATACTGGACACTAGCATAAAATTTTGTGAAATTTGAACACAATCTTTACTTCGGTTTATACTGTATCACTTGTTAAATTTCTGTTTTTGTGGTTTTTTTTTCTTTTTGCAAGATAGTATTTCTTTATATTCTCAGAATTGAATTAGAAATTTTAAGCCTTCTTTATTTTTTCAAATCACTAAGATAAATTTTCTAGACTTTTAAAAATAATATTTGATGTCAAAATACACAGAACTATATCAAGGTTTTGAGTAAATATAAATTAGAAATCTACTATTATATTCATACTAAGTCAAAGAAGTGGAAGCAAAATGTCATAATTTTTTTAGCTAGGCAGAAATTCATAATTTTCTAAAATATATATATATATTATATTATAAATATAATATAGGTATACAAAAGCTTTTCTATGATGCTTGATAAATGCTTGATAAAGAACTGCAACAATACAACAACAAAAAAGAGATTGAGAAATTGGAAAACATAAGCTAAATGAAATGGGAGCACTGAATATTAAATAGAAAAAGTGAAACAAGCTATAGAAAAGATCATCATGTAGTCCAGTTTTTGTAAACATAGCATTTGTATTTTTCAAAGAATTCCAAGATAATTCTGTAATGCATCTGGATTTTAAAAGTGATTACAAACTTTTCTATTAAATGGTAGTTTTAGTGATATAGAATTCTATTGTTTTGTTTTGATTAATCATGATACAGAGGTATTAAACAAGTAATAGTTACATAAATACAATAGTAAAAGATGTTTATCAGTTTTCACAATCAATAGCGAGATTAAAAAATAAAAGACAATTACAATTTCCAGTCATAATAGAAACATGAGTAACTTAATGATATAAATAATTACATACAATTTGAAAGTTAAGTAGAATGATGTGGTAAGTGGAAGTACATACAACAACAGCCTTATAGGGGTTCCCTTGTATGTTATTTTCCATTGTTGCTTTTAACGTTTTATTTTTGTATTTTGTCATTTTGATTACTATGTATCTTGGTGCATTCCTCCTTAGGTTTGTTCTATATGGCACTCTCCACACTTCCTGGACTTTGTCAACTATTTTCTTCAGATGTTAGGGAAGTTTTCAGCTATTATTTCTTCAAATATTTTCTTGGGTCCTTTCTCTCTTCCTAGTAACCCTATAATGTGAATGTTGGTGCATTTAATGTTGTCCCAGAGGACTTTTAAGCTGTCTTCATTTTTTTATTTTCCATTCTTTTTTTCCCATATTTTGTTCTGTGACAGTAATTTTCACTGTTCTGTCCTGCAGGTCACTTATGTATTCTTTTGCATCAGTTATTTTGCTAATGATTCCTCCTGGTGTATTTTTCATCACTGTTTGTTCTTTAGTTCTTTTAAGTCTTTGGTAAACATTTCTTTTATCTTCACAATATTTGCCTCTATTATTTTTTCCAAGATCCTAAATAATCTTCGCTATTATTATTCTGAATTCTTTTCCTGGAAGATTGCCTATCTCCATTTCATTTTGGTTGTTTTTCTGGGGTTTTACCTTGTCCCTTCATTTGAGACAAAACCCTCTGCTTTTTAATTGGAGATTAATTTTCTGTGATGTGGTTTTCCTTCCAGCTGCTGAAGGATTACGGTTCTCCTTCTGTCTGCTCTCTGGTGGATGAGGCTAAGAGGCTTGTGTAAGTTTCCTGGTACAAGAGAGGCCGATGGTTAGAAAAACAGTCTTGCTCTAGGGGGCAGGAACTTGCTCAGTAAAACTTTAATCCAATTATCCACTGATGGGCGGGGTTGCTCTCCCTCCCTGTTAGTTTTCCCACAGAGGCGACCCAGCCTTGGGGTCTGTGGGCTCTATGGTAGGGGCAATGGCGACCTTCAAGGAACTTCAAGAGGACTTAAGCCAAGGAGCCCCTTCCAGGACTGCTGCCGCCAGTGTCCCCGTACCCACAGCAGGCCACTGCTTCCTCACACCTTCACAGAAGATCCTCTAGCACTAGTAAGGAGGTCTGGTTCAGTCTCCTGTGGTGTCACTGCTCCTTCCCCCTGGCTCTTGGCATGCACAAGATTCTGTTCCCTCTAAGAGTGTACTCTCTGTTTCCTCCAGTCTTGTGGAAGTCCTGTAATCAAATACTACTGGACTTAAAAGTCAAATTCCCTGGGGATTCCCAGTCCCTTTGCTGAATCCCCAAAATGGGAAGCCTGACATGAAGATCAGAACCTTCACAACACTGGGGGAACCTTTTTGGTATTATTGTTCTCCAGATTGTGGGTCGCCCACCCAGAGAGTATAGGATTTGATTTTACTGTGTTTGTGCCCCTCTTACCACCTTGTTGTGGCTTCTCCTTTGTTTTTGGATGTGGGGTGTCTTTTTTGTGGGTTGCAGTATGCTCCTGTTGATGGTTGTTCAATGGTTAGTTATGATTTTGGTGCTCTCATGGGAGGAGGTGAGTGCATGTCCTTCTACTCCACCACCTTGAACTGGAAGCCAGTGGTTTCATTTTTTATATAATGCTTTTTAGTTAAAAGGAAAATAAAGCAAACTCTCACAGGATGCTTGAGGCTTTGTTCCTCTTGCCTGAGAATTTTATATAAAATGTATACTATTCAATACTCTGGGTAGTGGTGGTGGTGGTTTAGTTGCTAAGTCATGTCCAACTCTTGTGACCCTGTGGAGCCCTGCCAGGCTTGTCTGTCCACAGAATTCTCCAGGCAAGAATACTGGAGAGGGTTGCCAGTATGCATATCCACGATTCCCATATAAGATTCTACTTGTCTGGCCCTATTTACTTTCACAACATCTTTGAAGTTCTGTTAGCCACATTAGATTAATTCCACCCATTTTTCTGTTGCATTCAAACATTTTGCATTCATTTTTTCAAAAGACTTTGTACTGCTATCACTACCTGGAATATTCTTTCAGCTGATACTTGCATAACTGTCTTCTTGCAGAGCTTAGTGTTCAAATTAAATATATCTTTCTCAGAAGGGATATGTATCGTAATATTGGTGGTTAGTATGTTAACATGTATTAGTTAGTGTTAGTATGCGTGGGATCAAGTAGCAGTCACTTCAAACCAGATTATTTTAAATAATTTAAATTTTATTTTATATAAAAGGAAATCTGCAGGTACAGATAAAATTTCAGAATTGATTGATGGAGTGGCTTAATGGTATAGGAGAAATCTACATTTAATCTTCCTCTGCACTACATCAAGCAATTAACTTGTTCCTGACTTCTTTAATTTGTTGTTATAGAATGGCTCCAAGTAATATGTTTTTCTGTTCACATCAATATGTTTGAGACAAAGAACCTATTAATCTTTCACTCATCCATGAAACAAAATCCTTCCTTTCTTTCTAATTGGACAAACATAGGTCATGTAACCACTACGGGACCTGCAAAGTCACCAGAGGAATATTTGCTAATTGACTATGGTGAAGTAAGACTCATGCTGGAGCTCTGAATGGAATCATCTTCCCTGTGATCACTTTTTGCCTCATGGTTGGACACATAATGATTGTGGTTGAGATGAAATGGTATCTGATGATACCCTTTGGTATCTTAGATGGCAATGCAGAACTTCATCAAGCACTTATGCTAAATAAATACTGCATGTGTCTCATGCCCCTGTGTCCTTTTCAGTTACAAGGGGCAGGCAACCATTTGCCTGAGGTTGTGAGAGCCAACAGTCAGATTACAAAGTGTTAAAGTTCCCAACTATAGGTCCTGAGCTTACCAAGAGCTACTGTTCCTTCCCAAGTACGAGTATTCCTGCTTGAGCAGCTGCCAGGAGCTCAGCAGCTTGGAAATCCTTCACATAAATAGCACCTGAAGTTACATTCCCTTAATTGCAGCATATATGGGCACAACCCTCAGGCATGTGGGTGCAAACTTGCCTTAGTCACGGTGAGACTGGAGAGACTGTTCCTTCAAATTGGACCAACTTATAACCACCTTCCCAGATATCAGGGGTACATCACCCTAGCCATGCCTGCTAAGTCGCTACAGTCCTGTCTGACTCTTTGTGACCATATGGACTGTGACCCGCCAGGTTACTTTATCCACGGGATACTAGAATGGGTTGCCATGCCCTCCTTCAGGGGATCTTCTCGACCCAGGGATCAAAACCCCATGTCTCTCACATATCCTGCATTGGCAGGCTGGTTCTTTACCACTAGCACCATCTGGAAAGTCACCCTAACCATAGTTACTCTTATAACCAAAATAAATCATCAGAGAACATGGAACACCAGGGACACTGTGCCAAGTAAATTCCTAATGAGTGTTAAAGAAGATACCATTTAGCTTTCACCGATGCAATGCCATGAATTTGGGCAAACTTCGGGAGGTGATGAGGGACAGAGAAGCCTGGTGTGCTATCCATGGGGTCGCAACGAGTTGAACACAACTGGGTAACCAAGCAACAATGAGATGGAATGAGAGAAGAATGAATGTTGGATGGGCAACCAAAAACTATCATCCAATTTACATTAGACACCCCTAACTTGTCACTTTCTTTCAAATTTCTTTATTAATAGTATCTTTATGCATGATTTATTTTATCTTTTGCACCTCTATTAATTTTAAGGCTCATTACAAAAAGGAATATATATACTATGTTTCTTACTATATCTCTAGCTATCCCTAGAATAGTTTTGGCTCAAATTACACAATCAGTGAATATTCATAAAATTAATTTATTTAATACTCAATCAGCTGATGAGCAAATGTACTTCTTGAGAAAAAAATAATGATACAAATTAGAAAGTTGTTATCTTATATTCTGATTCCATCTATGTGAATGTGGACTTATATATGTTTATGTGTCTGCATAAATTAAAGATCCAGAATTTTTTCCTTTTCAAAATTCTTCTTTGTGGCTGTTATGTAAACTTGGCCTATGTCAGTAACAAATCATGACCTGCAAACATTAGTGTTGACTCAAAAATTATTCAGTTCTCACAGGAATTAATTTATGCTTCAGAGAACTGACTACACTATGAGATCATTTCCAGGATAAATATGAAACATTCCCTCATCACAGAGATGAATGAAGCCAATTTGCCTACATGGCATGGGAATACCCAGTACAATCTTGTCTTCAATCCACTGAATGAAGAGGAAAGAGTTACTGTAGCTACAAAAAATGTACTATATATTCTGACTGAAATTATTAAGACTATTTTAGATTCCATCAGGGAAAAATAATAAGACACAAGTAGAAGTAAATTATGGCATCATTTAATTAATGGGGAAATTCAATGTGCTCTAGGGACAATTTATTGCAATAAATAGAGCATCATTTTCCTTGCAGTGCATTGTAGTGAATATAAATCAAGGATTTTTTTTTTCTTTTCTTTTTTTTTTTTCTCTCTCAAAGAAAAACAGTCACTAATTTCTTATAAGTTGTACCTGAGGGCCTCATTAGGCTATTATTTGACTTGAATGTTTCATTATCTTAGCAAGTGTTATGTTATGGGGCATCTCTGACCCACATTTTTCCTCTTCAAAACCCCCCTCTTTCAGCTTATATGACATCTTGGCCTTGCTTCTCCTCACATCATCTGACCTTTGCTCTTCCATCTTCCTCATGATTTATTCTAATCATCTCCTAACAGTTGAGGGTTCCCAGCACTTTCTTCTCAATATAATTCTTTCCAAACCTGACATTCAAAAAATATTTATTTCTCCTAAAATTACTAGTCTTTCCATAGTTGACCCCTCATTTGATGGTACAGCCTTTCAATCTACTGCTCAAGCTGGAATACTTGGGCTTAAAGCTCACTCATTTTTCTCCCTTTCTTCTCACACCCATTTAATTTAATTCAAACTCTGTCCTTTTTGTCACCAAAATATATTTCAGTTATTTACTCTTCATCTATTCCTACCATGAAGCTAATGAACACTATATTTATCCCTACATTGAGTTGCTTCCACATTTCTCCAGTCAATGTCACTCTGTTCTCCATACAGCTGAGGGACTGAGAATTTCACCCCAAGTTCATTTTTGTACTTTCAAAAAATTTTTAGAATAAGATGGAGTGAAAACTATGAAGTTAACTAATTAATCATGTCAGATTTTTGCCAAGTTTCATATTCTTAGGATATGAAACATACCAACTTTGGTTTGTACATGATATTCAAAAATAAATATTTAGCCACATCTCTGGAGTGTAATGATAAATATGGTAGAATATAATATATAGAAAAACAGCACATGATGATTTCAATACTAAATTCTTCCTATGCAACTGATTTTTAGGTAATCCTCCTAAAGCTATATATATATATATATATATTTGATTTTATTTATTTTTTTTGTGTATGTATATGTGTAAAGTATATGAAACAGGCTTTATGTACAATAGCAAATGCAAACTCTCTCACTTTGTTTTTAGTAGAATTCCCCCCAAGATGATAGTGTGACAATGATCACTAGAAAAAACTTTATCAGGTTGGCTTGCTCATTAAAGCAATATATATTTATATATATTTTAATCATCCACTCATCTACACACACACAAAAAAAACCTTCAAGTTTACATGTATATGTATGGCTGAATCCATTCGCTATTCACCTGAAACTTTGCTAGTAAGCTATATTCCAATATAAAATAAAAAGTTTAAAAACAAAGCAAAATTTAAGATTCCCACCCCCCACTGTGTGTCTAATACTATGTCTAAATGAGTTAATTATTCAAAGCAATGCAATTTTCTCCCAACTTATCTTTTAAAAATATCCTCTACGGCTCTCCTACAAAATATCTGATTTAGTAAATCTCTTTTTTTGGAACCCTCAACATATATTGCACACTTTAACTTTTCCATTCTGCTCTTTGACTCCCTTTTGAATATCATGTTGCAAACATTCACTTTCATCCTTCAAACCCTGTAGATCTTTCCAGGCCTAAGTCAATTCTCACCATTTTCTATGAATTCATTCCAAAACTATTTAGTGCCTAGAGCTATCTATCTCCATTGAACTCAGCAAGTTATCACTGTCCGGTGATTTTCACTTGTTAACTAATTGCACACTGACTGATGCAATGTTTCAAAATTTTGCTACTATAATTTTAATTTAAATATAGTTTTTTACTATATCACCTTATTTTGTTCCCCAGGGCAGACTGTATTTCTTAATTTGTGCTTAGTCACTCTGTCGTGTCCAACTCTTTGCGACCTCATGGACTATAGCCCACCAGGCTCCCTTGTTCATGGGGATTCTCCAGGCAAGAATACTAGAGTGGGTTGCTATGCCCTCCTCCAGGAGATCTTCCCAACCCAGGGACTGAACCCAGGTCTCTTGCATTGAAGGCAGATTCTTTACCAACTGAGCCACCAGGGAAGTCCATTTCTTAATTACTTGCAATTTATTCATTGCCTTCCATGCTTTATAATGTCATTTACTTTTATTTTGAAGATAAACATTTAACTATGATCACATTACCAAAGCCCTCGTTTTCCCATGTGTTACTGTAGTAACACAAAAGTCCAGCTTTGAAATAGTTCAGATTGTTTTCAAAAAGACACATTTAAATAGAGATTATGGGGAAGAAGTTGTACAGCATCTCTACTACTTCCACTTTTCCATGTAGATCCCTCAGCTTGAAATTACTAAGGATGGATATATCTTTTCAATACAATTTTAAGTATGTATAATTAAAAATTATTTATTTATGTTTTATTTGAAAGTTAAATATAACCATATGCTCTGTAGTTCGCTGAATCTAGCAACCCTAATGCCTATAACCCAAACTCAGTTCACACTTTTATGAACACATAATCTTGTATAAGAATGTATCTTTCCCATATATGTTTATATACATATAATACATATATGGTATAACTATATCTGTTAGGTAGTTAGAATAGCAAAAGTGAAAGTAGCTCACTCATGTCTGACTCTTTGCGACCCCATGGACTGTACAGTCCATGAAGTTTTCCAGGTCAGAATACTGGAGTGGGTAGCCTTTCCTTTCTCCAGGGGATCTTCCCAACCTAGGTATTGAAACCAAATAGGAAAAAAAGAGACCTAAATGGAGGTGGCTAAAAGACAAAGAAGGGGGGGTGGGGACGGTGTAAATGGAAGAAAAGAAAATCTGAGGACTTGAGTGAGAACCTCAGGTGAAACAAACAGCCCTCCTGGCTAGCCCAATTTACATAGAGCAGGCCGAGGAGGAGCAGGAAAAACATGTAAAAAGAGGGGCCAAGATTGAGCCTCTCCTTTGGGGTCAGCCTGCCCTCACACCTTGAAGGTGTACTTTCCTTTGCTTGCCAAATAAAACCCTGAGCTGTAACCGAATTTTAACACCGGTCCGCTGTTTCAAACCTTTGCTGCAGTGAGACAGACATGAGGAAATTACACACTCCCTTAACATCGGGAGCCGTGATTCAGATTTAACCTGGCTGAAACAACCTCAGCTCAGCCCCAGTGAGGTGGAGACCAAGCATAGCAGAAGTCCAATTTGGTGAAAGCTCTCCTGGTGAAAGCTGAATGAGGTGGAAACCCAGTGCAGTGGACGTGATGAAAAGCCCATCGTGCTGGAAACCAGGTTAGCAAAAACGAACTCTGCAGAAAGCACACCACTCAGTCTCAGATTCCAGAAAACCTCCAGTTAAGGTAGGAGGTCCTCGCCCGTGTGGATGGAAGGACATATGGCTAACAAAATCTTAATTCCTTTACAATCTTTTGTTTCTTGCTTCCTTGAACCCCCAGTGAACAAGAGAGTGGCAGTGGATGCAATTGAGGGACTCTGGCAGAGGCTACCCCCAATGTGTCCTGAAGGCTCCACTGTCTACTGCGCCCTGGTAACTGTTGCCCAAGCCGGTAAGGGTTCTTCTGTCCTTAACCTCTTTTGTGCCAAGGATCAGAACAATGGAAATCGGGCACAGATCAGGCATTTAACAGATTTCCCAGCAAGTTGTGAAAGGGGTTCCTTGGCACATTCTGCCCACTGTTTTTTCCTGCCATCCTTCAGCTCCTGTCTCCATCTATGCCACTGTTTGATTGGGCAGGTCATCATCTTTCCATTTCTAAAAGTTGTGCTTGAAACTGCTTACCTAAGATTGTAACTTAAACCCACATGGCAGGGACTCTGTGCTATGCTTAATCACTCAGTCTTGTCCAACTGAGACTTGAGCCCAGCCAAAACCCAAGGTGCCTGGTTTCAGGACCTAGTGAAACTCAGGCTCTTGGTATCTCATTGCAAAAAGAATTCAGTGAGAGACATAGCAATAGGTGAGAGATAGATTTGTTCTGATTCAGAGAGAAGTACAGTCTACAGAGTGTGTGCCCTCACAGAGAGTGAGTGTGGCGGCCATGAAACGTGGGGTTTCATTCATTACCGAGCTGGGTGATCTAGTATGCTAATTAGTGGGAGAATCATTCCAACAATTGGGGAGCCACCCACTCCTTGGTCTTTTGATAGTTCCTCGGAACTGTCATGACACACCTCTGGGTGTGTCATTTAGCTTGCAAATTGAGGATCAAGGTTTAGTTGAATTTGACTTGTCTGCCATATCGGGCCCATTCGATTTTAATGTGTTTATGTTTATGTTGTACCATTGGGCTATGTCATTCTTTCAAAAGTTGAGCCCTGCCCCCTTCCCTCCTATTTCATGCTCTTTTCCTGAGCCCCATCCAGTCCCACAATGTTGCCTGTACAATATTATGGGGGGACAACCAGAAAATATCTAGCCCTTGGGAGGGGAATACTGTATAACATCCAATCCCTCTAGAGATTCAGGCCTTCACCTTCCATATTTCCTACAATATGGGCAGCAACAGGATCCCTCAGTGAACCCACTAGAGCAGGGCACAGGCACACAGTGCCTTCTAAAATCCATCTGATGGTGGCATCCCTTCAAGGGCAACTGGGCTTCCAGGAACAATGTTTGCCACTTTGAGAGTTAGCCCTGCAGGCCATTTGGGCCTGCAAACCCTTACCACCAAACCCTTACCACACTTTTCCTAAAGTTACAAACATACACCCAAATCAAATCATATCTCCACTCCACTTATGTGGAACATCTGGTCTGTTGCCTCTTATCAATTTGTTCATAAGCCATTTACTAACTCTTACAACCAGGAATCTGCCCCCTTGTAGGCAACATCTCTCCACTCAGTTTATTATTAAAGTACTCTTAATGCCCCTAACGGGACCAGATAGCCCACTCCTTTGTCATTACTTCTGTTATTACCTAAAATGGATTTTTGACAATGAAATGCTTACCATTGGAAACACCCTAACCTGCTCTTATGGAGGACTAGGGGAAGAAATCAGTGACTTACATTCTCTCAGAACAATAAGAGGATAAGGCTTATGACTATTTCTCCAGGTTCACAGTGTGAGTTCACAGGCTTGGATTGCTTTACATCATGGTATCTATTCGCCTCTGCAGTGAGCAAACCAGCAATGAGTTAAGATTATAACCCCTTAATCCTACCCAGAACTAGTCACGCTGGAGATCTTGGGGACATCTGACTCCAGTCTGGGCATCCCAGGAGATCAACCTGCCTCGACCTACCTAGGGATCTGATCCCCAAGGGGCTGTCACACCTCAACCTGCCTGGGGATCTGCACCCTGACCCGGGGATGCCTGGCTGTTAGGTTGCAACTCTAATGGGTAGGATAATCTTCAGAAAGCCCATCTAAGGAAGTCCACACATGGAAATAGAAGGATGCCTATTAGTTGTGGCACTGTGCCCAGTCTCAGCAACAACTCAGGAGCCCGACGAGAAACACATTGCCTTTCCAGAAAGTCTAAAAGAGGCCCTCCAAATGTTTACCGATCTGGATTTAGACTCTTACAAGGGGTAGGTGATTTTTAAAGGACAAATTCCTGTCCCAATGTAAACCAGACATCAGGATAAAGTTAAAATAGCTACAGCAGCAGGACTCTGTTGCCTCTTTAGACGAGACGGTCCAGACAGCCAAGGATATCTTTTCTAATAGAGAACAGGAGAGGGAGGCCAAGGCACAGGAAAGGAAGAAAAGGAAAGAGACAAGGCATGCCCAGATGCTGGCTGCCCTTCAGGGAAGCCCTATGGCAAACCCCGAGTCCTTGAAGGACAAGGCACGAGGCAATCCTAACCTGTAGACAGGCAGGATATTGAACCAAAGAATTTCCAAACTGTGGCAAGTCTCCTAAAATGGCTTGATACAAATCCCATCAACTTTGACATTGGGTAGCACTCTGCCCTCAGGGTCCACTAGCCTCAAGGTCAAGCACCAAGCCTTCCATCATAATGGTTCAACAGGACTGAAGTAGCCTGCTCCAGTCACTGTCAGCCCACCTGTCACAGATAACCATCATGGGGCAGGAGCCAAGGGTGCCCCTGGATTTGGAAGATAGGTCCAAGAATTTCTTGGTTGACACAGGGGCTACCTCCTCTGTCCTGACCACCTATTCTAGAGCTTTCTCCTCCCAAAACTGTACCATTTTGGGTGCTACAGGGAAAACAATTACAAAAAGATTCACCTGAGTGCTTTGTTGCCGGGATGGACAAATATTTTCCCACCAGTTTCTGGTGGTCCCTTAGTATCCTATTCCCTTATTGTGATGGGATATTTCCCTGCTTTGCAACTGTTTCAGTCCTGAGAGAAGATGCTTTAAAATTCTTTCATGGGGGGGCAAACTAACTGTTTTTACCAGTCACCAATGAAACAACTCCTGAATGGGAGAGGCCATTTATGGATATTTGATCAAAGGATCCTCAGATATCAAGCAGAGTGCTGATGGAAAATCCAGGCCTGACTATATCCCCTTGTGAAGTTCCTACATCAGCTACCCTCAAGGCTACCCCCAAGGGATCTCTCTCCTTTCACTCTTGTTTAGAAACTTGGACCATTGGGTAAAACTCCAAGAGGGATTGTCAGAAAAGCCTCGGATGAATCCTGAGGAAATCTGGTACACTGAAGGGAGCAGCTTTGTCTTAGATGGAAAAAGTGGAGGCGGATATGCAGTAGTCTCCAATTTCAAGACCATAGAAGCTAAACCTTTGCCACCAGGTACTTCATCCCAATTGACTGAGCTCATAGCTCTGACTTGAGCTTTAGAGCTGGGAAAAGGAAAAAGAGTACCATTTACACTGACTCGAAGTATGCCTTTTTGGTGCTAGTTGCACATGCTGCCATTTGGAAAGAAAGAAGCCACTTGACCACCCGAGAGTCCCCAATCAAATATGGGGATCAAATCCTTAGGCTCTTGGAGGCAGATCATCTTCCCCCTAAGGTTTCAGTCTCCCATTGTAAAGGATACCAACAGAGAGCACGAAAGTGGCACGAGGGAGCCAAGCAGCTGATCAGGAAGCTAAGAGAGCAGCATTACAGAGCAATGACCTAATAGGGGCTGTCACCTTAGTTCCGCAGACTAATTTATCAGAAACTCCTTCATATACTGAAAGTGAGACTCTTAAAGCTAAGAGTAAGGGCTTTCAAGAAGATCATATGGGGTGCTTCCAAAAGGAGGGGCTCCCTTTTCTGCCTTGGAACTTCCCGTGAAAGTTGGTTAACTCCTTACAGGCCACCACTCATTTAGGGGAGAAGACCTCCAAAGATTACTAGAAAGGTCCTTCAGAGGAACAGGTCTCCAAACAACTACAAGGTAAGTGGTCTCCTCTTGTCCCACTTGCCAGTTAAACAACCCCCAAGGCTCTCAAAGTCCCCAGCTGGCCCAGAGGGCCCAACAGCCTGGGACCCAACCAGGAGAGGACTGGCAGATGGATTTCACCCAGATGCCAGCTTCTCGAGGGTATAAATACCTACCAGTCATGATGGATACATTCACAGGATGGATTAAAAGTTTTCCCACCCAGACTGAGAAGGCTGAGGAGGTGGTAAAAATCTGCACCATCAAATCATTGTGAGATTTGGCTTGCCCAGGCCATTACAAAGTGAGAATGGGATATCATTTACTCCTAAGGTCACCCAAGGGGTATCTAAAACTTTCAGCCTTACTTATTACCTTCATTGTGCCTGGAGGCCTCAGTCTTCAGGAAAAGTAGAAAGAGTCAACCAATTCTTAAAATCACTGATAAAAAAGATAACTCAGGAGACCTCCCTGGGATGGAAGGAGACTTTACCAATACCTGTCCTCTACACCCATATTGCCTCTAAGGAGCAGCTTGGTCTTAGTTCTTATGAGATGCTATATGGGAGACCTTTTGTTTATGTCAATGACCTCTTCCTAGATCCGAGGACTCAGACCCTCCAGCCTTGTACCATGGCTGCTGGGCAGTTCCAACAAGATATACACTTGTGGGGTGTGAACCAGGACCAGGACCCACAAGATTCTAACGAGCCACCACTATATGCTCCAGGGACTCAAGTCTTAACTAAATTCTGGAAAGATGGGTCTCCAAAGGTTCAACTCCAGCCCACATGGAAGGGCCCCCACCCTGTAGGACTTTCTACCCTCAAAGCAGTCAAGGTAACAGGGCACTGCTCCTGGATTCACGAGTCAAGCTGTAGAAGAAAACAGAGGAGGACACTCAGTACACCTGTGAGCGCCTTGGAGATCTCAGATACCTATTTAGGACTACAAATGAGTGCCATTCTAATGAACACCCTGAAAATTAAGTTTCTGGAGATAAGATTTCTCAGGGTAGCTCTAAAGAGTCAGTACAGCTTGGCAAGTGTTGCACTCCAAAATAGACAGGAGATGGATCTCCTGATCCCTGAACAAGCAGACTTGAGCCATCTTGAATGAGACATGTTGCTTCTAAATACCTCCAGCTAAGTTAAAGAAAGTTTCATAGTCTTCAGGAAAAACATTCAGATTTTATGGGATCTCTAAGAATGAACTGGAGAGTTCTAAGGATAGTGACAATCTCTCTTTGAGGGATCCTTCTCCTGGTGTGGGGGAGTTTGGAGTTGGCTAATGCCCCTACTAATCCCTGTTACCATTGTATTGATATTGCTTGTGATTGCTCCATATGTTATCAATTGTTTAACCCATTTTGTCTTTGCCCAGGTCAACAAGCTATAACACGCAGTGCCAGTTCAACAAGGATATAAAAAACTGCAACTGACCATGGAAAATATCACTCACCCTTAGATGGACATCGCTATAAGGACTCTGAGGCTTGAGACTAGCAAGAGGAGGGAACCCAATGCCCTTTGTCATCTCAGCTCAGCAGGAAGTATCCAGAGACCTCAATGCCCCTATTTCCAAACAGTTGGGCCTGCCACCTCTTGAGAGAGGAATATTAGATACTTAGAATAGGAAAAAGGAGTCCAAAATGGCAGTGGCTAAAAGACAAAGAAGAAAAAAAGCCCACACAAATGGAACAAAAGAAAATCCAAGAACCTTAGTGAGAACTTCAGATGAAACAAGCAGCCCTCCTGGATAGCCAGATTTACACAGGGCAGGCTCAGGGAGAGGAGACAAAGTACACAGAAAGGGGAGCCAAGATTGTGTCTCTCCTTTGGGGCCAGTCAACCCTCACTCCTCGAAGGTGTACTTTTCTTTGCTTGCTGAATGAAACTCTGATCTGTAACCGAGTTGTAAAACTGGTCTGCTGTTTCAAATCTTTGCTGTGGCGAGACAGAACCAAGAAAAGTATACACTTCCCTGACAGATCTATTAATATGTGAAGTTCATGTTTTATGAATTGAATTATGCATGAAAGTTCATGTTTAAAATTTGAGTAAATATTATTAAGCTTTAAATTACATTCTGTTTTCCCTTTTTAAATATCATTACTCTAGAATACTCTCCTTGCAGATATAGCTCATTTAATCTGGCCATTACACAGTACCCCCACCTGACCATGGATTATAGTTCACTTAAATTTTTCCCCTGAGGACATTTCAGTTCTTTGTGAAAAAACAGTGCTGAAATTATACTCCTGTGCATGTGCCTGTATGTTCCTGTGTGGAATTTCTCCAAGGTTTATATATACCCAGAAGCAAAATCCTGAATTGGATATATATTTGTTATTCATACGTGAAATCAAAACTCGTCTATAGTGATTTGTATTCCAATAATTATATCTTTCATTTTTAGAATTCCCATGGTTTAATCAATAAGTCATGTTCTGTTCTTGTGACCCCATGGGCTGTAGACTGCCAGGCTCCTCTGTCCATGGGATTTCCCAGGCAAGAATACTGGAGTAGGTTGTCTTTTCATTTTCCTGGGGATCTTCTAGACCCAGGGATAGAATTCCTGTGTTGCTACTTAAAAACAAAACAAAACAGTTCTGCTTACTTTTTATAGCCTCTTAATTCTTATACATTTTGAATTATAATTTTTTATTTATTTTACTCTCTATATGATAATTCTAGTATCTGATGTTTTTGGGTGTATAACTCTTCTGTATGCAATTTCTGTTGCTTTCTCTCTTGGAGATGTTTCCAATGTGTTTTTTAAATATTTATTCTGTGGAAATCCTAAGGGACAAAGATTGTGCATGTTTTAATGAAGATAAAATTTTGATTTGTTTCTATGGCATGTTTCAAATACTAGCAACATGAAACAAAATTCATTCTTGTGTGTATGTACGTATGTTGACAAAGTGACTACTTTATTAAGAAGATAGTTAAGGTCAACTTCATGGTGTGTGACCTGTGCAGCCACAAAGAGCCCTGCACTGGGAAGACCATAATACTTGGCTTAATGCTCTGTTGTCATCATCTTAAAATCCATAGTATTTTCTAAGCAAAAGATCTCACATTTTTATTTTGCATTGGGTCTTATTGTGACTGGTCCTGAGGATAGTTTACAGAAGTTGTGTATGAGAACATAACCTATAGCCAGAAATTTTAAAGAACCATTGCTGACTTTTGTTAAAAGTATTCCCATGTTACAGAGGCAGAAATAAGTTGTCTCTTTCATTGCTTCAGTTTCTAAGTAGAATGGTATCCCGTTGACCACATTTTCATGGGAATTGTCCTTTTTTGAGTGTCCAGGGATATTAGGTCTCTCCATTTCTGTTCCCTCTCTCTAGCAGACAATGTTAGTGATGTGCTCAGATTCCTTCCAATCCATTGTAACTTAAAGAGGATCTTCAGAGTGAAAGGTTGTTGCTGAACTGTGAAAGATACTGGGATTCTTGGTCTACAGAGGAGATTAATTCAATCCAGGGCCAGTGATGAGGCTTGATCACTCAGAACTTTTGTGTAATAAAGTTTATTAAAGTATAAATGAGATAGAGAAACCTTCTGACATAGACATCAGAAGTGGGCAGAAAGAGTGCCCACCAGCTAATCTTTAGCAGGAAATATATATACCTACCAGCAGGTTGCTAATTAGACAAAGGAGTTGTCTTAAAACAGAGAGTGGCACCAGGCCCCTCACCCACAACATGCATTCTGAGATAACATTGGCACAAGGCGCATCACCCCAGGCCATAAAATGATTGACACGAATCTTGAAGAAAGGCAGATTTCCAAGCAAATGCATAATCTCATTAACATAGTTTAACAGAACATTTACATGAGTAAAACTTACTGGTTTGTTGAGTAAAACAAACTGGTTTGTCAAGTAAAACATACTGGCTTGTCAAGTCATTTTTGAGTCTTAGGCAAACTGACTTGAAGAAAGACAGTCTAAGGTAAATACATAGTTCATTAACATAGCTTAAGAAAAACATTTCCATAAGAAAAATGCAGGGGTTAGCTCAGGGTTTGAGAAAAGTTTAGTTCAGATGGAACCACGTGTTGTTATGGCAACTCAGAATTTTAAAGGAAACCTCCTTTTCATTTTGTATAGAGAAGGGGAAAAAGAAAATCTGAAACTTGGAGTTTGTTTCCTCTGCAGCTAAAGAGAGAGATAAAAAATAGCCCACACTTACAGCCTATTTCTTCCATTTGGGGACCT
Organism: Dama dama; assembly: GCF_033118175.1. NCBI lineage: Eukaryota > Metazoa > Chordata > Mammalia > Artiodactyla > Cervidae > Dama > Dama dama. The sequence goes on along the minus strand of NC_083708.1, from coordinate 4,525,424 downwards.
CTGGCCTTCCTGCTTTTTACCCTCTCAAGAGGACAAGTTTTGAACTTCCAAATCCAATGTATTGAGTCTTCCCACAGAACTAGAAGCTCCTAGGTGTTATCTCCTTAACTTTCCCCCACAAGCCCCTAGCTAATTACAGATAGGCACAGGATTTTGAAAATCCAGTATTCTTTCCTCAGGTCAAAATAAATTATTTAACATAATATTATTTTTATGATAATGGTAATTAATCTCAATATTATGATAATATTAATTATAGCAATAAGTTATATATTATATAAAAATACAAATAATAATGTACAGTAAATAAATAATAATATTAGAATTATTCTGTGAGATCAGGTTGAAGTTACCTTAACAGGACTTTGCCTCAGATTATACCTTTGCTTGGCTTCCTTCTCTTTCTTCTTTTATTTTCTCCAAACTTTACTGGCTCCTTCTAACAGTACTTCCTCATTTTCCTGCACAAGGATCCTTATTTGGGGGTCAGCATCTAACAAACACACTGACAGGACCTAAAGATTTGAGTCTTATTATTTTAAGATGGAATAATACCCCAAATTCTGACTTCTGAATGCTGATTTAGATTCTAGTGAAATATGGATTTGCAACTTCTCATGCAGCTGCCCCTGTGATCTCAGACCCTTTGCCATTCTTAGCCCTTGGGAGTTTCCTGTACTGTCGTGTACATTCAGAAACGTATTTGAAATAAATTTGTTATCAATTATCTAGAATTTGTGCATTTTAAGGCAAATGAGCTATTTATCCGGGCTGTCATAGTGCTGGAAGCATGTGACTTTGTGCTCTTTATTTCTAGATTTTATGTTGGATGTTTAGCTCATGTTTTTGGTCTTTTTTTCTTATCTATGGGTTTTAAAAAATGTATTTCTCACACATTATGCATTGTTTCATTGTCACTTAACTCTAAGTATTTTATCATTTACTCTTTATCTTCTTTATACAGGAACTTTCTATCTTCAAGTACTTTATTCGTTTAAAGACATAAGTGATTTAAAATTGTATTCTTTTGGACATTCATTTATAATTTTGTATATTTTGGGTATGTATAAGATAAATTGTACAGTACAATTTTAATTCTTTAGAATTGTTTAAAGATACATTTGAGGTCTAGTAAGTGATAGATTTCTGTGAGTGTTTCAAATGTTACAGAAAATTCCCTATGTATCTCTGGATCATCCTCATTCATAAACTCAGAAAGGAAAAAAAACAAACAAACTCATTCTTGAGGCAAGCAAGATTAATGGGTCTGGATATGGCAGTAGGGTCAGTCAGTGAAATAGACAAAATGAAATATCACAAATCTATCTTCCAACTATGTTAAATGTTAGCTGAAATGGTGGCCTCATAATTCAATAAAGGAATAGGTAAGATGCTCAAAAGAATGCAAAACCTTAGATATATATTTAATTTTCAGAGGTTAGGAATCCATAAAAGCTCCCCCCTCCCCCTTCATTTTTAATGGTCTTGGATGGTTGGACATTTGTAGGATGAAAAGAGTAGGCAAACAGCAGTAAAACATTCTTTTCCATTTTTATGGTTGCAGTGAGTTGTACTGGAGGTTTATACAGCTTATTAAATATCTCTGCACTTTCCTGCCAATTTTCATCTGGAATACAATAGGATCCTTATATTTGAACTATATATCTTTTGAAATTAGCATGGTACAAGGCAGCCTTGATATTCAGACTATCCTGTCATAAATTCTGCAGAGACCATTGTCTAAGTAAATTTAGGATTGGACAGGAGGAATTTAATGAAATATTTTTATGAGACATAATTCTTTCTTATTAAGTTAATACAGAGAGACCCCAGACTTGGGTTATAACAGTATAATGTATAATTTTTTTTTTCTAGATTTCTTTCAGAACTATAAGACAATTCTTTTTTAACAGTATGTATGAACATTATAAATTAAATAGCACCATATTTCATAGATTTGTGGGTCACTAAAATTTTTGACCTAAGTTTTGACCATTCACACAAACTTTTAAAAACATGAAAAATTTTGAAACAAATATTTTAAGAGAAAAATACTTCCATAAATTTCTAAAGAGTCATCCATGTATTCTAACGGAAGATGTTTCAGGATACAGCATCTGGGAACTCCCCATAAGAAAACAATGTCAAAAGTGATGTAGGAAAGGAAAAATAATTCCTTCTACCTCCTGAGTTCTGTGTCTGAACTAACATGGTAAATGAACTACCTGTTACAATACGATAATTAATGTGAGAAAAGCACACCCATTTTATTTAACAAATCCTACATACACATAGGAGTTACCACAGGAAAATGAGGACTGAAAGGAGGCTAAGGCAAGGGCCCCAAATGCCAGGGTAAGCGAAGTGGCAACTGTGGAAATGTAACTGAAAGGTGCAGGGCAATCTCAAGAAGGTGAGAACCACTTGCAAAAGTCTGTTTCTACAGAGTTCTCATTCTCTGCACCCCTTTCTCTGGTGATAAAAAATATTTTTTTCCTCCTGGCATAGAGAAGGCATCTTACACATGGGAGTTTCATTTCCTACATTCACAAAGAAAAGAGGAGGTCACAGTGTCCTTCTTACACTTACTGTTTCTCAAATATCTTTAGCTCAAAATAATCAATATGCCAAAGTGGTGTATTTGGGGCTGCCAGTCCTTAATTGAGAGTTGGTAAAGGACAGGGAAGTATGGTGTTCTGCAGTCCATGGGGTGGCAAAATGTCAGACAGGGTTGAGTGACTGAGCTAACTGAATCCTTAACTCCTTTGCTAAGCATAAAATAAACCCAGAGGTCAGATATCTTTACAAAGAAATTATTGCATTGAAAATTAGCCATTGAAGACTGCCTTCCTTTAAATAAACTAAAAGTAGAGTTTTAAAATTATTTCCATATTTGGGAAGAAATATCAATAACCTCAGATATTCAGATGACGCCATCCTTATGGCAGAAAGTGAAGAAGAACTAAATAGCCTCTTGATGAAAGTGAAAGAAGAGAGTGAAAAAGTTGGCATAAAGCTCAACATTCAGAAAACTAAGATCATGGCATCTGGTCCCATCACTTCATGGGAAATAGATGGGGAGACAGTGGAAATAGTGTCAGACTTTATTTGTTTGGGCTCCAAAATCACTGCAGATGGTGATTGCAGCCATGAAATTAAAAGACACTTACTCCTTGGAAGGAAAGTTATGACCAACCTAGATTGCATATTAAAAAGTAGAGACATTAGTTGCCAACAAAGGTCCGTCTATTCAAGGCTATGGCTTTTCCAGTGGTCATATATGGATGTGAGAGTTGAACTGTGATGAAAACTGAGAGCCAAAGAATTGATGCTTTTGAACTGCGGTGTTGGAGAAGACTCTTGAGAGTTCCTTGGACTGCAAGGAGGTCCAGTCAGTCCATCCTAAAGGAGACCAGTCCTGGGTATTCATTGGAAGGACTGATGCTGAAGCTGAAACTCCAATACTTTGGCCACCTGATGTAAAGAGTTGACTCATTGGAAAAGACCCTGATGCTGGGAGGGATTGGGGGCAGGAGGAGAAGGGGACAACAGAAGATGAAATGGCTGGATGGCATCACCGACTCCATGGACATGAGTTTTAGTAAACTCCGGGAGTTGGTGATGGACAGGGAGGCCTGGAGTGCTACAATTCATGGGGTCGCAAAGAGTCAGACACGACTGAGCGACTGAACTGAACTGAACTGAACTGAAACAAGGGATCCCCATTCTTAGAAGACAAAATGAACCCAGTATTGAGGATCTAAGCAAAAGTCAGAGAACTTTTCTATGAAAGATAAGACAGCAAATATTCTAGATTATGTGGATCCTACTTTCTCAGTTCCTTTATCAAACTCTGCTGTGTTTCATGGACGACCTCACAGATAGATACAAAAAATTACCACCTGCAGGTCATAGTTTGACAGTTTCTAATCTAGACAAACAGAGATCGGAACTCAGACTAAATATAGGGCGTGATTTACCCTTTTGCAGAGAGATCTGTAGACAGGGTAGTTATAAGGCCTGAGCAGAAGATCTTGTTTCAAAGTAGAGAGACTTAAATCATGCCAGCAAGAAGATATTAGGAGGTCCTTGCGGTGATCTTCAGAATGGACAATTCTACTATACCCCACAAATCAGAGGGGCTTCCTTGGTAGCTCAGATAGTAAAGAATCCCCTTGCAGTGGAGGAGACCTGGGTTCGATCCCTGGGTCAGGGAGATGCCCTGGAGAAGGGAATGTCTACCCACTCCAGTATTCTTGCCTGGAGAATCACAAGAACAGAGGAGCCTGTCAGGCTACAGTCCATGGGGTCACAAAATGTCAGACACGACTGAGTGACTAAACACACACACCAAAACGCCCAAAAAAAGGCTATTGACTAAGTCAACCTAATGTGTTTTTCTTTGTTGCAAGAACAGATAATGCTGCCTTGACCCATTGGTAGCAGTATCACCAAAAGACCAAGTCAGGGAAGATTATTTATTGAATTAAAACTCAGTTCAAGAGATTTAAATTGTGTCTTTTCATGTGGGGAACTTTTTAACACTGAACATATATATATATATACACACACACACATATATACGTGTATACACACATAGTATACACATATAGTGTAGGATCAGTAGACCCTTGTGGTGAAAATTTTGAGGTAAGTTTTGAAACAACTGCTGTCATGATAAATGAGCTGCTTCTCCAGGTATGAAAAGTTTATGACAGCTGTTTTCTCAGATGATAGAACTGTTTACTCAAACACTTCTGTTGCAGCAATTTCCTGAAACAAACAATGAAATTATTTATTGGTTTTCAGTCTCAACTTCCTGGGTGAGGATTTCTTCAAGCAAATATTCAAGTTACACTGACATGAGTCTCCTATTTTTGAAGTAGCAGGAGGCAAGTGAATATTTCAGAGAAAAAAAAAAAAAAAAGTGCTAATTAAGGACACAGATCTTCACCTTCTCAACTAGTCAATGGACTCTGTGGAAACAAAAATGTGAATATTTTCAGATCCCTGATAATTATGGTTGTTTAAGATATTGGATTGGCTAAAAAGTTCCTTCAGGTTTTTCCATAGGATGTTACAGAAAAACCCACATGAACTTTTTGACCAACCCACAGGTTTATTTGATAGAAAAAAAAAGGATAAGTAAGTGGTAAATATAATGGGTTGTGTGATGTGCAACACACATCTCTGTTCTGGAATGAAGATAATATTCCCCCACCTACTGAGTGCTAACAACTGGCAAATCCTGTCTATGAGCCTATACAGAGGGAAATTACTTTTCTCAATATCACCTTCTTTCTATGGGAAGCCCCCTCCAATGACACATCGTAAAGAAATATAAAGGCTCTCCTCTCAACTCGGGACTACTCTCGTGTGCCATTTTTATTCCAGAAATATCTGTGATGTCAGATGAAACCTTTATTGGGGATGCATTGGCTCAACTTTTCCATACATCCCAACTTCCTTCCTTTTCTTCCCTTCTAAGGATGTTGATCCCAAGAGCATCCACCTGCAAGTTCAGTTGTGTCCAACTCTTCATGATCCTATGGACTGTAGCCCACCAGGCTCCCCTGTCCATGGAATTTTCCAGGCAAGAATACTGGAGTGGGTTGTCATTTCCTCCTCCAGGGGATGTTCCAAATTCAGGGGCCTACTTTGTACATTCTGCATCTCCTGTATTAGCAGGCAGATTATTATTATTATTTTTAGCCTCTGAGCCACCTGGGAATCCTGATTCCAAGAGCACTACCCCATAAGTGTCATTCACAGGTGGTAGCTTGGATTCCTCCTCCTGTGGAATCCTACTTGAATGTGTGGAGGAAGAAATGGTCAAAAAGTAATTTTATGAGGGAATTTTGCAGCCAAAACACTTACTATAGTGACAACAATGAGAAGTCTGTCATTGGAGATAGTTGAAGCATAAATAGTACCTGACAAAAAGTAACTATGCAATTTATAAAACTTTCAGTGGTGATAAATAAATGCAACATATTGTAGAGGGAACATATTCATTAACACACAATATGAAATATGTAAATGAGAAGTATAATTAAAGAGAAACAGTGGCAGCAAAAACAGTGGCCATAACTGTATTTATTGTTAATACAATATGGAAAAAGAATAAAAAGCTGAAGATAATTACTTACTGATGAATGAAGAGTCCAATTAATTTCAAATTCAGGATGTCTTTTCCAAATCATTTCATAGCTGAATTTGAAGGAAAACAAACAACAAACTAACCAAAATCTAAGGATAGATGATTTCTTTTAGGAAAGAAAAGATGTGAATACTTGCTCAATGGGAGTGGAAGCAAGTGAATATCAGTAAGAAGAGCTTCAATAGAGTGGTTGAAAATAGATAAAGGCTGACTGTGACTTTTAAATATTTATATATAGAAAGAATAATTCTGTGGCCTGGGGCTACAGAAACTAAGTCTATTATTTTGAAGGCTATTTCTCTGTAAACTCTACCAGGCACTGTCAGAAAGATCAGAAAGAGATCTAAGAAGGGTTCACTAAGGTGTAAACCTAAGATGTGGGAATAGTAGCTGTACAGAAAGGCAAAGAATTTCACCTAGATCTTTCTCCTCATCCTCTGCCGTGAAACAAAGCTTTACTCTGGTTTTACAGACACTAGGTATTGCTGCTCTTGCAAACTCATTGCACCTGGTGGAATGAGAAAAGTGGAAACAAAATTTCTCCTAAGGGAAGGGAAAGAATACAAATCAACCCAAAAATACAGTCCCTGGAGGGTGAGGAGAGATAAGGATGCATTCTTGAGACCTAGAAATGCAGTGGATACTTAAGGGTGAGATCTAGTTAGAAAACCAGAAAATTAATTCCTCCAACCGCCCTTCTCACTGTCCAACTATCAAAATTGGACTAATAAGCAATACCAGAGGACTCCTGGAAGGACAGGAAAGGAAGGAGAGAATACGAGAAAACTTCTGTGAAGCGTAGCACAAAGGGAAGCCTGAATTTCACATTTCAACCCAATGGCTATGAAGAATCAATTTACACCTTAAACACTAGATATATCTATAGAAATCTGAACCCAGTTGTTCAAGTTATAGCAGCCAAAAAGTAAAACAGAGAGGAGAGAGGAAAAAACAAACAAACAAACAAATTCAATCCTACTCTGATTATATTAATTTAATATCTTGCTTTAAATGCTCAGCAGAAGAAAAGCAGTGTCTGTTTCCAGGCAGACACCTCTTAACCTCTGTCTCTAATGACCTGCACAAGATGCTTGTGCACAAGATGCCTAGCAACAACAACAAAGACACACAATGAATGACAAGAAAAAGGTCACCCAAAGATAAAAGAATCACACAAAGGCATGACACTGATGATCAATTATCTAACAGAATGTACAATAACTGTAATTAATATTTTAGCAGTGTTAATGAAAGAGGTGTCAGGTCAGATAGGACTTTTTTTTGTTGTTGTTGTTAAGATGACAATCAAAAGAAAAAATCAAATGAAAATGGCATTTTTTTTTAAACCACAAAACAAATCTTTTTGGTATGCACATTAGTAGGCTGATTATATCCAAGGAAATAACCAATGAACCTGAAAATAAGTCATTAAAAATTATCCTGAAACATTACTGTGAGACTCACTGGGGATAAAAGGAGGAAGAGGAAAGACAATTAAAAAAAATCAAAAATAGCTATAAATCAATGTCACATATTGTAATATACATGTTTGAATATCAAAAGGAAAATAAACCTTATTTCAAAACATAATACTATAAGATATTCCAAAATTAATGACAAAGAGCAAGCCATAGATTTAAATATATATATATATCAGAGTAAACTAACACAGGCAGAATATATCCCCAGAAGGAGAAATATCATCTAGATATATCATATTCAAAGATAAGGAAATCTATACAAGATGAAGGAAATTCTTGAAGGAAACCAACAAAAAGAAACACTATACATAGAGGAAAAAATAAGAAATTAAAAGGCATCTAGAGTGAAACTGCCCAAGTGAGAGGACAATAATATCAATAAATTGATAAAAGGGGAATACAGTCTTTAAAGCCATAGCCCCAAATTCTATCATCATCTACACAGAAATGTGCTGACAATAAAGGATCAGTTAAGTTCAGTGGCTCAGTCATGTCTGACTCGTTGAGACCCCATGAAGTGCAGCACACCAGGCCTCCCTATTCATGACCAGCTGCCAGAGTCTATCCAAACCATTTCCACTGAGTCGGTGATGCCATCCAATCATCTCATCCTCTGTCATCTCCTTCTCCTCCTCTTGCCCTCAATCTTTGCCAGCATCAAGGTCTTTTCAAAGGAGTCAGCTCTCCACATCAGGTGGCTAAAGTATTGGAGTTTTAGCTTCAACATCAGACATTCCAATGAACACCCAGGACTGATCTTCTTTAGAATGGACTGATTGGATCTCCTTACAGTCCAAGGGACTCTCAAGAGTCTTCTCCAACCCCACAGTTCCAAAGCATCAATTCTTTGGTGCTCAGCTTTCATCACAGTCCAACTCTCACATCCATACATGACTACTAGAAACACCATAGCCTTGACTAGATGGACGTTTGTAACAAAATAATGTCTCTGCTTTTTATTATGCTGTCTAGGCTGGTCATCACTTTCCTTCTAAGGAGTAAACATATTTTAATTACATGGCTGCAGTCACCATCTGCAGTGATTTTTGGAGCCCCAAAAAATAAAGTAAGCCACTGTTTCCATTGTTTCCCCATCTATTTGCCATGAACTGATGGGACTGGATGCCATGATCTTAGTTTTCTGAATGTTGAGCTTAAAGCCAACTTTTTCACTCTCTTCTTTCAGTTTCATCAAGAAGCTCTTTGGTTCTTCTTCACTTTCTGCCATAAGGGTGGTGTCATCTGAATATCTGAGGTTACTGATGTTTCTCCTGGCAATCTTGATTCCAGCTTGTGCTTCATTCAGCTCACCATTTTTCATGATGTATTCTGCATAGAAGCTAAATAAGCAGGGTGACAATATACAGCCTTGATGTACTCCTTTCCCTATTTGGAAACAGTCTGTTGATCCACGTTCAGTTCCAACTGTTGCTTCCCAATCTGCATACATGTTTCTCAAGAGGCAGGCCAGGTGGTCTGGTATTCCCATCTCTTTCAGAATTTTCCAGTTTATTGTGATCCAAAGCCAAAGGCTTTGGCATAGTCAATAAAGCGGAAATATATGTTTTTCTGAAACTCCTTTGCTTTTTCAATGATCCATCAGATGTTGGCAATTTGACCTCTGGCTCCTCTGCCTTTTCTAAAACCAGCTTGAATATCTGGAAGTTCATGGTTCACGTATTGCTGAAGCCTGGCTTGGAGACTTTTGAGCATTACTTTTCTAGTGTGTGAGATGAGTGTAATTGTGTGGTAGTTTGAGCATTCTTTGGCATTGCTTTTCTTTGGGATTGGAATGAAAACTGACATTTCCCAGTCCTGTGGCCACTGCTTAGTTTTCCAAATTTACTAACATATTGAGTGCAGCAGTTTCACAGCATCATCTTTCAGGATATGAAATAGCTCAACCGGAATTCCATCAGCTCCACTAGCTTTGTTCGTAATGATGTTTTCTAAGGCCCACTTGAGTTCACATTCCAGGATATCTGGCTCTAGGTGAGTGATCACATCATCGTGATTATCTGGGTCGTGAAGATCTTTTTTGTACAGTTCTTCTGTGTATTCTTGCCACCTCTTAATACCTGCTTCTGTTAGGTCCATACCATTTCTGTCTTTTATTGAGCCCATTTTGCATGAAACTTTCCCTTGGTATCTCTAATTTTCTTGAAGAGATCTCTGGTCTTTCCCATTCTATTGTTTTCCTCTATTTGTTTGCAATGATCCCTGAGGAGTGCTTTCTTATCTCTCCTGGCTATTCTTTGGAACTCTGCATTCAAATGGGTATATCTTTCCTTTTCTCCTTTGCTTTTCACTTCTCTTCCTTCCACAGCTATTTTTAAGGCCTCCTCAGACAGTCATTTTGCTTTTATGCATTTCTTTTTCTTGGGGATGGTCTTGATTTCTGTCTGCTGTACAATGTCATGAACCTCCGTCCATAGTTCATCAGGCACTCTGTCTATCAGATCTAGTCCCTTAAATTGATTTCTCACTTCCACTGTATAGTCATAAGGGATTTGATCTAGGTCATACCTGAATGGTCTAGTGGTTTTCCCCACTTTCTTCAATTTAAGTCTGAATTTGGCAATATGGAGTTCATTATCTGAGCCACAGTCAGCTCCTGGTCTTTATTTGCTGACTGTATAGAGCTTCTCCATCTTTGGCTGCAAGGAACAATATGAAAAGGCAAAAAGATAGGACACTGAAAGATGAACTCCTCAGGTTGGTAGGTGCCCAATATGCTACTAGGGATCAGTGGAGAAATAACTTCAGAAAGAATGAAGGGTTGGAGCCAAAACAAAAACAACACCCAGATTTGGATGTGACTGGTGATAGAAGCAAGGTTCGATGCTGTAAAGAACAATACTGTATAGGAACCTGGGATGATGGGTCCATAAATCAAGGCAGATTGGAAGTGGTCAAGTAGTAGATGGCAAGAGTCAACTTCGACATTCTAGGAATCAACGAACTAAGATGCACTGGAATGGATGAATTTAACTCAGATGACTATTATATTTACTACTGTGGGCAGGAATCCCTTAGAAGAAATGGAGTAGCCATCATCTTTAACAAGAGTCCAAAATGCAGTACTTGGATACAATCTCAAAAATGACAGAATGATCTCTGTTTGTTTCCAAGGCAAACCATTCAATATCATGGAATCCAAATCTATACCCCGACCAGTAATGCTGAAGAGGCTGAAGTTGAATGGTTCTATGAAGACTTATAAGACCTTCTAGTACTAACACCACAAAAAGATGTCCATTTCATTATAGTGGACTGGAATGCAAATAAAGGAGAAAAGAGAAAAATATTATGTAAGAAGAAAGCATAAAAGAGTTGAAATGATTAAATTAATCTCATTAAAGTGGGTCTTTAAACAAAACATGCTGCTAGATACAAAGAGATATATTTTATAAAAACAAAAGTGTTCATTATTATGAAGATACAGAAATTGTAAATACACATAAAAGCAAATGCAAAGCTCAAAATATAGAGAGCAGATATTAAGGGAGTTGAAGGGAGAAATAATCAAAGCAATGGTAATGGTTAGAGATATCAAAGATGGATAAATTTACTAGACTGAAATTCAACAAAGATGTAGAAGAAATGAACTAGTGAAGCAACTCCAGCCTGAGAAGGACATGGCAACTGATGTCTTAAAACCCTCAGGCATAAGATGTGGTTTATAAGATGAAATAAATCCCAAGAAGGCAAGGGGGATTTAGAATGGGTAGCAGAGGATGAAGATGATGACTGTCTTGCTGTGGTCCTGATATTAGCTGCAGAAGCAAGGACCCACAGTTATTCCACTAACCTTCATTTTCTAAATATCTCAGCAAGAAAGGTCCATTGGAAGACATTTAAGTTCTATTTGAAAATTGCTACTTTGGAAAAATTTGCCAGACCCACATTATTAATCCTTCTAGTGGCTGCCTCACACAGTAGCTGATCAACATGACCTCATTCTGTTTCTAACTTGGGGCAATTCTGGGGGGCCATCATACCACACAGCACCCGAGACTCCTTTTTTTGTTGAGAGTGTAACTCATCTCCTCCCTCTGCCCAGTTTTTATTTCTCTCCCTTTCATGGGCATTGGTCTCACGAGAACTTAAGAATAAATATTCTTCAGGCTAATCTCTGTTTCAGAATCTGTTTTCTAGTACCTGGGAACCCAACTTTCCAGTCAGGTGAGGAATTATTTTTTTCTCATTTTCATTGTAGAACATTAAGCTATTTTCTCCCATCAGTGGGCACAATTCTTTCCTTTTCATAAAGTGAGTCTTAGAAATAATGCATTTTTCTGTTCTTTATCCTTTTTAAGTCCCAGCTCAGCTTCAATCAGGATTACCTAATTAAAAATGTTAATTTTATGTACATAAGCTTTCAGCATAGCAATATCTTAAGCAACTACTCAGATTTCCTAAGTATTTCTTCCTTTTCTTCCTCATTGATATTGCCTCATACTGTTTCATCAGAAATTCTTTTAACACATTTTTTCCATTAATTTTAAGCTATGGTAACAGCTACAGGCTGTTGAAATTGTATATTTTATTTCTCATGATCTTTTTTTAAAATCTCCTTTCCTAATATCTTTTGTTCAATTATGAAGGTTCTTCACATTACTTTCATTGTTTATTATAAACACTAAAATGAAGCAGCTTGTTCCTTTTAAGCTTCTTTCATATCATAAGCTTGTTTTTCATATTTGGTCTTATTAAAACCAAAAGAGCAACATTATTGTCACTTCTACTTTCAAAGAGATGACAGTATTTCTGTCTTACTCTCTGACGATGGATTTTGCCTGGTTAACAAAAATTTAAATAGACAAGTTATTTATACTTTAAAAAAGCCATGTAATAAATAATTTGATAATTTATTATTTTCATTCTTGCTGTAGTCAATTTGCTATATATGTAAAACTTGCTATAAATAATTTTATATTTGGTTTCATTTCAATCCCTCAAGTTTATACATGACTGCTATTTTTTTTTTTGAAGTGCAAAACTGTCTTAAAAAGCATTGAAGGATTAATGAAGAACAAACACATATAAATGTGTTTTATATTAATAAATATTTACTTATTAATGTGTATAAACACATTAATAAAATGATCAACTTTTGACTAATTTTTAAAATTTATTCACTCTTTATATATCAATATTTAATAAGTGCATTCTATGTTCTACATGCTATCAGAGGATTTGAGGCTATAGAAGTAATAAAGTGGAAAAAATAAAACTAAAGAAAAAAAAAGTCTCTGTTTCCTCCACATTTATAATCTGTAGCAATATGTGATACACAAGAAATAAGTGAATTGTTTAGGGCCTAAGCTGGCACTCATCTTTTCTGTAAAGGGCCAAATAGTAAACACTTCGTTGGTCATATGGCATGTCTTTTAACTACACAAACCTGTCACTGTAAGGGCAAAGCAACTAGAAACAATACATAAATAAGTAAACGTTGCTATGTGCCAATAGAATCTTACTTACGAATAAGTAATAGCGTGTAGAGAAAAATTAGGTAGGACAAGAGTACTAGGGAGTGTGTATGCAATTTTAAATAAAGTGGCCAAGTAATGCTCGCCTTGAATGTGCTATTTGAACAGATTAAAAAAAAAAAAAAAAAGGTCAGGGTGTAAATCATTTGGACATCCAAAAGAAGAATGGTCCAGAGAGCAAAGGACAAGTGCAAAAAAAATGTTAATTAGTAAGCTGAAATGTTAAATCAGTGAACTAAAATGGACAAGAATCAGTGAATGTAATTAATCTGACCATTATATCTACTACTGTGAGCAAGGATCCCATAGAAGAAATGAAATAGTTCTCATAATCAACAAATGAGTCTGAAATGCAGTACTTGGGTGCAACCTCAGAAATGACAGAATGATCTCAGTTTCTAAGGCAACCCATTCAACATCAGAGTAATTCAAGTCTATGTCCCAACCACCAGAGTCGAAGAAGCTGAAGTTGATCAGTTCTATGAAGACCTAGAAAACCTCCTAGAACTAACGCCCATAAAAGATGTTCTATTCATCCCTGGGTATTGGAATGCAAAGTAGGAAGTCAAGAGATACCTGGAGTAATAGGCAAGTTTGGCGTTAGAGTGTAAAATGAAGCAGGGCAAAGGCTAACAGAATTCTTCCAAGAGAATGAACTGGTCCTAGAAAACACCATTTTTCAACAACACAGCAGATGACTTTACACATGGACATTACCAAATGGTCAATAACAAAGTCGGATTAACTACATTCTTTGTATCTGACAATGGAGCAGTTGTGTACAATCATCAGAAACAAGACCTGGGGCTGACAGTTTATCATAGCAACAGTCAGGCTTAAACTAAATAAAATGGGGAAACCACTAGCCCAGCTAGCTATGACTTAAATCAAATCCCCTATTAATATACATTGGAGGTGACAAATAGATTCAAGAGATTAGATCTAGTAAACTGTCTGTAAAGCTATGGACAGAGGTCTGTGATATTGTACAGGAGGCAATGAACAAATCCACTTCAAAGCAAAAGAAAAGCAAGAAGGCAGAGTAGTTATCTGAGGAAGCTTTACAAATAGCTGGAAAAAAAAAAAAAAAGAAGAAGAAGAAGAACTGAAAAGCAAGGGAGAAAGGGAAAGGTAAACTTAAATGAACACAGTGTTCCAGAGAATGGCAAGGAGAGACAAAAAGGCCTTCTTCAACAAACAATGCAAATATATGGAGGAAAACAGCAGAAGGGGAAAGACTAAAGGTTTCTTCAAAAAAATTGGAAATATCAAATGAACGTTTCTTCTAAAGATAGGCACAATAAGGACAGAAATGATAAAGACCTACAGGAAGTGGAAGACTTCAAGAAAAGATGTAAAGAACACACAGAAGAACTGTGTATTTTGTACAGAAGAGCTGTACCAAAAAGTTCTTAGTGACCCGGATAACCATGATGGTGTGGTCATTCACCCAGAGCCAGATATTCTAGGTGTGAAGTTAAGTGGGCTTTAGGAAGCACATATGTCAATAAAGCTAGTGGAAGCAGTGGAACTCCAGTAGAGCTATTTAAAATACTAAAAGATGATGCTGTAAAAATGTTTCAATCAATATATCAGGAAATCTGGAAAACCCAGAAGTGACCACAGCATTAGAAGAGGTCAATCCTCATCCCAATTTCCAAGAAGAGCAGTACTAAAGAATGTTCAAACCATCAGACAATTGCATTCATCTTCCATGCTGGTAAAGTTATATTCAATATCTTGCATGCTAGGCTTCAGCATTACATTAACTGAGAAATTTCAGATGTCCAAACTGGGTTTAGTAAAGGCAAAGATAAAATTGCCAACATCTGCTGGATCATAGAGAAAGCAAGGGGATTTCAGGGGCAGGGGGATGGGTGAGGGGAAGCACTTGACTCTGTTTCATTGTTTCATTCTTTGAGTGTGTGGATCATAACAAACTGAAAAATTGTTAAAGAGATGGGAATACCAGACCATCTTACCTATCTCCCTAGAAACCTGTATGTGGATCAAGAAGCAACCTTAGACCCCTGTATGGAACAAATGACTAGTTCAGGGCTAAGAAAGAAGTACAACAAGGCTGTCTGTTCTCAACGCGTTTATTTAACTTATACGCTGTGGACATCATGAGAAATGCCTGGCTGATTGAGTTACAAGCTGGAATCAAGATAGGTAGGAGAAACATCAATAACCTCAGATATGTGGATGATGGCAGAAAGCAGAGAAAAACTAAGGAACCTCTTGATGAGGGTGACGGAAGAGAGTGAAAAAAGCCAGCTTAAAACTAAACATTAAAAAAGCTAAGATCTGGCATCCGGCCCCATTACTTCATGGCAAATAGAAGGGGAAAGGTGCAAGCAGTGACAGAATTCCTCTTCTTGGACTCTAAATCATTGTGGATTGTGACTGCAGCCATGAAATTAGAAAACAATTGCTTCTTGGCAGGAAAGTGATGACAAAACTAGACAGTGAGTTAAAAAGCAAACATCACTTTGCCAAGGAAGGCCTGCATAGTCAAGACTATGGTCTTCCCAGTAATCATGTATGGTAGTGAGAGCTGGATGGAAAAGAAGGCAGAGCACCATAGAATCAATGGTTTTGATGGTGGTGCTGGAGAAGTCTCTTGAGTGTCCCTTGGACAGCAAGGAAATCAAACCAGTTAAACATAAAGGAAATCAACCTTAAATACTCATTAGAAGGACTGAGACTGAAGCTAAAGCTCTGATACTCTGGTCACCTGATGCAAACAGCTGACTCATTGGAAAAGACCCAGATGCTGGGAAAGATTGAAGGCAGAAAGAGAAGAGAGTAACAGAGGATGAGTTGGTTGGATGGCATCACCAATACAATGGACATGAACTTGGGCAAACTCTGGAAGATGGTGAGGGATAGGGAGGCCTGGCATGATGCAATCTATGGAGTTGTGGAGAGTTGGACATGACTGGGAGACTGGGTGACTGTACAACAACAATAATGTGAAATACCAGGGCTGATATTTTGTAAATTTGTGCAATATGGTTGTATTTCTGTTTGTTGTTTCAACTTGTGTCTTTTCTGTGCCACATGACATTTTGCACGTCCTTTAGACTCTCTATGCCTTAGTTTTTTTCATCTTTAAAAGGAAATAGCAATACTATCTATCTTTTAAATTTGTTAAGTGGATTAATTTATTTAAAACTGGTAAACAAAGTTTGGCACAAAGTATAGGCTATTTAAGAAGTGTTTGTTAAATATATGTATTATTATTTTGGAAAATTGAAACCATGCACAATATACTTCAGCTGTATCAATTCAGTCGTTGAGAGTCATGAAGAATGGGAATAAAAAAGCTATGACTCTTCCAGCCATAAATATAAATATAGATGTGCATGTTCATTTGTTTCAGCCATGTCTAACTCTTTGTGACCCTATGGGCTGTAGCTTGCCAGGGTCCACAGTCCATTGAATTATCCAGGCAAAATACTGGAGTGGGTTGCCATGCCCTCTTCCAGGGGATCTTCCCAAACCAGGGATTAAACCTGTATCACCTGTATCTCCTGCACTGCAGGCAGATTCTTCACCCACTGAACCACAGCTGATATTTTAGTAAAAACTTTGCAACCCACAAGAGAATGACAGACTATATTTATACTACTGAAAAGCAGAAACCCACAACCAAGATTACTGTACCCAGCAAGGATCTCATTGAAAATTGATGGCAAAATCAAAAGCTTTACAGACAAGCATTAGTTAAGAGAATTTAGTACCACCAAACCAGCTTTACAAAAAGTGTTAAAGGGACTTATATAGATAGGAAACACAGGAGAAGAAAAAGAGCTAAAGAAATAAACCTCAATTAAGAAAATGGCAATAAGAACATATATCAATAATTACTTTAAATGTAAATGGGTTAAATGTTCCAACCAAAAGACACAGACTGGCTGAATGCATACAAAAACAATATCCACATAAATGCTGTCTAAAATAGACCCATTTCAGACCTAGAGACACATACAGACTGAAAGTGAGAGGATGGAAAAGATATTCCATGCAAATGAAAATCAAAAGAAAAACTTTATATCAGACAAAATAATCTCTAAAATAAAGAATGTTTCAAGAGATAAGGAAGGACACTACACAATGATCAAGGGATAAATCCAACAGGAAGAGATAATAATTGTGAATATCTATGTCCCCAACATAGGAACATCTTAACACATAAGACAAATACTAACAGACGTTAAGAAGAGAAATCGACAGTAACACAATAATAGTAAGGGATTTTAACAAACTTTGGACAGATCATTAAAAGAGAAAGTTAATAAAGAAACATAAGCATTAAATGATACACTAGATTAGATGGATCTCATTGACATTTCAGAACATTACATCTAAATACAGAAGAATACACTTTCTTCTCAAGTGCACATAGAACATTGTCTAGGAAAAGCCACATCTTGGATCACAAATCAAACCTCAGTAAATTTAATAAAGCTGAAATCATACCAAGCATCTTTCCTGACTACAACACTATGAGACTAGATATCAATGGCAGGAAAACACTGCAAAGAAACACAAACACATAAAGATTAAATAGTATGTTTCTAAATAACAAACAGGTTACAGAAGAAATTAAAAAAAAAAAAAATCCTAGAAACAAATGACAAGACAACTCAAAAAATGAATGCAGCAAAAGCAGTACTCAGAGGGAAGTGTATAGCAATAAAGTCCTACCTCAAGAAACAAGACAAGCATAAAATATACAATCGAACTTTATACCTGGAACAACTGGAAAAAAGTGAAGAATAATGACAACAAAGCACCCAAAGCTAGCAAAAGGAGATAAAAAATACAGAGCATACATAAATGAAAAATAAATGAAGGAAACAACAAAATTCTAGCAAACAGAATTCAACAACACAATAAAAAGATCATACACCATGATTAAATTGGATTTATCCCAGGAATGCAAGGATTCTTCAATATACACAAATCAATGTGATAGATTATATTACCAAATTAAAATATTAAATATAAAATATGATAATCTAAATAGATACAGAAAATGTCTTTGACAAAATTCAGAACACATTTATGATAAAAAAACACATCAAAAATGGGCACAGGAGGAACCAAACTAAACACAGTAATCAGTATATATGATAAACCTACAGCAAACATTCATCTCAATGGTGAAAAACTGAAAGCATTCCCTCTAAGATCAGGAGTAAGAAAAGGGTGCCCACTCTCACCAGTATTGTTCAGCATAATTTTGGAAATCCTAGCTATGGCAATCAGAGAAGAAAAATAAATAAATAAAAGGAATTCTTTTTGAAAAGAAGGCATAAGACTCTCACTGTTTGCAGATGACATGCTATACACAGAACACCCTAAAGATACTATCAGAAAATTACTAGGGCTAATCAGTGAATTTAGAAAACTCAGTACACAGAAAACACTTGCATTCATATACACTAACAATGAAGAATCATGAGAAATTAAGGAATCAATCCCATTCACCATTGCAACAAAGCAAAAAAAATTCCTAGGAATAAACCTGTCTAAGAAGACAAAAGTGCTGTGTATAGAAAAGTATAAGACACTGATGACAAAAGATCAAAGACAAACTAAACAGATAGAGAGATACTCCATGTTCCTGATTAGAAGAATCAATATTGTAAAAATAAATATACTACCAAATGCAATCTACAGATTCACTGTGATCCCTATCAAATTACCAATGGCATTTTTACAAAATTAGAACAACAACAACAAAAAATCTCACAATTCTTATAGAAACAGAAAAAAAAGATTCTGAATAGCCAAGAAATCTTGGACCTGGGGAATCAACCTTCCCTGACTTCGGATTATGCTACAAAGCTACAGTCATCAAGACAGTATGGTACTGGATCAAAAACAGAAATATAGACCAATGGAGCAAGATAGAAATTCCAGAGATAAACACACACACCCATGGGTTCCTTATTTTTAACCAAGGAGGCAAGAATATACAATAGAGCAAAGATACTGTCTTCAATAAGTGGTGCTGGAATAACTGGACAGTTATGTACAAAAGAATGAAATTAGAACACTTCCTAGCACCATACACAAAGATAAACTCAAAATGTATTAAAGACCTAAATGTAAGACTACACACTATAAAACCCTTAGAAGAAAATATCAGCAAAACAGTCTGCAACATAAATCACATGATTCTCTATGATCCACTTACTAGAGTAATGGAAATAAAAGCAAAATAAACAAGTGAAAGCTAATTAAACTTAAAAGCTTTTGCATAGTAAAGCAACACAAAAAGACAACCCAGAGATTCTGAGAAAACAATAGCAAAATGAAACAAGTGACAAAGGTTTAATTTCCAAAATTTATAAGCAGCAAATACCAGAAAAATAAGCCAATACCAGAAAAACAAACAACCCAGTCAAAAAGTGGGTTGTTTTTAGTCAAAACCTAAACAGACGTTCCTCCAAAGAAGACATCAGTTCAATTCAGTCGCTCAGTCGTGTCCGACTCTTTGCAATCCCATGAATAACAGCATACCAGGCCTCCCTGTCCATCACCAACTCCCGGAGTTTGCTCAAACTCAGGTCCATCGAGTCGGTGATGCCATCCAGCCATCTCATCCTCTGTCGTCCCCTTCTCCTCCTGCCCCCAACTCCCCCACCCCCCAGCATCAGGGTCTTTTCCAGTGAGTCAACTCTTCGAATGAGGTGATCAAAGTATTGGAGTATCAGGTTCAGCATCAGTCCTTCCAATGAACACCCAGGACTGATGTCCTTTAGGATGAACTGATTGGATATCCTTGCATTCCAAGGGACTCTCAAGAGTCTTCTCCAACACCACAGTTCAAAAGCATCAATTCTTTGGTGCTCAGCTTTCTTCACAGTCCAACTCTCACATCCATACATGACCACTGGAAAAACCATAGCCTTGACCAGATGGATCTTTGTTAGCAAAGTAATGTCTCTGATTTTTAATATGCTATCTAGGTTGGTCATAACTTTCCTTCCAAGGAGTAAGTGTCTTTTAATTTCATGGCTGCAATCACCATCTGCAGTGATTTTGGAGCCCCCAAAAATAAACTCTGACACTGTTTCCACTGTCTCCCCATCTATTTCCCATGAAGTGATGGGACCAGATGCCATGATCTTAGTTTTCTGAATGTTGAGCTTTAAACCAACGTTTTCAATTTTTTCTTTCACTTTCATCAAGAGGCTCTTTAGTTTTTCTTTACTTTCTGACATAAGGGTGGTGTCATCTGCATATCTGAGGTAATTGATATTTCTCCTGGCAATCTTGATTCAAGCTTGTGTTTCTTCCAGCCCAGCGTTTCTCATGATGTACTCTGCATATAAGTTAAACAAGCAGGGTGATAATATACTGCCTTGACATACTCCTTTGCTTATTTGGAACCAGTCTGCTGTTCCATGTCCAGTTCTAACTATTGCTTCCTGACCTGCATACAGGTTTCTCAAGAGGCAGGTCAGGTGGTCTGGTATTCCCATCTCTGACTGATCCACACAGTCAAAGGCTTTGGCATAGTTAATAAAGCAGAGATGTATGTTTTTTCCTGGAACTCTCTTGCTTTTTCGATGATGCAGTGGATGTTGGCAATTTGATCTCTGGTTCCTCTGCCTTTTCTAAAACCAGCTTGAACATCTGGAAGTTCATGGTTCATGTATTGCTGAAGCCTGGCTTGGAGAATTTTGAGCATTACTTTACTAGCGGGCGAGATGAGTGCAATTGTGTCGTTGTTTGAGCATTCTTTGGGATTGCCTTTCTTAGGGATTAGAATGAAAACTGACATTTTCCAGTCCTGTGGCCACAGCTGAGTTTTCCAAATTTGCTGGCATATTGAGTGTAGCACCTTCACAGCATCATCTTTCAGGATGTGGCTCAGCTGGTAAAGAAGACATACAGATGGCTAATAAACACATGTAAAGATGCTAAACATCACTGATTATTAGAAAAATGCAAATCAAAACTACCATGAGATATCACCTACATCTTTCAGAATGGCCATCAACAAAAAGTCTACAAACAAAAAATGCTGGAGAGAGTATGGAGAAAATGGAACCCTCTTGCACTGTTGGTGGGATAATGTAAATTGATGCAGCCACTATGGAAGACAGTATGGAGATTCCTTAAAAATAGAAATAAAATCACCACGTGGCTCAGAAATCCCACTACTAGGCATATACTCTGAGGAAACCAAAATTGGAAAAGACACATGTATCCCAATGTTCATTGCACCACTATTTGCAATAGCTAGGACATTGAAGCAATCTAGATGTCCATCGACAGAAGAATGGCTAAAGAAACTGTGGTACAATAATGTGGTACAATAAAATGGAATATTATTCAGCCACAAAATGGAACACATTTGTGTCAGTTCTAATGAGGTGGATGGACTTAGACCTATTATACAGAGTGAAGTTAGTCAAAAAAAGAAAAAAAAAATCATATACTAATGCATATATATGGAATCTGGAAAGAGGGTACTGATGAAAATATTTGCAGGGCCGCGATGGAGATCCAGACAGAGAGGACAGAGTTAAGTTCACAGTGTGGTGTGGGGGAGGAAAGGGTGGGCTCTGTCGAGAGAGTAACATGGAAACATACACTACCATATGTAAAATAGATAGTGAATGTGAATTTGCTGTATGTCTCAGAGAATTCAAATGAGGGCTCTGCAAAAACCTAGAGGGGTGGGAAGGAAAAGGGAGGCTGGAGGGGTTTCAAGAGGGACCAGATGTATGTAGAATACACCTGTGGCCGAATCATGTTGACGTTTGGCAGAAACCAACACAGTACTATAACGCAATTATCCTTCAATTAAAAATAAATACATTTAAAAACAAGAAAAAAGTGTTTCACATTTCAAGTAAATATCATTATCCCAGTGTTTCATGTAAAATGATTACTATACACACATTATTCCATATGATTCTAATAGCATTATCATGTGATAGTAATTAAAGTTATCATTAACCATGCTTTATTGATGAATAAAGAGACACAAAAGAGACTTGCACCATGTTAGCAGTAGATCTAGACTAAAATCCCCTGTCTTTTCCATTATAGATCCCTAAATAGCTTATACTTTTTAACATTTATCCTAATTACTATCTTCCAGCATACTTCATGGTAATCAAGAGAGGTTGTGTGAACATAATTTCATTAATAGAGAAAAATAAAGCTTACCTGACTTCAATATTTTAAATCAACAGAGATAAATACAGATTTAAATGTGGAATGGGTGAAATAAGTAGAGGGATAAATGAAATATGCTCTCAAGGCAGGATTTACTAGATTCTATCAGATTCCAGCAGTTTTTAACCAGGAGGTGATGAAGGAAGAGGTGAGAGCAGGAAATACAAAAGGTGAAATCTTCTCAGAATGAATTATTTAACCTTAGCAAAGAATGAGGGTAAAATGTTATTTTAGTGAGTGGAGCCTAGAAATGAAATTTTCTGCAATGTATAGGCAGCTTTGCACCCCTTCTTCTTTGCTTGGTTGCTCAGTCATGGCTGACTCTTTGCAGCCCCATGAACTGTAGCCTGCCAGGCTCCTTTTTCCTTGGAGTTTTCCAAGCAAAAATACTACGATGTGTTTCCATTTCCTACTGCAAGGGATCTTTACAACCCAGGGATCGAACCTATGTCTCTCATGTCTGCTGCTTTGACAGGTAGATTCTTTACCACTATCACCACCTGGGAAGCCCATAGGTAACTCCTAACTGCAAATTACTGTCTCCCCAAAGTCCCAATAATACTTCAAAGCCAATATATATATTTTTTATAACAAATTTTAAACAGTGTGACTATTTCATGGATTAGAACTTGTATAGAATGTATTGTGCCATGCTTGTATTTTGCATGCATTTTGCCATACATGCTTGCTTACTGGGTTCTTCAAAAATTTTATAGCTATTTATTATTCACTAACACTTTTCATAAACAAGTAATAAACATTTGGTTTAGGATTTAATTTCCTCTAAACTTTTGGAAACTGAAATAACTGGCAACACCTTCTTTCCTAATAACCCTTCTGTAGTTGAAATGAAAAAATAAATTACATTTCAGATTGGTTCCTTTGGAAAATTACAGTTTGTTTGTTTTTTTTATAAAATGATTATTATAACCATTTTTTACCTGTGTCACCTCTTTCAGAATGATGATGCATCAATTTGCTAGACTTGGAGTAAGAGAAGACAAAAACTGATTCTTAAAATAGGGGCTCATAAATCTCACAAATAATGAAACATACAGTTGGGCTGTTAAGTCAACTCAACAATGTTTTGCTTGCTTCTATGTGAGTGCATCCTCAAGTCCCATTCTCAAAGTAACCTTGGGCTTACAGGATGTAAACCAGTATTCTCATCATCCCATTTGCTTTTCAGGCAGTAAGAAAGAGGAAACACAAAGAGACATATGAGAGTTGACTTAAATCTCCTCCTCTTTTGAATTCCCAATGTACATGACCAGAAACTATTGATAAATCTCATCAGCCAGGACTTAGTTACATCCAGGTCAGCCCTATTTGTATGGGAGACTAGTAAATGAAGTTTCTTTTGCCAGACATATTCTAACCCCAACAAAATTAACTTTCTGTTGGTGAGGAAGAAGATGAGAATCGATAAAGAATAGGAAAATTCAGTTTCTGTCCTAAGGATTAAGGACAGTAATTAGACAATTCAGAATAGATGCTAAGGGGAAAATAAAAAAATTGAGCCTGCAGGATGGGGTGAGGGAGACTGGGTCACTTGGTGTGGAGCCCAGGCTCTGAATGTCAGGAGGCTGGCCAGAGGCAACGTCAGTGACCCAGCAGGGGTGCCAGCTTGTTGATAGATCTGAGCAAGCAGGACATTTTGGCAATGGGATCACTGGCTCCAGAAAAGATTATGTCTGCAGTGTTAACTGTGCGTAGTTCAATTTGGAATAAGGATCTAATCATAGAATCTGTACAGCTACCAATTTACCAAACAGTCACAATTATATTTCTCATTTGTTTTCCTTTTTGAAATTTTCCTCCAGGGAAAATGACTTAGAGTATACAAACTATTTTTTTTTTAATTCAAGTATCATATTAACACATTTTCTATTATTTTTATCATTGTGAAAAGAATATGAATTAAAAATTATCTACCACTCTTGCATATGTAACAATCTTGTGAAATTTTGAATATTAAATAACAGAGCCAAAATCCAAATCTGTTTCTGTCTCCTACCAACTTTCATGTGTTTAACCACCATTTATATAGCAATCTTTCTAGGATTTTTCTGAATCACTACATTAATGGATATAAAGTAGTTGAATGATGAAATAAAATCAAACTGCTCTTTCCATACCTCAAAGCACATGGGAAACTGCTTAAACCTGAGGGTTATTAACAAACCACTGGACCACTCAGATGGAAGAGGGATTTAAACTGCCCATTTTGGGACATTTTCAAGGAAGGAGACACTTGGGAACGAGAATAGAGGAGAACTCCTTGTAGGAAAGTGATTAGAATTACTTGGATTCATCCCAAAAGATAGGACCAGGTCTTGTGGTGGAATCAACAGATAAATGAAATGACTCATTGAATCACCAAAGACTGTAGGACATCAAAAGTATTCCATGCCTGGGGTTGTATAAGCAGTCTGAATAATTATCTATATCATATATTTTCAGTGAACCACCTAGTTGATTAGCATTCTCAGAGCTCTAGGGAGAACAGAAAGTTTGTTAAAAAAAGCACTACTTCCAAAGTATGATATTATTCCATTATCATCAGATTTATAGGGGTGCTTGAAAGAAATGGTGATAAAGGAACCCTATCTGTATCCATGAACTTTCCTGGTAGCTCAAGTGGTAAAGAATTTGCCTTCAATGTGGGAGAATCAGATTCTATCCCTAGACTGGGAAGATAACCTGGAGAAGGGAATGACAACCCACTCCAGTATTCTTGCTGGGAAATTCCTACAGACAGAAGAGTCTGGTGGACTGCAGTCCATGGTTTGTAAAAGTGACTAAATCACTACCATCATTAGGATATATTGTTTTTTCATGTTTTAGGGAGAAGTGACTACAAAAATGAATCATATGATTTTGAAATTTAGATATCATTAATATATAATTCAAAACACTTTAAGAGCTTGGAATTCTTCTCAACAGATTTTTTTTTTTTTAAGTACAAATGTTTCATGTGGCTCCTTTAAGCCAAATCAACACCAACCACTGATGTGAATTATCTATACCATGTACACTCAGAGTATACACACACACACAAAGTTCAGTTTTACAGTAACTACATTTAAAGATTTATCGTTATTTAATAAGTAAAACAGAAAAATTCTAAGATTTATATGTACTTCAACAATATAGAAGAATAATAGTTTTTATAAAATGTGACTTTTTTGAATTACTGAAAACATCTTACTTCAAAAAATGACAATTCAAAACAAAATTTCTGTCTATAATTCTTGTGAGTGCTAATATCCATTTGCTTTCATATTTAACGCACTAATTTCCTTGCAAAGAAAAAAATGTCTATATTTGATTCTGAAATCAATCAGTATTCAACTGGTTAATAAACTATAACCACCAAGCATAGTTTATTCTTTCCATCAAACCAATACACTTTGAAACACCTTCTTTAGACATTATAACTACTATTACTTTAAGTTGTAAATTAACATGATTACTTTATGAAAGATTTTAAATTAGGATGGAAAAAAAACCTAAGTAGAAAAAAACTAACTTAGCTTCCCAGAAATAATCTTCTCCTCTTCCCTACCTCTTAACCAGAAAGTTTGCCACACTAACAGCTACTTAAGTTGTATCAGCATTGCCATAGTGAAACGGTGCTGTGTTTCAGCAATTAGAGGCAGAACATCCAAGTTTCAAAATTCTGTCTCCTGCTGAGTCTTGCTCATTCTTGACCCCAAACTGTCCATCTCCACCTAACCCAAAACAATTCTTAGAGAGTGAGCCCCCACGTCCTCAAAGAGTAAACCTCTTTTTGTTTGTTTGTTTGTTTGTTTGTTTGTCTGTTTTCTCCTTCTCACAATATTATTCAATACAAGAATCTCAGAGTCAGTCTCCATGTCTTCCTTCTCTTCACCTTCCTTATCCAGGTCACCATAACTCCTGTTTATTCTCTCTCCCAAACTTAGATCAAGCTGTCTGGTTTTCCACACTCCCAGTGCAAGCCCCTAGCCCAGGAAAACAGAATCTCATACCTGAACTTGGAAAGGAAACCCCTTCCAGGAGTCTGCACCTCTCATCTCCTTCATATAAAACTGTATTTCCCTGCCTACACTTAAAGTATCTTCCCATTTAGCTCCAGAAATAAAGACCAAATACACATTCTGAATTGCTCATGTTTTGTTTCCTTTGTAGCATTTTTCCTTTAATTACTAAATACTACATTATATGATTATTTTAGTATGTCTCCCAAAATATAATGTAAGTTCCCTGAAAGCAAAGATTGTTTCTGTCTTATTCACTCTGTAGATGCTCACTAGATTTTTTGTTTGCTTTGTTTATTTATTTATTTGTTTTTTTGGCCACATCTCATGGTATGCAGGACCTGAATCTTAGTTCCCAGAACAGTGATTGAACCTGTGACCCCTGCAGCAAAGGCTGGAGTCTTGACCACTGAACTACCAGGGAAGTCCCAATTCTCACTAGTTTTTGAAGTATAGCTGAACACATGATGACTGCTAATGCTTTTGCATATTCAATCCAGTTTTTCTCCTTGTTTATATTTCAAATATTTTTGTTATCATGTCATCATATATATTCACTTAAACTTTTGAGTTATAAAAATGCTAATAAATATCAATTATAGAAATTATTGGTTATTCCGAATAATATGTATAAGAAACATATTTTTAGTTTATTAACTTATAATGCTGTTTCCTAGTCATTTGCATAAATTTTAACTTTAAAATAATTTTTAAATTGCAGCATATTTGTAAAAATAATACAGAGCTCCTGTATACCCCTACTCAAATTATGTAATGTAAAAATTTTATATAACCATAGTTCTAAATTTTATTCTAATTTCACCAGTTTTTCCACTAATGCCTTTTTTCTATTGCTGAACCTAAGAATCCAACATTGCATTAAGTTGCTATGTGTTTTGGTCTGCTATAATTTTTTCTAAACTTCTATTTTATATTGTTTGTAACAAGTAATGTTGTGATAGTTTTGGGTGAACAGCAAAGGGACCCAGCTGTGCATATACATCTCTGTTAAACATTATGTAGCAGTGTGTATGGGAGGGGGGTTTGGGGGAATGGATATCCCACAGTTTTTTACACTCTGTTAGTCTTTGACTTTTAAGAACTTAATACTTTTGAAAAAAACTTTAGTCAGTTCTTTTACAGAAGGTGCCTCAATTTGATTTTGTCTGATGTTTCCTTGAAATTAGATTGAAGCTTTCCATTTTGGCCAAGAATGCCATAGAGTTCATGAGCGTAAGATAACAAGTCATATTACTGGCAATCTTAATCACTTGAATAAAGTTATAATCCAGTGGTAATATTATATCATTTTCATTATCATTATTATTATCATGACTACTATTGCTACTACCACTTAGACAGTTACATTTAAGACCTTTAGAAGCACTTTGAGTTTGGATCTTATTTTCTGTAGACAAGCCTCCATCCTTTCTTAAAGAACTCCCCACTTTTTGGCACTACATATGTTCCAAAATCATAAGTTAAGGTTCTGATATGCATATATAGATATATATAATTTTTGAGATACATATGTTTCTAGTGATATCAAGAGGCACAAGTATAAAAAATATAACTTTGTTCTTCTTACAGCATAATGAACAACCAGAACATTATTGCAGCATCAGTCACTTAAAAAGTGACCCAAGAAGAGCTGAATACAGAAAGCTTTCCCAGGTATAAATGCTCATCTGGATTTCATTTCTGTGTGTATCTTTCTATTTATCTATCTACCTATGTTTGATTCAACACCATAACTTCCTTCCAGCACTCCTCCCTTGTTTATTTTTAATTTCATTCTCTGGCAGTGAGAAATCTGGGTTAAAATTCTTTTAATGTTAGCACTATTCTGGGTATAAACATTTTTAGCATAGCTACAAATATCAATAATCCTTAGATTAAAGAACTTAGAAAACTAAGCACTTACACTTGTTAATTTTCCCAATTAAGGGCAAAGCTACATAATATATTCATGAAATTCAAGTTTAAAATTACTAGCAATTACTTGGGGTTAACAATTTTCTTGTCCCAAGCAAAGGGTATATTAGGACCCTTATAATATAATGTGACCTTTTTTATATAGACAACCATCTACTTTATTTTACAACTATGTCTACACCACATTGGGCCTCCCTTACTGGCTCAGTTGGAAAAGAAAGGCAGGAGACCACAAGTGATACAGAAGACAGCCAGCAATGCAGGAGACCTGGTTTGGGAAGATCCCCTGGAGAAGGACATGGTAACCCACTCCATTATCCTTTTTTCAAAATTTATTTTGCTTGCAATTGGAGTATGATTACTTTTCAATATTGTTATCGTTTCTGCCATACATCAACATCAATCAGCCATAGGCATACATATGCCCCTTCCTTCTTGAACCTCCACGTCCCACCTCTCTAAGTTGTCACAGAGCACCAGTTTTGGATTTCCTACATTATACATCAAATTCCCACTGGCTATCTATTTGACATATGGTAATGTATATGTTTCACAGCTACTCTCTCAAATCATCTCACCCTTTCCTTCACCTGCTGTGTCCAGAATCTGTCTTTATAGCTACATCTTCATTGCTGCCCTACACATAGGATCATCAGTACCATCTTTCTAGATTCCATATAAAATTCCATGGGCAGAGGAGTCTGGCAAGCTACAGTTCATGGGGTCATAAGAACTGGATATAATTTACCTAGTAAACCACTACCACCATGCCATATCAAGCCCCAACACAGATGTGACAAAGAAACCCGTGATCCTGTCTCAGAAGGGAACACGTCCAGTGTAGGTGCTTTTATTTTATTTATTTTTTCTTTTTTTTGAAGGTGCGGGGTGTTAGTTTTCACAATGAACGGGAAAGGAAAGCATACAGAAGAAGAATAGACATTCCTCACCACTCCTGTCCCAGAGTCTGCGTGATGCATGGAAGAATTTAAGCTCTCCTTGACCCTCTTCTCTCACTCAGTCGATGCTCAAGTATGAACTCTGGGCTGGATGGGTCAACTGAACTTGGGCAAAACAAGGGAGCATTGTTTAAAATAACATCCACACAGTGCTGCCCCAAATAGGCAAAATGTGTTTTTCCATTGCTCTTTTTTTTCTTTTTTTTCTTGTTCTAGGAACTCTTAAAAGTTTAGATGATATCAGAATTATACCACCGCAATCACTCCACAGCCTTTACTCAGTGTGGCATAATCTTGTTTAGGAAAGACAGTTCACTAAATATACAGGGCACAATAGACTACATTGGATGAAACAAATACAAAAATACAATTTAAGCTCTTTTATTTTATTTTTTTCAATTATGACCCCACAGAACTATGCAGTATATTATGAAGACTGAGAATATCTTTTTATGTTAAAATCCAATCTTTAAATCTAGTTCCTTCTTTAAAATTGACATTTAGCAAATCATTTTTTGCTCCCGTATTTTTCTTTTGAGGTGTGTATGTGCATGTTCAGCCACACCCAGCTCTTTGTAACCCCATGAACTACAGCCTGCCAGACTCCTAAACCCTTATGCACTTACTTCAGGACTTACCTCTCCCAAAGAGGGATGAGAAGGCTGTAAGCAGTTTTGGTCTGGGGATTCACCAGGCCCACATTCTGCCTTTCTTTGACCAGTGTGATAATGACAACCTCAGGCAGGTTTAAAGGCACTGAGTCATAGCTGGGGGTCAGAGTAGTTGGCAGGAAGGCCCCCTGACAAAATTTACATGCTGTTTCTAAAAGGAGAAAAAGCATTATGCAATAAGGGATGCATTTTTTTTTTTTTTTAGTTTTAAATTGTATTTGCTATTCTATTTTTTAAATAGAAGGCACATGCCTAGGCTTCTCTTGTTATCAGAAGTAAACAGTTCCTTATGTGGCCAGTATTCTTAGAAACAAGAATGGAATTATTCTTGTAAATATTGAGATTTATAGCTTAAAAAAATATTGGCCATCCTCAAATGGGTGGACCAGACAAGGCCCCTGATGGTAAATTTCCCTCTTGTCCAGGGAACCTCAGCAGGGGGGTCCCAAAACTGTCAAGAGAGCTGTCAGGAAGCTGCCAGGATCCAGTGGCTTTGACAATTTGGGAAAAGAGGCTGCACTTTAGAGAGCCCCCTCTCCTGACTGGATGCACAGTGAGATGCTGGAGCCCAGTAATGGATGTGTGTGGATGCCCATAAGCCATTTCCGGCTTGAAGAAGGAGGAGGCCACATGAAAAAAGAGGGTGGTCTCTGGGTACTGAGACTGATCCTCAGCCCAAGGCAAGAAGACAGAACCTCAGTCGGCAACCACACCGATCAAAATCTACCAACAACCTGAATAAGCCTGGAAGTTTGGATTCTTTTCCAGAACGTCTGTGTAAGAGCTCAGCCTGGCCAACATTTAATTTTGATCTCATGAGGCCATATACAGGGAGCATATCAAGCCCACCCAGTTTCTGACCTACAGAATGGGTGTTTAAGACACCAAGTTGTTGATAATGTGTTAGGCAGTAATTGAAACTAATACAAATTGTCTCTTAACATTCCAGCTATGGCTTCATCTAAGAAAATTTCAATGGTCTAGGATTTTGGTTCAACCAGATAAACCATGTGGCAGGGGAGGGAGTGAAGGTGAGGTATAAGGAGAAAAAAAAAAACAAAACAGAAAACCAGGCTAGTTACTCTGGTGTGAAATAAAAACAAACAAACAAAATATATGTGTATGTATTGGTCTCTTGACATGGTTCTTGATACAGAGCTCTTAAACTCCTTGTAAAGAAGGCTGACAGGAGAATCTTTTGTTCTAACAAAAGTCCTTGATCCCAATTGCTGGTACAGAACTCATGACACTCTTGAGATTTCCTTAGTGATAAGAACATCTGACACCATGCTCCTAAACCCCTTGGAGCTTCCTGGACTGTCTTTTGTTGTAATGAAGTGACTCTTCCTGGGTTTCTGGATGGGGGATGGTCAACAGAAAGACCAAGCTATAATTAAAAATTTGGGACTTTCAGCCACATCTTTCACTCCCTAAAGAGAGGAGAGGGATTATACATGAAAATAGTAATTGGTCATGCCTCTGTTATGAAGCCTCAATAAAATCCCAATAGTATGAGGTTCAGAGAACTTCAGGGTTATTGAAGACATCCATGTGCCAGGAGGGTGGCAGCCCAACCCACTTTCTTAAGGTTAGCTTCTGTGCTCCTGAGAAGCTCAATGTATCTTTTATCTAACAAGTCCTTGTGCCTCCTCAATGTGTTCTGGGCTCAGCAAAGAAGATACAAGCTTCCCCTGCTGGCCTGCCATCTGGGTAGGTAAAAAACAGGATGCAATCCTTCTCTCCAGTGATCAGGACTTGCTTTCCTTTCTCAGGTGTGTCCATGGGAGGGAGCCCCACATGCAGGCAATGACTTCACTTTCCCTGCAAGGGAAATTGAAGTATTTCTTCAAGAAATTCTTCACCTGCTTGTATCATAAACCCTATTGTAAACTCATCACCCCACATAATATCTATGGCTGTGCAATGCCAGGTCTCTGAACTCTTCACTCAAACATCTAGCTAGAACATCTCTACTCCTTTAACCCTGGGATTTTAACTTGTTGCCCTTCCTTTGACAATATTGAATTCTTTGAAGAATCCTGAAATATCTTGAAATGAAGGCTGCCAAGATGAACTCTAAGCCCTGACTATAGTCTCATTATCAATAATCTTGCTGCAAGTACCACTTTCATATTTATAATTTACTCTCTCTGAATCCAAAAACTTGTGTTTATAAGGTTCTGAAACTATTGCTTAAATTAAGTTCTTCAAGTTCCTCCCATCACTGTCCACTCATCCTGCACCTGCATGGTGGACCCCAAAATGCTGCATCCCGAGGAGGCCTGGTTGGACAGAGACCTTGCTTGGACCTGGAGTCCCTGACTCATTTCAGTACCAGCATCACCACCCTCAAAGCCATGCCTATGGAATTTTTAGAAAAAAATAAAACATAAAGTATCTATCATTCAAAAGAAGAAATGAAATGTCTATTACTATTTTCAATTCAAAAATCCTAGATACTTATTCATCAGTATTGTGGATATTATCAGGGTATTATATGTGTGTGTGTTGTCTTAAATAGTGACAGAAGTAAAGGAAAAATCAAGTTTGAAATGGCTACAGGGAGCAAAAGGGATATTCACCTTAAAACAGAATGGAAATGTAATGGATTATGTCTTGGCAGGCCAAGATTTCTTACTGCAGTAAATAGAAAAGAGAAGAACACATTGGAAAAGAAAAAAAAGCACTTTAAAAAACATTAGAAATGAAAGTAACTGTCCATGGGGTCACAGAGTTGGATATGACTTGGCGACTGAACAAGACAATAAGGAAACCCTATTCATGAAGGGTTCCTCTCATGACCTAATCACCTTCTAAAGGCCCCACCTCCTAAGACTATTATCTTGGAAAGTAGGTTTTTCACATATGAATTTGATGGTGGGGAGCAAGGATCATAGCAGGACCCATCTGTGGATTTGGGGAAAAGACAGTGCTCTGAGTCCATCCCCTTTTAGAGTGCCTTGATTGGCCCCCACCCTATCTACCCCATCTTAGAAAGTGTACGCCCTACTGTGGAAGATGATCTGAAGCCTCTATAGTCAATACTATGCATGTGGTTGTTGATTCTACATCTGAATTAACATGTTAAATGTTTTTGTTTCTGCTTCCCATTAGTATCAGAGGAATTCCCCAAATGAAAAAAAAAAAAAAAGGCACATATAGACAATTGCTGGGAACTTTGGGATTTACATCATTAAATGAAGACAATAGATGTCTTCTTTTGGTCCCACCGCTCTAACAATCCTTAGAGCTGTTGAGTCTCTGTGCTTGATGATGTTGATAATAGGTACCTCAAGGAATGGGAAGGAGCCCCTGCCTTGAGGATTTGAGCTCATTATATCCCTGGCATGACAAATGGACACATGTATTTTCAAAGGCACCCGTTAGCTTATTATTAAACTTTTGTATAAATGGAGCATGCTTCCCAGGTGGTGCATTGGTAAAGAATCCACCTGCCAATCCAGTAGATGCAAGAGATGCTGGTTCAATCCCTGGGTCTGGAAGATCTTCTGGAGTAGGAAATGGCAACCTGCTCCAGTATTCTTGCCTGAGAAATTCCATGTGCAGAGCAACCTGATGGTCTCCAGTCCCTGAGGTCTCAAAGAGTTGTACACAGCCAAGTTACTGAGCACAGCACAGAGTAACCTGAGCACATGTACCATGGTCTTGCGACTGCTTAGATGATATTCCTTTCTCAGGGTAGATCAACTCAGGCTCAATGACTAACAAAGAAAATAGGGCCAAGAACTTAGCTAGTCAAACAGAAAAGTTATATTCAAAAACACTGTTTATTTGGCCCCAGTGACTCCTCAATATTTTTGTAAAAAAGTGGCAACTATCTCATGAAGAAAAAGTTCATCCCCATTCCATTTACTGACGCAAAGCTGGTCCTCAACAAAGCTCTTAACTCACAGAGCTTCATTGTGTTTTGGCCAAGGCAGAACTTGATGGCATCCACTAGGCTGCTGCACTCTTTTATGCTACACAGTTGAGAAAGGCATGATCTCTATTTAATGGGCACAGCCTAAGGCTGTTCTTATTTATCTGGCCAATTCTACCCTTGATTAGACTATTACATGTTCAGTGTGCTTGAGCTATTTCCTAAGAGGTTGGGCTCCAGTTTAGTCTCACACTCAGAAAACTACAGATTGGGGGATTAAAGACACCACTTTTGGAAGATGCACCTGGCCATCTTCCAAAAGATGAAATTCCACATCTGAGATAAATGTCAGAGTTTCTGGATCATCACAGAATGGCCACACTAAGGGCTGCTTAACTGAAGAGGCCAAATGGAGTCAAGCTCCTGATCAAAAGATTTAAAATTCAGATTGTTGCCACTATTGCCTTATGCTCATAATTGTGCCAGATATGGCAACAAAACTGCTCTTCAAGACTAGGCACAAAGTAAACAGATCTATGTGTCTGATGCAGAGGCCAGCACTGCCTGCCAGACGTGTGGCTCCTGCCAGATGTGTGGCTCCTTATTGGTAGATTGTGGCCCTGCTCACTCCTAACTACCAGAATCTGATCACCCTCATGACTGGTGAGGTCACACCAAAAAGGGCACTTATTCAAGTCATGGCACTGCTGTTCCTATGTGATCAGCTGACTTTGGCCATATGATCACCGCTTTTGAAACGTTTATGTTTTCAGTTTCCTAACAATCTCATGTGCTAATGAATCACACTTTTTCACAGAAACTTATGAGCAATGGTCTGGTAATCAACGTTGTCAATAAACTTTTCATATACCCTAATAGCACTGACATCATTGATTATTGAAGCATCTTCTTCAAAATTCATAATGATTTATGACTATGTCTCCCTCACTTGCTCCTAGTCTACATGCCTTAGTAGGGCAGTTTGGTCAAGAATGGAACTGTCCTCAGAGAAGGGCCATCTCTGCTCAGTGACTTTCTAGACAACGGTAAGAATGAAAGGTGTGGGATTTCATATATACATATTTTGAAAGTCTGGGATTTTTCTCTGCTCAATTTTGGGCAGATTCTTTCTCTCCCTCAATTGCATCCCTAGGTCGAACTGGTTTGTAACTGTTCCAACAGACAGCTCAGCTAGACAGTGGCAAAAATGTTGATTAAGCCACCTGGATTCTCATGATGACTTGATGTAATAATAGAGCAAAAGGAAAAGGAACACTTGATCATGTACAATGATTGCTACCCCCTCAAAAAGTGGCCCGCACAGAAAAGGGACAAGCAGATATTTTTCATGTTATAAAAAGCATTTTTCCCTTCCAGAGATGGTTTTGTATAAAAGAACTCATTTCCAGTAAATGCAGATTGAAGCTATTGGGGCTTGAGGATTTGTGGTCAATAGAAGAAAAGCAACAGTTCTGATTCCTGGAGATGGAATACCTCCTGGAGTTACAGGAGAGTGAGGAAGTATTGATAACCTTTGTCTTTTGCAATCATCCTATAAAGGAGAATACCCTTGTGCAGCCCTCCCAAATCACTGCAAGATCTTTAAATTTAACAGGTTGCTGGGTCTACCATCTTTAACTAAACAACTTTGACCAGAATTAATCATTATTTTCCTTAATCTAACTGAGATGAACATTACAGACAGAAAGAGATGGGCCCAGATTAGGCATCCTCATGTGAAATACTTGAGGGAACATCACCTTGTAGACCATGCATTTGAAGCTTTCTGCAAAATTAAACAAAACTACTTTTGGTTCTTTAGGGGAGAGTCTGGTAGAATGTGTGTGCTTTAAGCATCAATCTCTCCCTTTCATATTCTCCAAAACAAAATTATTAAAAATAATTACTTGAAACTTTAAACACATTTCACATAAAAATGATGTTACTAAAAAAATAACAAAATGCAAGATATGTATCTATTGATTTAACTGGGTCTATAACTAGTGGCTAACCGCTTGATTCTTTGGAGTCAAGGAGTCCTGAGGCACAAGAAGAAGAAGACTTGGAAAAGGATTTCGTCAGCACAGTGATCCAGGGCTGGCCACTGATAACAATTCAAATGAATACAACTCATCTTTGACACTCAGAAGGAAGGATTATAGGGAGACACGTGACTTACTCACCTTGGGCATAAATTTTAAGAAGTTGTCTAAAACTTACAAATGAAAGACAGTTTAAGACAGCACTTTTTTTTTTTTTAATTAAAAAGTACATCAGATTGACAAAGTAATGCCAATGTGCTGGACACCGATTCTCATAATGAGACTTATTGGGGTTGGGGTAACCTCCCAACTAAATGCATACACTTCTTTCTCATCTCCTGGGAACAAAACACTGTAAATTTCAGCCTCTTACATTGCCCCAGGGTGGCCAATGGCAACGGTTAGGCCAGAAAGCACTCCCCTCCTGGGCATTCTCCAACCTCAATTGGCAGCAGCCAACAACCCCAGCAGGACCTTTGCCCAGGCCTCCAGGCAGCACATTGACCAAGACACAGTGGCCAGTGAAGGTTTATACACTCAAGAGGACCAGCTGTGGGACAACTAGGGCACCAGGCATGTCCTCTGGATACAAGAAGCAGCTGAAGGGCATGTCCCTGCTGGTCAGGGCCTGATAAAATGTGGTTCAGTGGAGAAGGGAATGGCAAGCCAGATCAGTATTCCTGCCTTGAAAACCCCATGAACAATATGAAAAGACAAAAATATATGACACTGAAAGGTGAGCCTCCCAGTTCGGTAGTGGTCCAATAAATTACTGGGGAAGATCAGAGAAATAGTTCTAGAAAGAATGAAGAAGCTGAACCAAAGCGGAAAGGACACCCAGTGATGTCTCTGGTGGTGAAAGTAAACTTTGAAGCTATGAAGAACAATATTGCATAGGAACCTGAAATGTTAGGTCCATGAATCAAGGCAAATTTGATGTGGTCAAACAGGGGTTGCCGAAAGTGAACATTGCCATTTTAGAAATCAGTGAACTAAAGTGGATGGGCATGGGTGAATTGAATTCAGATAACCATTGTATTTACTACCTTGGAAAAGAATCCCTTAGGTGAAATGGAGTAGCCCTCATAATCAACAAAGGACTCTAAAATACAGTACTTAGCTACAATCTCAAAAATGACAGAATGATATCAGTTCATTCCTAGGCAAACCATTCGACATCAAAATAATTCAAGTCTGTGCACCAATTATTAATGCCAAAGAAGATGAGCGTGAATGATTCTATGAAAACCTACAAGACCTTCTAGAACTAAAACCATAAAAGGTGTCCTTTTCATCAAAGAAGACTGTAATGCAAAAGTAGGAAGGCAAGAGATAACTGGAGTAACAGGAAAGTTTGGCCTTGGAGTACAGAATGAAGCAGGGAAAAAGCTAATAGAGTTTTGCCAAGAGAACACACTGGTCATAGAAAACATCCTCTTCCAACAACACGAGAGACAACTCTATACATGGATATCACCAGATGGTCAATACCAAAATTAGGTTGATTATATTCCTTGCAGCCAAAGATGGAGAAGCTCTATATAGTCAGAAAAAACAAAGTCTGGAGCTCCCTGGTTCAGACCATCAGCTCTGTATTGCAAATTTCAGGCTCAAATTGAAGAAAGTAGGAAAAACCACTAGGCCATTCAGGTAAGATCTAAATAAAATCCTTTTATTAATTTACAGTGAAGGTGATGAATAGACTCAAGGGATTAGATCTGGCTGACAGAATGTCTGAAGAATTATGGATGGAAGTTCAGAACATTATACAGTGACTGAAACCATCACTTAGAAATGAAATACAATAAGGCAAAGTGGTTGTCTGAGGGGGCCTTTACAAATAGCTGAGAAAAGAAGAGAAGTGAAAGCTAAAGGAAAAGGGAAAGGTATACCTGACTGAATGCAGAGTTCCCTAGAATAGCAAGGAGAGATAATAAAGCTTTCTTAGGTGAACAATACAAAGAAATAGAGGAAAACAATAGAAGGGGGGAAACTAAAGATGGCATCAGGAAAATTAGAATACCAAAAGAACATTTCATTCAAAGATGGCCATAATAAAGGACAGAAATAGCAAGGACCTAACAGAAGCAGAAGAACTTAAGAAGAGGTGGCACAATTACACAGAAATATACAAAACAATTCTTAATGACCCTGATAACCATGATAGTCTGGTCACTCACCTGGAGTCAAACATCCTAGACTGTGAAGTCAAATGGGCCTTAGAAAGCATCACTACAAACAAAGCTAATGGAGGAGATGGAATTCCAGCTGAACCAAAATATGATGCTGTTAAAGTGCTACACTTAATATGCCATCAAATCTGGAAAGCTTAGCAATGGCCACAGGTCTAGAAAAGGTCAGTTTTCATTCCAATCCCAAGGAAAGGGAATGCCAAACAGTGTTCAAACTACTACACAACTGCACTCATTTCACATGCTAGCAAGATTATGCTCAAAATCCTTCAAACCACACTTCAGCACTATGTGAATCAAGAACTTCCAGAAGTAGAAGCTAGATTTA
Organism: Dama dama; assembly: GCF_033118175.1. Taxonomy (NCBI): domain Eukaryota; kingdom Metazoa; phylum Chordata; class Mammalia; order Artiodactyla; family Cervidae; genus Dama; species Dama dama. The sequence continues at coordinate 4,487,049 of NC_083708.1, read as the reverse complement.
GAAAAGGCAGAGGAACCAGAGATTAAATTTTTAGCATCTTCTGGATCATAGAAAAATCAAGGAAATTAAAGAAAAAAATATCTGCTTCATTGACTATGCTAAAAGCTTTGTGTGGATCGCAACAAACTGTGGAAAATTCTTAAAGAGATGAGGATAGCTGACTACCTTATTTGCCTTCTGAGAAACTTGTATGCAGGACAAGAAGCAACAACTGAACCAGACATGGAACAACAGACTGGTTCAAAATTGGGAAAGGAGTGTGTCAAGGCCGCATATTGTCACCCTGCTTATTTAACTTATATGCAGAATACATCATATGGAATGCCAGTCTGGATGAAGGACAAGCTGGAATCAAAATTGCTGGGAGAAATATCAACAACCTCAGACATACAGATGATACCAGTTTAATGGCAGAAAGTGAAGAAATAAAGAGGCTCTTAATGAATGTGAAAGAGGAGGGTGAAAAAGCTGGCTTAAAACTCAACATTCAAAAAAGTAAGATCATGGCATACAGTTCCATCACTTCATGGCAAATAGAGGGGAAAACAGTGGAAACAGTGACAGACTTTATTTTCTTGGGCTCCAAAATCACTGCAGATGGTGACTGCAGCCATAAAATTAAAAGACCCTTGTTCTTTGGAAGAAAAGCTATGATAAACTTAGTATATTAAAAAGCAGGGACATAAACACAACAACCCAAAACCTATGGGACACTGTAAAAGCAGTGCTAAGGGGAAGGTTCATAGCGTTATAGGTTTACATCAAGAAACAAGAAAAAAGCCAAATAAATAACCTAACTCTACACCTAAAGCAATTAGAGAAGGAAGAAATGAAGAAACCCAGGGTTAGTAGAAGGAAAGAAATCTTAAAAATTAGGGCAGAAATAAATGCAAAAGAAACTAAAGAGACCATAGCAAAAATCAACAAAACTAAAAGCTGTTTTTTTGAAAAAATAAACAAAATTGACAAAACATTAGCAAGACTCATTAAGAAACAAAGAGAGAAGAACCAAATTAACAAAATTAGAAATGAAAATGGAGAGATCACAACAGACAACATTGAACTACAAAGGATCATAAGAGGCTACTACCAGCAGCTCTATGCCAATAAAATGGACAACTTGGGAAGAAATGGACAAATTCTTAGAAACGTATAACTTTCCAAAACTGAAACAGGAAGAAATAGAAGATCTTAACAGACCCATCACAAGTACGGAAATCGAAACTGCAATCAGAAATCTTCCAGCAAACAAAAGCCCAGAACCAGATAGATTCACAGCTGAATTCTACCAAAAATTTAGAGAAGAGCAAACACCTATCTTACTCAAACTCTTCCAGAAAATTGCAGAAGAAGGCAAACTTCCAAACTCATTCTACAAGGCCACCATCACCCTAATACCAAAACCAGACAAAGATGCCACAAAAAAAAAAAAAAAAAAAAAGAAGAAAAAGAAAGAAAACTACAGGCCAATATCACTGATGAAACTAGATGCAAAAATTCTTAACAAAATTCTAGCAAGCAGGATCCAACAACATACTAAAAAGATCATACATCATGACCAAGTGGGCTTTATCCCAGGAATGCAAGGATTCTTTAATATTCACAAATCAAACAATGGAATACACCACATTAACAAATTGAAAGAGTAAAACCATATGATTATCTCAATAGACACAGAAAAAGCCTTTGATAAAATTCAACATCCATTTATGATAACATCTCTCCAGAAAGCAGGCATAGAAGGAACATACCTCAATATAGTAAAAGCTATATATGACAAACCCACAGCAACCATTATCCTCAATGGTGAAAAATTGAAAGTATTTCCCTTAAAGTCAGGAACAAGACAAGGGTGCCCACTCTCACCACTACTATTCAACATAGTTTTGGAAGTGTTGGTCACAGCAATCAGAGCAGGAAAAGAAATAAAAGGAATCCAGATAGGAAAAGAAGAAGTAAAACTCTGACTGTTTTCAGATGACATGATCCTCTACATAGAAAACCCTAAAGATTCTACTAGGAAATTACTAGAGCTAATCAAAGAATACAGTAATGTTGCAGGATATAAAATTAACACACAGAAATCCCTTGCATTCCTATACACTAACAAGGAGAAAACAGAAAGAGAAATTAAGGAAACAATTCCATTCACCATTTCAACAAAAAGAATAAAATACTTAGAAGTATATCTACCCAAAGAAACGAAAGACCTACATATAGAAAACTATAAAACACTGATGAAAGAAATCAAAGAGGACAAAAATAGATGGAGAAATATACCATGTTCATGGATTGGAAAAATCAATATGGTGAAAATGGCTATACTACCCAAAGCAATCTATAGATTCAATGCAATCCCTATCAAGCTACCAATGGTATTTTTCACAAAACTAGAACAAATAATTTCACAATTTGTATGGAGCTACAAAAAAACTCAAATAGCCAAAGCAATCTTGAAAAAGAAGAATGGAACTCTTCTTTCAATTGAGGAATGGATGAATCAACCTGCCTGACTTCAGTCTCTACTACAAAGCCACAGTCATCAAGACAGTATGGTACTGGCACAAAGACAGGAATATAGATCAATGGAACAGAATAGAAAGCCCAGAGATAAATCCACATACCTATGGACACCTTATCTTTGACAAAGGAGGCAAGGATATACAATGGAAAAAAGACAAACTCTTTAACAAGTGGTGCTGGGAAAACTGGTCAACCACTTATAAAAGAATGAAACTGAAACACTTTCTAACATCATACACAAAAATAAACTCAAAATGGATTAAAGATCTAAACGTAAGACCAGAAACTATAAAACTCCTAGAGGAGAACATAGGCAAAACACTCTCCGACATGAATCACAGCAGGATCCTCTCTGACCCACCTCCCAGAATATTGGAAATAAAAGCAAAAATAAACAAATGGGACCTAATGAAACTTAAAAGCTTTTGCAGAGCGAAGGAAACTATAAACAAGGTGAAACGACAGCCCTCAGAATGGGAGAAAATAATAGCAAAAGAAGAAACAAAGGATTGATCTCAAAAATATACAAGCAACTCCTGCAGCTCAACTTCAGAAAAATAAATGACCCAATCAAAAAATGGCGCAAAGAACTAAACAGACATTTCTCCAAAGAAGACATACGGATGGCTAACAAACACATGAAAAGATGCTCATCATCACTCATTCTCAGAGAAATGCAAATCAAAACCACAATGAGGTACTGCTACATGCCAGTCAGGATGGCTGCTATCCAAAAGTCTACAAGCAATAAATGCTGGAGAAGGTGTGGAGAAAAGGAAACCCTCTTACACTGTTGGTGGGAATGCAAACTAGTACAGCCACTATGGAGAACAGTGTGAAGATTCCTTAAAAAGCTGAAAATAGAACTTCCATATGACTTAGCAATCCCACTCCTGGGCATACACACTGAGGAAACTAGATCTGAAAGAGACACGTGCACCCCAATGTTCATCACAGCACTGTTTATAATTGCCAGGGCATGAAAGCAACCTAGATGCCCATCAGCAGACGAATGGATAAGGAAGATAAGGTACATATACACAATGTAATATTACTCAGTCATTAAAATGAATTCATTTGAATCAGTTCTAATGAGATGGATGAAACTGGAGCCCATTATACAGAGTGAAGTAAGCCAGAAAGTTAAAGACCAATACAGTATACTTACGCATATATATGGAATTTAAAAAAGATGGTAATGATAACCCTATATGCAAAACAGAAAAAGAGACACAGATGTATAGAACAGACTTTGGGACTCTGTGGGAGAAGGTGAGGGTGGGATGTTCTGAGAGAATAGCATTGAAACAAGTATACTTAACAAGGGTGAAACAGATCACCAGTCCAGGTTGGATGCATGAGACAAGTGCTCAGGCCTGGTGCACTGGGAAGACCCAGAGGGATGGGATGGGGAGGGAGGTGTGAGAGGGGATTAGGGTGGGGAACACATGTAAATCCATGGCTGATTCATGTCAATGTATGACAAAAACCACTACAAGATTGTAACATAATTAGCCTCTAACTAATAAAAATAAATGAAAAATAAAATAAATAAAATAAAATAAAAGCTCATCTCAGTAGATGCAGGCATAGCTTTTGATAATGTTCAACACCCATTTATGAAAAAAACTCTCTAGAAAGTGGATATAGAGGAAACTTACTTCAACGTAATAAAAGCAATAAACATCGCTCTCAACACTGAAAAACTGAAAGCATTTCCTCTGAAATCAGGAATAAAATAAGGATGTCCACTCTAGCTACTCTTGTTCAAAATAGTTTTGGAAGTCCTAGCAATGGTAATGAGAGAATAAAATGAAGTAAAAGAATCTAAATTGGAAATGAAGTTAAACTGTCACTATTTACAGATGCCATGATACATAGAGAATCCTAACATACACCCAGAAAAATACTAGAGCTAATCACTTAATTTAGTAAAGTTATAGGATACAATATTAATACATAATTTTGCATTCCTATACCCTAACAAGGAAAGATCACAAAGAGAAATTAATAAAGCAATCCCATTTGCCATTGCAAAAAAATGAATAAAATTCCTAGGAATAAACCTACCTAAGTAGGCAAAAGACCTCTACTCAGAAAACTGTAAGATAATGATTGAAGACAACACAGTCAGATATACCATGTCCTTGAATTGGAAGAATCAATATGGTGAAAATTATTTTATTACCCAAAGCAATCTATAGATTCAGTGAAAATCCTTTCAAATTACCATTTTTTTCCACAGAATTAGAGCCCAATATTTTCCAATTTGTGTGGAAACATCAAAGACCCCAAATACCACAATCTTGAGACAGAAAAACAGCTGAAGGAATCAGGTTCTGCATCTTCAGATTATGCTACAAAGCTATAGTAATCACTACAATTGATTACTACACTAATCACTACAATATTGTACTGGCACAAAAAGAAAGATCAATGGTACAGGATAGAAAACCCAGAAGTAAACCCATGCACCTATGTATGGAGGTTCATAGATTGTAATCTGTGAAAAAGGAGGCAAGACTACACAATAGAGAAAAGACAGCCTTTTCAATAAGTGGTTCTGGGAAAACTGGACAGCTACATGTAAAAGAATGAAATTAGAACATTCCCAAACACCATACACAAACATAAACTCAAAATGCATTAAAGACTTAAATGTAAGGCCAGGCACTATTAAATGTTTAGAGGAAAACATAGGCAGAACATTCTTTGACATAAATAAGTTAGAGCAAGATCTTTTTTGACTCACCTCCTAGAGTAGTAAAAATACAACTAAACAAATGAGACCTAATTTTACAAAGTTTTTGCATAGCAAAGGAAACCATAAACAAAATGAAAGGCAACATTCAGAATGGGAGAAAATATTTGCAATTCAAGCAACTGACAAAGGATTAATATCATGAGTATACAAACAACTCATGGAGTTCAATATAAATGTAAATAAATAAACAATCCAATTAAAAAAAAATGAGCAGAATACCTAAATAGACATTTTTCCAAAGAAGTTAAACAGATGACCAATAAACAAGTGGAAAGACACTCAACATTGCCAATTATTAGAGACATGCAATCAAAACTACAATGAGGTATCACCTCACACTGGTCAGAATAGCCATCATCAGAAAATCTAGAAATCACAAATGGTGGAGAGAATGTGGAGAAAGGGGAACCCTCTAGCCCTGCTGGTAGATATGTAAATTGATATAGTCACTATGGAGAACAGTATGGAGGTTTTATAAAAGAGTAAAAATATAACTACCATTTTACCCAGCAATCCCTAGAAATATATTTTGAGAAAACCATATACCCTTAGAAAATCCTAATTCAAAAAGACACATGCACTCCAGTGTTCATTGCAGCACTACTTACAATAACCTGGATATGGAAGCAACCTAGATGTCCATTAAAGGAGCAGTGGACAAAAAAGATGTGGGATATATATATATAAAGTATTGCTCAGCCATAGGAAATCAAAATTGGATCATTTGTAGAGATGTGGATGAACCTAGGGTCTGTCATACAAAGTGAAGACAGAAAGAGAAATATAAATATAGTATATGAATACATATATTTGGAATAAAAAAAAAGAAAAGCCAATGATGATCTCATTTGTCAGGAAGAGAGACTCAGACATAGAAAATGGATACATGGACACAGGGGCAGAAGAGGAGAGTGAGATGAACTGAGAAATTGGGATTGACATATATAAACTAAATGTTAGTCACTCAGTCTTGCCTGACTCTTTGTAACCCCATAGACCGTAGCCAGGCAGGCTCTTCTGTCCATGGTATTTTCCAGACAAGAATACTGGAGTGGGTTGTCATTACTTTCTCCAGTGGATCTTCCTGACCCAGGGATCAAACCAGGTCTCCCAAACTGCAGGCAGACTCTTCACCATCAGCACTACCAGGGAAGCCCATATATACACAACTATGTGTAAAATAGATAGCGGTAATGTGCTGTATAGCACAGGAAGCTCAATTTGGTGCTCATTGATGACCTAGAGGGATAGGATGGGAGTGGAATGGGAGTGAGCTCTGTGATGGAGGGGATAAATATATAATTGTGTGTGTGTGTGTGTGTGTGTGTGTGTGTGTGTGTGTGTGTGTGTGCTAAGTCACTTCAGTCGGGTCCGACTCTTGGAAACCCTATGTACTATAGTCCACCAGGCTACTGGTCCATGGGATTCTTCAGGCAAGAATACTGGAGTGGATTCCCATGACCTTCCCCAGGGGATCTCCCAGACCCAGAGGTTGAACCTGCATCTCTCATGTCTCCTGCATTGGCAAGTGGGTTCTTGCTATATATATATGCACACACACACACACACACACACACACACATATACATGCTATAGCTGATTCAATTTGTCGTACAGCAGAAACTAACACAAAGCAATTGAAAAACAATTATATTCCAACTGAAAAAAAATAAGAAAAGAAAATTATCAGTAGACAAAGCATCTCACTTATTTAGCCAACAGAAATTAGTTGTTGAGAGTCTGGAACTATGTTCCAGGCACTTGACAAAGTCCCTGGGGATTTGATAAAAAGCAACAAAAATAAATAAACAACAGTTCACATCTGATAAAAAATTTTTCATTCTCATGTGAGTAGACATGTCTTCAGGAGTTCTTTCACAAATAGAATTATTTATATTTTAAAAAGTATCTTTGAAGATTCTTTTAGAGTAGAAGATTTATTGCATATATATATATATATATATATACAAGTTTTGTGAACAGAAAGGAAGAAATGAGGGAAACAGGTTTTTGCAGAAGTCTGTCTGCTTTATTATTCTTAGAACTCCTTCAAGACAGAATAACGTACAGAAGTCAAGAAAGGTTTCTATGTGTGCAGATTTGTTGTTATGAAAACCAAAGAGAAAACCAACTTTGGGTCTGGATGACACACACATAAAATCTGCGACAACCTTCAGACAGAAGAGTACAAAAACCAGGAGAAAAGATCCAACTATGGACACAACAACATCACCACAGAACCTCTGCCTGATGAACTGCACTTCTTGTGGCCAGTTTGGTGGATGCTCCTTCATCCATTCTACCTGGAGTCTTCCCACCTTGTTATTTGCTCAGTAATTCCTCAAACAGATTAAAACACTGAGAACAAAGCCTTTTCTTCCTTTTTGGATGACACTTAGGAACTAACTGTCAGAGCTAAATCCTTACAACTTTTCAATTTGTGAAAATACTATTCCCAAATATTTAGTGCTACATATGTTCCAGCCTGCTTTACTTGTACAAATAATAAAAAATTTTAAAGTAGTTTCCATCGACTAAATAGCCCATGAGAGAATTAATCTGATGGAGATAAAGGTGTTCTTTAAAGCAAGGCAAAGTATTAAGTTTTATACATAAGTTCATAGCTCTTCAAAATCATTAAAAATTAGTTTTCTTACTTCATTAAGAGTTTTATTTTATTTTAGTCATTATTTTATTATCTATTTATTTAATTGTTGCTGTCATGAGACTTAAATGTGTCTTTATGATATATACAAATCTTCAAGTCGGTTCTCAGAAGTTTGATTCTAAAAGCCTAGTACTGTGTTCATTAACAGGTTTCCTACATAATTCTTGAAGTGGCTAATTTAAGTAACACACTTTAAAGTATACTGAAATCCTGATCATTTTACTGACAGTCATAGGTAGGAATATTACAGTGCCCTTTCCACCAGTTATACAATAGTTTGCTGTCTTTTTTTTTTTTTTTTCCACACCACTGAAATTGATGATCATCTTTTTCCTGAAGGTATTATGAAATTGCTATTATTAAGACTGAATTTTCTTACTAAAAAGGTTGAAAATGAAAAACCACAATTAAAGAAATCTGCTAGTGGTTTTATTTGTTAGCAAATAAAGTTTTTAAAATATTTCTGAATTAACTAACCTTGCTAGCAAAGCTATAAATGACCTTCTTTAACATTCCTTTTTGTGTGTGTGCTTAGTCACTCAGTCATGTTCGACTCTTTGTGACCCCATGGACTGTAGCCTTCCAGGTTCCTCTGTCCACAGAAATTCTCTAGACAAAAATACTGGAGTGGGTTGCCATTCCCTCTTCCAAGAGATCTTCCCAAGGCAGGAATCGAACCCAGTTCTCCCGCATTGCAGGCCAATTCCCCATCATCTGAGCCACCAGGGAAACCCAACATTCCTTCACATGAAAGTCTAAAATCAGAAAACTTCACTAAACATAGGTCTATATCTTATTAACTTTAAAAGAAATGTTATGCATATCTTTAAATAGTGTAGGTAAGGCAAATAATTGTACCTTTAATGAAGGAAAAGTTGACTTGTAGAAAGAGATAGAAATTAATGTCAAATTCAATCTGATTCCTTTGGAAAGTGCAAAGTGGTTAAATTAGACCACTAGACTATAAAAATGCTTATTATATTCACACAAAGATGATAAAATATGTGTAGAATAAAAACTTTCTATTTTAGTAGTTCGGTAATAATAAATCATATATATTTGTTTTATATTTATTATCTATCTGTAGTTCTGTAAATTATTTTAAAACATTTCTTCCAATGTTTTTTATGAGTACTAGATATTTCCAGTACTTAAGTATAGTGCTTAAGACCCTTTGGTTTTAAGTGTAAATGGTCCATTCTCTTCTTGAGAAATGGTAAAGTTTAGATTTTATAGTCCCAAGCTTGGAAAGGGCATTAGAGGACATCAGATCTAAAGTTCCTTTGATATTATAATCCTTTTTCACTATCTTTGTAGGAATATTGCCCAGTCTTGTTATGGACTCAAATCATAAGAGTAACTCCACTGATGAGTTAGTAACTCAAAACTCCCTGAAAGAACTTACTTCATCTTTTAACATTGCTGAATTTAAATATGTGTGTGTGTGTGTGTGTGTGTGTGTGTGTGTGTGTATGCACTTTTTATTACTTTTTATTTACTTTTACTCCCATAGTGCCAATATCTGGCTCTTTTTAGAGCTTTTTCAGTGAGTCCTGACATTGTCCTTTGGAAAATATAGAAAATGTCTTCTTCCTCTTTCCTTTGAAACAAGATCAAAGGTTTGAAGACACAATAATATGCTACCTCTACTCTCCAGCTCTTCATTTCAAGACAGTTTCCCTTTAGTTCTTGCAATACTTTATTATATTAGGTATCTACAGCTTCTAAGGGAAAGGGTAGATTTTGGATAAAAGAAGAAGACTACACTGGGATTTTAGATCAAATGACTTGAAATTTCATAATAAAAAGAGCTACCTTCTACAGATAAGAGTGTCAGCTTCAGGGGTATGATTACATATCTGAGAAAAGAAGGAAGATCTTAGGTAACAGATGTGGCAAATGCAACACAGAGGCCATTACAGTTGACTAATGACTGTTAGCAGTGAGTCCTCAGAGATGACTTGTTTGTACTGAGTGTCTTTGATGCTGTGACAAGTTATCCCCTGAAAGTCACAGTATCTAAAATAAAGGAGAGAATGAAAGAGGTTTTCTAGAGATTCATATAAGAAAGTGCTTGAAACAATTTTCTTATGATCATGAGCTTTACCAAAATATATATTTTAGGACAAGATGATTTAGACTGGTCCCTTTGTTCTCTTTTACACTAACTATAACAATAAAGTCTGAAACTATCAAAAGAGACAACCACAAGAGAACTCTGGGAGTCTGTGTATTGGTCAGTCAGAGTTCTCTGAAGAAAAAGAGAATTGATGTAATTGAGTCTGTGTCTGAATTCCTGCCATTCAGGCATGATCTAAACTAAGTCCATTATGATTGTACACTGAGGTGACAAACAGAGTCAAGGGATTAGATCTGGTAGACAGAGTGTTTGAAAAACAATGGACAGAGGTCTGTAGCATTGTTCAAGAGGCAGCGACCAAAACCATCCAAAAGAAAAAGAAATGCGAGAAGGTAAAGTGGTTCTCTTAGGAGTCTTAACAAATAGTTGAGGACTGATGAGAAGAGAAGAGCAAGGGGGAAGGGGAAAGGGAAATCCAGCTGAATGCAGACTTCCAGAAATGAGCAAGGAGAGAGAAGAAAGACTTCTTAAATGTATAGTGCAAAGAAATAGAGATAACTGATGCAATAGGAAAGACTACAGATCACTTCAAGAAAATTGAAGATACCCAGGGAACATTTTATGCAAAGAAAAGAAATAGAAGAAATTAAGAAATGGTAGCAAAAATACACAGGAAAACTATACAAGAAAGGTCTTAATAACCCAGATAACCATGACAGTGTGATCACTCACCTAGAGACAGACATCCTGGAGTGTGAAGTCGAGTAGGCCTTAGGAAGCATTACTATGAACAAAGCTAGGGAAGATGATGGAATTGCAGCTGAGATATTTCAAATTCTAAAAGATGATGCTGTGAAAGTGTGACACTCAATATGTCAGCAAATTTGAAAAACTCAGCAGTGGCCACAGAACTGGAAAATGTCAGTTTTCTTTCCAATCCCAAAAAGGCAATTCCAAAGAATGTTTCAACTATTACACTCATTTTGCATGCTAATACAATTATGCTCAAAATCCTTCAAACTAGGCTTCATCAGTATTTGAACTGAGAACTTCCAGTTATACAAACTGCATTTCACAGAGGCGGAGGAACCAGAGACCAGTTGCCAATATTTGTCAGATCATGGAGAAAGCAAGGGAATTCCAGAAAAATATCTTCTTCTGCTTCATTGAATATGCTATTCCCTTTGACTGTATGGATAACAACAAATTGTGGAAAATTCTTAAAGTGATGGGAGGATCAAACTACATTATCTGTCTCCTGAGAAAACTGCATTCAGGTCTTGAAGAACAGTTAGAAATGGACATAGATCAACTGACTGATTACAAATTGCAAAAGAAGTATGCCAAGATTGTATATTTTCACCCAGGTTATTTAATTTCTATGCAGAGTATGTCATCTGAAATGCCAGGATGGATGAATCACAGGTTAGAATCAAGACTGCTGGGAGAAATATCAACAACCTCAGATATGCAGATGATACCACTCTAATGGCAGACAGTGTGAGGAACTAAAGGGCCTCTTGATTAGAGTGAAAAAGGAGAATAAAAAAGCTGGCTTGAAACTCAACGTTAAATTAAAACAAAAACAAAAAACAACTAAGATCATGGCATCTGGTTATATCACTTCATGGCAAAAAGAAGGGGAAAAGTGGAAGCAGTGATATTCTTGTCTTGTGCTCTAAAATCACTGTGGATGCTGACTGCAGCCATGAAATTAAAATACACTTGCTCCTTGGAAGAAAAGCTATCAGAAAACTAGACAGTGCATTAAAGCAAAGACATCTCATTGCCAATAAAGGTCCATGCTATGGACCAATAGCCAATATGGACCAATATGGACCAATATGCCAATAGCTATGGACCAATATGCCAATAAAGGTCAAAGCTATGGTACTGATGTGAGAGCTGGTTCATAAAAAAGACTGAATGCTGAAGAACTTATGTTTTATTTATTTATTTATTTTTAATTTTTAATTTATTTTTATTTTTTATTTTTTTAATTTTAATTTTTTTCATTTATTTTTATTAGTTGGAGGCTAATTACTTTACAATATTGTAGTGTTTTTTGCCATACATTGACATGAATCAGCCATGGATTTACATGTGTTCCCCATCCTGATCCCCCCTCCCGCCTCCCTCCCCATCCCATCCCTCTGGGTCTTTCCAGTGCATCAGCCCTGAGCACTTGTCTCATGCATCCAACCTGGGCTGGTGATCTGTTTCACCCTTGAGAACTTATGCTTTTAAATTATGGTACCTGAGATGACTCTTGAGAGTCCCTTGGACTGCAAGGAGATCAAACCAGCCATTACTAAAGGAAATCAACCTTGGATGTTCATTGGAAAGACTGTTACTGAAGCTGAAGCTCCAAGACTTTGGCCACCTGATGGGAACAGCAAACTCATTGGAAAAATCTTCAATGATAGGAAAACCTGAATTCAAAAGGAGAAGGGGGCGGCAGAGGATGAGATGGTTAGATAGCATCACTGACTCAAGGGACATGAATTTGAGCAAACTCTGGGAGATAGTGAAGGACAGAGGAGCCTGGTGTCCTGTAGTCCATAGTGTTGCTAAGATTTAGACATGACTGAGAGACTGAACAGCAACAATAAAAATAGAAAGAAGATTAAAATAAAACATATCAACAGATACAGAGTACAGCTAAAGTAGTACTGAGAAGGAAATGTATAGTATTAAAATGCTTATACTAGGAATGAGGAGATATTTCAAATAAATACTTCAGGAAACTAGAAACTAGTAATAGTAAAGCAAGATATATCTACAAGAAAGAAAGAAGGAAGGAAATCATAAAGATAAGAGCACAAATCATTAATAAAAATGGAAAACAGAGAAAATGAGTAAAATAAAACAAAAAAAAAGTGGTTCTTTGAAAAGCCAACAAAATTGATAAACGTTGCAAGATTTAAAACAGTTATATTTTTATATAACAGTTATACATCTTTAGCAGCAATTGTTTCCAGAATAATTTTCAGTGCATTAAACAAATTTAAGTCTAAAACTGTATGTGATTCAGAACATGGACACATACCTTCTTTGGTTCTTTGTAAAAACATTGAATGAGTCATCTCTATAGCAAAAACACCCAAAACATTTTATATGTTTTCAGTTACATCTTATTCACAGCAGAAATTAAAAGTATATGACAAAATTTGTAGAATATTTCAGCTTCTTCTAGAAAATTTGAATACAATTTATGATCCAAAACTTTTACTCTTCAGTCGCCAAGTCATGTCAGAGTCTCTGAGACCCCCATGAACTGCAGCATACCAGGCTTCTCTGTCCCTCACTGTCTCAAGTTTACTCAAACTCATGTCCATTGAATCAGTGATGCCATCCAACCATCTTAGCCCTTGTTGCCCTCTTCTCTTCTTGCCCTCAATCTTTCCAGAATCATGGTAGGTTCTTTGCATCAGGCGGCCAAAGTATTTGAGCTTCAGCTTCAGCATCAGTCCTTCCAATGAATATTCAGGGTTAATATCCTTTAGGAATGATGCAAAATATAAAACTAAACTAAAATAAAAGGCCTAAGTGCTAAAATGTTAAAAAAAAAATTAAGGATATATGTTTTTTTGGAAATGTTCGCTTGATTAGTTTATCCCACTTATTTGCAATACCAAATATATTTCAGTCTTTTAGAAAGTAATTCTTACAATACTCATATTCTATTTGAATTTTGAAATATTAAAATAAATATTCAAATATTTGTCATGATAGTTATCATTATTATACACAAATCATTTTGAAACCTTAAATTGCTTTCCCTACTCCTTTCTTTAGCATTTAATTTACCAGAAAATTTAAATTTATTGCATAGTTTTAATTTACCTGAGTCAAATAAGTACCGTATTTCCAACCTCTCTGGTACTGCCTATATGAAATCTTCAGATATATATCTCTAGTTACACAGAATTAAAAAAAAAAAAAAAAAAAAGTTAAGTAAAATAAAAACTATAAGAAGAATTGCTACAAATATTCATATTTTGAAACATTCATTGTTGAGAAAAAATTGTTACTTTATTCTTCCAGATAAATAGAAATTAGAAGCAACTGTGAAACCAGGGTAATGTAATCACACATGAGGCAAAGAAGACTGGGATCTGAGATCTGAGAAAAATGCCTTCTGGCCATAAAGCTTCACTTTTTATGAGCTGGAAAGGAAAAATGACTTTTCAACCTTTACAAATTGAAAACTCCAGCTGAAGTGTTGCATGGCCAAATGTCCTGGAGCTCCATTTTTCTCCTTCAGTTAACACACTATGAGGAAATAGCTGACAGATTTTCAAAGCCAAACTTGCAATGTGATATTTGTGCTCTCTCTTGTCTTGAATTGTATCATTTTCTGCTTCCTTTTTTTTTTTTTTTTTTTTTTCTGTGTGAGTTCTCTTGACTGATTTAAAATGTATGGAAGCTACAAATACCTACAGAAATATTAAACACCATGCAACACTGTCTGTGTTCCATACGGAACTATGCTATGGGATGCTTCTGGTATTCCTGTATTTTTAAAAAATGTTTTTCATTTAGCAGTACCAAGATTTATTCCATGTAACATTATGTTTGTAAGGATGTACTTAAGTATAGCATGAAAATAAATATGAATTTAAAAGGGCTGTTTTCAGGCAGGACTTCTCAGAACCTTTATTTTGTATTAATTTTTGTTTATCAGAATATAGCTGTTTTACACTCTTGTGTTAATTTCTGCTATACAGCAAAGTGAATCAGCCATACATATACACATCTCCCCTCTTTTCGGATTCCCTTCCCATTTAGATCACTACAGAGCACCGAGTAAAGATCCCTGTGCTATACAGTAGGTTCTTATTAGTTACATAATTTATACAGAATATTGTGCATGCTGGTTCACTTCAGCCATGTCTGACTCTGTGCGACCCTATGGGCTGTAACCTGGCAGGCTCCTCTGTCCATGGATTCTCCAGGCAAGAATACTGGAATGGGTTGCTATTTCCTACTCCAGGGGGATCTTTCCCACCCAGAGACTGAACCCACATCTCATGTCTTCTGCATTGGCAGGCAGGTCGTTTATCACTAGTGTAACCTGGGAGATATATATACATATATATATATATTGATATATATCAATCCCAGTCTCCCAATGAATTTCACCCCCCCCTTTTTCCATTGGTATTCATACATTTGTTCTCTATGTCTCTATCTCTGTTTCTTATTTGCAAATAGTATCATCTTCATCTTTTTCTAGATTTCCACATACATGCCTTAATACACGATATTGTTCTTTCTCTTTCTGACTTACTTCACTCTTTTTGACAGTCTCTAGATCCATCCATGTTTCTTCAAATGGCACAATTTTATTCCATTTGGCTAAGTAATATTCTGTTGTATATATGTACATATTTATCTGTTCCTTTGTTTATTTTAATATAAATTTATTTATTTTAATTGGAGGCTAATTACTTTACAGTATTGTATTGGTTTTGCCATACATTGACATGAATCCCCCCAGGTGTACATGTGTTCCCCATCCTGAACCCCCTTCGCAGCTCCCTCCCCATCCTACCCCTCTGGGTCATCCCAATGCACCAGCACTGAGCACCCTGTCTCATGGATCGAACCTGGACTGGAGATTTGTTTCACACATGATAATATACATGTTTCAATGCCATTCTCCCAAATCATCCCACCCTCATCCTCTCCCACAGAGTCCAAAAGACTGTTTTATACATTTGTGTCTCTTTTGCTCTCTCACATACAAGGTTATCGTTACCATCTTTCTAAATTTCATATATATGCGTTAGTATACTGTATTGGTGTTTTTCTTTCTGGTTTAATTCACTCTATAAAATAATCTCCAGTTTCATCCACCTCATTAGAACAGATTCGTAATATTCCATTGTGTATATGTACCACAGCTTACTTATCCATTCATCTGCTGATGGGCATCTAGGTTGCTTCCATGTCCTGGCTATTATAAACAGTGCTGTGATGAACATTTGGGTACATGTGTCTCTTTCAATTCTGGTTTCCTAGGTGTGTATGCCAGCAGTGGGATTGCTGGGTCATATGGCAGTTCTATTTCCAGTTTTTTAAGGAGTCTCCACGTTGTTCCCCATAGCGGCTGTACTAGTTTGCATTCCCACCAGCAGTGTAAGAGAGTTCTGTTTTCTCCGTACCCTCTGCAGCATTTATTGCTTGTAAATTTTGGGATAGCAGCCATTCTGACTGGCGTGAAATGGTACCTCATTGTGGTTTTGATTTGCATTTCTCTGAGTGATGTTGAACGTCTTTTCATGTGTTTGTTAGCCATCCGTATGTCTTCTTTGGAGAAATGTCTGTTTAGTTCTTTGGCCCATTTTTTGATTGGGTGATTTATTTTTCTGGAATTGAGCTGCAGATGTCACTTATATATTTTTGAGATTAATTCTTTGTCAGTTGCTTCATTTGCTATTATTTTCTCCCATTCTGAAGGATGTCTTTACACCTTGCTTATAGTTTCCTTTGTCCTGCAAAAGTTTTAATTTTAATTAGGTTCCATTTATTTATGTTTGCTTTTATTTCCAATATTCTGGGAGGTGGGTCATAGAGGATTCTGCTGTGATTTATGTCAGAGAGTGTTTTACCCATGTTTTCCTCTAAGAGTTTTATAGTTTCTGGTCTTACGTTTAGATCTTTAATCTATTTTGAGTTTATTTTTGAGTATGTTGTTAGAAAGTTTTCTATTTCATTCTTTTACAACTGGTTGGCCATAAGAAGATATCTCCTCGTCCAAGGTAAAGAGCAGCAGCTGCACTTTGCTAGAGCAGCCGTGAAGAAATATCCCACGTCCAAGGTAAGAGAAACCCAAGTAAGACAGTAGGTGTTGTGAGAGGTCATCAGAGGGAAGACAAAATAAAACCATAATCACAGAAAACTAGCCAATCTGATCACAGGACCACAGTCTTGTCTAACTCAATGAAATTAAGCCATGCCGTGTAGGGCCACCCAAGACGGTCGGGTTATGGTGGAGAGGCCTGACAGAATGTGGTCCACTGGAGAAGAGAATGGCAAATCACTTCAGTATTCTTGCCTTGAGAAACCCATGAACAGTATGAAAAGGCAAAATGATAGGATACTGAAAGAGGAACTCCCCAGGTCTGTAGGTGCCCAATATGCTACTGGAGATCAGTGGAGAAATAACTCCAGAAAGAATGAAGGGATGGAGCGAAAGCAAAAACAACACCCAATTGTGGATGGGACTGGTGATAGAAGCAAGGTCCGATGCTGTAAAGAGCAATATTGCATAGGAACCTGGAATGTTAGGTCCATGAATCAAGGCAAATTGGAAGTGGTCAAACAGGAGATGACAAGAGTGAACATTGACATTCTAGGAGTCAACGAACTAAAATGGACTGGAATGGATGAATTTAATTCAGGTGACCATTATATCTACTAGTGTGGGCAGGAATCCCTTAGAAGAGGTGGAGCAGACATCACGGTCAACAAAAGAGTCCGAAATGAAGTACTCGGATGCAATCTCAAAAATGACAGAATGATCTTTGTTCATTTCGAAGGCAAACCATTCAATATCATGGTAATCCAAGCGCATGCCCCAACCAGTAATGCTGAAGAAACTGAAGTTTAATGGTTCTATGAAGACCTACAAGACCTTTTAGAACTAACACCCCAAAAAAGCTGTCCTTTTCATTTTAGGGGATTGGAATGCAAAAGTACGAACTCAAAAAACACCTGGAGTAACAGGCAAATTTGGCCTTGGCATACAGAATGAAGCAGGGCAAATGCTAATAGAGTTTTGCCAGGAGAACACACTGGTCATAACAAAAACCCTCTTCCAACAACACAAGAGAAGATTCTACAAATGGACATCACCAGATGGTCAACACTAAAATCAGACTGATTATATTGTTTGCAACCAAAGATGGAGAAGCTCTATACAGTCAGCAAAAACAAGACTGGGAGCTGACTGTGGCTCAGATCATGAACTCCTTATTGCCAAATTCAGACTTAAACTGAAGAAAGTAGGGATAACCACTAGATCATTCAGGTATGACCTAAATCAAATCCCTTATGACTATACAGTGGAAGTGAGAAGTAGATTTAAGGGACTAGATCTGATAGACAGAGAGCTTGATGAACTATGGACGGAGGTTCATGACATTGTACAGGAGACAGGGATCAAGACCATCCCCATGGAAGAGAAATGCAAAAAGGCAAAATGGTTGTCTGAGGAGGCCTTAAAAATAGCTGTGAAACGAAGAGAATCAAAAAGCAAAGGAGAAAAGGAAAGATATTCCCATTTGAATGCAAATTTCCAAAGAATAGTCAGGAGAGATAAGAAAGCCTTCCTCAGCGATCAATGCAAAGAAATAGAGGAAAACAACAGAATGGGAAAGACTAGAGATCTCCTCAAGAAAACTAGTGGTACCAAGATAACATTTCATGCAACGATGGGATCGATAAAGGAGAGAAATGGTGTGGATCTAACAGAAGCAGAAGATATTAAGAAGAGGTGGCAAGAATACACAGAACAACTGTACAAAAAAGATCTTCATGACCCAGATAATCACAATGGTGTGATCACTCACCTGGAGCCAGACATCCTGGAATGTGAAGTCAAGTGGGCCTTAGAAAGCATCACTATGAACAAAGCTAGTGGATGTGATGGAATTCCAGTTGAGCTATTTCAAATCCTGAAAGACGATGCTGTGAAAGTGCTGCACACAATATGCCAGCAAATTTGGAAAACTAAGCAGTGGCCACAGGACTGGAAAAGGTCAGTTTTCATTCCAATCCCTAAGAAAGGCAATGCCAAAGAATTCTCAAACTACCACACAATTGTGCTCATCTCACATGCTAGTAAAGAAATGCTCAAAATTCTCCAAGACAGGCTTCAGCAATATGTGAACCGTGAAACTCCAGATGTTCAAGGTGGTTTTAGAAAAGGCAGAGGAACCAGAGAGCAAATTGCCAACATCTGCTGGATCATCAAAAAAGCAAGAGAGTTCCAGAAAAACATCTATTTCTGTTTTATTGACTGTGCCAAAGCCTTCGACTGTGTGGATCACAATAAACTGTGGAAAATTCTTCAAGAGATGGGAATACCACGTCACCTGGCCTGCCTCTTATGCAGGTCAGGAAGCAACAGTTAGAACTGCACTTGGAACAACAGACTGGTTCCCAATAGGAAAGGGAGTACATCAAGTCTATATATTGTCACCCTGGTTATTTAACTTATATGCAGCATTCGTCATGAGAAACGCTGGGCTGGAAGAAGCACAAGCTGGAATTAAGATTGCCGGAAGAAATATCAATAACCTCAGATATGCAGATGACACCACCCTTATAGCAGAAAGTGAAGAGGAACTAAAGAGCCTCTTGATGAAAGTGAAAGAGGAGAGTGAAAAACTTGGCTTAAAGCTCAACATTCAGAAAACTAAGATCATGGCATCTGGTCCAATCACTTCATGGGAAATAGATAGGGAGACAGTGGAAACAGTGTCAGACTTTAATTTTTTGGGCTCCAAAATCACTAGAGATGATGATTGCAGCCATGAAATTGAAAGACAGTTACTCCTTGGAAGGAAAGTTATGACCAACCTAGATAGCATGTTAGAAAGGAAAGACATTACTTTGCCAACAAAGGGCTGTCTGGTCAAGGCTATGGTTTTTCCAGTGGTCATGTATGGATGTAAGAGTTGGACTATGAAGAAAGCTGAGTGCCGAAAAATTGATGCTTTTGAATTATGGTGTTGGAGAAGACTCTTGAGAGTCTCTTTGACTGCAAGTAGATCCAACCAGTCCATCCTAAAGGAGATCAGTCCTGGGTATTCATTGGAAGGACTGATGCTGAAGCTGAAACTCCAATACCTTGGCCACCTCATGCAAAGTGTTGACTCATGGAAAAGACCCTGATGCTGGGACGGATTGGGGGTTAGGAGAAGGGGACAACAGAGGATGAGATGGCTGGATGGCATCACCGACTCAATGGACATTGGTTTGAGTAAACTCTGGGAGTTGGTGATTGACAGGAAGGCCTGGCGTGCTGCGATTCATGGGGTCGCAAAGAGTCAGACACAACTGCATGACTGAACTGACTGACTGACTGACCACTTTTCCCAGCACCACTTGGTAAAGAGATTGTCTTTTCTCCATTGTACATTCTTGGTTCCTTTCTCGAAGATAAGGTGTCCATGGGTGCGTGGATTTATCTATGGGCTTTCTATTCTGTTCCATTGATCTATATTTCTGTCTTTGTGCCAGTGTATATTTTGTGCCAATGAACAGTGTATATTTTTCCATCTATTTGTGTCCTCTTTGATTTCTTTCATCAGTGTTTTATAGTTTTCTATACATAGGTCTTTTGTTTCTTTAGGTAGATATATTCCTAAGTATTTTACTCTTTTTGTTGCAATGGTGAATGGAACTATTTACTTAATTTATATTTCTATTTTCTAATTGTTAGTGTATAGCAATTAAAGGGATTCCTGTGTGTTGATTTTATATCCTGCAACTTTACTATATTTGAACATTTAGGTTGCTTCCATGTTCTGGTTATATTAAATAGTGTTAAAATTAACCTTAGGGTGCATGTATAATTTTTACTATAATTTTCTCTTGGTATATGCCCAAGAGTTAGATTTCTGGGTCATAACGTTTCATTTTTAGTTTTATTAACCTCCATATTGTTCTTCATAGTAGCTGTATCAATTTACAATTTACATTCCCACCAATGTAGGAGGATTCTCTTTTCTCCACACCCTTTCCAGCTTTTATTGTTTCTAGATTTTTTGATGATAGTCATTCTGACCAGTGTGAAGTGATGCTTCATTATAGTTTTGATTTGCAATTCCAATAATATAGTGATGTTTAGCATCCTTCCATGTGTTTGTTGACTATTTGTACATCTTTTTCAAAGAAATGTTAGGTCTTCTACCCACTTTTTAATTGGATTGTTTATGTTTTGATATTGAGCTCCAGGAGCTGTTTATATACTTTGGATATTAATCTTTTTTCAGTTGCTCCATTTGCAAATATTTTATCTGATTCAGAGGGTTATTTTCCACCTTGTTTATGGTTTCCTTTGTTATGCAAAAGCTTTTAAGTTTAATTAGGTCCCATTTGTTTATTTTAGTTTTTATTTTCATTGCTCTAGGAGGTGGATCAAAAATATCTCATTCTAGCTATTTTTGAGACATAAAAAATATCTCACAGAACACTTATCAAGGAGTGTGCTGCTCATGTTTTCTTCCAAGGGCTTAATAGTGTCTGGCACCACATCTCAGTGTTCAACGTGTTTTGAGTTTATTTTTGTGTATGGTGTTAAGGAGTGTTCTAATTTCATACTTTTACATGTAGCTGTCCAGTTTTCACAGCACCAGTTATTGAGGAGTGTGTCTTTTCTCCACTGAGCTACCTTGCCTCCTTTTTCATAGATTAGGTGACCATAGGTGTGTGGGTCTCTCTCTGATCTTTGTATCCTGTTTCATTTATTGATATTTCTCTTTTTGTGTCAGTATAATACTCTCTTTATTACTGTAGCTTTATAGAATAGTCTGAGGTCAGGGAGTCCGATTCCTCCAACTGTTGTTATTGTTTATCATAAGACTGTTTTGGCTATTCAGCGTCTTTTGTGGTTCCATACAAATTGTAAAATATTTGGTTCTAATTCTGTGAAAAATGCCATCAGTAATTTTAAAGAGATTGCATTGAATCTGTAGATTGATTCTTCCAATCCAAGAACATGGTATATACTTCCATTTCCATTGTCTCTGATCAGTATATTATAGCTTTCTGAGTAGATGTCTTTTGCCTTCTTAGGTAGGCTTACACCTAGGAACTTTACTCTTTTCGTGACAGTGGTAAATGTGACTGTTTAAAATTCCTATTTTATTAATTTCTCTTTGTGATATTTCCTTGTTACTATATAGAAATGATAGATTTCTGTGTATTATTTTTGTATCCTGCAACTTTGCTAAATTAACTGATTAACTCTGATAGCTTTCTGGTGACATGTTTGGATTTTTTATGCATCATGACATCTGTAAACAGTGGCAATTTTACTTCTCTTTTCCAATTTAGGGGGCTTCCCTAATGGCTAAACAGGTAAAGATTCCACCTGAAAAGCAGGATATGTAGGACATGCTGGTTTGATTACTGGGTCCAAAAGATACCCTGGAGGAGGAAATGGCAACCTACTCCAGTATTCTTGCCTAAAAAGTCCCATGAACAGGGAAACCTGATAGGGTCATCTGCAAACAGTGGCAGTTTTTCTTCTTTTCTAATTTATATTCCTTTAATTTAATTTTCTTCTCTGATTATCATTGCTAGGACTTCCAAATCTATGTTGAATAATAATGACTAGACTGGACACCTTTGTATTGTTTCTGATCTTAGAGGAAATGCTTCAGTTTTTCACCATTGAGAATAATGTTTGTTCTGGATTTGTCGTGTGTGGCCTTTATTAAGTTGAGGTAGTTTTCCTCTATAGCCATTGTCAACTATTTTTTTTTTTTTTTTAATGATAAACGGATGTTAAATTTTGTCAGTGTTAACTGATGTTTTTCATACATCTATTGGAATAACCATGTGCTTTTTATTCTCTACTTTGTAATATGGTGCATCAGATTTATTGATTTGCATCTATTGAGGAATCCTTGCATTCTTGGGATAAATCTGGTGTATGATCCTTTCAATGTGTTGTCAGATTCTGCTTGCAAGTATTTTGTTGAGAATTTTTGTGTCTATGTTCATCTGTGATATCAGTCTTAAATTTTCTTTTTTTGTGATATCTTCTTCTGGTTTTGGTATCAGATTGATGGTGATATCATAGAATGAGCTTGGGAGCTTTCCTTCCTAAAGAAATGAAGTTTCCTCTTCAATTTTAGGGAAGATTTTCAGAAATACAGGGGTTAGCTCCTCTCTAAATGTTTGCAGAATTCACCTGTGAAGCCCTCTGGTGCTGGGTTTTTCCTTGTTGGAATATTTTTAATCACATTTCAATTTCAGTAATTGTGATTGGTATTTCCATATTTTCTATGTCTTCCTGGTTCAGTCTTGGAAGATTGTACCTCTTTAAGAATTTGTCCATTTCTTCCAGGTTGTCCATTGTATTGGAATAAAGATGTTTGTAGTAGTTTTTAATGATCTTTTGTATTTCTGTGGTGTCAGTTGTGACTTCTTTTTTATTCCTAATTTTATTTATTTGAATTGTCTCCCTATTTTTCTTGATGAGTCCATCTAAAGGTTTGTCTATTTTGTTTATCTTCTTAACCATGCTTTTATTTTCACCAGTATTTGCTAATTTTTTCTTCATCTCTATTGCATTTATTTCTGCTTTGATCTTTATGATTTCTTTTCTTCTATTAGTATTTTTTTAAAATTGTTTCTCTAGTTGCTTTGGGTGTGATGTTAGTTTATTTGAGCTTTTTCTTGTTTCTTGAGATAAGATTGTATTCCTACAAATGTTACTTTTAGATCTGCTTTTGTGGTGTCCCATAGGTTTTCCATTGCCGAATTTTCATTGTCATTTGTTTCTTGGTATGCTTTGGGTTCTTCTTTGATTTATTCAGGGATCTCTTAGCTATTTAGTAGCATATTGTTTAGCCTTCAGGTGCTTGTGTTTTTACTGCTTTTCTTCTCTGCAATTGATATCTAATCCCTTAGCATTGTGCTCAGAAAAGATGCTTGATATAATGTCAATTTTCTTAAATTTACCAAGGCATGATTTTTGACCAAATGTGTGATCAACCCTGGAGAATGTTGCATATGAACTTGAGAAGAAAGTGTATTCTGCTGCTTTTAGATGAAATATCCTATAAATATTAAGTCTATTGGATCTAATGTATCTTTTAATGCTTATGTTTCCTTATTAATTTTTGTCTCTATAGTCTACTCATTGGTTTATGTGAAGTGTTTAAGCCCTTTACTATTATTGTGTTAATGTTGATTTCCCCTTTTATGACTTTTAACATTTGCCTTATATATTGAGATGCTCCTATTCTGGTGTGTTAATATTTTCAATTGTTATATATCTTCTTTTTGGATTGTTACTTTGATTATTAGACAGTGTCTTTCTCTGTCTCTTGTAAAAGTCTTTAAAGTCTATTTTGTCTGATATAAATATTGTTACTTCAGCTTTCTTTTAATTTCCATTTCATGAAATATTTTCCCCATCTGCTCACTTTCAGTCTATATGTGTCCCTAAGTCTGAAATACGTCTGTGATAAGACAGCATATATATGAGTCATGTTTTTGTATCCATTCAGCCAGTTTGTGCCTTTAGATTGGAGCATTTAATACCTTTACCTGTAAGTTGATTATTAATATGTATGTTCCTATTAGCATTCTCTCAATTGTTTGGGGTTTGTTTTTGCAGGTCTTTTCTCTTCTCTTCTTTCTCATCTAAAGAAGTTCCTTTAGAATCTGTTGTGCAGCTTGTTTGGTGCTGTTGACTTCTCTTTGCTTTTGGTTTTCTGTGAAGCTTTTGGTTTCTCCACTGAATTTGAATGAGATTCTTGCTGGTTAGAGTAATCTTGATTGTGGGTTTTTCCTTTCTTAACTTTAAATATACCCTACCATTCCTCTCTGGCCTGCAGAGTTTCTGCTGAAATATCAACTGATAACAGGATGGGAGTTTCTTTGGATATTATTTGTTGCTTTTACTTTTCTTCTTTTAATAGTTTTTATTTTTAATTTTTGTTAGTTTGATTAATATTTGTCTCAGGTGTTTCTCTGGGTTTATCTTGAGTGGGACTTTCTGTGCTTTGTGTACTTGATGGCTATTTTCTTTCTTATGTTAGGGAATTTTCAACTATAATCTCTTTGCATATTTTCTCAGACACTTTCTCTTTCTCTTCTTCTTCTGAGATTCCTAAAACTTGAGTACTGGTGCTTTTAGTGTTGTCTCAGAGGCTTCTGAGACTGTCCTCATTTCTTTCTTTCTTTCTTTTTTTTTTTTTCTTTTAATTTTATTCTGTGGCAGTTATTTCCACCATTCTAGCTCACTTATCTATTCATCTGCTTCAGTTATTCTCCTCTCAATTCCTCCTAGTAAACTTTTCATTTCAGTTACTGTGCAGTCACCACTGATTGTTTTGTTCTTTAATTCTTCTGTCCTTGTTAAACATTTCTTATATCTTCTAATCCACGCTTCCATTTTACTTCCAAGATCTTGGATCATCTTTATTATTAGCACTCCATATTTTTTTTTGAGTAGATTGCCTATTTCCTCTTCATTTATTTGGTCTTGTGAATTTTTATCTTGCTTCTTCATCTGTAACATATTTCTCTGTCACTTCATTTTGTCTTACTTACTGTATTCATGCTTTTCTCTCTGCAGGCTACAGGGTCATAGTTCTTCTTGTGTTTGCTGCCTGCCCCTTGGTGGGTGAGTTTGGTCAAGAGGCTGGTGTAGACTTTCTGATGAGTGGGAACAGTGCTGTGCTCTCGTAGGTGGGGCTAAGTCTTTTCCCTCTGATGGGTAGGGCCACATCAGGTGTTTTGTTTAGGGTTTCCATGAGCTTAGTATGACTTTAGGCTCCCTGTCTGTTGATGCATGGGGCCATATTCTTATTTTTCTGGGTTTGTCATGAGATGTCCAGTGCTGAAACCTGCACACAATTAGGGCCTTGGTGTTGAGATGCATACCTCCAGAAAAGCACACTTCAATTAATATTCCCTGGGCACATGGATCCCCTGGCAGTCTTGCATCCTGTACCTGGCAGTCCCACCTCAGAGGCCAAGGTCTGACTCCTGACTGGGGAACAAAGAGTCATGTAACAAGGTCAGAGAAAAGAGAAATGAAAAGAAAAATTCTTTTTTAAAAAGAAAAAGATAATAAATAAAAGAAAAGAAATGAAACATATAAACAAAATTCAAAACCAAAACAAACAGCAACAATAGCAACACACACACACACACACACCAAACAGACAAACCAACCCCTAGACAAATGAAAAAAGGTCAAGCAGAAACAAAGAAGCAGACAGAAAAATAAATAAATAAAACAAACAAGGAAACAAACCAAAGAAACTACAAATGAAAACAATCAATAAATACTATACTTATAAAAACAAAAAAATGAAAAAAAGGAACAAAAGCAGAAAGCAAACTTTAAAAAAGAGAAAGCAAAAATTTAAAAAAAAAAACATAAATATGATAAAGAATGAAAATTAAGGAAAAATGCAAAACAACAGCAGCAACATATAAATTGATATCTATATTTAATAAAAATTTTAAAAATGCAACAACATCA
The DNA here is from genome assembly GCF_033118175.1 of Dama dama. Classification (NCBI taxonomy): domain Eukaryota; kingdom Metazoa; phylum Chordata; class Mammalia; order Artiodactyla; family Cervidae; genus Dama; species Dama dama. Next base: position 4,460,768 of record NC_083708.1, on the reverse strand, counting down.
ACAACTGAGCAAAATGAAACAAATAGGAAAAGTATGATACTGATAAGATTTTCCTGCTCTCTCATCTATCAGTGTCCTAACTCCCATAGTGACCCACATCCAATCCCTATCTCCCCGGCTCTCCATTTCCTCTATAGAGGTCTCTGGACCTGCTGTGGGCTCTGTGGCATCAGCTGGCACTCTGACTTGGCCTAACTCCCACATGTATTTGCTCCCAAAATCCACTGCTGCTAAACCTAGACTGGTCTCAGTTGTGGGAACACTTATTTTCTATTTAGATATCCCACAGATGCAGGATTTAGCAATCTGGTAGGTGGAACTTAATCCATGGCTTGTGCAGCTGCATGAAGAAATTTCTGTTCCTTTCCTTAATTGTATTGCCAGTGGGGCTCAGATTTGGTTTTTTGTCCCATCTCTGCATTTGGGTCACCCTCAGATATCTGTTCCCCACCCAGGCAAGAGAGAAGAAAAGTAACAGCTGATTGGGCCTCACTCAGGCTGGGGAGGATTATGGTGGTCACAGCTGGAGTGTGTGGGAGGCTTCTGCAGCAGTGTAAACTGGTAGGCAGTTGCAATAGTCTGGGGTTTGCTTGTTCTGGTGGGATTTCCTCACAGTGCTTGTAGAGACAGGGACTTGGGTGTGGGAGTGGTGGTGGCCTCAACCCCTGCACACCACTCAATACTGACACCTTGTTTCCCAGGCAGACCACACTGCCTCCAAGGGTATTTCAGGCCTGGTGGAGCCCCTCACTCCTGTTCCTTCTGTTTTATCTGAGCAGCCAACAGTGGCTTTCTCCCCAAATCTGCTCTCTCAACCCCATGCTTTAACACTCAGCCTCTGCCACAACTGGCATTCCTGTCCACAGGCAGGATTCCCAAGAAGGCTGATTCCCAAAGAGGCTTTGGGATGGGCAGTGCATAAGACCCCAGAGACTACATAGGTGGGAGAGGCCTTGCCTTGAGGAACAGGTGAGCCTTGTCAGATGGGTGCCCCTCACAATGCTCTTGGAGGCAGAAGTCAGTGAATGGGGAAGGGCATTAGAGTGGTGGCTGGCCTCATCCCTTGCATACAGATCAACAATAACATCATGCTGCTGTGGTATCCTGACTTTTTCTGCAAACTTTCCCAGTTGTGAAGTTCCTTACTCCTGACCCCTCAGGCTGTCTTTTCACAGCCAACAGCTGTCCCCTCCCTGGGTCTGTGCTCCAAAGCCACTTTCTAGCACCTAGCCCCCTTCCACAATAGGAGAGCCGTGACTCAGGCTGGGGTGCACTGGGCTGTAGCACAGACCATGCACACAGCACTTACTCTGTCCTACCTTCTGCAGACCTTCTGCAGAAGGTCTCCTTTGAATTTCCAAAGGTCTCTTTCTGCTCCAGCTGATTACCCCACTGTGAGGGCATTTTTCCCCTTCTTACCCACAGTTACACACCTTGCTTTTTCTGATTTTTTTTTTTCTTTCTTTCTTTCATCCTACCTGGCTGCAAGGGGATTTTTCTTGTCCTTTTAGGTGTCCAAAGACTTCAGTTAATGTTCAGCAGGTGCTCTGTGAGAATTGGTCCATTTGCAGATGTATTCTTGATGTAGTTGTGAGGAAGGATGGATTCTGTGTCCTCTTATTCCATCATCTTGACTCCTGTAATATTTTTAAAACCCAATATTAAAGATAAATATTCTTTAATCTGTATCCAAGTAGACTGCATTCTGTTTAAATATGACTGTTTCTGCAGTTTATTTAAAAAAATAAAACTAGGCAAGAAACTTTTAAATTATTTGTAAAAGGGAAAATGAAAACCTATTAGCTTTAATTGAAAACGGGAATTCAGAAACCTCTTTAATATGGTCAGTGATTTGTGCAACACTGTTTAAAAATGAAGAGAAAGTCATTAAGAGACATTTTTCCATGACCTTTGAGTAGGCAATTATTTTCTTTACTTACATATCTATTTACTTTTCTAACTTTTGGAGTCAATGTAGAATATCCACTTCATTAATATTAAGATTCTAATAATAATAATAAAACATGTGTAATACTGGACTAAAAATGTATATCATGATTTGTTTTATAGTCCAAATATTCCCTCATGTATTTTTCTAAATTTAGTAACAAAAATCATTGTGTGAGAATATATAGCCACTTTCTGTTAAATATTTTTGAACACTAGGTCATTTAAGATACATTTTATAAACAAACATGGTCTCAGTATAGGAAGAAGGAGCTGGAGCTTGGTCTATGGCGCATCAAAATTCTCCTATTTTGCCATCATTAACTAATTAATGTTTTGATTGCAATGCTGATTAGGTAGGCATGCTCTACTTCACTGAGCACTCTTGAACAAGGGGCAACTTCCATCAAAATCCCCAAACCACTTCTGACATCAGGCTGAGTGAACCGCTTATTGAATGTTAGCAAATAATGAACAGCAAATGCTTCTGGAAAATTTGACTGTTGGGCAAACAGTACATAACCTAACATTTACATCTCTGAAGTCCCCTTCTACCCTGTGGGATCCCAGGATGTGTCCATACTATGGTAGAAAAGTAGCTTTTCCCATAGTATAGAGTGGTACTGAGAAATGCTTGTTGAACATTGGTTGTATCTCTAAACTTTGCATCTGGATAGGGTCATTTGAATAAAATTTGACTAATAGTGGTTGAGGAGAAAATATATGCACCACCTCTAGTCCTGGGCCTATAGCATCTCCCACACTACTCTCCTTTTTCTTCAGCCAATAAATCCCTCAGTACATTCTTACTCTCCTCTCCTTAAATCCATAGTGCTGCCTGTTTGCCTGTCCTGCCTCACACAGCTTATACTTCCTCATGTTTTCAGGTTATCATAACATAATGAGAGGCTTGGTACGGCCTTTAACTTGATTAGATCTTGCTCAGTCCTTGAAGACCAACATAAAACTGACACATATGATGTGTATATCAAGATTATGTTATAAAAAACAAATATTGTTTATTAACACATATATATGGAATCTAGAAAAATGGTACAGATGAACCTATGTTCAGGGCAGGAATAGAGAAGCAGATATAGAGAACTTTGTCCACAAAGGTCCGTCTAGTCACGGCTATGGTTTTTCCAGTGGTCATGTATGGATGTGAGAGTTGGACTATAAAGAAAGCAAAAGAATTGATGCTTTTGAACTGTGGTGTTGGAGAAGACTCTTGAGAGTCTCTTGGACTGCAAGGAGATTCAACCAGGCCATCCTAAAGGAGATCAGTCCTGGGTGTTCATTGGAAGGACTGATGTTGAAGATGAAACTCCAATACTTTGGCTACCTGATGCGAAGAGCTGACTCATTTGAAAGACCCTGATGATGAGAAAGATTGAGGGCAGGAGGAGAAGGGTACAACAAAGGATGAGATGGTTGGATTGTATCATTGACTCAATGGACATGGGTTTGGGTGGACTCCAGAAGTTGGTGTGGACAGGGAGGCTTGGCGTGCTGCATTTCATGGGGTCGCAAAGAGTTGGACATGACTGAGTGACTGAACTGAACTGAACTATAGAGAACAGATGCGTGGACACAGAGGGTGGGCTGAAGGGGAAGAAGGATGAATTGGGAGATTGGGATTGACAGGTGTACATTGTCATGTGTAAAATAAATTGCTAGTGGGAACCTGCTGTGTAGCACAGGGAGCTCAACTCACTGCTCTGCAATGCCATTATTGGAAGGGATAGGAAAAAGTGAGAGGGGAATCTAAGAGAGGAGATATCTGTGTGCATATATGTGTGTGTATATATATCTGATTCATTTTATACTGCAGAAACTAACTCAACATTTTAAAGCAACTATAACCCATTAAAAAACAAACAACAACAACAACAAATATACACTTAAGAAACAAACTTTCACTTCTTATTTTACTTTGAAGATACAGTTAGTGAAAACAAACCCCATTTCACTGCCCATGTACTTATGGTGCTGGGTGTGTAGCTGTGTGTGTGCACATACCTTGAAGAGTGTATATATACACATACATGTGTGTATATATATATATATATATATATATATTTCCTATCGTATATGTATTGGAGAAGGGGATGACGGAGGATAAGATGATTGGATGGTATCACCGACTCAATGGACATGAGTTTGAGTAAACTCCGGGAGTTGGGTGATGGACAGGGAGGCCTGACGTGCTGCAGTCCATGGGGTCACAAAGAGTCGAACATGACTGAGTGACTGAACTGAACTGAACTGATATATATTTTTGTTTGTGTGTGCACATATGCATTCCAGCTTTAAAATGCTCATAAAATGTGTGGTCAGTTATAACATCAATCATTTTCCTCTCCCAACCACACAATTCTTTGTCTTCACAATCTCTCCTCTAAGGTAAAGTGAAAATTATTTCATCAGGTGACATTTATATTTCTAAGACTTGATTTCTGAAGACTGTGAGAATAAACTACCTAGAAACAAGAAGTCATTCTCAGAGCCTCTTTATATCTCTCCTCTCTTTCACTCTGCCTCTCACCCACACCAACACCCACAGACAATTTTATTCAGAGAAAATGCTCTAAATATAGTAGAAAATATAACAGAATACAAAAATCATCTTACAGTTTTTGAGGTTGAATAGGGACAGGGGCTCTGGGTGTGGGCATGGCATAAGTCCTCTTGGAGGAGATCACCATTAAGCCCACCATAGAGCTGCCAGAACTTACATAGGACTGGGAAATAGATTCTTGGAGGGCACAACAGAACCTTTGCACCAGGACCCAGGAGAAAGGAATTTTGACCCCACAGGAGACATGCCTGTGGGGTGTCTGGGAGTCTCTGGCATAGGCATGGGTCACTGGTGGCCTGCTGAAGGATTGGGGGGCACAGACTGTAGTAGTACATGCCTGGGATCTTTTGAGGGAGGTCACCATTATCTTCATTACCTCCACCACAGTTTGGTGGTGGTTTGGTTGCTAAGTTGTGTCTGACTCTTGTGGCCCCCATGGACTATAGCCTGCCAGGCTCCTCTTCCCATGGAATTCTCCAGGCAAGAATACTTAAGTGGGTTGACATTTCCTTCTCCAGACAATTTTCCCAACCCAGGAATCGAACCTGGGTTTCATGAATTGCAGGCAGATTCTTTACCAACTGAGCTACAAGGGAAGCCCACCATAGTTTGCTCCCAGGTAAACAGAAGGGAGGGAACATGGCCCCGTCCATCAGAATAAGACCCAGTATCCCCCACAGTCAGTCTATCCCAGCAGGAAGCTTTCTTAAGCCCCTTATCCTTATCAGAGGGCAGACAGACTGAAAACCACAATCACAGAAAACTAACAAATCTGATCACATAGACCACAGCCTTGTCAAACTCAATGAAACTATGAGCCATGCCCTGCAGGGCCACCCAAGAAGGACAGGTCATGGTGGAGAGTTCTGACAAAATGTGGTCCACTGGAGAAGGGAATGGCAAACCACTTCAGTATCCCTGCCTTGAGAACCTGATGGACAGTATGAAAAGGCAAAAAGACAGGACACTGAAAGATGAACTACCCAGGTCAGTAGGTACCCAATATGCTACTGTAGATCAGTAGAGAAATAACTCTGGAAAGAATGAAGAGATGGAGCCAAAGCAAAAATGACATCCAGTTGTGGACTGGTGATGGAAGCAAGGTCCAATGCTGTAAAGAGCAATACTGCATAGGAACCTGGAATGTTAGGTCCATGAATCAAGGCAAATTGGAAGTGATCAAACAGGAGATGGCAAGAGTGAACATTGACATTTTAAGGATCAGTGAACTAAATGGACTGGAATGGCTGACCCAGGGATCAAGCCTGGGTCTCTTGCATTCCAGGCAAACTCTTTACCACTGAGTCGCCGGGGAAGATAATTTGATGGCTAATATTAAATAGTTAATAGTTCTCGAGTATCTACTATCTAATATTAGACAGGATGTTCTAATTTTTTCACTTGAATTATCTCTGAAAAATATTTATCTTTATTATGCCTACTGTCTCAGCTGAGAGAACTAGGGAACACAGAGTTAAGAAGTGATGGAGACTGATTTCAAAATCTGAGCCTAATCCAATACTGTTTTCAACCCCTAACCTATTCTCACATGTTGGACTTTCACTTTCAACTTTCTGGAGAGAGATTAAAAGAAAATCTATTTGTTTTGGGATTTCCCAAGCAGCTCAGTGGTAAAGAATCTGCCTCCTAGTGAAGGAGATGTGAGTTCGATCCCTGGGTCAGGAAGATCCTCTGGAGGAAGGAATGGCAACACATTGCAGTATTTCTGCCAGGATAATCCCGTGGACAGAGGAATCTGGTGGGCTACAGTCCATGAGGTCACAAATAGTCAAATATGACTGAGTGACTGAACATACAGACATAGTACTTTTATACACTTACTTAGAGTTCAAAATGAGTGATAAACCTAGATCAAGCAATTCATATCTGTATCTCAAGAGTAATACTGAAAAATAGAGCAATAACTTCACATTAAGATAGAGCAATGGTAATATTTAACCTGAATTTGCGATAATAGTATCAGGTGGTGAGTGTCTAACAACAAGCATTAAGGGTTCAAATGGTTATTCAGAGGCAGCATCCCAACAGAGTTGGCATTTCAATAATATTCTTACATTTCATTATTGTTAAAGCAGCATGTTATCTAGCATAAGCTGTTATAAGATATGCATGAGGGGAATCCAGGACAAGAAGATACAAGTCTGGAAGGTTCAGTGATTTAAAAAAAAAAAAGAGGCGGATGGGAAAGCAGGTGGTCCGAGGGAATTTAAAAGTAGCTCTGAAAAGTCTTAGGCATGGGAGACCAGGCTTGCATTATATATTGGCATGTATGGGTATTCTCCCTACAGTATCCCAGATCCAGTGTAATCTTTTCATTATGAAAGTTATTATGGTTTTAAATCAATTTTACACAGGGATTCCTTTGAGTTTCTAGGAACTTGATCTCCTTTAGGGGAAAAAAAATTACTTTTCCCTCTTTCAACAGACATTTTCTGCTACCTGATATAAAACACTCCAACTTCCTAGGAACCAAAAGGCAAAATATAGAGGTCAGAAAATTCATATTCAGTTTAGAGTTTAAAAAAAGAAAAAAAAAAGGTAAAAGTCATACTCTTTGTGTCAGGTAATTCTTATGTTCATTCAAAGAAACTTTATTGCAGGTCACAAAGCCTAATAACATCTGTGAATCTTATCCCCTAGGCAGAAACCGGCAAAATTACCTGCTTATAGAGAGTCAAAGGGCTCTAAAAACAGTGAGACTGGGATGCTCTGGGATAGTTCAAAGGTCCTTGCCACTCCACGTGTCAGACTTCCAGCTAAAGATCCCTGGCTGTGGCAGAGCTGAGGAAGAGACCAATCATCACTAGCCTAAGTGCTACAGAACATCCCTTTCAGTGTCAGAGGCTATTTCCTCTACAGTTTAATTGAAATCAAAGAACAAAGGAAGCCCTTCTCAGTGATTTTCAAACCTTAAAATTTAAGAGAAGTATCCTTTAGTTCCTTCACGCTGACTCTGGGAAATGTGAATCCCATAAGGTTTTTCTTCATTTAAAAAATGATTCAGTTATCTTACTGAAAATACTGGCTTGTTGTATGTGAGATGATGGTAATTTTTTTTGGCTTCTTAGGACAATGCTTTAACATTAAACTCTTTTTTTTACATCTTTTGGACAACATGGGAACAATAAACAGCCAGCAATGACTGTTTCCAGTCATTTTCAAATCTTAGTCCCTCTCTCCTCCATTGAAGGGATAAAATGGGCAGTCTTATAAATGTCTATTTAATCTCATTGCTATGTTATGTAATGCACATAACATCCTGTGCATTTTTAAAAAACACTGTGTATTATGTGATAGCTGTCTTAACAAAATATCCCTCCAGTAGTCTATATGTTGCAACCTTTCTTGCTTAGTGAATACCTGTTATACTATTCATGACATGACATAACAAATACCTGGAGACTTCATCATGAGCATCTGTCCTATTCAGTCAACTTTTGGATAAAATAACACTAAAAAAGACAGCAATGGTGAGAAACTCAAGTGCTTTGGCATGTATGTATATGGATTTCCATTAATACGAAAAAATAAATTTCTGACATGAGCATACAGAACCTTACTGAGTATTTCTTGCCAAAATCACAAATCTAGTTAAGCACTGAGCCAAAATTCAAACTCAAGTTGTTTGACACAAAAAGTCTACCTTTAACTTTCATGAAACTGTATCTATAAATTCAAACTTCTTACTATTTCCTGTAAATGCACCTGCTTCATTTTCTCCCATGATGCTTATCTCATTGTTTTTCCACCACAGCTCTAATAATGTGAATATAACAGGCACTCACATTTGCTCATTGTTGTGTTTTGCTTTTTTAATTGAAAAACACTCTAAATCACATACTTTTTTCTTCTTCTTCTTCTTTTTTTTTTTTTTTTTTTTTTTACCTTTCTCCCTCTTAAATCTTATCTCTTTTGGAAGTTTTAAAAATTCCAGGTTCTCACTATTTTCAAAATCCCAGAACATTTACCTTATGGTTGTGAAGGAAAATATTTAAAGAGATGACAGAAAGCAATCATTTTAATGTGCAATCAAATGCAGCATCAAGGAGCCAATCAGAAGAAAGAGGTAGGAAGACAGACTTCCAGCAGGGGAGCGCTGCCCCATCCCTGCTCCTGCCTCAGAGCTCCCTCTGTGGTCCTCCGTGCTGACTCTTTGGGACCCGATGGACTGTGACCTCCCAGGCTCCTCTGTCCATGGTACTCTCTAAGCAAGCCTAGTGGAGTGGGTTGCCATGCCCTCCTCCAGGGGATCTATCTTCCCAACCCAGGGATCAAACCCAGGTCTCCTGCACTGCAGGCTCCCTCAGTGGCAGGAGGATTCTTTACCTGCAGACCTGCTAAGCCGCTGGGAATACACCCCCACCCCCACTTGCACCCCCACCCCCGCGACTGGGAAACAAAAGTAAGAGGAGCAGTCTGCTTCCTGTCAATCCCACTGGGATAAAAGAAGCCAGGTAAAAAAGAAGCTCCAGAAGCAACCTTAGACTGCAGTGAGATACTGCCCAGCCTGAATTTTTTCAGTGGTCAAGACAGTTTGGTCAAGGTTTTCTGTAGAGTCCAGGGTACAAAAGGAATGAAAGTGAAACCCCAGGACCTGGGCCAGTACACAAAGACAGCGATAGTGAATCAGCAGCACTTATGAGAACAGCAGCCTGAGAGCAGAATCAGTATGGAGGTCCAGTGTCTCTGCAGGGCAACACCGTCCTCAGCGGTGGCAGCATCGGGGCGGGAGGCCTCCAGGTAACCTGGAGCTCCAGGCAGAGACTCTGGGGATGCCAAGGATTCTGGATTTGGACGAGACTGGGTCTAGCTGATACTGTGCTATGGTAGAAAAATGCATTTTGTTACAATTTTCCACCTCAGTTTCACCTTCTACCTGGCAGAGGCTGATAGAAAACAAGCAAACAAAAATCCTTGTTATTGCTGCTAATGAAGTTCATGCACATTCTGAATGCATTTATGCATCCATTTATGTGTTTTGTAAATTTTGTGGAAGTCATAACCATATTTCATTTATTTGCTCAGAAAGCATTTATTGAAGTCCTACCATGCAATAACTAGGTACACAGTAGTTACATGTTTCCTGTTTTTATTGAGCTTAAAGTCTAGAAAACGATCAGTGTAAGTACATACACAAGGCGAAATATAATCACAAATTGTGATAAGATGACGTGAAGACCTCAGTAGGAGAAGCGGGAGCAGTGATGAAGAGAGAAGGTAGGAGGTACTTGAATATGGACATAAGGATGTGGCCTTTAGGCTGAGAATGGTGGCTTTGGAGTCAAGCATCCTAGGCAGGACTAGGTTAAATGAAGGGGCTGGGGCAGGATGGGGCATTGTGCCTCTGAGGAGAGGAAGGATGCTTGCAGGGAGAAGAGCCCAAGGAGGTGAGGATGGAGCGCAAGTGGCGCTGGGTGACGCAGGGCCCAGAGGGCCAGAATAAGGATGCTAGATTCAGCGGGGAAGGAGCTGAGGGCACACGCTGACACCAGACATTGCAAGGAGAGCCCACCACTGATTAGCTGTGTAACTTGTAGAAAGTTACTTAACTTTTCTGTACTTCAGATTTTTCACTTTTAAATGTGAGAATAGTAAGAGTGAAATGAAGCAGGACTCTGTGATCCTTGCCACCACTCATCACCCCTTCCCCCTTCATGTCTTCCTGTCTTTTGCCTGTGGAAAGCTTCAATCAAAGAATAACTTTAATCAGAGAAATGAGAAATGCTGAAACAAAGGAAAATAAGTTTAAGGAGACTAAATAATAATACTGTGGTCATTAAACATAGTCAAGGACCTTTAGTTCTTTCTCAAGTGCTATAGATAATATTCTGAGCCATGTTATGTGAGCTGTCTTATAGCTACCAAAACACCAGGTAGAGAAGTTATCTACATGAGGACCAGACTGTTCCCAGGAGATAAGCTGCCGTAATTCCGAGAACTGACCACAAAGAAATGGGTGCACCACGGAACTGAAGATTAGCTGTTAAGATGATTCTGGTCAGACCACCGATGCCAGTTTGAAGACGACTGTTAGAGATGACTATGTTTTGGCATGTAGTGCCTCCTGTCCCCTGATTCTGTCCATAAATGCTCTTGCCCCTGCTTGTTGGGCAGGGTGGGGAAAGTGGGGCGGGGGGTGGGAGGCAGCCTTTGGATGGATATCTGCTACTGCCCCCCCACCAGTTGCCATTATCTAAAATGAAGGAAACTTTCCTTTCCACCTTCTGGCCTGTTTACTGGCTTTTGAGTGGTGAGGACCCAGACCTATGACACATAAACTTTTAGTAACAATAGCAACTACTTCATAGAGTTGATTTGAGCAAAATTTGAGTTAATAAATGCAAAATGCTTAGATTAGTGTGTTTTTCATTCCGTGTGTGTGTGTGTGTGTGTGTGTGTGTGTTTCTGAGAGAGAGAGAGAAGGAGAGACAGAGACTCAAAGGTTTTAATGAGGCGAGTGATAGGATCAGAGTTGTGTTTTAAAGGCAGAACCTTGCTTGTTGAGTGATAATGGATAGGAAAATGAAGAATTGACATGAAAAGGGTAAAAATATGATTGCAGTGTCTTAATAAAGTGTTTTGACATCAAATGTCATTCAATAATTATACAATATACTCTAGTTCACAGTCTCCCTTTTTTCCTCTTACTCTTTAAATACTTTTAATTTGCTTGAATATTTGATAATGTCATAGAAATAATGTAGTGACAAAAATATTTTGAATGGCTTTGTCAGCTCTATAAGAATGACTGTACAGACTAGTATTTGTTTTATTAAAATGAAAATATTGGGAGCAAAATCACTCCTAATTAATTCATTTATTCAGCATATATTTATTGAAAACTAATTATATTAAATATGTCAGACAATCTTCTAGGTGTTTAGAATGTTGAGCAAACACAAGTCTGCCTTATGAACTTTATATTATCTTTGGCAAGCAAAGCAGTGAGCTGACATAGTTGAAAATTCAATACCTGAGAGATAGTAGCTCAATGTATAAATATTACTTTTATTTAGTGCAGTATTAATATTTCACTCATCTTGATAAAATTTAGATGGACTTTTTCCTGAGTCTGAACACTGAACTCTCTTTTCTTAAGACATTTCCTTTAGAAAACTTGTAAATTTAATATTCTTCTCTGCCCCTTTTAGATGCAAATCTTAAGAGCCATTTTGATAATTTTTTGACCCATGTATGCCTCTCTCTCTTGAACCTAGAAGCCTTTTCTTTGAAATGTAATCATCAAGGAAGACTGTGACACTGTGTGAAGGGTGGGAGCCTTGATTTTGACCAGCAAACACTGGTGGTCTTAGCACAGAGAAGAGTGTTTGCAAGTGCAGGAATGTATCAATGTGAGATATACATATCATTAATCAACTTCTTTCAAGAATTTTATCACTAGTTCCCAGCAATTAAACCTTTCTACTTTTGCCCCAACTGAGGTGGATTGATAGGGGTTCTGCTCTCTCTTCTATATTTCTGTAGCCTTATAAAGACTTGCTTACCAATTTAAATTTATCTGGTGCAACTTTTGCCTTGACATACTTACATAAAGCTTTAGCACAATTTACAGATGAAAGAGGAAATGCAATTTTGTTGAAGTTAATGCAATTAACTAAACATGGGATCTGGGGAAAACGTGTGTATATATTTATGTGTGTGCGGGGATATGTGAGTGTGTAAAACATGATCAAGGTGCATTGATAGGAGAAATAATTAGTTGATATCTGAATTTTCTGGAGAAAAATTAAAGTTTAATCAAAATTAAAAGGAGTCTTTATTGCTTAAAATAAGATGAAAAAATTCCAAGAATTATTTAAAACTTCACTTGATAATATCTGTCAAAAATGAAAACTAAGAAAAATGTATATATAAAGATAAGTTGCTATTTATGAGGACTTTTTTATTTTTTTTAAATTATGTCTCCAGATGTCAATGTACATCAAAGCATCCTGAAAGTGTGCTATCTAGATTATGCTAGCATGGGGATAAAATATCTCCAGGTAATGAGAGTAATTTTAAATCAATGCATTTGTCCAACAAGTAGCCAATGGGGAAATTTAATCACAATTAAATTCATGCTTATTATCATATCTTAAAATGAAGTCTATGTAGTACTCTGAGTCAAATTTCCATATATATTAGACCCTGTTCACATGGTAGACAAAAGGTACATTAATTTGTGCTTTGGAAGAGAATTTCAGGATATAACTTTTTAAGTTGAAAAAGAAAAAATAAATAAATAAATGCACATCCATAAATTATAGCATGAATGATAATGGGTAAATAAACTTCAGTGTTACATGAAAAAGAATCCAAACCATGAAATATTATCCATTGTCTTGCACAACCAGGTTAGGTTGTTCAGATTCAGTTGGAATTAGTTAAATAAGCAAACATATACAGAAAGATCAAGGAACTAAGTTTTCCTCCTTCTAAGTGAGATGACTTGGCAGGTGACATTAGTGATTTAATACCTAACAGATATTTCTGTAGTGCTAGTGATTTATCTCATCTATCACTGAGGAGTGGAAAAGTAAATAAACATTATATCTGCATGACAGTGATAACTACAATTCAATTTCTGCATCTATAACAAGAGTAGAAAGATCTGGTGGAAACTAAAATTAGACACTTATTTACATGAATATGTCCATAAATGTGGCATATTAATTCAACTGGGTTCTTTTCTGAGGAATTCTTTGAATTAAATTGTATTCGCAAAATGTTGTTCAAATGTTTGTATCTTAAATATTTTGTAACCTGGTGTTTAAATAGCATTTAAATGTACATCAAAATCAGATTGGACACTTATTAAAGGGAAGAAAGTATTCATGATATCCTAAATAAATCATCAAAGCAAACTAAAAATAAATTTTAACAGATCTTCTCATGATGAGGCAAAACTAAATATGTGTAGATGTGAAAATTAGAGCTTATTAGTGATGTTCCATTGCTGCATTACATTTCTTAATATTGGTATTTTGCTAGAGTTTGTCTATTTGTTGTATGTTTCGTTTAAATTAAAATCTACTAAGAAGGAGACCAGTCATAAAGATCTTCCATTGTGCATTGTCTACAATACTTTTTAAAACTATCAAAACATCTCCCTCAAATATTAATCCATAACCATAAAATTGGCTCTGAATTGCATTATTCAAAAAAAAAATTTCCTAGACATAAGAAGCTCACAAGCTAGACATTGTTAGCTGATCTAGTGTTCGCCACCTTGCTTTCAATGTGGAAGAGAGGAGGACAGGTATATAGCATGGAGAGTCACTGTGGATGCATGTGCTTCTGTGGGAACAACCTAGTTGTAGGGGGCAGAACAGAAGGGGGAGATGGTTTGGGAAAATGGAATTGACTCTTGGTGGGGTGGATGGTGAAGGAGGGCTTTACAGATGAACATGATTCACTAAAAATGCTTAATCATTTTCCCAAGATTAGTATCTAGCTAAATAATTTTTAACGTTTTTCTTTATGTTTGTGCATTTGTCTTGGGAAAGAATATATAGTTTATCAAACAGATTAAGAATACCTGGCTGTGTAATTTGTGCCTTTCTGATACAATGGGAAAAATATAAATTCCATAATCATTAACACGAAGGTTAGAAAGAAAGAAAGTGAAAATGAAGTCACTCAGTCGTATCCGACTCTTTGTGATCCCATGGACTGTGGCCCACCAGGCTCCTTTGTCCATGGGATTCTCCAGGCAAGAATACTGGAGTGAGTTGCCATTTCCTTTTCCAGAAGGTTAGAAGTTCCCTTCATTTTTTAAATAAAGGCAGTATTAGGATAAAATTGTCTTCCCCAGGAGCTTGTAAATATTGTGATCATTATCTGCATGGCTAGGAAATCCCAGATAGATGCATTCTTGAGAGATTTCAAACATAGATAAAATCACATAAAACACTTCTCATTTAAAATGTATAAGCTGTTCTAATAAAAATAGTTAACTCTGATCATTTTCCTAAAATTGCATAAGTAAAAACATAGTTAAAGAAACGGCACTCTGTTGTGAGATATACATATATACATTTTAAAGGAATGTGTGTGTTAGTTGCTCAGTCATGTCCGACTCTTTGTGACCACATGGACTGTAGCCCACCAGGCTCCATTGTCCATGGGCTTCTCCAGGCAAGAATACTGGAGTGGGCTGCCGCTTCCTTCTCCAACATGATAATTTAATATACATATACAGTGTAAAATGGTTACCACAATCAAGTTAATTATTACATCCATCACCTCATATACTTATCTTTTTCTTAATGTATGGTGAGGAAATTTTACATTTACACTTTTAGCACACTTCAAGTGTACAGTACAATATTATTAAGTTTATTCACCATGCTGGGCAATGTATCTCATGAACATCTTATAACTGAAAGATGTACATTTTGATCAGTCAGTTCAGTTCAGTTCAGTTGCTCAGTCATGTCTGACTCTTTGCAACCCCATGAACCACAGCATGCCAGGCCTCCCTGTCCATCAAAAACTCCCAGAGTCCACGCAAACCCATGTCCATTCAGTTAGTGATGCCATCCAACCATCTCATCCTCTGTCATCCCCTTCTCCTCCCAGTGTCCGGGTCTTTTCCTTTTTTTTTTTTTTTTGAGCACACACAAACATTTTATTCCATTCATCTGTCATTGTACATTTGGGTTGTTTCCATGTCCTGGGTAATGTAAATTGTGCCTCAATCAACACTGGGGTGCATGTGACTTTTTGAATTATATTTTTCTCAGGTGTACGTCCAGTAGAGGGATTTCCAGGTCATATGGTAGTTTTTAGCTTTTTAAGGGAACTCCATATTGTTCTCCACAGTGGCTATATCAATTTATAATCCCTCCAACAGTACAAGAAGGTACTCTTTATTCCACATTCTCTACAGCACTTATTGTTTCTAAATTTTATGATGATGGTCTTTCTCACCAGTGTAAGGGGATACTTCATTGTAGACTTTATTTGCATTTCTCTAATAATTAGTGAGCCCGAGTATGTTTTCATGAAGATATTTGCAAATGAAGCAACGGACAAAAGATTAAACTTCGAAATACACAAATAGCTCATGGAACTCAATATCAAAAAACCAAGCAATCCAATCTAAAACTGGAAAGAAGAACTAAATATCTCTCCAAAGAAGACATACAGATGCCAAAGAGGCACATGAAAACATGTCAGGGTCTTTTCAAATGAGTCAGTTCTTTGCATCAGGTGGCCAAAGTATTGGAGTTTCGGCTTCAACATCAGTCCTTCCAGTGAACACCCAGGACTGATCTCCTTTAAGATGGAATGGTTGGATCTCCTTGCAGTCCAAGGAACTCTCAAGAGTCTTCTCCAACACCACAGTTCAAAAGCATCAATTCTTTGGCGCTCAGCTTTCTTTTTTTTTTTTGGTTTCAGTGGGTCTTTTTTTTTAAACTTTTTTTATATTTAAATAAGGAGAATTCTTTCATATGGAAAGAGCTAGTACAATCACATATATGAAAGGAGAAACAACAGGTACTGAACCGGAGGGAAGGGTGAAGGAGGAGGGTGCCACCATGGCCTGGTGAATCCAGGGTTCCATTTTCCCATCTAAGGTAAAAGCTACCCCAAACAACGTAGAAACAAGCTGCACGTTACACCTTTTAGCCATCGTCTGCCCTTTCAAATATCTGGTCTACATGAAAAGACAAAGAGAGGAAAGGCCAAAATAAGATTAAAAAAACCCAAAAACCACAACCCTCTCAACAAAAACCCGAACGCTTTTTACTATGCGAGGCATGAGGTCAAAAGCTTGGTGTGCAGGACCCCCTTTTCACAACAGAAGGTTGTCCACAGAAAGCCTCAACAGAAAGTTCCGCACTGAGGCATTGTAACATGCTGAAGGCAGGGCCTCGGGGACACTGCTCCCTCTTGGAGGTCACCTAACTGGGGGGGAGAAATGGTGAACTGCAGGTTGGATATGCCTGGAAGATCACTGGCCAGATATGCACTGGTGATCCCGGTGGAGGACATGGCTGGACAACAGTGTCCGACCCCAACACTGAGCTGCTCCTGTCCTGGTGATGTCTTAGGCCCGGTTCACTTTTCAAACTGGAAGAGCCAGCTTTCTGAAGTCTGCATCTCCCAGTCATCACAGAATAGTACTAAATTCAAGTACCCTAGTGTCCTTGGTGCTCAAAGGCCATTTCCAACAGACCTTCTAACCCAGGCTAGCTCTGCAAGAAAAATGGGACAAATACAGATTTGAGAGGTAACATGCAGCTACTCAGCGGAGGGGAACCACACAGGAGGGAGGGGGCTTCAGCTGCTGACCCCACGCTGCCTCAGCGGGCCAGTTCTGAGTGAGACCATGCCTGTGAGTGCACACTCTGAGCCTCCACAGCCCTTGACAAACCTCATCAACCATCCAGAAGGAAGATCTACAAGACAGGAGGGTGAGGGCAGAGCTGGAGAGAACTGATGTCAGTATGTAACAAGATACCCGTGTCCCCAAAAGTCGCTGCAATGACCATGGCTTTGGACCGGACCGACCGATTTTTCTGGGTAACAGTCATTCTTTAGTTTTCTCCATGAAGGAACCTGGAGCCCAAAGTGTAGGAATTCCAAGTTTGAAAACAGTAACATTAATTCAAAACAGGAAACCAAAACCAGACCAAATACAGCTGGCAAAGAAGCCTTCAGGGGGTGGACGAGGCCTCACGGGTACATGAGCTCACACTCTTGGGTTTTACCCCACAGAGGAATTGATGCTGGATGACACACAGTAACTACAGGGTCACTGGCTGCCGAGGAACAGGATGCATCATCAACGGCCAGGGTGGAGCAGCCAGCATGGCAAAGAAGGGTAAGCTGAGTAGCTGAAGGCAAAGTGAGAGGGCTCTGACCCCTGCCCCTGCCCAGGAGCAGAAAATTGTTGAGTGCTAGTCTTTACGTGTTCCCTCCCACTGGTTGACCCAAGGCTTTCTGGCAGAGGCCTCTGTGTGGATTTGCACTCTGAGGATGGGGATATGAAGGCAAAATATGTCCCCAAGTCCTATTACCTGGAGATTGGCTCCAAAACCACATGAAAGGAGAGAGACTGCCCCCCAAGACATCTCTGCAGTAATTACTGCATTTCATCAGACCAAGGAAGGGATGGGGTGCTGGGTGGGCCCAGGGCCCACCCTCTGCCTCCAGAGTTCATTGTAAAACCTGTCTTATCCGGAAAGAGACTGCAGTCTGGGCACACGAAGGTGGTAAATGCACTGAACTTCACATGCAATTTTCCTGGGCTTTCCTGCACAGAATAATTCAGACATTATATATAAATAGAGCAGTGAAACATTTACTTCTTTTTCCACCTAGACCTATGACATCAATACATATAAATAAATTCTAGTGTTTTCTGTTTTTATTGGGGGTGGGGGGAATACAGGGGTAGGTAGAGAAAAGGAAGAACAGGTGATCCTTTCATTTTTTGTTTTTTCTCCAACAGGAAGTACTGTCACTCTGAGGGCAGGTTCACCTGAAGGGACACATCTTATAAGAGTTTGTAACAGCATCCAGGCCTGTCCTGCTGAATTTCAAAACGAGAAAGCCTTTTTTCCTTTTGATAATATGCACTGGAATCAGGTGTGAGGGGTCTGGCCACGTTTCTATCTGAGAGTGTGAGGCCCTGAAGGGGCCACCGGAGGGGAAGGGAGCCCCGTCAGTGGGGACAGTAGCCAGGCGCTCACAGCGGGAGGGGGACAAGGGCAGGTGAGCACGCAGAGAGCTCTGTCCAGTGGCAGCCCTGCAAGAAAGGGCTTCAGAGTAAAGATCCAGGGGATGAAAGAGAAGAAAAAGCAAAAACACACGCCAGTGAGAAGTAAGGTCTGAGGGTGGAGGCAAGGAGGGGAGTGCTGGACACCACTGATTAAACATTGAAACCCTGCACCTTTTGCCAGAGGCTGTTGTTCCCATGCTTCCTTAAAGCAGCGAAGAGCAACGAGTGACTAAGGCCCTTCTTTCCGTGTTCCACACTAGCCAGAGCCTAAAGTCCCAGCCCGAGTAGCTGTCACCACCTGGGGCGACACTGCAGGTGGACTCTGTGGGCCGTGCCGTCTCCCTGCCTCCCATCCTTCGAGCCAAGTCTCCCCCAGATCTGCCAGCAACAGCAGGTTGATGGCAGCTTAGTTCTCTCAAGAGCATAGGCAAAACTTCACATTTCCCCTCGCCTTTCCTTGGAGTTTAGGATGATTTCCTTCTAGTACTTATTTTAAAAGCAAACAGAGACTTAGCATAAATGCCCCCACATTTGGACAGCAATAGCTCTGCACACGTTAAAAGGCTAGGCAGGCTGTTTTGGCAGCATTGCCAGCCCTGCAGTCGCCCACCTCCCCTTGGGCCCTGCTCTGGCCTCTGGAAAGACCAGAGACCCCACTGCCCCGCTCAGGCCTCTCTGGCCCCACAGCCTGGGCCTGTAGCTGGGAGGGGAGAAAGGGAGAGAAGCAAGCCCTCCTGCCTCCTCCCAGAGCTCGGGCCGCAGCAACAGACCCGACCACACCCGTCATCTCTAGTGACAATGGTCCAGGCGCCTGTCGCCAGAGGACAGCAGGGTTTCCAGTGCCGAGCTGCAGGAGAGGTGGATGGACCAGAGGACCCAGAGAGACAAGGCAGCTCGGAGAAGAGGGAGCATGAGAAAACATCAGGCCCTGTGGGTGCAGCCGGCACTGATGGGGGGGTGGGGGGTGGTGTTGGTGCTGTCAGCTTGCACCGCCCCGGTCAAGATGGGAACACACCACTGCCTTTTATTTCCATGATTCACCTCACGTTCCCAGCAGTGTCCCCACCAGCTTTAGGGAGAGTCTGAGACAGAAGTTCTGTGTCATTCTTAGGCTAAAAACATCATCACCGTCAATGGACTGACCATAAGCTCCCTGTGGTCATCAGCCCAGAGGCTGGAAGCCATTGAAATGCCAGTCCACCTGCCCACTCCCCACCCCCACAAGTCACCGCTTCCCAAGCTCAGGAGCAGTGTCTGAAACCACTTCTTTCTGCAAGTAACCAGCAGAGAGAGAGCAGGAGAGGCGTGCT
Organism: Dama dama; assembly: GCF_033118175.1. Classification (NCBI taxonomy): domain Eukaryota; kingdom Metazoa; phylum Chordata; class Mammalia; order Artiodactyla; family Cervidae; genus Dama; species Dama dama. The sequence goes on along the minus strand of NC_083708.1, from coordinate 4,441,177 downwards.
CCCAAGCATCATTGAATTTAGAGTCAATCCGAAGGACTCTGATTTCAGCTTGCAGCCCGGCTCTGCCTCTGGCCCCGTGGGGAACCCAGTTGTCAAACTTCAGGACGCGTTGGCCAGTAACACCGGGCTGGCCCCCAGCATCCCCATCCTACAGCGGGACCACCACATGCAGAGGGCCATCGGTCTCTCCCACATGTCCTTCCCCACCGCCGACCTCACTCTGAAGATGGAGTCTGCACGCAAGGCTTGGGAAAACTCACCCAGCTTGCCGGAGCAGAGCTCGCCAGGAGGCGCCGGCTCAGGCCTGCAGCCCCCATCCTCCGGGGGGGCCTCCAGAGGGGTCAGCTATAGCTCCTTTGGCGGCGCTTCCATGCCCCCCGTGCCTGTGGCCTCAGTCGCACCTTCTGCATCCCTTCCAGGCAGTCACCTGCCACCTCTCTACCTGGATGGCCATGTGTTTGCAAGTCAACCCCGGCTGGTTCCTCAGACCATACCTCAGCAGCAGAGTTACCAACAGGCTGCCGCTGCCCAGCAGATCCCAATTTCCCTTCACACATCTCTGCAAGCTCAAGCCCAGCTGGGACTGCGGGGCGGGCTGCCCGTCTCCCAGTCTCAGGAGATCTTCAGCTCCTTACAGCCCTTCAGGTCTCAAGTGTACATGCACCCCAGCCTGTCACCGCCCAGCACCATGATCCTCTCCGGAGGCACAGCCTTGAAGGCCCCCTACTCGGCGTTCCCAGGCATGCAGCCCCTGGAGATGGTGAAGCCCCAGTCCGGCTCGCCCTACCAGCCCATGAGTGGAAGCCAGGCCCTGGTCTATGAGGACCCGCTCAGCCAGGCGGCTGGGCTCGGCGCCTCCCAGATGTTGAACTCCCAGCTCCCGCAGCTGACGATGCCCCTGCCTGGCTCCGGGCAGCAGCCCCTGCTCCTTCCACAGTCCATCCAGCTGCCCCAGGCGCAGAGCCTCTCGGTGGGGGCCCCCCGCAGGATCCTCGCCCCTGGGTCCCAGCCTTCGGTCCTCAACACCAGCAGAGAGTCCTCTCAGATGGAGATGAAGGGCTTCCACTTTGCCGACAGTAAACAGAATGTTCCTTCAGGAGGCTCTGTGCCGTCGCCGCAGACCTACAGGCCTAGCTCTGCTAGCCCCAGTGGGAAGCCCTCTGGATCAGCAGTTAACATGGGCTCTGTGCAGGGACACTACGTTCAACAGGCAAAGCAGCGAGTGGATGCAAAGCCCGGCCTGGGAGTCGTGAAGCTGCAGGAGCCACCCTCAGCCGCTTCCCCGCTGAAGCGAACCGGAGCGATCAAGCCCCGGGCGGTCAAGCTGGAGGAGAGCAAGGCCTGAGGGGCTGGGCCCGGCCTACCCGGGAGGACTCTGCCCTTGGCCTCGCTGCTGCCCGTCGCCGGGGAGTCTCGCCCAGGAATCCCCCATCCACTCACCTGGCCCGGACTTCGAGGTCTCCCTTCTCTCCTCCATTCCCGAAAGCTCCGTTATCCAACCGGCTTGCACCTGTGGATCTCTGGCATTGACCTGCTCGCTTTAATACGAAACGAACAAGCAAACGACTCCATTCCCATCTCCTTTCCACCATGACTGCGGAGTGACCGAGCGTGGAGTGACTGAGCGTCAGGCCGTGCAGACTAACCCCGCCCTCCCCCGCTTCCTCCCCTCCCTGCCTCCGGTCCCCGGGGCACCTTGGTCTGGCAGCAGGGCAGTTTTAGTTTGAGGCTTTTTGTTTTAAAAAGCAGCTAGAGGTTTTTACAAAAGAGAAAGGAAAAGAAAACAAAAACACAAGCTTTGTATAGCTGGACTTTTATCAGCTTTCTTTACAGTCCAACTCTCACATCCATACATGACTACTGGTAAAACCATAGCCTTGACTAGACAGACCTTTGTTGACAAAGTGATGTCTCTGTGTCTTAATATGCTGTCTAGGTTGGTCATAACTTTCATCTCCAATTAGGAGATGCTGATCAGCCACTTTGATAAGCATCTCCCAATTCACCCTAACCCCTCCCACCAAGCCCTTAGAAGTCACCATTCTACTCTCTGTTATTATGCTGCTGCTGCTGCTAAGTCTCTTCAGTCGTGTCCAACTCGGTGTGACCCCATAGACGGCAGCCCACCAGGCTCCGCTGTCCCTGGGATTCTCCAGGCAAGAACACTGGAGTGGGTTGCCATTTCCTTCTCCAATGCATGAAAGTGAAAAGCCAAAGGGAAGCCGCTCAGTCAGGTCTGACCCAGCGACCCCATGGACTGCAGCCTACCGGGCTCCTCCATCCATGGGATTCTCCAGGCAAGAGTACTGGAGTGCGGTGCCATTGCCTTCTCCCTGTTACTATGAGTTACACCTTTTTAGATTCTACTAATAAAGTGACATCAATTTGTCTTTCTTTGTCTAGTTTATTTCAGTTAGAATAATTTCCTCTATATTCACCTATAATGTTGCAAATGGAAGGATTTTCTTTTCTTTTTACGGCTGAATTTGTCATTGGACATTTGTGTCCATAGCTTGACTATTATGCCTAATGCTTCAGTGAACATGGGAATACAGTTAGCTCTTTGAGATAGTGATTTCTTTTCCTTTGGATATATACAAAGGTGTGGGTTTGCTGGTTCATATGGTAGCTCTATTTTTAATTGTTTTTGAGAATCCACTAAATATCTTTAACAGTGACTATACCAATGTACATTCCTACCAACAGTATAAAAATTTGCCCTTTTCTTCTTATCTTCAACAACATATATCTCTTTTATCTTTGATGGTAGCCATTCTATCAAGCGTGAAGTGATATCTCATTGAGGTTTTGATTTGCATTTCTTGAATTATTAATGATAATGAACACCTTTTTACATACCAGTTGGGCATTCTTATTTCTTCTTTGGAACAATGTCTATTCAGGTTCTTGTTCATATTTTAATTGTTTTGTTTTGTTTTTTGCTCTTGAATTATATGAATTCCTTGTATATTTTGTATGTTATCGCTGAATGAGATATATGGCTAGCAAATAGTTTCTCCCAATCCGTGGTCTGTATTATTGCTTTGTTGATTGCTTCCTTTGCTGTGCAGAGCTCTTTAGGTTGATATAGTCCCACTGTTCTGTTTCATTGATTTACGTACCACTTTCTTAGCTAGTATCATACTGTTTTGGTTACCATAACTTTGCAATGTAATTTGAAATCAAGAAGCATGATGCCTCCAGTTTTGTTCTCCTTCCCCAGGATATCTTAAGCCATTTGGGGCCTTTGCATATCCAAACATATTTTGGGATTATTTTATCTATTTCTGTCAAAAATGCTACTGGAATTTTGATAGGGGTTGCAGATTGCAATGACTCTTTAGGTTTCTATGGGCAGTATGGATATTTTAATATTATTAAATCTTCTAATCCATGAATACAGGATATCTTCTCATTTATTGGCATTTTCAATTTCTTTCATCAATGTCTCATAGCTTTCATCAGATAGTTCTTTCACCTCCTTATTTAATTTTTCCTAAGTTGTTTATCCTTGTCAATGCTGTTATATCAGTAAAGCTCATGTTATTACTTTTTTCTTCACTTTCCATTACCTGAATGAGAAAACATGATTCACTCAGTTGAGTAATTCTTTTATTTTTTTTTTAAGATTCTGGGTTAATAAGATCAAACATTTAATATCATTGCCTTGAATGTTGACTCTTCAAAATATATCCTAGAAAGGCTAGCTCATTCATAGTGAAGTACATTTCATATAGTTCATAAAGTTTTTATTACACAAATATATGAGGAAATATGCTATTTAAGAAAAACACAGCCCGTATTATCAAGGGAAGTGGCATAATTAGACTATTAAATTACCTTTTAATTAAAAAGAAAAACCCTGCTTGTTGGTAAATTTAATAGATAGTAAGGGGCTTAATCTAGATGAGAATAAATAAAACCAAATAAGATAATTATTTTTCATAGTAACATAATAAAAAATGTGGCTTCTCTTGACAACTGGAAAAAGGTGGTAAAATGACAAAGCATGAGATATGAGCAGTTACATCAAATTCAGACTGTGGAAGAGAGCCAAGAGGAAAACTTCTAAGTGACAAATGGTCAGTAAAATGCAGTATAAGGCTTACATTCAGTTTTTAATTGGTGCTTATACAGCACTATGCTGTTAATTTTCATCATTTTCCTAAAATCTTCAGTGAAATGTCGGTCCACAGTCTTGTTTCAAAGATATTTTGAAAAGTTAGGATTGAAAATAATGTCCACTGGTGATCAACTTGGTATGAAAACCTAGCAACAATAAGGATCAAGACATGGATGGAGAATTTAGTGGAAGTAAAAGCAAATGAACAAACAGAAAACAGAGCTGGGGGGAGTCTCAAGGGTAAAACATCAGGAAACATAATAATTCCCATTCTCAACAATCCAAGAAAAGCTTTATGCAATATTCTTGCTTTCCCAAAACATGAAATGTCAAATGAGCTTGATCCCTGGGTCAGGTAAATCCACTGGAGGAGGGCATGGCAACCCAGTATTCTTGCCTGGAGAATCCCAAAGACACAGGAGCCTGGCAGGTTACAGTCCAAAGGGTCACAAAGAGTCAGACATGACTGAAGTGACTTGGCAAGCACCCGTAACCTATTACAATAGGAAGAATGAGTGACTGCTCAATATCTAGGTCAAGAATATAAACTTAAAAGTTTTACTGAAGCCTAGTCATTATCCAATGGTTATTAGCCACAGCTCTTCCTATGTAGAGATGGAGAGTTGGAGAATAACAATATCCTTATAGAAAGAAAATTTTTCTAAAAATAAGCTAATCTTTCTAAATTTATCAATTAAAATATACAAGGAATTAAACTTGGAAATCATTTTATATGTTTATCCCAGTGAAACTTATAAGGATCTTTTCAAATATCAATTGTTTATTTAAAACTTTAATGATTTCACTTGAAATAGTCATCTGTCTGCTTAAATACTCACTTTTATGCCAACATTTATATTACATGCTGTGAGAAAAATTTTCCAAACTTTTTTTTTTACTGCTTTTTTAACTAAGCAATTAATTCACACTTTCATATTAAAAATGCAAATAACCTTGATTTTAGCATTTGGTTTTGAAATAAAAAGTATTTCAAAGGCTTAGTGTAAATTTACATATCACAAAAACAGATGAATTCTAAATCAGCAGAAAAGATTATGGTATTCATTATTCATATGTACAGAGATTGCTACAATAGCACGGACTTATTGAAAATATTACAGATTGTTAAAAATTAGTTCTTGCTATTCCAAGATCATAATACTTATTTGTTACGTACAAAACAATAAATTAATAAGATAATATTTAAATGAATAATACTCAGTGTTAGAGTCATTTTAAGTGTTGAATATCATCTGTTTTAAAAAATATAGATATGCCTATATACTTTCCCTAAATATAATAAAAATATAATCTTCACATTTTGTAGGAAATGAATATAATCAACTATCAACTTCTTTATAAGAATGATATTGGTATTTTATTATGGATTTTTAAAATCTAATTTATTATTTTTAATTGGAGAATGATTTCTTTACAATATTGTGTTGGTTTCTTCAGTACAACAATGTGAACCAGCCATAAAATATACACATATCCCCTCCCACTTGAACTTCCTTCCCACCCCCATGCCCCCATCAACTCCCTGTGCTATGTATCAGCTTCTGACCAACTGGCTATTTTACACATTGTAATATACATTTCAGTGTGTGTGAAATTTTTAAATGGAACACAATAGTAATATAAAATTAAGTGGCAATTTGCAGTTAAAAAACACTGGTCAACCATTTTTTAACTATATTTGCTAATCCTTTGACTCTGGCTCAATTCCAATTTAAATAATTGTTTATACATATCATTTTACAGTTTATTTCCAATTAACTAACCTTCAAAGTCTGCCTTAAATCACAATTGGCATTTTATTTTTTTGCTTGCTTGTTTTAAGCCAAAAAGGATATTTATCACTTTATAAAAAAATAAAGCTAACTTCAGGCATTGGTGTGTCCATGTGATCAAAGAATAATATCAGATATATTTTTCTTTAATTTTTCATACTTGTTTCTTTTGTGTTGGCATTTTTAAAATTAATAAAACAGGTTTCTTACCTGGCAGCATACATAGATTTGTCTCTGGCATTCACTTTCCATGGAGGAACACTCAGGTTATCAAGGTTTCATAATCCTTCTACTAAAAAAGCAAAGAATGCAGTAATTACCATTACAGTCACCAATTTCCTGAACAAAAGTAATTTTAAAAATCTGTAATCTCTAAACAGTATCTACTTATTGTATAGACAACCCTTTTTTAGCTGAATTGTATTTATCTCTAAGCTAAAACACACATATGTCTGTTATTTGTGTTACTAATAATCTAATAATTAGTGTGTTACTAATAATACTAATAAAGCTTGAATATTCTATTAAAAAACTGACAAATATGAGTCATGATAACCAGTAAATCTCACTAAATATATGTTGGAATATAGGGAAAAATATCTGAGTGACTCTTCAATGTTTAACCTCCTCCAAATAACATTGTTATTACCAACAAGAGAATTAGATACAACTCATATTATGAAGCTGGGTTATTATTGTCCAATGAGTAGTTACAATTTTAACTATGTCAAATTATTTAGTGTCAATTACCTGATTATTAATTTATAATGCTATTATTAATACTTACTTTGTAAGGTTGTTTTGAGGATAAAATGGTATATCTTGTAAAAATGTTAGCATCAAGCATGATAAAAATCACATATTTGAAATTATTCATTTTTATTTGTTCTTCTTCCAGCAATTTGCTTTTTTTTTATTTTAAAATACACAAATGTTTCCAAACCTCTTTCTAATATTAATGAGAATGTTTAAATAATCATATCTTCATTGAAATTTTCTTCCTGAATGACATGATTATTGATATATGGATAAGTATTGTATTTTTACATGTTGAAGTCAGGAACACAAATATTAAGGGATATAAGTGTGAAAGGTTGTGATGGTTAATTTTATGTGTCAACTTGATTGGGCCACAGAATGCCCATATCTTTAGTCAAACATTGTTCTTGATGTTTTCAGGTGAGATTAACATTTAAACAGGTAGACTGAGTAAAGCAGATTTGTTCTCCCCAATGAGGTTGGGGATAATCCAATCATCTGATGGCCTGAATAAACCAAAAGGCCTACCCTCTGCTGAGTAAAAGAATTCTGCCTGACTGCCTCTGAATTGGGCCAATGACTTTCTCCTGAATTTGGACCCAAACTGAAATAATTGCTCTTCTGGGTCTATCGTCTGCCATTCTTCAGACTGAAACCACTCCATCAGCTCTCCTGCTGCTTAGGCCTTTGGATTCTGAATGGACGTACGCTCTCAGCTTCCTGATTTCCAGCTTGCCAATTTACTGTGCACATCCTGGAATTTGTCACCATCTATAAGTGGAAGGAACCAATTCCTTATACTAAATCAGAATCATATATGTATATGATCATGGACAGAGGAGCCTGGCAGGCTACAGCCCATGGGGTCACAAGAGTCAGACATGACTTAATGACTGAACAACAAAAAAATATGATCTCTTAGTGATTCTGTTTCTCTGGAGAACCTCACTTATAAAATGATGTTTTAGGTAGTTTTTGAAAAGCCATATTTATCAAGTTATAATTTACATCCATAAATTCCCAAGTCTACAAAAGAGACATGCATTCCTGTGCATGTCTTTGTTTCTGTGTCTGCCTCTACAAGTTTTTTTTTTTTTTTTTCTTTTTCCAAAAAGTTGTTTACACAGGTTGGTATAGTAATAATATTTGAGGATGAGTGGACAATATAACTGAAACAAGATTCAAAGATGGATGACAAGGTAGTTACAATTTATGGACCCTGGAAGCAGAGGCCAATTTTGTCTTTGAAGTGGTATAATACTATAGAGAGAGCACAGATTTTAAAGCATGTAATTCCAAAGAATGACTGAAAAATCCTATATTCTTACATAGTCTGCTTAATCTTCCTGACATTCATTTCAGAAATGAGAGGAAATCCTCACTTGTCAGGAAGCATTTAACTGTAAGATTCCTGTGTGCTCTTTCCTGTCTCTCTTGAGCCCTCTGTTCCTTATCAGTCCCTGTCAGGTGTAAGAGGAGCAGGCAAGCCTATCCCAGGACGGAGATCAAAGAGATGGGATGCTTGCATCCTTCATTATCTTTTCCATTTGGTAAAAGGGGTTATTTATGACCCCTCTTTTCATATGGATCGCCTCTTGGACTTATGACCTCTATTGCTCCTTGCTTCCTTAGTAAACTTGTAAAGTCTGGTCTCTTGATGTTTATCTAAAGAAGCTACTGGTATATATACTCTTACAGAATTCAATAAAGCACCTTTGCTCCATCAGAGCTTGGGTCCCCATGTCTTTCTCTCTCTCAGGTTCCGGTCCAATAAAGGACCAACACTCACTTCACTAGACTGTCATAATCTATAAGCAAGATAGCATCTATCTATTGTTTAATAGGAAGTACTATAGTGGCTCAGATGTAAAGAGTCTGTCTGCAATGCAGGAACATGGTAGGCTACAGTCCATGAGGTCGCAAAGAGTCAGACACAACTGAGAGACTTCACTTTCACTTTAATTGTTTAATAGAATAGAAAATATTAAGAAGATGATTAAGTAATACCACAGGCAGTGTTAGATTGTATGAGACAATTAATGTTTTTGATGTGGAAAGTGACCTGATCAGAGCTATTCTTTAATGTAAAATTAATTTGATGCTAAGATATTGGAACAATAACCAGTTCAAAAACGTTCTTCAATATTTAATACTGATCAAATAATGACATGCTTTGTCATAGTTATGCTTGGATTCATGGCAAGAGAGGAGCCGAAAGAGACTTGATTAAGGCTTGTATGGAAATAAAAATGAAGAGTTAATTTTTTAACAAGATGAAGATATTCATTTGAGCCAGATACAATTTGAAATTACAAACCTAGATTCTTAATACAGTGGAATAGGTCAATGGGAGAGAGACTGGGAAGAACTGATGGTTAGTCACATGGTGCCATTAAATATGAATTCACTTCACTTTAGATACAAAAACAAGGCCGGAGCAGTGAAAGACAAGGGAGGTAGTTGGAGGGTGTAGAGTCTGAGAAGCCAAAGGAATAGATTTTCAAGGAGGGATTCAGAGCCAGAAGATTTGAGTCAAAGGAAGGAAGGCAGGATGAACATATTGAAAAAGGAATATCATTTTTATTGGTGTTTTATTATATTGGGTGTTTTCAGATATATTTTGAAACAATTCTGAGAAGTAAAAATCTGAGATTCACAAAATTGTAATAGGTTGACCAAAGTCATACAACTAATAAAATGGAGAACTGAAATTCAATCCTAGATATTAGAGAAAGAGAGACATATAGGGCCTTTTGAAGTGGTCATAAGGAGAATGCTGGATATCTTTTAAAAAGTCATTTTAGGAGGAGTGTGGAAGCATAAGGCAGATTTAAAAAAAAGTAAAAAGTGAACAGATAGTGAGAAAATGATCTTTTGAGTGTTAAAAAAGAGGAGACCAAAATAGTTAAATCAAGGGATTAACAGTGTCAAAGGGGAGATCTCCAGGGGTAGATCGAATTATAATTGCTAGTCAAAAGGTTTCAGAGAATAAAACTTTCAGAGCAATCAAATATCATCACTTTCTGAAATGCATTTCTATGGGTGATAATTGAAATATACGTATTTAAATGTTTTTGAGACCTTTAAACAAGGGGAAGCTCTATTGTTTTAGCTCTTAGCATTGTTTGACACATATAAGAAAGAGCTATGTTTGCTCAGTCACTCAGTCATGTCCAACTCTGCCACCCCATGGGCTATAGCACACCGGGCTCCCCAGTCCATGAAATTTTCCAGGCAAAAATACAGAAGTAGGATATTATTTCCTACTCCAGGGCATCTTCCTGACCCACAGATCAAAACCATAGCTTTTGCATCTCTTGCACTGACAGGAGGAATTTTTAACCACTGAACCATTTGGGAAGCCCCATAAGAAAGGAAAGGGATCCCTAATGTTGTAAAACACTTATTTTGTTGTGGGTGGAGTCCTATTTCTTGTGTTTCCCCTGTGTCTGTTTGACAAATGTTTGCCTGTATTTTAAATGTGTGTGTATGCCACATTAACAAATTGAAAGATAAAAACCATATGATTATCTCAATAGATGCAGAGAAAGCCTTTGACAAAATTCAACACTCATTTATGATTAAAACTCTCCAAAAAGCAGGAATAGAAGGAACATACCTCAACATAATAAAAGCTATATATGACAAACCCACAGCAAGCATCACCCTCAATGGTGAAAAATTGAAGGCATTTCCCCTGAAATCAGGAACAAGACAAGGGTGCCCACTCTCACCACTACTATTCAACATAGTGTTGGAAGTGCTGGCCACAGCAATCAGAGCAGAAAAAGAAGTAAAAGGAATCCAGATAGGAAAAGAAGAAGTAAAACTCTCACTGTTTGCAGATGACATGATCCTCTACATAGAAAACCCTAAAGATTCTACCAGAAAATTACTAGAGCTAATCAATGAATATAGTAAAGTTGCAGGATATAAAATTAACACACAGAAATCCCTTGCATTTCTATATACTAACAATGAAAAAACAGACAGAGAAATTAAGGAAACAATACCATTCACCATTGCAACAAAAAGAATAAAATACTTAGGAGTATATCTACCTAAAGAAACAAAGGACCTATACATAGAAAACTATAAAACACTGATGAAAGAAATCAAAGAGGACACAAACAGATGGAGAAACATACCGTGTTCATGGATTGGAAGAATTAATATTGTCAAAATGGCTATTCTCCCCAAAGCAGTCTATAGATTCAATGCAATCCCTATCAAGCTACCAACGGTATTTTTCACAGAACTAGACCAAAGAATTTCACAATTTGTATGGAAATACAAAAAACCTCGAATAGCCAAAGTAATCTTGAGAAAGAAGAATGGAACTGGAGGAATCAACCTGCCTGACTTCAGACTCTACTACAAAGCCACAGTCATCAAGACAGTATGGTACTGGCACAAAGACAGAAATATAGATCAATGGAACAGAATAGAAAGCCCAGAGATAAATCCACGAACCTATGGACACCTTATCTTTGACAAAGGAGGCAAGGATATACAATGGAAAAAAGACAACCTCTTTAACAAGTGGTGCTGGGAAAACTGGTCAACCACTTGTAAAAGAATGAAACTAGAACACTGTCTAACACCATACACAAAAATAAACTCAAAATGGATTAAAGATCTAAATGTAAGACCAGAAACTATAAAACTCCTAGAGGAGAACATAGGCAAAACCCTCTCCGACATAAATCACAGCAAGATCCTCTATGACCCACCTCCCAGAATATTGGAAATAAAAGCAAAACTAAACAAATGGGACCTAATGAAACTTAAAAGCTTTTGCACTACAAAGGAAACTATAAGTAAGGTGAAAAGACAGCCCTCAGATTGGGAGAAAATAATAGCAAATGAAGAAACAGACAAAGGATTAATCTCAAAAATATACAAGCAACTCCTGAAGCTCAATTCCAGAAAAATAAATGACCCAATCAAAAAATGGGCCAAAGAACTAAACAGACATTTCTCCAAAGAAGACATACAGATGGCTAACAAACACATGAAAAGATGCTCAACATCACTCATTATTAGAGAAATGCAAATCAAAACCACAATGAGGTACCATTACACGCCAGCCAGGATGGCTGCTATCCAAAAGTCTACAAGCAATAAATGCTGGAGAGGGTGTGGAGAAAAGGGAACCCTCTTACACTGTTGGTGGGAATGCAAACTAGTACAGCCGCTTTGGAAAACAGTGTGGAGATTTCTTAAAAAACTGGACATAGAACTGCCATATGACCCAGCAATCCCACTTCTGGGCATACACACTGAGGAAACCAGATCTGAAAGAGACACGTGCACCCCAATGTTCATCGCAGCACTGTTTATAATAGCCAGGACATGGAAGCAACCTAGATGCCCATCAGCAGATGAATGGATAAGGAAGCTGTGGTACATATACACCATGGAATATTACTCAGCCATTAAAAAGAATTCATTTGAACCAGTCCTAATGAGATGGATGAAGCTGGAGCCCCTTATACAGAGTGAAGTAAGCCAGAAAGATAAAGAACATTACAGCATACTGACACATGTATATGGAATTTAGAAAGGTGATAACGATAACCCTATATGCAGAACAGAAAAAGAGACACAGAAATACAGAACAGACTTTTGAACTTTGTGGGAGAATGTGAGGGTGGGATATTTCAAAAGAACAGCATGTATACTATCTATGGTGAAACAGATCACCAGCCCAGGTGGGATGCACGAGACAAGTGCTCCGGCCTGGTGCACTGGGAAGACCCAGAGGAATCGGGTGGAGAGGGAGGTGGGAGGGGGGATCGGGATTGGGAATACATGTAAATCCATGGCTGATTCATATCAATGTATGACAAAACCCACTGGGAAAAAAAAAATAATAATAATAAAAAAAAAAATCAAAAAAAAAATAAATAAAAAAAAAAAAAAATAAATAAATGTGTGTGTATGTTGTGGGGGGCGGGGGGGCTGCGCTTTGCTTTTTTCAGGCAATATTTGCAGAAATACAGGCTGAAAGAGTAGATGAGGACACAAAAAACCATAGAGACCATAGAGACGTTCCTTCATCTCACACTGTCAAGAAACCATAAAATTATCTGACTTGTATCCCAGTTAACATACATCAAATCCTGGCTATGTGCTAAGTGCCTTTTCTATGCTTTTGCATGTTTAATCCTCTTCACAGTCCTCAAATCTAGGTATTATTATGATATCAAATTTGCAGAAATGAAAAATCTATAATTTGCCTGAGATCACAAAATAGTATTTGCAAGAGCCAGGCTTGACTTTTGGACTTACAGCTCCAAAGCCAAGTTCTTAATGACTCTGCCCTATTGCTTTTGTAAAACAGACACTGTGAGGAGAAGTCACAATCTGATGATTATTATTCTGGGCAGCCATGAAAACTCCCAATGTGTGAGAGATTTTTTTCAGATATGATTATTCAGGATGATCTGGGAAGAGGATAACATTGGGGTGAAAAAAATAGGTTTTGGATCTGCCTTCCAAATGACAGCTCTGTGAACCACATGATTGTGGCAAGATGGTTTAGGTTTCGCAGATAATATATTAACAAGATGTAAAAATGTGACAGTACCAGTCCCAATCTCTCTTACATGGAATATCCAGGGAAACTAAGTAATTAATGGAGTTACCTTGGGCTTTTGAGTTCAAAAAGCCCAACTTATGAATAATACTTGGAAAGAGTTATATTGAGGAAGAATATTTTCCCTGACTTTCAGACTGAAAGAGATGAGAAAGAAAATAGTTTCCTTTTCAAACTTAGGGGACAGAGAATAGAAAGCCACTCTGATCTTACTCTCATCAAAAATTTTATGCTGCAACTAAAGATCCCATATGCCACAATAAAGACTGAAGATTCCTCATACCTCAACTAGACCTGGCACAACCAGATAAATAAATAAGAATTTTAAGACTTGTCTTCCTTACCACACTTTACCACATATGCATAAAGTAGAGAGAGTCCCATGGATATAAGGAATGGAGCAGCCTTGAAGTACTGAATTGCGCTTCCTTGGACTGCTGGGCCAGGATAGGATTCTGTCCCATTTCTGCAGCTCTGTGGGATGGTCACAATGACTGTTGTCCAGTGTTGTCACATCTATTTGCAGCATATGTCACAAATTCTCCTTCTTAAAACACCTTCTTATCCTGCCTTCTGGGACTCCACTCCTTCTCCCTCCCACTTCTTTGTATTTTCATTTTCTGATTCTTTATTTTCATCACCTTAAAATGTTGCCATAATGTATAAATTAAAATTTCACTTATTCTCAGAGCTTCATAGATGATCTCCATTAAAATAACTCCTAAATTTATATCACTAGCTTGAATCCATTCTCTGACCTCCAAACGAGAATATTTGTTTTCACAGCTTCATCACTTGACAGTTTAGCAAGTTTTATCAAACTTAAAATGCCAAGAACTAATGTTTGAGCCCTTTTCCTTCTGCATCTCAAAATTGATTTTCCCATGTTCTTCCCCACCAATAAATAACTCAATTTCTCCATATTTCAGTTTATAAAACTTACAATCATCATTCTTTCATTTACTTATTCAGTAATATATGGTGGTGGTCATTTAGTCACGAAGTCGTATCCTATTCTTGCAACCCCATGGACTGTAGCCCGCCAGGCTCCTCTGCCCATGTGATTCTCCAAGCAAGAATACTGGAGTGGGTTGCCATGTCCGTCTCCACAGAAATATATATATCGAGCACCTACTAAGTTCCACACACTGTGCTAAACAATCGCACAACAGTGAAGAAAACAAAGATCCTTATCTTCTTGATGATTATAATTAAAAAAAAAAACAAAACAGAAATATCAGTTAAGTAGAGTTGAGAGACCAGCAAGGGGAGCTCTCATGCCTTGTGATGATAGCTAAGTCAATGAAAAGCATTCCTGGCGAGGAGTCAGCCAGGGACAAACCACAGATTCTTTGTGTACTAGAACTCTCACACCACCTTCCTTTTCTCTCCATAAAGCCTTCTCCTTCCCTTTGCCATTTGAGACTTAACATGTGGTTCACCATGATTCCAGATCTCAACTTGCCACTCTCTGCTGATTCTGAATAAGTCCATCTTGCTGGAGAAATGTGTCAGTCTGTTCATTTCAGGTCAGTATTTTTCTGGCCTGCACTAGGACCAGAGAGGAGCCTGGACATCTCCTGCTTTGGTGAGCAAACGGGTGTGATCTCCACAATGGAGCCCATTGTTATTTACTGCTTTTCTTGTCAACCCTGGAGCTTGAATATGTCTAATACAACCAAGCTCACATTCCCTTTGCTTTTTGAAGCTCTCCAAGTTTTATTCAAGATCTATTTAAGAGTTCCTTCTTTTTGGTTAAAACCTTGTTCTCCATGTGAGTACTCATTTGGCACTTTGGTCTGATTTGAGACCAGACTGTTTCACTGAAGCTGGCTAACCTTCATCCCATTTCCTTCAGAACACGAGCTGCTTATCCCGAAACTGGCTAGCCTTCAACAGATTCCTGTGGGAAGATGTTGTTTCTCTGAAACAGTGCCGGTTTTTTCAGCTTTCAGCTGATTCTTTTGGAAAGGCTGTCTTCTGGAGACTGGCCAAAAAAAAAGGAAGGAAAGAAAAGGAAAGCTTTCAGCCTGACTCCACTGGGACCAAGATCTTTCCTTTGGACTTGGGGGGATTTGCTTGCCAGCTGTTTGAATTAAACCATGTGTTCTGTAGGCTGTTTGAAAATTCTTCTTTACTCTGGAGGAAAAGACTCTAAGAAGTGGAATCCCAGTTATCTAAATATTTTGAAGCCCTCAATCCCCCACCCCACACAGGAACTCTGTTTGATTTTAAGCTTAAAATTGCATTTGTTTTTATTCACATTTCTAACTTTAGTTAGACTGACCTGAGCAAAAGCAATTTAGAATATCAGTGGCCACCATGGGAAACTTTTGAAATCTTCAAATTTAATTCTCTTAAAACTGAAATGGACTAAAATAGATGAAAAATTTCCAGAACTGAGTGGAATGCTTATTTTAATTGATACTTTGAACCTTCCCAAAATTATCAGGAGTCTAACGTTGCCTTTCTGAAAAACAAGATTTTAAGACTAACGAAGGCAGACAAGTAATTAGCAAAAGATGAAATGGTTCCCAAAGTCTCGGGCTCTTCTTCTTTGGATTTTCATCTCAGGCTTCCCATCTGGCACCATCTTCCTCTCCCCAGGATCCTTATGGTCAGACTCACCTCTGGAACCATATACTCTTCCTTCCTTTCTGCATTACAGACACTTGCAATATAGCCTTAGCAACCCCCCTCCCCCCAACCCCATGCTGATTCTCTGGGCCTCCCTGGTGACTTAGATGGTAAAGAATCTGCCTGCAATGAGGGAGACCTGGGTTCAATCCCTGGATTGGGAAGATCCCCTGGAGAAGGGAACGGCTACCCACTCCAGTATTCTGGCCTGGAGAATGCCATGAACAGATGAGCCTGGGGCTACAGTCCATGGGGTTGCAAAGTTAGGACAAAACTGAGCGACTGAGCCACAGAAGTTATCAGTGAAGGCCAGACACAACATTAAATAAAAACTACTAACTGGGATAGTCTCTAGAATCAGTCTACTAATTTATTGTATAATAAGGCTTGAGCAATGGTCAACAAGGATATTATCAGGCTGATATCTAGGGCTCTTCCAAATTATTTTGATTCAAGCTTTCACACAAAAATTTGATAAACTAGTTCACAACTATTAAAATTGACTTCAGATTGTTTTGAAAGAAAATTTGGGGGGAATTCCTTGGTGGTCCAGAGGTTAGGGCCCCACACTTTCACTGCCAAGGTGTGCATTCAGTCGCTGGTCAGGGAACAAGTCAAACATGGCAAGACCAAACCAAATTAAAAAAAAAAAAAAGAGAGAGAAAGAAAATTCTGGTCTTCCTTGTCTTCCTTTAGATGTCGATTCTGTTTATGTAGCTTTTAACTCTATGTTTATTAATGGGCTGAACTATGGCCTTCCCCCTTTTGGTAAACAAAACCAGAGCAGAATGGGAAACTGTCCACTCCAGATTTCTCTCACACTCTAGATAAGCCACCTCCACTGAAAGCCATCAAACTTCTTAATATTCAACACCATCAGATGAAGTCTCCTAAGTGAAACAAGAACCCTTCTTGTTTCTGCTATGTTTCTGCTATGGTTACAAAGAGCCAGGTCACTGCAAAAGTGATTTTTAACAAATTTAAATGGTTTGGACACCTTCAGCCTTCTAGCCAGGCTATTAAAGTCTTCTCAACTGCCAATGATGGGACTTGGAGGTAATCTAGGTGCTTTTCCCAATATTTACCCTTAGACAGCTTGGAGAAACATTTCAGGGTAATTCTCTTCCAGTCCTAACTGACTGAAGCCACACACAGTGCTTAATCTCACTACTATGAAAGAGCTTCGCCTCAGATTATTAAAACTGCTCAAATCATGGGGATTGATCTTTAATGAACCTCAAGAGGTTCCTGTTTCTGAATCTATTTTGTCTCTCTCTCTCTCTTTTTTTTTTTTTTCCAAGTTCTTGTGAGAGACACATTCTTTCTAGTTTATCAACCATAAACTTTTATCAGGCTAGAACTTCTTAGAGAACAACCATGCTTGCATCTCCTTCTCTCAAAAGAGGTAATTAATCCTAGAATTTTATAGTAGTCATCAACATAACTCACCAGATGAATTAAATGACTCTTTCACACCTTTTATTCTATCTCTGACAGGACTAGAACTGCTTCTGGAAGCACTGATCTTTGGCCTTATTGACTCAGCTTTCAATTTTCTTGAACAAAATCTCAAATTGATTTGAGAAAATTCACAGTGCATCTCCCATTACGATTCAAGTGGGCATGACAAAGCATCTTTCCAGAATTAATCAATTCCCATAGCTAAAGATGTCCTTCAGTGCATGAAACCCATAACAGGAGATCACAAGGCTCCATCTCCGGTACTAGCCTGTGCAATACTCCCATTATGCTTGCTAGGAGATCTAAGAGCCAAGCCTGAAGATTTGTCCAAGAGCTCTGAGAAAGAAACAACATTGTCCTCCTTTGACACCTAGTTGTTTCTAACCTCATATATTACCTCTATTCCCATTTGAAGAAGCAAATTCTTCACTGTAATTGATTTTTGGTGTGTGCTCTTTAGTATTGCAGTTGATGAAGATATTCAACTGTTTTTTGCCTTCACTTGGGAAGAAAAACAGTTCATGTGGAAACACCTCAGAGTTATACTGAGAATTCTTATTTCTCCCAAATCTTGAGGTTTGATCTGGATGACATAAAATTCCCTAAAGGTTCTTTGCCACCTCTGTGTAGATGGTAATTACCAATGTGTGGATGGATGATTTGCTTCTTTGCTCCCATTCTCAAGCCCCTTCACATGAAGACAGCATTCACTTGCTAAAAATTTTTAGCCTTAAAGGGACATAAGGTTGGCAAAGAAAATTGCAATTGCCCAAACCCTGGTTTTAAATTTAGGATATCTTATACCAAAACAAAGACTACCCCTAGGTCCATGTAGATTATACACTGTCTTAAGTTTTCCAAAACCCAAAATTAAGTGCCAACTGAGAAGTTTTCTTTTGTTATCTGGTTATTGCCTAAAATGTGTTTCAAAACTCTTTCTTATGAAAAACCTCTCTGTGTTTTACTCAACAATATAAAATCCAACCCAATTTAATGAGAAAAGCTGGATAGCACAAAATTCATGGTCTTAAAGAAGAGTTTAATGAACCTACCTGTTATTGGCCTTCCTAATTATCAGATTCCCTTTTTCTTTTTTGTAAATAAAAAGGAAGGGAATGCCATTGGGCTGCTTATTCATAACAGGGGAATGAATAAGTGTATTCCCTTATACAAGGAATATGTTTCCTTATCCAAAAGAGCCTTTAGCCAGTAGCTGGATTATGTGGCACAGGGGCACTGTCTTGCCTTAGAGTCATTACAGCCACTGCTTTTTTGGTTAAGGTCACCAAGAATATTGTTGTGGTAGCCTTTTTAATCATTCCTGTACCTAACAAAGCAGAGCCCTCCTGAATTCACATAACACTCAATGCTTCTCAGCCAGCTGCCTCACCTCCTGTGAAGTTCTGCTGATTGCTTTTCACATAATTATTTTGTATTACAAGCACCTTCATGTGGCTACTCTTCTCTCTTCCATTACACACAAAGTCCTTTCATGACTTCTTCGTGCTAATGAACCACCTCCTGACTCCTTGTGGGGATCTACAGGAAAGTCCACTGGGTAACACTAACTTCTCATGGCTCACTGGGGATTCTTATTTAAAAGGCAACAATAGCAGATGCCATGCTGGATGTGCTATTAAAATATTCTTTTGATTTTGTCAGGACAGCATCTTTAGTAATGGATTCCTCAGCCAACCAGTCTAAAGCACACACTTTTACATGAGTTTGTTCTTTAGACAAGAACAAAGCTACAAATATTTATGCTGATGGTAGATAAACTTTCAGAGTAGCTCATAATTTCAGAATTTGTGGAAGCAACTTGAATTTTAACTTCCAGTGAAAATAAAATGTTGAATGGCTCCTATGCTCAGAAATTACCAAAGGTGGTACTTTTACCAGACACTTTAGCTATTAAGATTCTAGACACACTAAACTTGATTTTCTGAAAGCTAAGGAAAATTACTGATATATCTACAGGGAATGCTGCCCTTACAGAGACAAACTGCAGCCAAACTTCTATTGTGGTGCAAAGGGCTTTTTCTTCAAATAATAATTTAGGAAAACTGGTTAGAAAAGTCCAACAGTTTGCCACAGAAAAAGAAAAAATAAGATTTTCAACTCTTGGTGTGATTAAAAAAGAGAGAAAGCTCTGGCCTGGACCAAATAACCACTCTGACCAAATACCAGAGACTCTAAAACTCCCACTCCTCAACATTATACATGCATTAAACTACTGGCTTATTGAGAAAAGTATAACCTCCATCAATCAATATAGGTGGGAAAAAGTAACCAGGCCATAAAAAGCACTTCCTTCACTTGTCCCACTTCTCCAAATACAATCCATGTAAACTCATATTGCTCCAGATATTTTAAACTACTGAACGGGCCGATTGAGGCCTGGGAAATAAATTTTATATAATATCCTCTTCCTAGTGGACATACATATATTTTAGTCATAATCTGTGTTTTTTCGTAGGGCTAAAGCCTTTCCTTGTAGCCAGGCTACTGCTTCATCTGTGAATAAATTCCTTTTGGAAAACACTACCTTAAGTTGGAGAAGGCCTCTTGAACTTCATGATGATGGAGGAAACCATCTAACTGGCTAAGTGCTTTGATAAGTCTCTTCTATTTGGCTTGTTTTACTATACTTTATCTGAGCTTCGCAGCCTGAATCCCCTATTTTCACTAAACACAGTAGCAACATTGTTGAGACTCAATTGGCAAAAGTGAAAGAGGACCTACTTTGGCCAAAATGTTGCCGTTGGTCCTTCTCAATTTCAGATATAAAACTCCTGGACCTCATAAAACTTCACCCTATGAGATAGTCACAAGACACTCAATGCCCTTGGTTCATGCCTCTTTTGATCTACAACTGATAAAAGGAGAGATGTTCCACTATTGCAAAGTTTTAACTCCTTCTATTAAAAATAATCATAGTTTAGTAGAGGTATCTTTTCACAGTATCCTCTTGGGAGATAAAGACCTTACATAAGCACCATATAACCTGGAGATTTGTCTTTTGAATTAGACATCTCTAGAAAATGCTTTTTCATTCTTATCAGAAAACCTCCTATCAAGTTCTTCTAACCAATGCCTGTGCCACTATACTCCAAGAAATACATTCATAGATTCATGTGACACATGTAAAGAAAGTATGCAGCTCTGACTGGACCAACACTTCACCTGATGGCTTGAAAATAAAGATTCCCTGAATTAGATGTCATTTAATGAGACAGATTTTCCAAGATATCTGAAAGAGGTCTGTTGGAATTTTGGTTCCAAACCTTGCATGATTATATAGCAGATAATCACTAATGTCTGTGATTTTAGAAACATTGTTGATGTTGTCCAGTCACTTAGTCATGCCTGACTCTTTGTGACCCCATGGACTACAGCATGACAGATGTCCTGTCCTTTACCATCTCCTGGAGCTTGCCCAAACTCATTCCATTGAGTCAGTGATGCCATCCAACCATCTAGTCCTCTGTTTTTCCCTTCTCCTCCTGCCTTCAATCTTTCCCAGCATCAGGGTTTCTTCTAATGAGTCAGCTTTTCTCATCAGGTGGGCAAAGTATTGGAGCTTAAGCTTCAGCATTAGTCCTTCCAAAGAAAGAGTTTATTCCCTTTAAGATTGACTGGTTTGATCTCCTTGCAGTCCAAGGGACTCTCAAAAGTCTTCTCCAACACCACAGTTCAAAAGCATCGATTCTTCAGTGGTCAGCCTTCTTAATGGTCCAAATCTCATATCCATACATGACTACTGGAAAAACAATAGCTCTGATTTTTTTTTTTTTTTTTTTTACCTTTATTGAGAAAGTAATATCCCTGCTTTTTAATACACTAAGTTTGTCATAGCTTTTCTTACAAGGAGTAAGCATCTTTTAATTTTACAGCTGCAGTCACCATCTGCAGTGATTTTTGAGCCCAAGAAAATAAAGTCTTTCACTGTTTCCCAATCTGTTTGTCATGAAGTGATGGGAACAGATACCATGATCTTAGATTTTTTTAAATATTGAGTTTTAGGCCAGCTTTTTCATTCTTCTCTTTCAGCTTCATCAAAAGGGTCTTTAGATCCTTTTCATTTTCCGCCATAAAGGTAGTACATCTGCATATCTGAAGTTATTGATAATTCTCCCAGCAATCTTGATTCCAGCTTGTGCTTCATCAAGCCCAGCATTTCACATGATGTACTCTTCATAAAAGTTAAATACACAGGATGACAATTTACAGCCTTGACATTCTCCTTTCCCAACTTGAACCAGTCCATTGTTTCATTCCTGGTTCTAACTGTTGCTTCTTGACCTGCATACAGATTCCTCAGGAGGTGGGTAAGGCAGTCTGATATTCCCATCTCTTGAAGAATTTTCCACACGTTGTTGTGTTCCACATACTCAAAGGCTTTAGTGTAGTCAATGAAGCAGAAATAGACGTTCTTCTGGAATTCTCTTCCTTTTTCTATGATCCAATAGATGTTGGCAATTTGATCTCTGATTCCCCTACCTTTTCTAAATTCAGCTTGAACATCTAGAATCTTTCAGTTCATGTACTGCTGAAGCCTAGTGATAGCTTATGGTGAGGGATGTTGGATTCGTGATCTCCAAAGATTTAGATTTGGGACCAGGGACCAGGCTTGATCACACAAGAGCTTGTGTGTAGCAGTATTTTATTAAAGTATAAAAAGGGAGAGAGAAAGCTTCTGACATAGATATCAGAAGGAGGATGAAGAGTGCCCCACTTGTTAGTCTTATCAAAGCCTTATATGCTTTTACCAGACCCACTCCCACAACAGAACAAGATAACAAGATTAGTCAGAA
Source organism: Dama dama (assembly GCF_033118175.1). Classification (NCBI taxonomy): domain Eukaryota; kingdom Metazoa; phylum Chordata; class Mammalia; order Artiodactyla; family Cervidae; genus Dama; species Dama dama. Next base: position 4,418,989 of record NC_083708.1, on the reverse strand, counting down.
GGTTCTTGTTAAGGAGAAACATGTCCTTGGGCAAGATACGTTGTAATATTGACTAAAACAAAGCAATGTAGAAAACCAAACAAACAAACAAAACCTTTGTCCTTTTCTGTTCCTTCAGAACCCCAGGCCCCTATCTCTTCCTTGAGAGCTCCAGACCACTTTATCCTCCTTGGGGACCCGAGACTTCTTACCAAGCTACTTAGGAATTGACTCTCTCACTAGCTTGAAGAATTTTGAGCATTACTTTCCTATCATGTAAAATGAGTGCAATCATGTGGTGGTTTGAACATTTTTTGGTATTGCCCTTCTTTGGGATGGGAATGCAATCTGACCTTTTTCAGTCTTATAGCAACTGCTGAGCTTTCCAAATTTGCAGGCATATTGAGTGCAGCCCTTTAACCAGTGAAGTTCCTCAGTCATGTCTGACTCTTTGTCATCCCATGGACTGTAGCCTACCAGGTTGCTCCATCCATGGAATTTTCCAGGCAAGAGTACTGGAGTGGGTTGCCATTTCCTTCTCCAGAGGATTTTCCTGACCCAGGGATCAAATCCAGGTCTCCTGCATTGCAGGCAGCAGCCCTTTAACAGGATAATCTTTTAGAACTTAAAATAGCTCAACTGGAATTCCATCACCTTCACTAGCTTTATCCATAGTAATACTTCTTAAGGCCCACTTGACTTTACATTCCAAGTCAAATTTGGATGTCTGGCTCTAGATGGGTGATCACACCATCATGGTTATCTAGGTCATTGAAGTCTTTTTTGTATAGTTCTTCTGTGTATTCTTGCTACATTTTCTTGATATATTTTGTTCCTATTAGGTCCATACTGTTTATGTCCTTTATTGTGACCATCTTTGCATGAAATATTCCCTTGATATCTCTAATTTTTGCAGAAATCTCTAGTCTTTCTCATTCTCTAATTTTCCTCTATTTCTTTGCACTGTTCTCTTAGGAAGGCTTTCTTATCTCTCTTTGTTATTCTTTGAAACTTGCATTCAGATGGGTATAGCTTTCATTTTTCTCCTTTGCCTTTTGCTTCTCTTCTTTTCTCAGCTATTTGTAAGGCCTCCTCAGACAACCTTTTTGCCTTTTTGCATTTCTTCTTCTAAGGATGATTTTGGTCACCGACTCCTGTACAATGTTATGAAATTCTGTCCATTATTCCTCAGTCACTGTATCTATCAGATCTAATCTCTTGAATCTCTTTGTCACTTTCCACTGTGTAATCATAAGGGATTTCATTTAGGTCATAGTTGAATGATATAGTGGTTTTCCCTACTTTCTTCAATTTATGTCTGAATTTTGCAATAAGGAAATGATGATCTGAGCCACAGCCAGCTCCTGTTTTTTTTTTTTTTTTTTTTTTTGCTGACTATATAGAGCTTCTTCATCTTCAGATGCAAAGAGTATAATAAATCTTATTTCAATATTAACCATCTGGTGATATCCATGTGTAGAGTTGTCTTTTGTGTTGTAGGAAGAGGGTATTTGCTACAACCATTGTATTCTCTTGGCAAAACTCTGTTAGCTTTTTCCCTGCTGCATTTTGTACACCAAGGACAAACTTGCCTGCTAACCCAGGTATCTCTTGACTTCATACTTTTGCAAGCCAGTCCTCTGTGATGAAAAGGACATTTTTTTTTTTTTTTTTTTAATGTTAGTTCTAGAAGGCTTGTAGGTCATCATAGAACCATTCAACTTCAGCTTCTTTGTCATTAGTGGTTGGGACTTAGACTTGGCTTACTTGGTGATATTGAATGGTTTGTCTTGGAAATGAACAGAGATCATTCTGTCCTTTTTGAGGCTGCCACCAAGTACTGCAATTTTGACTCTTTTGTTGACTATGATCTATGCCATTTCTCCTAAGGGATTATTGCCCACAGTAGCAGCTATAATGGTCATCTGAATTAAATTCACACAGTCAAGTCCATTTTATTTCACTGATTCTTAAAACGTTGATGCTCACTTTTGTCATCTCCGGTTTGACCACTTCTAATTTTCCTTGATTCATGGACTGAACATACAAGATTCCTATAAAACGTTGTTCTATATAGCACTGGACTTTTCTTTCACCACCAGACAGATTCACAGCTGGGCTTTTGTTTCCACTTTGGCTCAGTCTCTTCATTCCTTGTGAAGCTATTTCTCCACTCTTCTCCAGTAGCATATTGGCCACCTACAGATCTGGGAGTTCATCTTTCAGTGTCTTATATTTTTGCCTTTTCATGCTGCTCATAGGGTTCTCAAGGGAAGAATGCTGAAGTGCTTTGTCACTCTTCTCCAGTTGGACCAGTTTTTGTCAGAACTCTTCACCATAACCTGTCTGTCTTGGGTGGCCCTATACAGCATGGCTCATAATTTCATTGAATAAGACAAAGCTGTGATCCATGTGATTGGTTTGGTTAGCTTCCTGTGACTGTGGTTTTCATTCTCTCTGCCCTCTGATGGATAAGAATAAGAGGCTTGTGGAAACTTCCTGATGAGAGGGACTGGCTGTAGGGAAAACTGGGTCTTGCTCTATTGGGCAAGGCCATGCTTAGTAAATCTTTAATCCATTTTTCTGCTGATGAGTGGGGATATATTCACTCCCTGTAATTTGTCCTGAGGATAAACTGTGGTAATGGTAATGGTGACCTCCTTCAAAAGAACTTATACCAGCAAGTTGCAGCTCCCAGGGCTGGTGTAGTCAGTATCCCTGACCCTGTGGCAGGCCACTGTTGACCCACGTCTCCTCCAGAGACTCCTGTCACTCATAGGCAAGTCTGGTTCAGTGTCATATGGGGTCACTGCCTCTTTCTCCTGTGTCTTGGTGTGTATAGGGTTTTGATTGTGCCCTCCAAGTCTGTTACCCCAGTCCTGTGGAAGTTCTATGATCCAATTCCACTGTCCTTCAAAGTCAAGTTCTCTGGAGGTTCTCAGTCCCTTTGCCAGATCTCTAGGTTGGGGACTCTGTTGTGGGCTCTAGAGCTTTTGCAACAGTGTGAGAACTTCTTTGGTATAACTCTTCTCCAGCTTGTGGGTCGTTTGCTCAGCGGTTCTATGGTGGGGCTAGTGGCAACCTCCTCTAAGAGGACTTATGCTACACATTGCACCTCCCAGGTCTGCTGCAGTCAGAGCACCTGACTCCATGGCAGGCCACTGCTGATCCATGCCTCTGTAGGAGACACTCAAACACTCAAGGCAGGTCTGACTCAGTCTCTTGTGGAGGTTACTGCTCCTTTCCTCGGGTCCTGGTGTGCACGATTTTTGTTTGTGACCCTGAGCATCTCTCATGATAGGAGATTTGATTCTAAATGTGATTGCACTCCTCCTACCATCTTTTTGATGCTTCTCCTTTGCCCATGAACATAGGGTATCTTTTTTGGTGAGATCCAACACTCTCTTGTCCATGTTTGTTCAGCAGCTAGTTGTGATTTTGGTGTTCTCACAGGAGAAGATGAATGCATGTCCTTCACAGACTTTAGATAAAAAGTGTCTCAGAAGTCTCCATCCTACCCCTTCTCCTTACTCAAATGTGACCTAAAGATATTTCTAATATGTGAACTGTTTATCTGATGGGAGACAGTATACCTAGTAAAGGTTCCTCCTGATACAGAGGAAGTAAAAGCTGATGAAACTAGAAAACCTGGCTTTTTATCACTGAGACTTTCAGAGAAAGAGATTGATCAAAAGGGAAAAAAATGTAAAAACAATTAAAATAGAAGCCTCAATTAAATAGTTGGGATACCAGCATGGCAAGCTTTCATAGACTTCAAACTTTGCAAAACCTAACATGCAGAAGGGAGATTTCTTTCCTGGTAAAGACTTATACAATAGAAAGCCATGGACTGTTTGCTTACCACAGCCCCTCAATTTCATCTTCATCTCCATTAACCATTCTCCTCAGTTGCAATTCTCTGCTGATACTGAATACACTCATCTTCTCCGGGGAAATATCTGGCAGTCTATTTGTTTCAGGCTAACACAACCCAGGATGACAACAAACAGCACACATAATAATAAGCAGATAATACAGTATCTCAAAAGATAATGAGTACAAGAAAAAAATATATATATAAAAAAAAAAAGTAGAGTAGGTTGAGGTAGATTTGGAGGAGGAAAATTTGTTGTAATATTAAATGGAAGGTTAATAGCCCTCATTGAAAAGGTGAGAGTTACTCAAATACTTGGTGGTGAGACAGTTCACCCAAAGTGATTACGATAACTGGGGAGAGGAGTATTCTAAGAAAAGGGATGATGAGAAGAAAACTAAGGAAATGACATGCTTGACATTTTTGAAAAATAGAAGGAAGGCATTGTGTCTAACATAGAGTCATCAAGAAAAGAAAGTTGGCAATGCAGCAGACAGACTCTGAAAGGCCTTTGAGGATCATTGCAACTACCAGGGCTGTTTAGGTGAAATGGAAAGTAATATAAAATTTGAGTAGATGTCTGACCCTTATGTCTTAAGTTTAAAAGGATCACTCTGTGTACTCTCCTGAGAATAAACCTGGAACAGCTTTGGTGAAGATGGTTCTGACCAGGGTGGTGGTGGTAGAAGTGATATGAAGTGGCTAGATTTGGAATACATTTCTCTCATGACCCATAGAAAACCCTTTCAAATCATCTGTCAATTCTGTATTAAATCATATCCAGAGTTGATTTTTTTGTTCATCATTTTCTCTACCACCTTCTTCATCAAAGATCATGTTTAACTTGTGCCTCTTACATGGCTCTAGTCCTTCCCACACACCCTTCACTCCAGTCACCATGCAAAAATTGCAGTGATTCCTTAACATATAAGTCAGTCATGGCTTCTTTTAAAAATTTCCAGGAGCTTTCCTTTATATTTAGAATAAAAGCTGACATCCACAAAATGCTCAAGAAAAAAACATATTTAGGCTTAACAATGTTTAACCACCTTAACCATTTAGGCTTAACCATGTTTAACCACCTTAACCATTTAGGCTTAACATATTTAGGCAAATCTCCTTTGTCTCTTTGTTTCTCTCCCAATTGTTTCTTCTTCATTCTTCTCTAGCCCACTCTAAGATATGTGTACTCACTAATCCTTCGGCTTAGGTATCTCATCCATAGATGTCTGTATGGCTGAATTCTTCTCATGTTCCCCTTTATTTTTGATCCGATATCATCTTATCAGAGAAGACTTAACAAGTCATCTAAAAGAAAGGGAGCAAAGGAGAAGGAAGGGAGCAGGAAGAGGGGGAGAAAGAAAAGAGGGAGAGGGAGAAAGAAAGAGGAAGGGAAAAGGGGAAGAAGGAAAAATAAAAGAGTAAAAGGCACACTTCTTTATCAAGGGAATTTGAACTAAATTACTACTAGCTTTATGAAAAGTGAGATTTACTGAAATGTTTTCTACATATTAAAAGTAAGATTTACAGCTGAAAATTCTTCTAGATGTCAGGCAAATGTATTCTCCTCGGTTCTGTCTCATCACAACAAAGATTTGGAGTGACAGACATTAAAGCCCTCAGTGTGTCACAGCTCTTCTGCTCTTGAACAGATCGTGTAATAGCTCTTAGACAAATCAGTGTTACAGCTCCATGTTACAGCTCTGGTTTATTTAGAAAATAGCAGGAGAATCCATCCTCGAGGTGTGTGGGCATGCTGATCCAAAGACGTGGAGAGAAGAGAGTGGGAGAGCATGCCAGCACACAGGAGAGAGAGAGAGAGCCCTTTGGCTCCTCTTTCTATATGTTTTTCCTCCTCCTGGGCCTGGTATATGTAAATTGGGCTAGCCAGGAGTGCTGTTTGTTCTACCTGAGGTCCTCACTCTGGTCCTCAGACCTTCCTTTATTTTATTTTTGCAGGCTTTTCCCTTCCTTTTCTTTTAACCACTGCCATTCTGGACTCCTGTTTTCTATTCTAACTACCTAACATGGGTATTAATGGATATGTGCATCATAATATTATGTGATATTTATAAATGGCTCAGTGTCTAGGGAGACCTCCATGCAGTTATGAGTAACTCAATTTCCTGAGTCAACACCTAACAGTTTTGTTCTTTGGATTGTAAAATTTTAATAGTCCCTTAATTCATCAAAAATGCATGAATATAACAATATAAAAGCTATATAAAGAATAAAAACCACTACAATATTGTAAAGTAATTAGGCTCCAGTTAAAATAAGTAAATTAATTTAAAAAAATTTAAAAAATACACCTAGTCCTTCAAAAAAAAAAAAAACACAAATATAGCTATACTTTGATTTATTGCTGCAAACAGAAATAAACTTTCTTCTAAAGTATAGTTTGCCTATTTTTTAAAGATATAATTTTATTTATTTATTTTTTCATTTATTTTTATTAGTTGGAGGCTAATTACTTTACAATATTGTAGTGGTTTTTGCCATACATTGACATGAATCAGCCATGGATTTACATGTGCTTCCCATCCTGAACCCTCCTCCCACCTCCCTCCACATTCCATTTCTCTGGTTCATCCCAGTGCACCAGCCCTGAGCACTTGTCTCATGCATCCAACCTGGACTGGCGATCTGTTTCACACTTGATAATATACATGTTTCGATGCTGTTCTCTCAGATCATCCCACCCTCGTCTTCTCCCATAGAGTCCAAAAGTCTGTTCTATACATCTGTGTCTCTTTTTCTGTCTTGTATATAGAGTTGCAGGAATGTTCATCGCAGCATTGTTTATAATAGCCAGTTTTCCTATTTAAAATTGAATTACTTTCATTAGAAGACAAGTAAAAATATATTTTTCACATACTGTAGGATCAATATAAAATGATTCATGCTGAATTCAGTAATTTTAAAATATAAAAAGAAAAGTGAAGCAAGTATGCAAACAGCACTGCAAGTTCAGCTATACAAATGCAACTTTAATTTGACAAAATTCTAAAGCATCCAGTATTTCCTGTTCTTTCTGTAAGCTCATAGATAGTGGTGAGATCCCATTCATTCTGTCTTACAAGGATATAAATTCCTTGAGACCTTCTTTATTATAGTTCCATAATTCTTCTTTAAAAAGAGATAGAGTCTGCATTACTTATTTTATAAAGATCATTGGAGAATCAATAAGTAACATTCTAAATTTATTCTTTGCATTAGCAGGCTCCCTTTCTATTCTCTCATCCTGACAGACTTTGCTGTACAACACCACCTGAGGTTGTCACTAAACCTTCAGCATCAGGTTTCCCTAGTAACACAAGACCTTTTTCTTTCTCTCATTGTCTCTATCTGAATTAAGAAAAAAATTCAATTTGTAATAATCCTTAAAAACACAAGAAAACATTCAGTCAGACATATGAAGTCTGCAATGAAAATAGTGAGTTACAAATGCAATTAGAAATAATTAAATTGTAGAGGAATATTTTGCTTATGGATTTACAGAAAGCTCCAGATGGTGGCTTTCTGTATTCATCTTCAGATTAGCTAAATAAAGGCCAAGTCTTATGTCATACTGCACATAGTTTTAATGAGTTTACCCTTATACTGCTACAGGATAGAGCTTTTAGTGCTCCAGTTCAGAAGCCACATATAGAAACCTTATTTGATTAGGGTGCTGAGAAACAAAGTGATACAGCCTGGGCATGTGCAGACATTAACGATAATCAGAAGAATCCCAGGGTGGCAAATTTCCTTTGTTAATGGTTGAAAATCAAGGATAAGTTGTATTTGAGTCCACCTAGAAATTACTATCCTATTACAAGATAGCAAAACTGCTTAGCTAAATAGAACCAGAAAGATCTCTAATAGTCATTAAAAGTTTTTTTTCTTAAACCAACTATTTTCACCTGTTATCTACAAAACTTTTTTGTAAAATCTTCTTTGTCATATGCTTAAGGATATTCATTCTATTTAAGTCAAGAAAAAAAAATGCTTTGTATTCTTTTTTTTTTTTTTTTTTTTGCTTTGTATTTTTTAAGTCTGCAAACAAAGAGTATAATTCTCATCTCCTCTGAGGAATGGAATCTGGGGGATTGCCAGAGAGTCTTTAAAGTGCTTATGATTGCTTGAATTTTTTAAAGATGTCTCCCATTGTCTACCAGCATACATAGTACTGTAAAATGTCAATTTCAAAATAAATTGTATAGTTTTCAGACCTTGATTACAATGTTAATTATAAAACTTGAAATACTTAAACCAGTGTTTAGTAAGTGCCTTTAATTCTCATGTTAATGCTCTCTAGTTTTCCTTCCTTGATGATACTCTAGAGATAGTTTTTCTTTTTGATGCTGTTATTAATTTAACTTTCCCATAAAGGATCAAATATTTATTTTTAAAAAGAAAATGCAAAAACATACCAAATGTCAAACACTCTTACTTTATTAATACTCTACTGATCTCATTTTATTATTTAAGTGATTTGTGGTTCAATAGGAATCATCAGCTTTAATAAACTCAAGAATTTAATTAACTTAAAATTTTTGCTTAATAATTGAAACATTCAAGAAATCATGTATTTTGACCCATTAATAATGACTTCACATATGATATTAAAAGGACAACACTGCTTCTTAAAATAAGTGTGAATTTTATTTTACAAATTAATCAAATTATAAAATATTGTCACAGGGATTCATTTAAATATCATCCATTATTCTGCTTAAAGTTGACTATATGTTGAACTTCATAAGATATACATGATGCTAACTATTTATATATGCATATAAATCTTGTAATGTAGTGCTGTTCTATGTTATCATCTCTAATAGATATTATTTAACATTTAATATTCAGATAATGATAATGTCACTTTATATTATTAATAAGATTCAGGTAATACAATATTACTAGTGGATTAAGTATCTTTATGTTCGCAAGAAAAAATGCGGTTGTTAATAACGCAGATGTTTGGAAATTATTAACAGATTATTCCAGACTTTACCTTTCTGGGATGCGAATTTACAATTATAATTCTAATTGGTTTAAAATGGACCTTCGGTTCAGTCACTCAGTCATGTCTGACTCTTTGCAACCCCATGAATCGCAGCACGCCAGGCCTCCCTGTCCATCACCAAGTCCCGGAGTTTACTCAAACTCAAGTTCATCGAGTCAGTGATGCCATCCAGCCTTCTCATCCTCTGTCTTTCCCTTCTCCTCCTGCCCCCAATGCCTCCCAGCATCAGGGTCTTTTCCAATGAGTCAACTCTTCACATGAGGTGGCCAAAGTATTGGAGTTTCAGTTTCAGCATCAGTCCTTCCAATGAACATTCAGGACTGATCTCTTTTAGGATGGACTGGTTGGATCTCCTTGCAGTCCAACGGACTCTCAAGAGTCTTCAACACCGCAGTTCAAAAGCATCAATTTTTCGGCACTCAGCTTTCTTCACAGTTCAACTCTCACATACATATATGACCACTGGAAAAACCATAGCCTTGAATAGAGGAACTTTTGTTGGCAAAGTAATTTCTCTGCTTTTTAATATGCTATCTAGGTTGGTCATAACATTCCTTCTAAGGAGTAACTGTCTTTTAATTTCATGGCTGCGATCACCGTCTGCAGTGATTTTGGAGTCCAAAAAATAAAGTCAGACACTGTTTCAACTGTTTCCCCTTTTATTTGCCATGAGGTGATGGGACCAGATACCATGATCTTAGTTTTCTGAATGTTGAGCTTTAAGCCAAGTTTTTCACTCTCCTCTTTCACTGTCATCAAGAGGCTTTTTAGTTCCTCTTCACTTTCTGCCATAACGGTGATGTCATCTGCATATTTGGGGTTATTGATATTTCTCCCAGCAATCTTGATTCCAGCTTGTGCTTCTTCCAGCCCAGTGTTTCTCATGATGTACTCTGTATATAAGTCAAATAAGCAGGTTGACAATATACAGCCTTGATGTACTCCTTTTCCTATTTGGAACCAGTCTGTTGTTCTATGTCCAGTTCTAACTGTTGCTTCCTGACCTGCATATATGTTTCTGAAGAGGCAGGTCAGGTGGTCGGTATTCCCATTTCTTTCAGAATTTTCCACAGTTTGTTGTGATCCACACAGTCAAAGGCTTTGGCATAGTCAATAAAGCAGAAATAGATGTTTTTCTGGAACTCTCTTGCTTTTTCGGTGATCCAGCAGATGTTGGCAATTTTATCTCTGGTTCCTCTGCCTTTTCTAAAACCAGCTTGAACATCTGGAAGTTCATGGTTCATGTATTGCTGAAGCCCAGATTGGAGAATTTTGAGCATTACTTTACTAGCGTGTCAGATGAGTGCAATTGTGCAGTGGTTTGAGTATTCTTTGGCATTGCCTTTCTTTGTGATCTTACCAAGGAATATTCAAACTACTGCACAATTATACCCATCTTACATACTAGCAAAGTAATGTTCAAAATTCTCCAAGCCAGGCTTCAACAGTATGTGAACCATGAACTTCTAAATTTTCAAGATGGATTTAGAAAAGGCAGAGGAACCAGAGGTTAAATTGTCAGCATCTGTTGGATCATCAAAAAAGCAAGAGAGTTCCAGAAAAAAATCTACTTCTTTTTATTGACTATGCCAGAGCCTTTGGCTGTGTTGATCAAAACCAACTGTGGAAAATTCTTAAGGAGATGGTAATGCCAGACCACCTGATATGCCTCCTGAGAAATCTGTATGCAGGTGAAGAAGCAAAAGTTAGAACTGTTCATGAAACAACAGACTGGTTCCAAATTGGGAAGGGAGTACATCAAGGCAGTATATCATCACCCTGCTTATTTAACTTATATGCAGAGTACATCATGTGAAATGCTGGGCTGGATGAAGCACAAGCTGGAATCAAGATTGCTGGGAGAAATATCAATAACTCCAGGTATGCAGAAATATCAATAACCACCCTTATGGCAGAAACCAAAGAAGAATTAAAGAGCCTCTTGACAAAAGTGAAAAAGGAGAGTTAAAAAGTTGGCTTAATACTCAACATTCAGAAAACAAAGATCATGGCATCTGGTCCCATCACTTCATGGCAAATAGGTGGGGAAACAATGGAAACAGTGAGAGACTTTACTTTTGGGGGGCTCCAAAATCACTGCAGATGATGAGTGCAGCCACGAAATTAAAAGACACTTGCTCCTTGGAAGAAACGTTATGACCATCCTAGACAGCATATTAAAAAGCAGAGACATTACTTTGCTAATAAAATTCCATCTATTAAAAGCTATGATTTTTCCAGTAGTCATGTGTGTATGTGAGAGCTGGACTATAAAGAAAGCTGAGCACCAAAGAATTGATGCTTTTGAACTGTGATGTTGGAGAAGACTCTTGAGAGTCCCTTGGACTGCAAGGAGATCCAACCAGTCCATCCTAAATGAGATCAGTCCTGGGTGTTCTTTGGAAGAACTGATGTTGAAGCTGAAACTCCAACACTTTGGCCACCTGATGTGAAGAACTGACTCATTTGAGAAGACCCTGATGCTGGGAAAGATGGAAGGCAGGAGGAGAAGAGGAAGACAGAGTATGAGATAGTTGGATGGCATCACTGACTCGATGGACGTGAGTTTGAGCAAGCTCTGGGAGTTGATGATGGACAGGGAAGCCTAGTGTGCTGCAGTCCAAGGGTTTGCAAAGAGTCAGTCTCAACTGAACAACTGAACTGAGCTGAACTGTAAACTAAAGAGATGTTTAGATCACTTTATGTCTATTTAGAAATGAAAAAGTCAGTCTTGATATAATTTTCAGTAAAACTGTTTTATAATTAGTAATGATAAACTTTACTATATATATATATATAGTATAAACTGTATATATTATAATATATATATAATATTTATATTATATATAAACTATATACATATATATATATATATATATATAAAACAAAAGGGCAAATTTGTAAGATTTTGTGCATTATAACCAACTGGATAATAATGTTTGTGAGGCCACAGAACAACCACAGGTCCCCTGTTATCAGTGAAAACTCACAACTTGACACCAAAACTGTCATTTGGAGGGATTGAAGAAATATTGAGTTATCATATTAAAAAAAAAAACTATATTGAGAAACTCGGTTCCAATTTCCACTTCTACTGCTGTTCTAAAACAATACTAAGTTTATCTTAAGACATTGAATAAAGTTCTCTGTACTATTCAGTTATGACTCTGTGGTATATTCAATTTATATATGATAGTTTGCATCTGCTATTCCCAAACTCACAATCCTTCCCTCCCCTGCTTCCCCCATCCCCTCCCTCAGCAATCCCAAGTAAGCTGTCTCTGTCTGTGAGTCTGTTTCTACTTCATAGATAAGTTCGTTTATGTCATGTTTTAGATTCCACATCTAAATGATTTTATATGTCATTTGTCTTTCTCTTTATGACTTATTTCACTTAGAATCTAAGAATGATAATCTCTGGTGCATTTATGTTGCTTCAAATGACATTATTTCATTCTTTTATATACTTCAATTTAAAGAAGTACTAAGTTAATTAGGCAAAGAAAAAAGAGAGAGAGAAGAAGAAATCAACAAAGGAAGGGAAATATTCCTGGTGGAGAGTCCCATAGGAGTGTTGTTGAGCAAGTTAGGCTTGCCCTCAGCAATTCCAGGCTTACATTTTCACATTATGTGACCCACATGCTTAGATTTCTGCCAGGTTCTTGCTGTAAAAATCAGCATGCAAAGTGTTCATTGCTCTCCATGTGTTTTCTAAGTTGGTGGGAGGCTAATCACTTAATAATTTCAATAAAAAGCATGTGCACTTCATTTCTTGGAATATATGAAATTTTCATTGGTGTCCATAAATCCTTGAAAGAGGCAATCTAATCAAATTTAAATATTTTGGCTACTTTCTTTCCCAACTGATAAAAGTACATGTGTTATTTAAATTCTATCTCTATGTAATGAAATTCAAAAAGTGAAAATAATAGCATACCATTTCACAAAAAATGTATGTGTTCCCAACGGAAATTCTTAAAATGTAATAAAAACATTTATGAAGGTTTTCTTGAAAATAATGCTGAAGAACCAATCCTTATCTTTGAATAAACAAAAGAAAAAGGGATTATTTAATTATGATTCAGGCGATAATATTGAGTTTGGCTTAAAGAGAACTTAGAAAAAGTGAAGTCGCCCAGTCGTGTCCGACTCTTTGCAACCCCATGAGCTGTAGCCTACCAGCCTCCTCTATCCATGGGATTTTCCAGGCAAGAATGGCATCATCACCTTGAAGAGTTGATCAGCTTCTTTGTGCTCGCAGAAAACTGATTTGAATTCATACCTTGGTGGATCCCATTTTCCAGGTCATACTCATTCTAACGAAGTACATTTTCTGATATGGAGGAATAAAGAAGTACTTACTAAATTTGTGATAAAGAATCAGACTGTGTCCATCTTTTGGCTTTACACTTAACCTATTCTGGAAAGCTGTCCAGAAATCAAATATAATTGAAGAGTAAATTATAAATTTGTGTCATCTTCCTATTTAAAAACAAGAAATAGAATGGCATCATCATATAACACACATACTCTTCCTGTGAGAAAGAAATGTACACCTGAATTGCGATCATAACTGTACTTATTTAATTTAGAATGCAAAAAAGGGAAATATTAATTTACCATGTAGTTGAGTATGTGCTCTGAAGTCGGACATAACTGGATGGAAACTCTTACTTCGTCACTCATTAGCTTTGCAATTTTAAACAAATTACTTTTCGCCTTTCTGGCTTCTTTTCCACTTCCTTCTCAAGGATCCCCATTTCCACTCCACTCAGTCTTTCTCCAGATGCGACCACTTTGCCCTTATGAAATTAAAGCTGGATCTGACCATCTAGGAAGGCATCTTTAAAGTGACCCCATAGCTCCATGCTAACCTAGGACATGATACATTTATACTAACTGCTCAGAAGGCAATTCATTTGTTTCTCCCCAAACCTTGGGTAGAACATCATTTACACTTTCCACATATCAATAATATACTTTACTCAAGAATATGCCAGTTCACAGTTTTAGGTCAGCACATTTATCAGATCTCAAAGAACTTTCTTTCATTACTGTTAAAGTAATAATTTGGCATCCCTAGCATTATATGTTAAATAGAATGTATGCAATAAATGGATCATTTTCCTGCTTTTAAATATGAATAGAAACTCAATTTTTATTTGGAGAAAATAAATAGATATGAAATCAATACATTTTGCTTTTTCAAATTGTTGAATGGGATATATTTGTAGTGTAAATTTAATATTACTATGACTTCTTTAAATGTTAGTAGATAGTATTAAATAGACAGTATTGACAATTATTAATAGATAGTATTAAAACAATTTATGAAATGCTTCATTCAAACTTTAAGATATAAATTTTGAAGTCATCTAATATAATTTAATTTGGTAAAAATTTCCACAAGTAAATAATAATATAATAATAATTTTTTATATAAATATTTACATATAGGCTTTCCTAGTGGCTCAGATGGTAAAGAATATACCTGCAATTCAGGAGACCAAGATTCAATTACTGGGTTGGGAAGATCCCCTTGAAAAGGAAATGGTTACCACTCTAGTATACTTGCTTGGAGAATTCCACGGACAGAGGAGCCTGAGGAACTACAGACCATGGGGTCACAGAGTCAGACACGGCTGAGCAACTAACACTTTCACATATGTGTGCACATATATATATATATATATGTGTGTGTGTGTGTGTGTGTGTGTGTATGCATGTATATCTTGGTCAGTATATAGCTGGCTGCTATATAGCAGGCTGGAGATGTATGGGACAGGTAATGAGGGAGCTCTGAGTCTTCAAGCAGTTTGAATGCAGGATTTCTCCTTCTGTGAGGCATCTCAGGATTTTTCTCTTAAGGCTTTTAAATGATTGTGTGTGACCCATCAACATTAGGCAGGGATAAAGCACTTTATTCAGAATCTATGGATTTAAATGTAGTCACATCTAAAATATGTCTTCCAACAAAAGAGACACAAGTATAAAGAACAGACTTTTGGACTCTGTGGGAGAAGGCAAAGGTGGGATGATTTGACAGAATAGCATTGAAACATGTATATTCAGTTCAGTTCAGTTCAGTCACTCAGTCGTGTCTCACTTTTTGCGACCCCATGAATTGCAGCACGCCAGGCCTCCCTGTCCATCACCAACTCCCGGAGTTTGCTCAAACTCAGGTCCATCGAGTTGGTGATGTCATCCAGCCATCTCATCCTCTGTCTTCCCCTTCTCCTCCTGCCCCCAATCCCTCCCAGCATCAAGGTCTTTTCCAATGAGTCAACTCTTCACATGAGGTGGCCAAAGTATTGGAGTTTCAGTTTCAGCATCAGTCCTTCCAGTGAACACCCAGGACTTATCTCCTTATGATGACCTACAAGACCTTTTAGAACTAACACCCAAAAAAGATGTTCTTTTCATTATACGGGACTGGAACGCAAACGTAGGAAGTCAAGAAACACCTGGAGTAACAGGCAAATTTAGCTTTAGAGTATAGAATGAAGCAGGGCAAACACTAACAGAATTTTGTCAAGAGACACCACCCTTATGGCAGAAAGTGAAGAAGAACTGAAGAGCCTCTTGATGAAAGTGAAAGAGGAGAGTGAAAAAGTTGGCTTAAAGCTCAACATTCAGAAAGCTAAGGTCATGGCATCTGGTCCCATCACTTCATGGCAAATAGATGGGGAAACAGTGGAAACAGTGGCAGACTTTATTTTTTTGGGCTCCAAAATCACTGCAGATGGTGATTGCCGCCATGAAAGTAAAAGACACTTACTCATTGGAAGGAAAGTTATGACCAACCTAGACAGCATATTAAAAATCAGAGACATTACTTTGCCAACAAAGGTCCATCTAGTCAAGGCTATGGTTTTTCCAGTAGTCACGTATGGATGTGAGAGTTGGACTATAAAGAAAGCTGAGCACCGAAGAATTGCTTCTTTTGAACTGTGGTATTGGAGAAGACTCTTGAGAGTCCCTTGGACTGCAAGGAGATCCAATCAGCCCATCCTAAAGAAGTTCAGACCTAGTTGTTCATTGGAAGGACTGATGTTGAATCTGAAGCTCTAAAACTTTGACCACCTGATGCGAAGAGCTGACTCATTTAAAAGACCCTGATGCTGGGAGGGGTTGGGGGCAGGAGGAGAAGGGGATGACAGAGGGTGATATGGTTGGATGGCATCACCGACTCGATGGAAATGGATTTGGGTGGAGTCTTGGAGTTGGTGATGGGCAGGGAGGCTTGGCATGCTGTGGTTCATGGGGTCACAAAGACTTGGACACGACTGAGTGACTCAACTGAACTGAACTGAAGTATGATTATTACTCAACTTTCTCACTGCCTTCTGTCACTTTCCTGTTTTTACACTGAAAAGTTTATTATCTCAATACATGAACAAAAATGTAAATAATACATTGGATCTGAATTATATCATGCAAATGAAATAATATTTCTTATAATATTTAAATTGAAGTGACTTTATGAAGTGATAGAAAAAAAAGTAACAAGAGAACTGTCTTTAAAAGTACAGAATCTTTTTAATGGCTGAGTAATATTCCATGGTGTATATGTACCACAGCTTCCTTATCCATTCATCTGCTGATGGGCATCTAGGTTGCTTCCATGTCCTGGCTATTATAAACAGTGCTGCGATGAACATTGGGGTGCACGTGTCTCTTTCAGATCTGGTTTCCTCAGTGTGTATGCCCAGAAGAGGGATTGCTGGGTCATATGGCAGTTCTATTTCCAGTTTTTTAAGAAATCTCCACACTGTTTTCCATAGCGGCTGTACTAGTTTGCATTCCCACCAACAGTGTAAGAGGGTTCCCTTTTCTCCACACCCTCTCCAGCATTTATTGCTTGTAGACTTTTGGATAGCAGCTATCCTGACTGGCGTGTAATGGTACCTCATTGTGGTTTTGATCTGCATTTCTCTGATAATGAGTGATGTTGAGCATCTTTTCATGTGTTTGTTAGCCATCTGTATGTCTTCTTTGGAGAAATGTCTGTTTAGTTCTTTGCCCCATTTTTTGATTGGGTCATTTATTTTTCTGGAATTGAGCTGCAGGAGTTGCTTGTATATTTTTGAGATTAATCCTTTGTCTGTTTCTTCATTTGCTATTATTTTCTCCCAATCTGAGGGCTGTCTTTTCAGCTTGCTTATAGTTTCCTTTGTAGTGCAAAAGCTTTTAAGTTTCATTAGGTCCCATTTGTTTAGTTTTGCTTTTATTTCCAATATTCTGGGAGGTGGGTCATAGAGGATCTTGCTTTGATTTATGTCGGAGAGTGTTTTGCCTATGTTCTCCTCTAGGAGTTTTATATATTCATATCAATGTATGACAAAACCCACTGGAAAAAAAAAATAAAAATAATAAAATAAATAAATAAATAAAATAAAAGTACAGAATCGTGGTCTAACACCATTCCTTGTTAGCTATATATCTTCTGAGATTTTCAGGAAATATAATTAATGCTACTCTAAAATTATCTGTCACAAAATCTCACCAAAAAAAATGGTGAATACCATGAGTTTTATCTTCTCATTTTCCAATTTATACTTAACATTTTTATGAAGATGATATTTAAAAAATACACACATAACTCTTTCAATGAAAACTCCTCAGTGTTGTTCCATCTTCCAAGGAGCAGAACATACACTTATT
The DNA here is from genome assembly GCF_033118175.1 of Dama dama. Taxonomy (NCBI): domain Eukaryota; kingdom Metazoa; phylum Chordata; class Mammalia; order Artiodactyla; family Cervidae; genus Dama; species Dama dama. The sequence goes on along the minus strand of NC_083708.1, from coordinate 4,401,461 downwards.
TCTAAGCAGCTGGCCCACTCCTTTGCCTTTGCATGTGTACATGTATGCTAAGTAGTTTCAGTCATGCCCCAGTTTTTTTGTGACCCTATGGACCCTAGCCTGCCAGGCCCCTCTGTCCATGGTATTCCCAGCATGAATACTGGAGTGGGCTGCCATGCCACACCAATCTTCCCAACTCAGGGACTGAACTTCTGTCTCCTGTGACTCCTGCACTGCAGGCTAATTCTTTATCACTGGGCCATCAGTGAAGCCCCCTTTACCTTTGAAGAGGATGCTTATTCCAGCAACACTCCAGTATCACTGAAGAAAAGTAACTTTTCTTTAAAGTGTAGATTTTGATCGTATTATTTTGTCTGCTATTTCAATTCCTTCTAACCTTTCAGATTTCACCTTTAATTCTCCTTCAATCTGAAATCTTCTCAGAGTTTACCAGGGAGTTTGAGGAATTTTCCTGTCATATAATTTAGTGAATTCTAGTCATTATAGCAAATTTTATGCTTCATTATCAATTTTCTCATGTAAGTATTTCTTTCCGAGATTAAAAATACGTTGAGAGGAGGGTATGCTTATTTTATTCTTTATATTCCCAAACTGACATAAGAGGACAAAATATAGATAAATGATTAATGTCTAAAAGCTTTACACAGTTTTTTTTTTTTAAATTTCATAGCAACCAACGACTTATCTAACTGAGTTAACATCTTTCTGTACAAGTTCATCAATCTGCAGAAGTTTAATAAACAAGTCAATATTGGAACTGAGATTCCAAGTCAGATAGGCTGACTTCAGAGTATAACTCAATGATATTTAGAATTAAGGTTACCTGAGTCTCAACACTGCTGATTACTCAAAGGCAATCTTCTCAATCTAGAAATTAAGATTATGTAGGGATAGGGATACTTTAGTTTGTCTAAGTGCAAATATTATCTCTCTTTTTAAAATTACTTTACTGAGGTTTGAATAGCACACAAAAACCCATCCATAAAACTTGATGAGTCTGGAGATAAGTACAGAGATAAAACTATCAAGCAATCAATGTCATAAACCCTTAAAAGGCCCCTCTAACCTCTTTTTTAAATCAGTTATTTTGGTGATAAGAATACAGCATCCTTGGCAAAATTTTAGTTAGATAGTATAGGGTTGTTTACTCCAGGGGCTGTGATGTACAATAGATCTCTAGCAATTATTCTTCCTGCATGACTAAAACTCTCTATCTTTGGATTATTACCTCCTCATTTTCCCTTGTACCCAAGCCCCTGGCAATGACAATTCTAGTCTCTGCTTCTCTGAAAACATCTATCTTTAAAAAATAAAAATACCTGAATAGGTAGGTTTCTTTGAACAATAACCAGACATTAAATTTATATCACAACTTCAAAGGAAAAAATAAATTGTAAGAGCCAAACACACTGTAGTTAGACTTCAAAAGTGTTTACTAAATTTAAAAGTGCTTAACTTCCAATGTATGCAAATTGAATGTTTTATTTTCCATGTTTTTTAGATAATCCTTTTTATTATAGAATAATGGTGCAATCCTTGTGTTGATCTTAGATATTGTCTTCTTTCTTTATCTTCCCGGTGGTGTTCCATGTTGGTCCATGGCAAGAGCATCCATATAAGAACATTCTTGAAAGCAATAAACACTAAAGCAAATAAAACAAAGACAAATTTGTAGGACAACTGGTATTAACAAGCATTACACTGGGTAAGCTGGGCTAAGTGGTCACCTTACGCAATTTCTCATGAGTTGTGACTACATATGCATGAATCCTCCCAAATCTCATTGCATTTATTTAGTGCCACTTTTTAAAAGTGAAATCTAAACTCAAATGCTGAAAAGCAAGTTTTTACAATCCCTATTATTCTTTCCTAATTTTATCTCTATCTTTGTACTTAAAAATCCACATTTTTTCCCAATCTCAATACTTCTCTAATAGTAATTATCACACGTGTTACTTCAGATTTTACTATAATTTTTATAGAACCTTATTTTAAAAATCAAAATGGTACTAGGAAAAATGCCCCTCAAAAGCCATATCACCTGTTTTCTTCAGCATTGTGTAAATCGTAACTGCTACAGTTCTGTTTTTTTTTTTTTTTTTTTTTTTTTTTTTAAGCTATGTCTCAAGTCTTAAGAGAGATGACAAGGAAGAAGGAGAAGAAGGGGAAGAAGGAGAAAGAAGGAGGAGGATGTAAAGTCAAAGGAGGAGGAGAGGAAGGAGAAGAAGGAAAGAGAAGGAAAATCAGAAAGGGGCTAATGTTTGAGGTCTATGCCTCAAACAAAGTTTCAATTCCAACATATCTTCCTTAATTTCGTAACGTTAAAGGGTTACATAAAACCTCAAACTTACACAAGCATATATCCATCATAGAAATATAATTAAGGAAAAAAAGGAAAGCAGTGTTGAGGAAGAAAAGAGTGAAGAAAAGGATGGAGGAAGTAAGCATACTTTTTGAATTATTACTGTTGGAAAATGAGGTCTTCTCTTCTATGGTATTCCTCATAGGGAATAAATAATTTGACAAAACTATCTATTCTGCTAATATGTACAATCGCTCTTGGTCTCCATTGCAATTATTTAATAGATTTGCTGAGACTCTAATTATCTTAGAAGTCGAGACTCAGATAAAAGGAGGGAAAACTTACCTTCAACAGTATGATGTATCTAAAATCCTAAAAGTAAAACATAAAACTCTTGACTGTGGTTGAATATTAGTTTGGATTGTATAGCTTTTAAACACTTACCATCATGCAAAGAATTGAAAATAGTTTCCCCACTTATTTTTTAAAAGCTTGTAGCACCTCAATGTTCATCGCAGCACTATTTATAATAGTCAGGACATGGAAGCAACCTAGATGCCCATCAGTGGACGAATGGATAAGGAAGCTGTGGTACATATACACCATGGAATATTACTCAGCTATTAAAAATAATGCATTTGAACCAGTTCTAATGAGGTGGATGAAACTGGAGCCCATTATACAGAGTGAAGTAAGCCAGAAAGATAAAGACTAATACAGTATACTAACACATATATATGGAATTTAAAAAGATGGTAATGATAACCCTATATGCAAAACAGAAAAAAAGACACAGATGTACAGAACAGACTTTTGGACTCTGTGGGAGAAGGCATGGGTGGGATGTTCTGAGAGAACAGCATTGAAACAAGTATACTATCAAGGGTGAAACAGATCACCAGCCCATGTTGGATGCATGAGACAAGTGCTCAGGGCTGGTGCACTGGGAAGACCCAGAGGGATGGGATGGAAAGGGAGGTGGGAGAGGGGATCGGGATGGGGAACACGTGTAAATCCATGGCTGATTCATGTCAATGTATGGCAAAAATCCACTACAATATTGTAAAGTAATTAGCCTCCAACTAATAAAAATAAATGGAAAAAAAATAATAAAAGCTTGCAGCAGTTTGCCGACTTATTTTAAAGAAAAAGCTTTGTGTATCACCAAAACTGGACATTTCTACGTGATTATACTTATTCTAGGTTTTGTTAGCAATGAATAATCAAATGCTTTTAGTTCTTTTGTAGTTCTGTATGGAAGAAAATTCCTATGGGTAATGAAATTCCTATGAGTAATTGAAATGAATGCATTTGTTTGTACATGTCTCATTACATTGACATCTCACAACAATATGACAAAAAAAAAAAAAAATACCCACTTTCACTTGCAAGTAGGACACAGGTTTGATAGGATCTTTGCTTAACAAAGTAAGTGCCTCTAATACACACTGAATAATTTTTTTTTTAATTTTTCCATATTCATTATTTTTAGAAATTGATTTCCTGAAGAAAGATTATTAACAGTTTATGTAAAGTTGGAAACAGAAAGAGTGAAGTCACTCAGTCATGTCGACTTTTTGCGGCCCCATGAACTATAGCCCACCAGGCACCTCCATCCATGGAATTTTCCAGGCAAGAGTACTGGAGTGGGTTGCCGTTTCCTTCTCCAGGGGATCTTCCTGACCCAGGGATCAAACCCAGGTCTCCCGCATTGCAGGCAGACGCTTTACCGTCTGAGCCACCAGGAATCCCCCCTGGAAAGAGAAGGAAGTGTCAGGTCCAGGAGGGCGGGGTTTGCCGCACCCCAGGTCGCCATGACAACCGAGCCCCAGACTGTTGAGCCACTGTGTTAAAGATTGTCACTTTACTTGCTGGTCCAAGGCGGATGTCAAAGAAAGCCCGGGGAGGCCCACTGCATACAACAGCAGTGGAACTGAATACGTGTCATCACGTTGCAGGGTCTCACCCAGTTCTTCAATGTGGATAAACAATGAAAAGCATTTCTTATCAAATCTGTGCAAACTTCAAAACAAAGTCTGGGAAATGTAAGCCAGAGGCAAGTTTCTAACAGAACTGGCACCTCTTTGTCAGATTTACTGCTCAGATGAAGAAGAATATACCATGCCTAGCTGTGTTAGAGTTGGTGGAAGTGAGGGAAAATGTTCTCCATAAACCACCTATTCTTCAAGAGAAGCCACCCACTGAAGGCTACTTTTCAATTGTGTTGCCCAAATTTGAAGACAGTAAAAGCATAACAGAAGGGTTACTGACACAAAAGCAGTATGAAGTCATCAAAGCCACAGCATCTACCTCATGAGGGGCGAGGACTGAGATGGAGTAAGAAGCCTCCGCATCCTAACCTGGCCTAACAGTCAGTGCGCTAAGGGAGAACAAGCATGGGTGAAGCATTCTTCACACCTGACCATCTGCAGGGCGACCCGCTCTTAAAAGCTAACCTAGTTTTCCTTCTTTGTCTTACATAACAAGCCTTGATTCCATTTTGTCTTCAACCTCCCAGATCTGTTCTCTTGCTTTACTCTGACAACTGGCAAGTGAAAGATGTTTTTCTGATTATAAATGGAAAAAAAAAATGCATGTTGAGGAAAATTTGAAAAGACAGAAAGTAAAAATAATTTACCCATCATCCACTAGTAATTTACCCACTAGTAGATAATTTACCCACTAGTAAATACTACCTTTTGAACAAAGCAACAACAAAAAGTTGGAATCAGGATGAGATAATAAAACACTTGTTATCACTAAAAGATATACACATACATTCATATCAATGTATGACAAAACCCACTGGAAAAAAAAAAAAAAAAAAACTAGTTGAAAGCTTAACATTAAATTTTAGCAATTTAATTATAGGCAATCAACTCTATAAGATGGCATTTCAATATTCCACAAGTTTAATTTGCAGAATTTATTCAAGTATAGTTTTGAATAATATTTTAAATATAATTTCTTTTCTGAATAACATGCTGTTTAGAAGCATGATTATAAAATTCCAGATATATTATAATTTCTTTTTATCTTTTTGGTTTTGATTTATAACACTTTTCATTATGGTCTGAGATAACGATCTGACAGATGCCATTTTTAGAATTTTTTCATTGCTATATGGACTTCTCCAGTTGTGTTGCACAGACCTCTCACTGCAATGGTTTCTCTTGTTGCAGAGCACCAGCTTTAGGTGCACAGGCTTCAGGAGTTGCAGCACATGGGCTCAGAAGTTGTAACACATGTTTTCTGGCACATGTTTGGCATTGTCTGGGCTTAGTTGTCTGGTGGCATGTGGGATCTTCCCATGCCAGAGCTTGTACCCATGTCGCCTGCATTGGCAGGCAGATTCTTTACCACTGAGCAACCAGGGAAGCCCTGAGGTTGTTTTATGATCTATTATGTGTCTAATTTTTATAAATGTTCCATGTGTACTTTGGTAGGATATATGAGCCAATTACAGTCACAATTTTTATATGTCCTGTAAAATAAACTTGTTAAAAAAATAAATAAATAAATAAAAGATATACACATGCATATGTGTATATATATACATAATATGCATACATATATGTATATATATCAAAGCAAACCAAAGTAAAAATATGATGATTGCTTTCCTACTTTTAAATTTCACTTAATTTTCTTAAAAAAGCTTTATACATTTAGATTTTTCCCAGAAACAGGTTTGTTTAGTGCTGGGAAATTGATTAATACATTAATTGATTAATTAAGTTATCTATCAATTAATTTTTAAAAGTTTCAAAGTTGTGGAGCCTTTAACCTTGATACTTACCTATGTTACTAACATTTTCCCATTGTGATTCATTTCAGCACATGCTTGACATTTTCAAACGAACTGTTAGTTTTATAAATCCTGAAATATTATCTTGAGTTTATCTTTTCCTTGCCTACATAACCTTGCAAATTTTTTAGGAAGTTACTTTTTAAAATTTTACTGTAGTTTTTTTTGTTTTTTTAATAGTCTCAGTGCTACTGCTCATGAATTATTCAGGTGAAAATTTTATGCTTTAAAGATGTGTAAATTTAAATCTGAATATTTCTTGGCTTCAAAAACACAAGAACAAATTTCATATAGTTACTGCATCATTTATCACTCATCTATGTTACTGGCCTAAGTATAAATGTGTAAATGTGTGACTAAAAAATAAATTATCCCCTTTATTTCAATAAAATAAATATACTTCTGATACTTTAAATGTAAAGTATCATTGATTCTATTAAAATGTTAAACTGTTTATGACATTAATAAAAGATCTCTCTCAGTTTTCCATTTTGTCACCAATCCTATCAATTTCAGCTTTGCAACTGTTTCAAATTGGTCTCTCATGTTTATCAGTGTCAACATCCTACTTCAGATAGTCATCTTTTATTTCATCTACTAAAATAACCTCTACACTAACCCTGTTTATGTATATACTACAAGGCTGCAAAATTCCTATTAAAGAATGTTGGATGTTACACTTTCATTCTTTAAAAATGCTGTGTTACCTAAAGGATAAGTTAAAATCCCTTGAATGACACAGAGTTTATCATGTAGATTCGTCTATTATAATATTTTCTAGTTTCTTTAACAAACACATGTGTTCTGCTATCCTCCCATTTGTGTGTGTGTGTGTGTGTGTGTGTGTGTGTACAGGCACCTATACAATCATGTAACCACATTGACGCCATTACATACACTTCCTTACTGTTTGATCACAGGACCATTAGAACTACAGAGATGATAACTACTACTCAATACAGAGTATTGTGATAAATTGCTACTTATCTTACAGGAGGATATAATATAAATCTTTTCTGTCACAGGTTGGATTCAAGAGGCAGAAGTGAATGTTGGTACCAATTAAGGGCTGTTGGGATCAACACCAGTAGAAGGTCAGGTAAAGAAATCGAATTGACTGTACAGAGTAGATGAGCTCTGATAGAGTTTGAATAATGACCCCTCAAAATGTCAGATTGGTTAAGTAGAGTAGAGGAGAACAGGATATTTCCTACATCTACATTCACCTGTCATTAGATGCAGGCTGCTGCCAGGGAAAGCAGCAGTCTTTGTCAAGGCAACAGTCTTCAGTTGCAATAATTCCTAAAGTTCAGTAGCAACTGAGAATTACCTGTTGCAACACTTCTAGCAGCTGAGGGAATAAACTCTTCAATCCTTAAGTGTGTCCGTGCTGTGTTCAGTCATGTCCAACTCTTTGTGACTATATGGACGGTAGCCTGCCAGGCTCCTCTGTCCATGGACTTTTCCAGGCAAGAACACTGCAGTGGGTTGCCGTTTCCTTTTCCAGTGGATCTTTCTCACAGTTGTGTAGGCTTTCTGAAATTAAAATCTGGCTATAGTACTCCCTTACCTAAAATGCTTAAATGGTATCCTATCATCTACAAATAAAGCCCTAAATTTCTTACGGTAACCCCAATTTCCCTTCCTGATATCACCCTGATTACTTTCCAGGTAAACACAACCACTCCCACATAGTATTTGGTGTTCTGCCAAATACTCCATACCAAGGTTATTCTACATTTCTTTTTCCCTTTGTTTTTTCCTATAGATATGTCCTTTCCCCCTCTTTGTCTGACAAACTTAAAATAATTCCTCTAAATCCTGGGTCTGTTTTTGTCACTCTGTCACTCACTTCCTTAAATGTGGTACATACTTCATAAGTTATCTATTTACTATGTCAGAGCTCCTGGAGAATATAAACTCGCTGTATTTTAATCTCTTAATTTTTATTCAGAGTATATGACACATATTAGGCTATCAAATTTTGATATATTTAATAAACAAGTAGATTTAATAATAAATTGTAAAATTACTTTCATATAAAATGAATATATTTTAGTACTTTCAAATGATTGTATACCAAATGAATTAGCTGTTGTTGATATGCATCACATTATTGCTTCTATATAAAATTGCCTATCAGGTACATGTTGGGATAGAAAACAGCCTTAGCAGATAGAGATAGAATTTCCTTCTGTGTCAGAGGACAGGTTCATCACTAGACAAGGATAATAAATGTATTGTATTCCTCTCACTCTAGGGCATATATCAGGCAGATTTTCTGACAATACTTTAAGATTCAGTTCAGTTCACTTCAGTTCAGTCACTCAGTCGTGTCTGACTCTTTGCAACCCCATGAATCACAGCACGCCAGGCCTCCCTGTCCATCACCAACTCCCAGAGTTTACTCAAACTCATGTTCATCGAGTAGGTAATGCCATCCAGCCATCTCATCCTCTGTCGTCCCCTTCTCCTCCTGCCCCCAGTCCCTCCTAACATCAGGGTCTTTTCCAATGAGTCAACTCTTGGCATCAGGTGGCAAAGTAGTTGAGTTTCAGCTTCAGCATCAGTCCTTCCAATGAACACCAAGGACTGACCTCCTTTAGGATGGACTGGTTGGATCTCCTTGCAGTCCAAGTGACTTTCAAAAGTCTTCTCCAACACAACAGTTCAAAAGCACCAATTCTTTTGTGCTCAGCCTTCTTCACAGTTCAACTCTCACATCCATACATGACCACTGGAAAAACCATAGCCTTGACTAGGTGGACCTTTGTTGGCAAAGTAATGTCTATTTTTTAATATGCTACTAGGTTGTTCATAACTTTCCTTCCAAGGATTAAGCGTCTATTAACTTCATGGCTGCAATCACCATCTGCAGTGATTTTGGAGCCCCAAAAAATAAAGTCTGGCACTGTTTCCACTACTTCTCATCTATTTCACATAAAGTGATGGGACTGGATGACATGGTCTTAGTTTTCTGTATATTGAACCTTAAGCCAAATTTTTCAATCTCCTCTTTCACTTTAATCAGGAGATTTTTTGATTCCTCTTCACTTTCTGCCATAAGGTTGGTGTCATCTGCATATCTGAGGTTATTGATATTTCTCCCGGCAATCTTGGTTCCAGTTTCTGCTTCTTCCAGCCCAAGGTGTCTCAGGATGTACTCTGCATATAGGTTAAATAAGCAGGGTGACAATATATAGTCTTGACATATTCCTTTTCCTATTTGGGACCAGTCTGTTGTTCCATGTCCAGTTCTAATCGTTGCTTCCTGACCTGCATATAGGTTTCTCAAGAGGCGGGTCTGGTGCTCTGGTATTTCCATATCTTTCAGGATTTTCCACAGTTTATTGTGATCCATACAGTCAAAGGCTTTGGCACAGTCAATAAAACAGAAATAGATTTTTTTTTAAATGAAACTCTCTTACTTTTCCAATGATCCAGCAGATGTTGGTAATTTGATTGCTGGCTCCTCTGCCTTTTCTAAAACTAGCTTGAATATCTGGAAGTTCATCTTTCATGTATTGCTGAATCCCAGCTTGGAGAATTTTGAGCATTGCTTTACTAGCGTGTGAGATGAGCACAATTGTGTGGTAGTTTGAGAATTCTTTGGCATTGCCTTTCTTTGAGATTGTAATGAAAACTGATCTTTTCCAGTCCTGTGGCCACTGCTGAGTTTTCCAAATTTGCTGGCATATTGAGTGCAGCACTTTCACAGCATAATCTTTTAGGATTTGAAATAGCTCAGCTGGAATTCCATCACCTCCACTACCTTTGTTCATAGTGATACTTTCTAAGGCCCACTTGACTTCACATTCCAGGATGTCTGACTCTAGGTGAGTGATCACACCATCGTGATTATCTGGATCATGAAGATCTTTTTTGTACACTTCTTCTGTGTATTCTTGCCACATCTTCTTAGTATCTTCTGTTTCTGTTAGTTCCATACCATTTCTGTCCTTTATTGACCCCATCTTTGCATGAAATGTTCCCTTGGTATCTCTAATTTTCTTGAAGAGATGTCTAATCTTACCCATTCTGTTGTTTTCCTCTATTTCTTTGCATTGATTGCCGAGGAATGCTTTCTTATTTCTCCTGGTTATTCTTTGGAACTCTGAATTCAAATGGGAATATCTTTCCTTTTCTCCTTTGCTTTTCACTTCTTTTCTTTTCACAGCTATTTGTAAGACCTCCTCAGACAGCCACTTTGCTTTTTTGCATTTCTTTTCCATGGGGATGGTCTTGATCCCTGTCTCCTGTACAATGTCACAAACCTCCATCTATAGTTCATCAGGCTCTCTGTCTGTCAGATCTAGTCCCTTAAATCTATTTCTCACTTCCACTGTATAGTCATAAGGGATTTGATTTAGGTCATACCTGAATGGTCTAGTTGTTATCCCTACTTTCTTCAGTTTAAGTCTGAATTTGGCAATAAGGACTTCATGATCTGAGCCACAGTCAGCTCCCGGTCTTGTTTTTGCTGACTGTATAGAGCTTCTCCATCTTTGGCTGCAAAGAATATAATTAATCTGATTTCAGTGTTGACCATCTGGTGTTGTCCATGTGTAGAGTCTTCTCTTGTGTTGTTGGAAGAGGGTGTTTGCTATGACCAGTGCGTTCTCTAGGCAAAACTATATTAGCCTTTGCCCTGCTTCATTCTGTACTCCAACGCCAAGTTTGCCTGTTACTCCAGGTGTTTCTTGACTTCCTACTTTTGCATTCCAGTCCCCTGTAATGAAAAGGACGTCTTTTTTGGGTGTTAATTCTAAAAGGTCTTGTAGGTCTTCATAGAACCGTTCAACTTCAGCTTCTTTAATGTTACTGGTTGGGGCATATGCTTGGATTACCGTGATATTGAATGGTTTGCCTTGGAAATGAACAAAGATTATTCTGTCATTTTTGAGATTGCATCCCAGTACTGCATTTCAGACTCTTTTGTTGACTATGACGGCCACTTCATTTCTTCTAAGGGATTCCTGCCCACAGTAGTAGATTCAATGGTCATCTGAGGTAAACTCACCCTTTCCAGTCCTAGGAGCGGTGGCTGCGTGGATGTAGGAGGGCCAAGAGGAGCTACTCCACGTTTAAGGTCAGGAGGGGTGGCCGTGAGGAGATACCCCTCGTCCAAGGTAAGGAGCAGAGGCTGTGCTTTGCTGGAGCAGCCATAAAGAGATACCCCACAACTAAGGTAAGAGTAAATCAAGTAAGATGGTAGGTGTTGCGAGAAGGCATCAGAGGGCAGACACACTGAAACTATAATCACAGAAAACTAGCCAATCTGATCACAGGACCACAGTCGTGTCTAACTCAGTGAAACTAAGCCATGCCGTGTGGGGCCACCCAAGAGGGATGGGTCATGGTGGAGAGGTCTGACAGAATGTGGTCCACTGGAGAAGGGGATGGCAAACCACTTCAGTATTCTTGCCTTTAGAACCACATGAACAGTATGAGAAGGCAAAATGATAGGATACTGAAAGAGGTCGGCGGGTGCCCAATATGCTACCGGAGATCAGTGGAGAAATAACTCCAGAAAGAATGAAAGGATGGAGCCAAAGCAAAAATAATACCCAGTTGTGGATGTGACTGGTGATAGATGCAAGGTCTGATGCTGTAAAGAGCAATATTGCATAGGAACCTGGAATATTAGGTACACAAATCAAGGCAAATTGGAAGTGGTCAAACAGGAGATGGCAAGAGTGAACGTCAACATTCTAGGAGTCAGCGAACTAAAATGGACTGGAATGGGTGAATTTAACTCAGATGACCATTATATCTACTTTAAGATTAGTGTTTCCTAAACTTGTGTTTCTTCAACAATGACATAAACCCACTATTTGTGAACCTGGGCCTCCACTCATTGCTTCCTAGGGATTTATGGGTGTCAAAGGGGAAAAAAAAAAAAAAAAAAGAATGCACTGGGTAGATTAAACAAACAAGAAAGCCTTCATTCTGTCATAAGACCTATGTAATGGAAAAGAAACATTAATCTCAGCTCCACTGAAACAAAACAGGAGAATTTAATGGGAAAGTACTGGAGGAGGTTATTTGGAAGGTTAGTTGGTAGGATATATCACCCGTGTTTACTGAGTGGTGCTTCTTAGAGTTAGGTCCCCACTCTCACAGAGACTGGGAGAGAGGAGCACTATTTTCCTTGATGGCCACATTTCTAAGGGATGGCACCCAGATCCTTGAGAAAGATGTTCCTGGATTATAAAACTGTCAAGTGGGACTTATCACCGGTGTGCAAGTAAGGTTCAATAATCGCAAATCCCTCGATGTGATACACCCTGTTGCAAATCAAAAAATAAAAACCAAATGACCCTCTCAACAGATGCAGAAAAATGCTTTGACAAAATCCAACATTCGTTAATGATAAAAACTCTCCAGACAGTGGGCATAGAGGGAATATATCTCAATATAATAAAAATCATATATGAAAAGTCCACACTTAACATTGTACTTACTGGTGAAAAACTGGAAGCATTTCCTCTAAGATTAGAAAGAAGACAAGGATGCCCACTGCCACCACTTTTATTCAACATAATATCAGAAGTCCTAGTCACAGAAATAAGACAAGAAAGAAGTAAACAGAATCCAAGTTGGAAAGGAAGAAGTAAAACTGTCAGTTGCTCATGACATGATACTATACGTGGAAAATCCTAAAGACTCTAGAACTAATCAGTGAATTTGGTGAACCTGTAGGATACAAAATGAATAGACAGAAATCTGCTTTATTTATATACACTAAAAATAAACTATCAAAAAGAAAAATCAAAGAAAAAAATCCAAATTATGATGGCATAAAAAAGAATGAAATAAAAACAAAAAAGCTTACTTTTAAGGAGGTAAAAGACCTGTGCTTGGAAAACTATGACACAGATGAGCAAAAAACAGCACAGATGTTGTTGAAGACAACACAGATGGATAGATCATGTTTCTGTATTAGAGGAGTTAAGATTGTTAAAGTGGCCCTACTACTCAAGAAAATCTACAAATTCAGTGCAATCCCTATCAAAATATCAAGGACATTTTTCACAGATTTAGAACAAATAATGCTAAAATTTGCTTGGAAACCCAAAAGACCCTGGACACCCAAAAAATATTGAGGAAGAATAAAGTTCGAGCCATCAAGTTCCCTGAATATATGCTATACTACAGAGCTAGAGTAATTAAAAATGCATAATACTGGCACAAAAATAGACATGTGGATCAATGAAGAAAAATGGAGAGCCCGGAAATAAACCCACACACACATAATCAATTAATCTAGAACAAAGGAGGCAAGAATATATAATGGACCAAAACAATCCCTTCAGTAAGTGACATTGGGGAAAACTGGACACCAAAATGTAAAAGAATAATATTAAAACATTTTCTAGTATAATATACAGATATAAACTCAAATTGGGGTAATTGCAAGCTTTCTACAATGAATGCTTTAAGGAAAGAGAGGTCAGTGGCCTGGAGCCAGGGAAAAACTCTGACTAAGTTTTAGTCAAGCTAAGGGGAATGGATGTTAAGGCCATCTTGATTAGAAAGCATGGGGAACTGATTTCCATGCTGCCTATTATGCTGTGAACAACAGTCTTTATCTCTGGCTCAGGAGTCTCATGTCTTATGCCAGCACATTGTTTATGTGTAGGGAATCAACTTGGATAAAGGACTGAAGCCTGCAATTGAAATTAAGCCATGCAATAGCAGAAATATCATAACATAAAACATCTGTTCCCTTATTAAATTTCCCTTCTTCATTCATTTTTGGCATAGAACTTTTATAGTTGACTTAATTTGAATAAATTTTTCTTCAAAGACGGTTCTTCTTATGTAGAGAGAATAAAGTTAACATATTTGACTTTGAAATAATATATTGTTAGATTTAATTTATAATGACTTTGTCTTAATTGTCAGTAATATTAAATGTTGTATAACTATGATATAAAGAATGAAATATGGATCAACTTATAATTAGATAATCATTTATTATTAAGTTATATAAGACTGAAATAGATTTAGAATAAGCCAGTTTCTGTTACTGCCATTAGTAGATATTTATATTCTTTTGTACACTTATAGATAAGTAAAATGATGATGCTTTTGATGAATTTAAAAACCGATAGTTTTATATTTGAATTGATGTTTATTTGAGATTGAAAAGAAACAGAGTGTGATCATTAAGATCATATTCAATGCCATTCTTGGAACTTTCAAATCTATTTTATAGAGTGACTATACTTAGCTGTTTAGAGCTGAAGGTTGTATTGATTATCAAGTATGATCTGCAGGATTGGGAGTGTTCAATAAAGATATATGACACACATTTTTAATCAAAATCTAGATTTAAAATATGACTTTAATGCCAATGAATGTAGTTTTACTTAATAATATTTACTTTTTGAGTGAATATTGGGGAGCTCAAGCAATAAATGTACAGTTGACCTTTGAACAGTGCAGATGTTAAGGGTGTGAAACCTTCATGCAGTTGAAAATCCAAGTATAACTTATAATCAGACTTCAGTAACTGCAGTTCCTCTGTATCTTCTGTTCCATACCTCTGACTTCAACCAACCATGGATCATGTGGTACTGTAGTATATTTCCTATTGGAAAACTCTGGGTATAACTGGACCCAAGTTCAAATTCATCTTGTTCAAGAGTCCACTGTAAATACAAACTTTCTTATAAAACAACTACATTTGAGTTTTTGTGTGCATATATTTCACCTGGGAAGTCTATGTAAAATACAGATTCCTGGGAGCCACTAAACATGATTCTGATTTAGTATGTCTGGAGATGTCCTTAGAAGCCAGACTTTTGATTCTGATAAAAGTGTGCAAAGAACACATTGAGACCAATACTATAAAACCTGGGATTAAATATAAAATTTCAGCATGTTCACAAATAATTCATGTGTATTTTAGCATCCAGTTTCTTTTACTACTGTCCAGTTCTTTTCAAATTGGAAAGAAATATGCATGAGAATCTACTAAAGATATTTTTTAAACCAAGAATGATTTTTTCTTTCTTGCCTATGTTTTCCTGGCTGAATCCAATCCAAAGATTTTCCTACAAACAAGTAGTGGATTTGGGTTAAGAAAAGTGTGCATCCTTTAAAAATTAATATCCATGAGCTACTTATAGTGACCTCTGATTCTTACCTTCTACCACATAAAAATCTGGTACAGTCTCTAGTTTAGTTTAGGAAATTTTAAGCCATGTGACTTCAAAATACTTGTGATGTAATGAAAGGTAATTTAGAATGAGCACACAATTGTTGTTATGAAATGTTTTTGTAATGTCTTGCTCCATATCAGCTGACCCCAACTACTTATAATAAAGTAAACCTTGCATCATCCTATATCTCTTACCAATAGTGGGATTTTGAATCTAGTCTGAAATAGAGTCATTTGGGAAGTGGTGAGTTTCAGTTTTAAGGACAAAATAAGAACTGACCCTCTATTGATACCCTGGCACAGAACAAAGAAGTAAATGACTTGTTCAAGGCAGCCAGTAATATAGATAAGAAAATAATAAACCTGTATTCTCTATTTTTTAAATTATACTGTTAACTTGAACACCATTACTCAAATAAATCAATTGTTCATTTATTTGATTCTCCATGATTTTAATATACTATACTGTATAATCTTTCATTATTAGAAGAGCACTATGAAATAGGACAACTTATCCTCATAGGATAGATCAAAGTATTGAAAAATAATGACTTCAGGTTGCTGAGACTGGAACTAGAATTTTGGTCCCCTAATGCTGAGTCTATTTTATTTTATTTTGGTTTTTGATTTACATTAAAATAGACTTTCACCTAATTCAAATAGGTGCACAATAAGATATTTCAAGTTAACAGAGACTGCTTTTTTTTTTTTAACCTAAACTTTGTGTCAAACAGTTCACACAATAATCTCAAAGTTATAATAATCAGTGATTGGAGATTTTCTTAATTCCAATTTTTTCACATCAAGGAAATGTTTTTGTGGTTAAACAACAACAACAACAACAAAAGAAAATGCACCTTGAAATCTACCCTGTTAACAAAATTTTAAGTGTACCATACCACATTGCTAGCTATATGTGTATTATTGGAGAGCAGATCTCTAGAAAATGTATCATCTTGCATGACTGAAATTCCAAACCTGTTGCACAACTCCCCATTTCCCCCTCCCCTACCCCTGGCAACCACCTTTCTATACACCACATTCTATATACTACAATGATGACATATTAGTGAGATCATGAGGGAAAAAGTAGAAATTGTGACAGACTTTATTTTCTTGGGCTCCAAAATCACTGTGGACATTGACTGCAGCCAAGAAGTGGGGTCGCAAATGTGTTGGACATGACTTAGTGACTACGAACAAAGCAACAAAAGAAACACAGGTGATTGTGTGTGTGTGTGTGTGTGTGTGTGTGTGTGCGCACACGCGTGTGCAGAAGCTTTAGAGTTGTTTTCGTTTGTTTGTTTGTTTGTTTTTAGTATCTGGGAATTTATTAACCAATGGGGCATACTGAACAACAAACTATTTTATATCTTTCAGGAAGAAAAAGCATTAAATCTGAAAACACATCACCCACTGAATTTGGACACAACACCTCTAATCAATTAAGAGGAACATTTGTATAGTCCAAGTCTTTATTTTTACACCCATCAGGCCATGAACTTATAGGATATGGACTCCAACAGTTCAGGCTCCTTCCATTGGTCCTCACGAAGTGTGCTTCTGGGTGGAGCAGGCTGGTGCTTCAGCTGAACCCAAGTCCCTTTCTCTTTGGCTTCCTTCTTTTTCTGATTGTTTCCCCTTCACATGTTTCTGGAAGCTATCTTGGCTCTTAGAGTGCTTAATAAGCTCAATATGCACATTAATTCTCTTGGGAAGAATCTTGCCCTTAACTGACTTGTTTATAATTATGCCAACAGCGTAGACTCTCCCGGTATTGCCATAGTAAATCTGTGGGGCATTCCTTTTTGAATAGGACCCATTCCCGTGGTATCTAAAATATCACCCTTCTTGTAGATTTGCATGTTTGTGGCCAAAGGAAAAGCTCCTTGTCCTCTAAAATCCCTAGAGAACGTCTAGCAGGTGTCCCTCCTCTTTTCCTCTGTGTTGGTCATTTTGGCAAATTACTGGATGACAGTGGTTCTGGCCTAAAGATAAGAGTTTTCTTTGTTTAAGAATATGTCATCTATGAGCAGGGATGATCACCTCCTTTCTTATTGTGTATATTTGATTTCTTTTTCCTGTTTGATTCATTTAACCAAGGCATCTTGGATTATACTTGGCAAAGAGCATGTATCCTTGTCTTGTTCCTAATCTTAGCTTTGGTTTTTCCCCATCAATTATGGTGTTAGAATTGGACCTTTTTATGGACTTTATAGTATTAATATAATTTCCCTTCTATTATTAGTGAGCTGAATGTATTTTATATAAAAATGTATTGAATGCCATCAAATGTTTCTTATGATGTTTATTCTTCCCTCTGTTCATATAGTATACCTTATTGACTGATTTTTTTTGCAAGTTGGATGGTTATTCTCTCATGAATAAGTCCCACTTGGAAATGATGTATGATATATATACAAATCCACTTTTTTTTAAGATTCTATACTCTTTATGGTCCATTACAGAGTACTGAGTAGAGTTCTCTGTGCTGTTCTTATCAGTTATGTATTTCATGTGTAGTAGTGTGTACGTCAATCCCAATCTCCCAATTTATCCTGATGCTTGATATTTCCAATGTGCTATTGTATTTGGTTTGTTGGTGCTTTGTTGAGGGTTTCTGCATCTATATTTATCAGGTCTTCAGTTTTCTTTCCTTTTTTTCAATCTTTTTTGTCAGTCTTTCCTATGACAAAACTACTGACCTTATAAATGAGTTTGGAAGGGTCTTTTGTTCTTAAATTATTTTGAAGAATTTGAGAAGGGTTTCTGTAAATTCTTGTGTATATGATTGGTAGATTTCTCCAGGGAAGCCATCTGATACTGAGTTTTTCTCTGTTAGGATGTTTTCAAATAATGATTCAATTATATCAGTAGTTATTGGTCTGTTTAGATTTTCTATTTATTTATAATTTAGTCTTGGTAGGATATATATTTCTAGGAATATATCCATTTCTTCTAGATTATCTACTCTGTTGGTGTATAATTTTTCATAATAACCCCATGCTGTTGTTTTCATTTCTTTGGCCTCATTTATAGTGTATCCTGTCTCATTTCTGATTATGAGGCTTCACTCTTTTTCTCCCTAACTAGTCTAAATAAAGGTTTGTCAATTTTGTTTATCCTTTCAAACAACCAACACTTCATTTTAAACAATTTCATTTTTGTATTATTTTTCTATTCTTTATTATTTATACTTTAATTTTTTATTTATACTCTAATTCTTATTGTTACCTTGCTTCTGTTTAGTTCCCCTTAACTGAGTCTGTTGTGCTACTTGAATCTGTATGCCCATTTCATTACCCAGTGTGAGACGTTTTCAGCCATTATTACCTCAAATAAGATTTCTGTTCCATTTTTCTCTCATTTTTCCTACTTAAACTTCCATAATGTTTATTTTCATTTTCTTTATTATCTACTATAAGCCAAATAGACTTCCTTATTTTTTTTTTAACTTCATCACTTTTTTTTTAAATTTTTGCTTCTGTGATTGAATTATTTAAAGTGACTTGTTTTTGAGTTCATAGATTCTTTCTTGTACTTGATCAAATCTGCTATTAAACCCCTCTAGTAAATTTTTAATTCAAGTATTGCATTCTTCAGTTCTAAATTTATTTGTTCTTTCTATCTCTTTGGTGGCATTCTAATTGTGTTTATTCACCATTATCTTGAGGTCATTTACCATCTTTCTTCTAAGTATTTTGGACTCTTTGTCCAAAGGTAGGTAATGAAGGTAACTTACCTACCTTCATTCCTTTGGTGTCAGTTTCTGGGGATTAATTTGTTTCTTTGTTTGGAGCACATTATTCTCTTTTGTGTACGTGTATGTGCATTGTTATTTTGTGTTAGAATTCATGCATTTTGGGAAGTGGTTCTCTCTCCCAGTCTTTATAAACTAGCTTCCTAGGCAGAAGATCTTCACCAGACTGGAAATCTGGAGCTTTCTCAAATCTTTTCTGTGAATTATTTTTCTCTGAATCTCCGTGTGTAAATGTCCAATTAGAGAGATTTTCCCAGTTTGCTTTTCCAGGGGCCTGTGATATCTCACTCATCACCTGTCTGTCTGCAGTGCTGCAGGCTTTCCACAGCAGCCCAAGCACTGATTTCTGCTGTTGTTCTCAGCGGCCTCCAGGCGTTCAGAGTTCACAGGTCTGTGAGTGCTCCGAGCTGGGCAGGACTCTGCACTGAGCCAAAGAGAGGGGCAGTGGCAAGAGAGAGTCATGCTGGTGCAAGCCAATGTCTCTGCCCTTTGTGCCCCTTCTGATGCCTTTCTGTAGAACCTAGGTTCATGCAGGATAGAAACTTGTGTGTCACACAGCCTCTCAAAGAGTCAGAATGCTCCAGTGTCTTCTTCCCCTCTCCAGGGACAGTCTGAGTTGGCAGTTTCCCTTTGAATGTGGCTTGTGAGCCAGGCAGAAGGACTTGGCAAGTGCCACAAATTTAAGCACTTGCTCTGATGCAGCTGGCTTCATGCTCAGCTGTGGTACTAGAGCCTCTTGACTCACTTCTGGTCTTACAATGGGAACTTGTCTATGTAATATCGAATTTGTATCTCAGTGGGAAAAGAACGTGTAGGGCTTTCTATTTCACCATTTTGCTGATATCACCTCCTAATGAGTGACAATATTTTGCTGGATTTTTATTCTGATTTGTTTTTGTGTCAAGAAATCTATCAAAATTTTTCTCAACAATATGATATATAGAGTATCATATTTGGTATTGTTTTTCTGTTCATAGTGTAAGTTATTTAATATATTTTTAGTACACTAATCTTCAAAAAAGTTGAGCTAATCAAAGATTACAACTTTCCAAGGTGAATTTAATAGAGAAAAAATTAAAAATTCACAGATATAATCTGTTTTCAAAAGTTAAACTATATGTTCATGTTAAAAAACAATGGTAATGAATAAAAATTACAAAAAATGTCATTTTAATGATAAAATTATCATTTCATTTTATGATTGAAACTAAAATGAAATTGATTTGAACTTAATGATCATATTGCCATCTGGCAATTACAATTTCGTAATCCCTAAAGTTGCCATAAGATGTTGGAGACAGAAAAACAGAAAGCAGTTGCATAAAATTCAGTATAACATGACAGAGACTCTTAAATTCTAAGTATACTACTACTACAATAAAGACTATTCCAAGATGTGATTATTAGACAGATTGCTTTTTAACAATATGTGAAGATATGTTTACTAAGGTTTTATATTTTCTTTGTGCTTCAAAAGATGAATTGTTCTAGTGTGTTTTAGTTAAAAGGAATATAGGTACCCATCACATGTAATGTGCTTTCCTCTCTATGGGACAGCTGTGATTTTGGCTAAGGAAACAAGGATAGAAATCCACTTGCTCTTTTTTATATTAAATTAATATTGCTTCTAAATGTGAAATAATCATGGAAAATATTCTTGGGTTTAGAATAAATCAGGGATTGAAAATGGCTTATTTTGGAAAAGAAGAGTAATTATTTCCTGAGATAAGTAACAAGCTTCTTTTCATGAAATGTACATCTGGTCATATAATTGCCATTAGTTTCCAGTTACCATTCATTGTTGATCAAATTTCTCAATACTGTATCAATCCTTCAAAAGAATTTCAATAATTAAAATCTTAAAGAACTATCAGCCTAGCACTCCACTGACTCCATGAAGCTCACAGACATCCATGTCTGTCATGTTCCTGGGATACTGCAGAAGCACACACAAGAGCATTTAAATGTGACATTTCAAAGAAGGAGTTATTTATAGAAACATGAGGAGGGTAAGGAAAAATATACAGGATGATGAAGCACCTAATAATTAGCAACAAAGAAAAACCCCTACATCCTCAAAGAGGCAAGGGGAACCAAATTCGAGAGTCATACAAAAGAAGCCACACAGCAGAAGTTCTGTAGTTCAATAATTTATTTTTAATGAAAGAACATTTACATCTCTCAGGAAATATCCAGGAAAGAGAAACTAGTTGAAAAATGAATACCATTCTGTCAGAAGGCATAGAGAATAGAGGTTAGAGAGAAATGGTCCTTATATAGTAAGAAATACAACCCAAGGAGAGACAGAAGGCCCTTGTGGGCTAATCTTGTGGAATAAGTTCTACTTTCTCAATTGAAAGGGTAGGACATGTTTTAGATGATGATGGTGAGGATGGAGGGGGCATCACTGTGACAACAACTCATTTATTAAGAATCACTGTATGCTAAATTCTATTAATATTATCATAAGTGCAAGTGGTAGGCTTTATTATCATCATGCATGTATGCATGCTAAGTTGATTGAATCATGTCTGAGCCTCTGAGATCCTATAGACTGTAGCATACCAGGCTCCTCTGCCCATGGGATTCTCCAGGCAAGAATATTGGAGTGGGTTGTCATGCCCTCTTTCAGAGGATCTTCCCATTCCAGGGATAAAACAGGCATCTCTTAGTTTCCTGCATTGGTAGGAGGGTTCTTTACCCCTAGTTCCAACTGGGAAGCCCAGAGTACCTATAGTGCAGAACATCTGGGAAGGAATATCTACCTAGACTAGGCTTCCCAAGTGGCACCAGGGGTAAAGAACACATCTGCCATTGTAATAGATATAAGAGATGTAGTTTGAGCTCAGGGTCTGGAAGATTCCTTGGAGTAGGTCATGGCAACATGCTCCAGTATTCTTGCCTGGAGCATCACATGGACAGAGGAGCCCGGTGGGCTATATTCCAGAGGGTTGCAGTGTCAGACACGAACGAAGCAACATAGCATGCATGAATGTCTGCCCAGGCTAGGCTCCTACTTTAGGGATTATCCCAAGGTTAGAGTCAAATGGAAGTCCAGAGGAAGTGGGTAACTCAGGAATTTTGATCACTCTCTGCCTTCCAGACAAGAGTCCTGATTTCTGAAAGCTGGCTTTGGTGCAATATCCAGAATCATTGACTGGGTGTAAGGTCAGGTCATGATAGTCCTCAAGGGCAAATTGGGTGGTAGTAAGTGATGTGATATTATCAGTTAGTAGTTGCTAAGTCAAAAAAGGACACACCATTCAAGTGAATTGTCCCAGGAGGAAAGGAGAATACAGGTAAGAAGCCAGTGGACACACAAACCAGGGAAATCTGACAAAAGGTGTTTTGAAGCAGATGATAGAAAGCATAATTTAAGTAACTCCTGGGCCAACACACCAGAGACCATTTTCTTTACTCTGGGTGTCAGCAGTTGGAGTGAAGAAAACAAAGGGTTCCATTAAAGTTAGAAACCCTTCTACAAGTATAGTAAAATGCTTATAAATCATTTTTTATTCCTTTGTATTTCAATCTTAATTTTTACAATTTGATCATTTTTCTGGTATCTCAGACAGTAAAGAATCTGCCTGCGATTCAGGAGACTGGTGTTCAACCCCTGGGTCAGGAAGATCCCCCTGGAGAACAAATGGGAACCCACCCCAGTATTCTTGCCTGGAAAATCCCAGGAAAGAGGAGCCTGGCAGGCTACAGTCCATGGAGTCACAAACAGTTGGACATGACTGAGTGACTAACACTTTTACTTAATGGTCAATTAATTTCCATGTTGTTAATGAAGGTTCAATTTGGTTCTAATTCTTAGTAACCACTGCTACTCAGCCAAGATAGTTCTGAAGTATGAATGTTTGCCATTCTCAAGTTCTCAAAACCAATGCTAGTGTGAATCTTGACTCTTAGTAATAAAATAACTATCTTCACATAACCTTTCATGGTTATTCTGTAGAACGGATTGTCCTGAATTCAATAATTTTGTCCATGAAATTCTCCAGGCAAGAATACTAGAGTGGGTTGCCATTTCATTCTCCAGGGAATCTCCCTGACCCAGGGATCAAGCCCAGGTCTCCCACATTTTAGGCAGATTGTTTACCATCTGAGTTATTAGGGAAGCCAATAATTAATACACTCAGTCTCAAAGCTCTTCCATGTCACCTTTCTCCAATATGATGTCTCTAGTGCTGAATGAGGTTTCAGATCTGGTTGAAAGCCTTCCCACATTTATTACATTTATATTCTTATAGTTATTATAGTCTATTGTTATTATTATCATCATCATTTTACAAAAGAGAATTCTGAGGAGAGAGTTTAACCTCTATCCCCGGGTGACTCATGTGGCTAAACCATAGTCAACCCACATATGACCAACAGGGAAGGTTCCTAACAACTCCATTTTGATACATAGTTTTCAAATAACTATAGCACTGAAGGAAATAATGACTTGACTGGAAAATGAAGCAAGTTTGTCTCAGCATATTAAGGATTCATTGAATGATAATGATCATGAATTTAGTATGGCACTGATATCCTAGCTCTGAATTGTGACCTATAAATCAAAGTGGCCTGTGTGTAGGCAGAGAAGCTGCCAAGAAGAGATCAGAGTGACCAGTGAGGGATGGCTATTGACATCCTGAAGGACAAAGAAATCTCTTGCAATTGTTTTTTTTTTTTTTTTTTCTCTGATCCTGGGCTGTAGCTAATATTTTTGAAGGGCCAAAGAGGACAGAAACCCTATTACAGAAAGGAAAGTTTCTGTATTTGTAAGCTCTACTGTAAAGACAGCTTGAAGCCTTTAAACATTTTTAAGTTTTTATTTAGTTCAGCTCTATGCTTCTGAGAAAGAGCCTAAATTTCAAACCAAATTCATTTTGACATGTCTATATCAGCCACACCAAAGGAATTTACAAATGAGTCCACAATTTTTTCAGCTACAGTGTGGGGACAGACATTTCAAGAACATCCCTTTACCTGTTGTGGGTAAAAAATTAAAACTTTCCTCACTAAATGAGGGCTCTTTCTATTATCACAAATAATGATATTCCAATTAATAATGAAAGTATATTCCAATTAATAATGATTGTATATATAATCATGCATATGCTAATATAAACCATATACTTAAGCTTTTTTTATAATTTGCAGTTCTTAGCTGTGTATATATTATGTTAACAAGCTGTTTACAGCAGCTGTGTGCAATAAATTGAAGACTTTTTTTCTAGGTATAAAGTTGTTTTGCAATGAAAGTAATATCCCTCCCCTTTAGAGAAACTAATCATTCCTTTGAAAGCTTAAAATAACATTATCTACTAACTCACACTGTGGTTTATTGGCTAACTGCTAAACAAAGTAACTTATCAATAAAGGATTTTACTAAGAAGCTAGTAAAAATGAAGTACTGTCTGTTTGCCAATGTCATTAGCATTTAAAGGCTAATAAGACATCGAGAGGAAATCCTATAGATTGCATGGGAAAAGAAAGAAAGTAGTATGTCTTTATAAAGCTGCTGCAGGTACATGATTTGAAGTGTTTTCAGTTTCTAATCTCTACAAAGCAGTGGTATAGAAAAGAAATAATCATTTACTTTTTTTCTGAAAAATGGCAAATAATGCATGGCTTTTTAATCCTTACAATCTGTTGCAATCGTTCTGCTATTATAATACTAAACCAGCCATAGATGATACATAAACAAATGGTTTGGTTGTGATTCAACAAAATTCTTTTTTTTTTTTTTTTTATTCAGCAAAATTCTATTTATAAAACAAATGGCCAGCTGGATTTACTCCATGAATTGTATTTTTCCAAGCCCTGAAATAAAATATTAAGTGATAGCCTACTTAATGTGATGATGTAGTACTTATAAAAAAGACATTTTAAAAAAGCTAAATGAGGCTTTCACTTTAAAGAAACTGATTTTAAGGAACTACTTAATGCATATTTGTGAATAATCGTGTTGATCATAACAGCAATTTCTGCTGATTGTTTAAATAACAGCAAAATTAATAATTTAAAGATATTATCTAATTATAAGACAGAGAAGGATGGTGAAAGTCTGAAATAAAGCATGAAAAAAGGAATCCAGAAGAAGGGCCAGATGTGAAGCTTATGGAAGAATTTGACAGGACACAATTTAGTGATGAATTGATTGTATATATTATTTACATTAATCCCATGATGTTTGCTCATCCTTCTGTCCACACTTACTGTTTTTAAATTGATCTTGTGTTACAATACATTCCAAATTGTGAAGGGTGAGGGACCATCCTCCTGCTCCTGCTGCTCATCGTGATTGAATATTCTTTTCCCAACATTTTGAAAAATGAGATCCTGCAGACAAGCTTATCTTTTAATTCATATCTCTGTTTGGTCCTTAAACTGATATGTATTGTGATAGCATCATTTAGGAAATAATGTTCTGGGTGCTAGAAATACACAGCAGAAAATGTGAACAACTTCTTGGTTGTAGGGAGCTTGCAATCAACAGGTAGGGGAGTGAATGAATGAGGCTTTCAGAAACTAATAATTGCTAAGACAATATAAGAATGGTATGACTGACAATTATTGTGGTGTTGTTGACTGGGAAGGAATGTAGATAGACTACATTTGATTTGATGATTGCAGAAGATATTTGAAGGAGACATCATTAAGTTAATATGTAAATTTCAAGACTATCACAACTGCACTAAAATCCAGGTCCAGAGCTTTCCAGGAAGAGGAAGTGGCAAGTACAAATTGTCTTTCCTGGGAATGAACATAAACATGTTTCAAGAATAGAGAGAAAGTTCTGGGTGAAGCATAAGGAACTATTGATTGGAAGACAGTGAGGGTTCCATGCTCAAGGGAGAGTGTTAAGCAAGGAATAGATCATAAGGTTTTGTTAACTCTGATGAATAATTTAGGTTTACTTTATGTGTAATGGAAGCATTTAATGATTTTTAATGGCTCAGTCACAAAATTTATATCATATTTAACAAAAAGCATTCTGGCTGCTGTGAGGAGAGTGAGATATAGAATAGAGGTGGGCTAAGAGATGTGGTAGTCAATTGAACAAGAGGTTAATCATATGTTACCTTTTCCTAATCACTTTACCTTACCAGCAATATTTTTTAAATTAATTTTGTCTGTGTTTTAGAGTATTCCTTATAAATCTTCTCAATGGAATTAAGTGAAATAACAAACAGTACACTAAGAACTTTCATTCCAGAATTCCAGAAGAAAATGGCTATGGAATTGCTTTATATTCAAATATGGGTTTTTCTTTAGTATGAGCCCACCAAGTCTATTGTTTAGAATATTTTAATATGTCTCAGATAAGTAAAATTTTAAGTAAATATTAAGTTAATTAACATCCATAAAACAGCAGAGAAGAATGTATTACTAAATTGTCCCTCTTAACAACCGTAAGTTAAGAAG